>NC_137105.1:22038736-22759986 GCF_949357685.1 Gobio gobio
CGTGAGCATCAGAACTGGACCACAGCGCAATGGAAGAAGGTGTCCTGCTCTGATAAATCATGTTTTCTTTTACATCACATGGATGGCCGGCTGCATGTGCGTTGTTTACCTGGAGAACACATGGCGGCGGAGGAGATGCTTTGGGCATTTTTCTGCTGGGAACCTTAGGTCCTTTGACACGTACCACCTACCTAAGCATTGTTGAAGACCATGTACAACCCTTAATGGAAACAGTATGCCCTGGTGGCTGTGGCCTCTTTCAGCAGGATAATGCGCCCTGCCACAAAGCAAAAATGGTTCAGGAATGGTTTGAGGAGAACAATGAGACTGAGGTGTTGACTTGGCCTCCAAATTCCTCAGATCTCAATCTAATCGAGCATCTGTGGGATGTGCTGAACAAACAAGTCCGATCCATGGAGGCCCCACCTCACAACTTACAGGACTGAAAGGATCTGCTGCTAACATCTTGGTGCCAGATCACCTTTTTTTTGTTGGTAAAAAATGTAATATCTTTTCCAATATTTTGTCTTATCATTTTGATTAATTTGACTAATATAGCCATATCAACTTTTAACAAAAATGTGAAAATTATCATTTATTGCTGTTTTTTTATCATCAATTCATAATTTGTCTTATCTTGGTTATTGCTAAAAAAAACCACCCTTTGTTAATGACCATTTTCGGCAATAACTTTGTTGACGATATAACGTTGTGCACTAGGTTTTATTTCTTTCAGTAAAGTCCTCTTTACTTTTGTCACATTCAGACTTTAACACTTTAACACTCGACTTCTATTCTTAGCAACCTGCTCTAATAATTGGCATTTATGCAACATGTGCCCTTTCCTGCTGGTCTCTGGTAAGAAAGAACATAAATGCACTGCGAATGTAACACTTTTGCGACATGTTACCTAATGCACACTGTGGCATTACTTTCTAAGAGAGAAATGTGTCCAGTTCAGTGCAAGCAAGGAGAAAACACTTGCATTTGCAACATATATTCATCCTGCAGCTCAACAGAAGATCATTTCTTGTCTGCATGAAATGGAAAAACAGCTAATTTAGTGAGATGATTGTGTTTGCAATGCAATTAGGCTACTGGAGATAGGGAAACATATCTGTGCATTTCTTGCATCTCTCTCTAGTCTAAATAATTAATCTAGCCTGAAGTGGGTGGGTTCCTGATACTGTCAATTTGTGCTGATGTCGCTATGCGCCAATGTCCATTATGACTGTATATGTGTGTACACATGCCTCTTTGAGTGAGTGGTTGGCTGAATACATTTGTGATTCAGACATGATGAGCAATTACTCCTCCCTAATGGCTTCTGACAGTATTGATTTCGGGGAAGAGAGCATTTGAGCATGTGCTAATGCATGTTTGGAGTATCTGTATTTTGAATTATAGTATAATGGGGTAAGTTTCTTGTAGGCATCAAAATGACCTTTTTTTTTGCCTCAAAGTATATACTTATGTGTAAATGCTGTTGTACTCAGCCATGACAATTTTATACATCCTGACTAAAACAATGAAGGACAGAGAGCCCCAAAAATAGTGTAGGAGCGGTGTTGACACCTACGGCTCAGGAAGGGGCTGGTTAGAGTATGCGATAAAGGACACTTCCTGGAACTGATAAATAGCCCTTGCCAGGCTGTTCTCTGAAAAGTAGAGTACTTGATATTTGGTCATGGGTTGATAACAATGGCCCTAGCTAGAACAGACTGGAAATGCAACAGTACAACGATCAGGCATTACATTATGACATATGGCACCAAGATGTCGGCAGCAGATCCTTTAAGTCCTGTAAGTTGCGAGGTGGGGATCGGATTAGTTAGATCGTGGGGATCCATTTCCATGGATCAGACTTGTTTGTTCAGCACATCCCACAGATGCTCAATTGGATTGAGATCTGAGGAATTTGGAGGCCAAGTCAACACTCGTTGAACTCTGTGTGTGCCTCAAACCATTCTCGAACCATTTTTGCTTTGTGGCAGGGCGCATTATCCTGCTGAAAGAGGCCACAGCCACCAGGGAATACCGTTTCCATGAAAGGGTGTACATGGTCTACAACAATGCTTAGAAAGGTGGTACATGTCAAAGTAACATCCACATGGATGGCAGGATCCAAGGTTTCCCAGCAGAACATTTCCCAGCAGAACGTTTCCCAAAGCATCACTGACCAATGCAGACTGGGAGCAACCCTCAAGAGCTGCAGTTTTGGAGATGCTCTGTCCCAGTCGTCTAGCCATCACAATTTGTCAAACTCACTCAAATCCTTACGCTTGCCCATTTTTCCTGCTTCTAACACATCCACTTTGAGGACAATGTTCACTTGCTGCCTAATATATCCCACCCACTAACAGGTGCCGTGATGAAGAGATAATCAGTGTTAGTCACATGATGGTCATAATGTTATGCCTGATCGGTGTCTCTGTGTGTTTATATATATATATATATGTATATAACTTTGTGAACTTACAAGGGTTTCGCACTTTTTCTCTCTTTCTATAAATCACTCCTTATTGCATCATGTTTTGTCTGAACTTGGAGTAAATGTAACAAAAAGTAAAGAAAGACTCCCAGAACTCTATCAGGATTCCCTGTGGGTATGTATCATCTCAGTTGTGCCAGAAGGCCAATTAAGAGCCAGTAGGGAAGAAAAAGAGAATGTGTGTGTGTGTGTGTGTGTGTGTGTGTGTGTGTGTGTGTGTGAGAGAGGATGTGTGCATATATGGATGGGATAGAAGAGGGGATGCTGCAGACAAATGAAACAGCAGATTGCATGAGTGGACCTGTAGGAGACAAAAGACACACTGTGTTTTCTGTGAAGTCTCTGTGGTCCAGATGTGTGACATTCTGCAGTGGATGAGTTGTGGTACTTGTAGTGCATTTAATTAATATTTCTCCCCGTTTTCTGTTGTCTATCCATTTCAGAACCATACGATGGAACTAAATACCTATTTTGCAATGTGCAAATATGATGGCTACATGAAACATAAAATATAGACTTGTACCCATATGTAATATTATTCTCTTTTAAAATGAGTAATCTTTTCAGATAAAAGAATGTTTAAAAATGTATATAGACCTTTTCAGCTAGATTTAAAGTGAGTTAAGATGGCGTCCCATTAGCCTTCTTGAAACAGCTCAGTTGTGGTCAAGCATTTTTCATCTGACAACAGTTTCTGATGAAATCTTACCCTCTTCAGTCACAGGTTTGGCACACACTTACTTATTAAAAATGACAGAATGAACGCCCTCTCTTTCCCCGCCCGATTCCAGGTCCTGGAACACAAACACAAAACTCACTGTTCACAGCTTTGTGTGTGTAAGCACCAGAGCACAGTGAACAACTCTTGCTCATTTCATGTGTGAAGGGACCATTTTATTCTAAGTGTTTTTGCCACAAAAAAAGTACTAACATGTTATGGTCAACTTATGTTAGTAAAGACAAAGTGACCCATGTACTACTGCATTGATAAACTGCATTTATTCTTAAACCCTAACCCTATTAATTTTGGCTGGATATCCCAATGAGAGAAATACAGAAATTAGAGGAGATTACTCAATTGAATGTTTGTAATCACATGACAGAATTCAAATTGGTATGCCAACAAAATCATTCTTCTCACCCTTAATAAACATGCATATTTCAAAATTGCTCGCCAGAAACTACAAGAGGGAGACACTCCACCCCCAAACCCCCCACCCTGTTATCCTCCTTCCCTCGTTCCCTCCCTGCCTCTGACACACACACTCTCACACTCAGTTTGCACACATGCCAGGATCCTCACACTGTACCTGAGCACTTCACTCCACGCAGCGACCACCCACGCTGGGATCCAGTGCGCGCGAGAGACGGACAGAGTGGAAGGAACCCACTGCTTTCCACAGCTGCACGGTTCCTTAGAGTCTCTTCATCATCTTCCCACCCCATCATCATCACCACCACATCATCATCACCACCACCACAGTCTCTGCAAGCCAGTTAGATCATGAACCTGCTCTTTTCTGGTTGCTAAGGAGGAGAAATCGAGATCCGAGGAGTGGACGAGGCGGTACTTACTAAGGTAATGCGCTCTTCCAGTCATCAGTTGTTTGTGTGTGTGACTGGGTGTCACTGACTGTAAACTTATACCAATGTTCGCTCGCACTGAACGATCAATTGTCATGTCCAGCGCTGGATTCAAGTGGCTCCCGAAGTGCTGGTGAGTTTGAAGTGAATCATCCTGTCGCCTCGCGCTCCCTGCTGTGCGTGCGCGCGTGTGTGTGTGCGAGAGAGAGAGAGAGAGAGAGAGAGAGAGAGAGGGTGAGTGAGCGAGCGAGCGTGTCTTTCAGTGACAGGGTTTTTCTGCGTCTATATTCGGCATCACTGTGTGGAGTGCTGTGTGAATTGGGACGGTGTTCCTGTGGGGATTGCGCTCTGGAAGCAGCTGTTTGTCTTTTTTAAATAGCTGCACATGTTCGTAGTGCAATGCGGCGCTGGGAAATCATGCCCACAGTTCTACCTTAAGGTTCGCTGGTGTTGATCACAAACAGCTGTTATGAGCTCGCGCTCCTCATGTGGCCAGCGTGGAAAAGCATAATCAATCCAGGGTTACTAATAAGTCCAAGGATAAATTTAGGAGACCATGAGCAAATTCTTGAGTGTTTGTTTTCTAGCACACTCGTGCAGGTGAGACACCGCATACAGCAGCGAAGTGAAGTAGCCTACTACAGCCTGTGACGAAGAAGACCAAAAGCATGGGAGCCTCTTATCCTTTCGGTCTGTCTGTCATTTTTTCAGTAACAAAGACATTTTCCCACAGTTTTTAAAATGCAAATGGTTACGTTCGGTGCTTGGCATCTTTAAAAAGCCCTAATCATTGTTGTTGTTGTTTTTGTATGTGCAACCAGGAAGGTTTCGGGATGTTTTTAGCGCCGTTTCGGTGTCTTTACATAGTTGTATTTGTTGTTGGTTAATACTAAAACCTTCTCCAGTTAACGTTGTAAGGTTACCACTTAAATACGCCAAATCCTGTAGCAGAACTAAAATCACATCCTATTGCTGTATTATTGCTCTTGAGAGGAACATAGGCTGAAGAGAAAGATGTGTGTCAACACGTCTGTTCCATTATCTGAAACCGAAAACTGATTTGACTTCAATTATGAGTGGGCGATAAACCGCTTTCTGCGCAATCGATTACACGCGTAAAGCTTAATCTCTAGGTGTTCATAACCCATGACTCTTAAAGGATTAGTTCACTTCAAAATGAAAATGTTCTGATCATTTTCTCACCCCCATGCCATCCAAGAGATGTTCTTGTCTTTCTTTCTTCAATGGAAAATAATTTTTTTGAGGAAAACATTTCAGGATTTTTCTCCATAATGGACTTCAATGGGAACCAAAATGTTGAAGGTCCGAATCAGTGCAGTTTCAAAGGGCTTTGAAGGGCTCTGTATGATCCCAGCTGAGGAATATGTTCTTATCTAGCGGAACCATCTGTCATTTTCTAACATAAAAATAAAAATGTATATACTTTTTAGCCTAAATTGCCGAAAAGTCACGCTAGACGTAGGCTAAAGTACGCCGCCGTGTTTACAGAGCGCTCATGCGAAGACTAAAACAAACATCCTTTAGCAAAAAAAGGTTAAACAACGATGTCGGACGATTTTGAAGTTGGAGATTTTGTATTAGTCTTTGCACGTAGCCTACGCTTGGGGCGGTACTTTCTCCTTCGTCTAGCGTGACCTTTCCGACGTGATTGCTCAATCCGTGACACATCACAGAGCAGCGCAAGATGAGCAATTTAGGTTAAAAAGTATATAAATGTTAGACTGGGTAAACCCAGCCTGGTCTGCCGGCGATTTGATTTCGCCCTGCAGCTCAGGCTGGAAACATGTAAATTTTTCTATCCTGCCTCTGTTACAAATCTACGGGGACCAATAACAAGCGGCTTATCCACCTGGCACGCTATTGGTGGGTTTAACACGATGACTATAGAGAAGCGACAGCAAACAACTTTAGTTTTAGTTTAGCAAATAAATCGCTCGAGTGGGTGTAAATTCAACTCACTTTCATGTTTTTTTTTGCACAACCTGCAAAAATTACTCAATGCCATTGCTGCTTCTGCAAATCGCTGATCAATGATACAAACCAACACGTTTGTTGGCACGTTTCCTGCCTGGAGTTTTGCCGTCTCTCTTGACGTCATCCGGATCGTTGGTCTGATTGGTTGAAGGATCCAATTGCGTACAGTCATTTGAACTGCCCGTTGATCCCGCCTCTTGTGCAGTAGAAAATACAGAGCAGACTCCCCAGACTAATGTTCAATCTTAAAAGATTGAGCTTGGTCTGGTGATAGCCAGACAATATAAATGTTTATTTTTTTCTTGAAAATGACAGATGGTTTCACTAGATAAGACTCTATTATCAGGAATATTATCAGGACATTTTCATTTTAAAGTGAACTAATCCTTTAAGTGAACTTACTAATTTAATTAGAGGTGGCCATTAGCTTACCAATGAATTTCCTAGGTAAAATTTCGGTATTCCATGTTTGTTTGTTTGTTTGTTTAGAAACATACTACTACTGAGAAAATTCTACGGAATTATTCTATTTTTAATATCTTGCTATTTTTCTATACATAATACACCTTTTTGTTGCAAATAAACATTTGAATTATAGAAAGTATAGTTTTTTTTAAGTATCAATAATAATAATAAACTAAGGTATTGTTCACCCCCAAAAAACGAAAACCCTTCTAATTTGTTTCATCCATTGATCACAAAAGGAGATGGATGAGAGGATGAAGAGTGAGTGTCACATTCCAAAAGTTCTATCCTCCTCATTTTCTGTGAATGTGCAATACTTCCAATTCATTGCAAAAAAAACAATGGTAAAACTATATGCTCTATGATAACGAAAAGTAATTAGAATAATATAGCTGCAAGCATTATAGCTGCAATAATATAGCTGCAAGCATTATCGGGGCCAAGCGCAAAGAAGAAGACGAGACATGCCAAAATGGCTGGCAGTGTCAGATCAACTGCAGCAATGAGCAATTAAAGACCTATTAAGGTGATCTTAGAGATAAATATACGATAAATACAGTCAATAATAATGATTTAATGATTTATCACTTTCAACCAATAGGTGGCACAGTTACGAAATTGATGTGGTGTGGTCAGAATAAGGGAACAATGACACATGCAAAGTTTGGTGTCAATATATCAAAGCAGGGTGTCAATATAGTGTCAATATGTCATTGCAGAGATATAGCCACAAGAGGCCGTTTCATTATAAGTATGGACCACATGGCGGTGCTGTTTTGAAACATTTTAAGTACCTTAAAGGCATGGTGCTGATGGCACATACCAAGTTTCGTAATGATACACCAATTCATTTGTAAAGTATAGCATTTTATATCATAAAACTGCATTGTAGTCAATGGGAATTTCATGTTTTGTTCTATTATAGCGCCACCAAGAGGCACAATCATACCATTTTTTATGTGTCCTCAGAGTGAGCCCATATATGCGTGTGTCAATTTAGGTGAAAATATCTAATTTCCTTTTAGAGTTATAGACATTTATATTAAAAAACGTGTAAAAAATGACTGACACCTGACTTTGATTGGATTTTACTCCCCCGTACTATCAATATTTTGACATTTTGGTGTTAGCAAACAACTATCGACCTATGTTTTCGAACTTCTGACGTTGGTTTCGTCTCGATCGGACTAGCGGTTTCGAAGATATCAGCTAATGTTTAATTACAACGCTGCACAAACCATATGCCGAAACCTGGCAAAACTGGTATCATTGGACTCGGCAAGGATTCAGGAGACAACAAATTTACTCCCATGAAAATAAGTCAATCACAACCAAAGTTATAAGCATTTGAAAAAAATAAAAAAATCCACTAGGTGGCGCTGTTTCAAAACTTCTTGGGCTCCTTCAGGGCATCGAGCTGATGACCCAAACCGAGTTTCGTAACAATCCGTTCATGCGTTCCTAAAATACAGCATTTTAGCACATAATTCAAAATGGCCGACAGCCAAAATGGCCGATATGGTAAAATTTGATATCAGAATCTAACGACCACTTTTGATGATTTTGATGATTTTTGGACAAACGGTTCAAAAGTTATAAGCAAAAACCAGGCATTTTTTATATCTCCTGACCAGAAGGTGGCGATGCGCCGAAAAGCTGCATGTTGCCTCAAGTCATGCTTGTGATGACATGTACCAAGTTTGGTTTGAATACGAGCGTTGCGGAGATATAGCCTTAAGTGTGTTTTTGCAACCGCTACGTAAAATTTGTTTGGCCGTTTATCGAAAACAATTTGACTAATCAACTTAATTTGCACGTTTTTTTTTTTTGTCAGCATGGTCTGAAGATGATCTGGTTCAATTTTCGTGCAAATCAGATGAGTTCGCAAAAGTAGGTTTTTCGAAAAATTCTAAATGGCGGGAAAATCTTTGGTGCTTGGCCCCTAATAATAAATACCAGTTTGCAATAGCCTATCAAACAGCATAGTATACTGTTTTTGTGCAGCTAAAATAACTGGAAACGGACAATACTGGAAGCCTCGCACATTTGAGCTACAAAAAGCTACGACTGCTCTTACGTCAAATTTAAGGTGGATAAAGGTGGTTCACATGAATCATCTATATTCATGCCATGCAATAATATGCGACTAATAGTCTGAATGAAATTAAGTCATGGTTCATTGAAAAATTCACCACATGAGGAGAACAAGATACTCTGCAAGAATGTCATTGGTTCCCATATGTATCAACATCACACATCTAAGTGAACATAATTTGAGACCACTAATAACCCCTGAGACATGACTTTCTTTCCTCAGTGAAATTTTTATGAGTTTTCATGTAGGCCCATATCTAAATGTTGTTGTTTTTTCACACTATGGATGTAAATATTAACTACTGAAGTTTCAAAAGAGATATAAAAAAGCATCATCAATTAGTCTATGTATTTATTCCAAGTCTTCGATAGTATTGTGAGAAACATACTGAAATTTAAGATTTTTTTTTTATTGAGAATATTTCCCTCTGCTTTAGCTCTCAAATCTCATTCACACCTTTACACATAAAAATTGTTTTAATTCATTGTCTGGGTGGCGCACTGGAAATCTGTATGATTTGCCTGATCTGTCTTCTGTTCTGTCCTTTCCGCACAGACAGAAAGAGACATCAAGAGACCAAGAATGGCTCAGGCCTCTCAGGACCATGGCGCAGTGGGCGTTGCTGATCCAGACGACGACTCGCCCAACATGATTGCTTACAGGAAGGTACTGCTGCTTTGCCTTCACATTTTATATGCTTGGGATTTGGCATCTTTGAAGTCTTGTCAGCCAGCTAATGCTTGAAAGCGTAAGAAATTCTGTCAGCAATATTATGTACAATGATGGCAAGGCAGACACACAAAGTCATGAATATTGCTCGGTACTGGATTTGAATTTGAATGAGTTTATTAGTCTGTTTGCTGGTGCATTGTTACCCTTAGATTTTTTTTATTCAGCTTCTTTGTGTATCGAATATTTCATTCCCTCCCTGACCCTCATGGTCACTTTTAATAAATAGAAGTTGCCTGATCTGTGTGAAAGTGTCTGCTTGGAAGCATATAGAAAACACGAAATGTTCCTTTATAATGCAAATCATTTATGGCTGTGCATTTCATATCCCAACTCTGGCTTTTGTGGTAAACCTCTGCTCCTACATTTAAAGGTAGGGTAGGCAATTTCGGAGAATCTAGCAATAGCAAGCAAGCTTTGAATGCATGAGATCCCAACCTCCCTTCAGAGCGTCTCCAAAGCCAAACACATCAACGCACACAGCAGATTCTGCAAAGCATCACGTGATGAGAGACGGCGTTAAATTACCTCGTCTCAAAGCACATAACATTACAATAATAAGTTCGGCGTCGATAGTGCTGACATTGTCTTGCGTAGCCTTCAGACTGAGGGCAGAAAGTCTGGACTCTATTGCAGCTTTCATTGGTCAAGGACCGCCCAAGAGGACGTTTGACTGACATGTAATGCAACCAATTACAGTTCGCTTTGTTCCGTGTCATGTTCCAACCTAAAGTCCCTGCAATAAAAGACAGACGTGCATCTATAAATGAATCATTCAATAACGTTGTGTAAGTTTACTGCAACAATGGAGTCGTGAACTTCACACACTTTTGAAAATCATTGTCACAGTTGTAAACAAGACGGCGTTCTTCTTCCACAAGGGAGGTTCCACGTTTCCACTAGGGAGCATTTGGAGCGAATGGAATGATTTGGACTAACATGTTTTGGTCCTGAGACTTCCACAGAAGATTTAATATTTAGACCACTTCTATTATTGATTGCTATCAGGAGGATGTGAAAAGAGTTTCATCCAATATGACACAAATTGTTTATAAAAAAAAATTGCCTACCCTTTAAGTTATAAAAGTTTAATGAGAGAAAGAGACTTACATTTGCCATGCCAGTTTGCCGTATTCGATGTGGCGTTTAAGACAAATTCTGATCTCAGAGGAGAAAATAGCTGTCAGGGAGTGATGAATTTCATAGTGCTAGCATTCCCCAACATCTCTATCAAGGCAAGATTTTTTGGTGCGAGTTTTTCCTATAGAAACTGTACTTATTTGCTTTTGTCTTTCTGCTTGACCGGTTAGCCAGGAACCTCCCACAACCAAGTCTTTTATGGAAAACCAAGTGAAGCATATTTGATGCCAAATGATTTGCTTCTATCTGAGTGGAGATAATCAGCTCAAGCTGGCGCAAAGATATTGAGCCCAACTGCAGTGAGATTGGAGTCATTGCCAAATTGTGGTGGAGAGTGCACTATTAGATTAAGACAATGAGATTCAAATACATTTTATACTAATCACTCTTTGGAGACCCTTTGCTGAGTATATCTAAATAAAATGTTACTTGTGTCACTGAGAAGTACACCATTTATATTCCTACACTTAATGAAATTCTTTTTCCAGTTACTTGAAGAGCAGCAAACCATAAGGTATTAAGACGTATTTTCTGAGAATGCATCTTCAGTGTGATTGTGTGCACTTGTTTTAAAGGTCCCATGGCATGAAATTTTATTTTTATGAGGTTTTTCAACATTAATATGAGTTCCCCTAGCCTGAATATTGTCCCCAAGTGGCTAGAAATTTTGATCGGTGTAAACCGAGTTCTGTCTGTCTTTCTCTGCCATTGAGAAAATGACAGCTCAGATGAGCTGATCTTGAATTTTCCTGTTACGACGTCATACCAGGAACGGTTACCTCCCTTTCCTCCCCCCAGAGAATTTGGCACGCCCATGCGACTGCCATATTTGTTTCTCCTCGAGAGATGAAGGCTTGTGAACGAGTGAATGCTGGCAGTTTCTCTGTGTTTGGATGTACACATGAAAACAGAAGTCTTTTTTCAGTTCCTTCTGATCTGTGATCAGTGATTTCTGATGTGTAGCTAATTATTCAAGTTCACACAGAACTTTATTATTCGTGCACACGCTGCGGCTTCTCTCTCTCCTGACAGAATGGTGTTTTCGTGTTTCGTTTTTGCGCTGTGCACTCAATGCGCGTATAAGTACACCTCAGAATATATTATAAAATAAAATAAAAATTCCATGCCATGGGACCTTTTAAAGCTGCGGTCCGTAACTTTTTTTTAGTTAAACATTATCCAAAATCAAATTGAGCAAATACATAACCAGCCAGTGTTCAAAACTATCTCCTTACCTTAGCCCGATTCACAATGTCTTTGCATCATTACGTCACGTCTGTATACATAAAGGAGGAGTCCGGCAAGTAGTAGTATCGCATGTGAGGATTCTGTAGGTGACGGATCATTTATAGCCTTTTCTTCACAGCAGCTGGAATAATTAATCGTATCATTTTGGTGGTGGATTGGAATCCAGAAAGGTCCGAACAACAATCATCAGTGACAACTGGAGATTCACCCGTAGTCAAAAGCAAAATATTAGACTGTAGATTAGACTAGCTTTAAGGTATTAAGACTTATTTTCTGAGAATGCATCTTCAGTAAGGTTATATGCACTTGTTTTAAGTGTAAACAATTTGAAAATATTTTTGATATTTCTATTGGAAGGCAAGCTAAAAAAGACTAAAAAAGAAGAAAAAAAAGGCAGTGTCCTGTTATGTATACATTTCATAAATAGCATTACAGTTAATATGTTTGATGAATGATAACAGATCAGTTTTGGACTCCAATGTTTATGAATAAAATGGAAGTGTCAACAGGCTTTTTTTTTTAGGCTGTACAGTTTTTATGTACATCAGTGGATCTTAGTACTTCCTGTTATGGCATGAAGCACTTAAGATGTGGGTGTGGTGGACAGAAGAAAAATATCTAGTTTTGATTACAGCAGTCAGTCATTTTCGGATCAGTGTGGAACTTATATTGGATGGAGACCACTGACCTGCAATGAGATGATTTCACTGGCTGTTTGATTGATAGCTTGCTGTTCCTCTGGTCGTTTACCACCTCACAGGGATATGAGATGGGCACCAGATGGCTCACAATATGCTCTAGGCACATGGAAGAAATGCCCAGTGTCCCTAGGGCATGAGCAAGAGTTCATTGTGATTGCCATTCTTCTGTGTAGAAACAGACAAACACCCAGACATCACCCAGAGTGATGGCATGGTGGTCTCTCCTGGAAAATCAGTCCACAGTCCATCTCTTTCGCTGTGACCCATGCAGTGATGGCTGTTGTAGTCAGTGTTGCCAAGAGCCGTGGTTTTCCCGCGGAATTGAGCTACTTTTAAGTTGTTACCGTGGGTAAATTTTTTTCCAAGGGTTGATTTCCACCCCCGTAACTACAATTTTGGCACACCAACACCCCCATAACCCCTTCCAGACGTGCAAATTCCGAGGGGAATTCAGCCGCTTGATGGAGAGCAATTGCATTGGGCTATTTTTGGGCTGCTTTTGACTGGCCATTTGGCTACTTTTGTTGCACAGACCTGGCAAACCTGGTTGTAGTGGATGTTGTGTATTGGTACGCACCTCATCTCAGTTTTGTTCTGATTTAAAAGGAGAAACAAGAGGGATAGCGCATGCATGTGTAAACAGACACAATTAACCTGGATGCGCAGTGAGACAGGACTGACTTTGATGAATTTACCCATTAAGGAGAGCATGCGAAGCCCCAAGGGATGAACATCAATACCATGTGCGAGAAATGCAGAGAAAGAGAGTGAGACTATGGGGGAGAGTATTCACTGGCTTGTAGAGACCTTTTTTCTTCCCAATATGCAACTCAGTCAACCTTTCTGAAGCTGACAGCAACCTCAGTGTGTTCTGTTATGGTCTGTGAGCACATGCTGTGTTCTTACGACTTGAAAAGAAAATGACATACTTCTCCCTGCATGGGGAATAACCAGTGTTGGGGTTAAGACATTAAAAGTAATGCAAGTTACGTAATCAGAATACTTTTTTCAAGTAAGTAGTAAAGTAACGCATTTCTTTTAAATTTACAACATAATATCTGAGTTACTTTTTCAAATAAGTAACGCATTTATTGTCTGACACCTCTCCTGGCCCAAGAAATTGGGAGTAAGTGCAGAGGCGTTGTGTGCGCTGTGTAAACATGAGGGTTATTATAGTTCTAGATTAAATGCATTTACTCAACTCACTGGCACAAAAACAGATTCAGTATAAAAAACATTTAAATACAATCTTTAAAGCTGCAGTCCATAACTTTTTGCGGTTAATAAAAAGAACTGCATGCGTCTTGCGGAAGAACATTGCAGCCGGGGATACTTCTCTCTGTTTATGTCTATGGCGAATCACGCAGGGACTGTGCTCCTCCGCAGCGGTTCCTACCAGACCTGTCTGAAATAGTCCCAATATAAACACTTATTATAAGTGTACCATAATGGTTCAGGGTGAGACAAAAACACGGTTTGGAAAATGAATTCATGTTGTACATTCTCATTTTTGTAAATTTTGAACACAAAAAAAGTTACGGACAGCAGCTTTAATAAATTAATATATGTAAATAACACAAATATACTTTGCATTCAATCTCTTTGCTGCTGAGCTTAGATGATCCAATTTAACTGTATAATAAGCAAAAATTACTACTTCACATTTGTTTTACTTTTCTTTTTTTTTATTACTGAAGACTGCTGAACTTTCTTCTCCTATTCTTCAGTTTTTTTAGCTGCACCCTCTACTGTACAGGTGTGTATTTGAATTTCCTCCAGCATGAGGCTTATTTCACTTTTGGTGTGAAAGAGCCTTTACATTTGAAAAATATAGAACTTTTTTCAAATAGAAAAACTAACAAATGAGCGAGCCCAACCCAGGTGAGAAAAAATAATACAAAAGTAACGTAACACACTCTCCATAAAAAGTAACTAAGTAAATGCAATTAGTTACTTTTTTGGGGGAGTAATGCAATATTGTAACGTATTACTTTTAGAAAATAACTTTCCCCAACACTAATGGCCAGTCCAAGTAGGTTGTCTTGTACTCCTCTTTTTCCTGATTCTTGGCAGAGAAAGTGCTGTAAAATCAGCTGTATCGGTTGAAGGATATAATTCGTTTCTGAGGTAATATAATGAGACAAAATGCCTCCAGGTTAGTCTGTTTCGCTGTCATCTACGGACCCTTTCCAATGAGTGCAGAACTAAGTGAGAATCTGACACGCTTATCAACAATTCTGTTGGGGCAGTTGAGAATTTTTAGAGTTGTTCTGTGCATTTGACTTCCCTGGCAAACTTTCAAGGCTTATTGCAGGGGTGGTGTTTACGTATGTCAGTTGCCATACCCTGGCATTCTGACAAGCAGGGGAAATAAACTATTCATGATGCTGCTCATTAGTTCTGTTGCACTTTTGAAAAAGCAAATTTAAACAGCCTAATGCCGTGTCCCAGCCAGACGCGATGCGACAAGATTTTCAGCAGCAAAAACCATACCCAATCAATCAAAAATCACAGCCAATCAGAAGACTGTGTGGGTGGGCTTTCTCTGCAAGCGCACTGACTACATTTGCAACGAAATGGATAAGTACAAAAGATAATTTTTTTCCAAAGATATTTTTTCTCTTGTTTTGCATTTGTTTAGGACACAGTGACAGCTTATAGGGCTGTTTCAGTATTTGCATTGATTTTGTATTGTCATGTCTGTTTTTGTCCACATTTGTTTAGATATAATCTGATTATTTGGGAATGTTGTTATTGTATGGCCAGAAGGACTATACTGCCATACCCTAGGTTTTTGTAAAAATGCCACAACTGCTTTATTTTCATATTTAAACGTAATATACTTTGGATTGTGTTTCGTATGACAGTTCCCAGGGCAGCTTTATCTAGCGAGATATAATGAAAGATATACACTATCATTCAATGAATACTTTTATTTAGCAAGGACACATTAGATTGATCAAAAGTCACAAAAAATAAATGTATGTTACAAAATATTTCAATGTAAATAAATGGACGTACTTATAAGGAGGGAAGACAGATCCTTTTAACAGTTCTGTACATCGGAATGGATTATGGCCAGCTGAATTAATCAGGCAGAGGGATGGATACAGAGGGACATTTATTTATCCTGTCACATCTCAAGCTTCACCAGCTCTGTGCTGACCTCAGATGCCCTTTAAATCACTGTCAGTTTCACTTGTCTACCTTAATTCTATTATCAATGTCATTTTATGACTGAACAGTACATGGACCTTTTAACCTTTCTTTGTACGCTCATTTTGTAATTTTGAAACGGTCTTAAATTATTTAGTCAATGACCTGTGTAGGTTTGTTGATTGCAGCTAGCTGCCGACAGAAGAGTTTTCTTACTCAAGCGTGCCGTGGACTTACTATGTCAGAACCGGAATATATACAACCAAGAGCCTACAGCGAAAGGATAAATTAGGCAGACAGTATTGGAGTCTGGTATGCTGGGGCATTTGTATCACGTGGAGTTTACCAGCAGAAGATAACTGACAAACATTTTACACAAGATTTATGTCTCACTTTCATGTTTACAGCTAAGGGTCAGGCAATTTTCCTGCCCGCTCATCTCAGGAAAACATAGCTGACTTGGGAACCACTGAAGCTTTGTTCATTTTGTTTTAAGGGAACTGAGCCAATGATTGGCAGGTAGCCACATATCAGTGTTACTGTCTGAACAGAGGGAAAATAACAGTGCGACCCAATTTCCTTTTGAGTTAAAAAAAATATCACATTACAAGAACACACACAAGTGTTTATGTATGAATGTGTTTTTGTGTTCCCTGACCAGAGAGCAGAACTCTAATAATGATGTTGTTTGCACACCTATTATTTTACACCTATTGTCGATAGACCAATTTACAAAAATACTTACTGTAATGAATTAAATGTGGAATGATTATGAGATTTGTGAATGAAAGTAAATTATTTTCCATTCAGCAGCAATCTGGATTTTAGTGCCCTGTTTAAGAGCCCAGTGCTCACAGAACAGTGTGGGGATTTCAGTAATTCAATTTTCTGGGTCAGGCCTCCTTTGGATTAAACCTGCAACCTTTGCATTGGCAAATTAGACAACCACCATTTCACATTTTCATGTGGTTTTCCACTACCGTGTCCTGTTGAGAGACCATGACAAAAACATGATGAACGTTTCTCGATCTAATCAAGAGGCACCAAAGCAAATCTTTCCCAAATGATCTTTTTTAATTACAGGTATAAAGGACGAACCAGGTGGGCAGAAATATACTTTGGAGGCTCTTGAAGCTAATTATATCAGTCAGGCCTATTATCATACCTTATTCAGCTGTAATTAATTACTGTCATCCATAGTCTGGGCTACAGTGGCCATTTTTGGCTTGAAGAGAAACAACTGTAGTGAAAAATGTCCCTCTCCATATTTTATTATGCATGAAAATGAAGTGAGGGCAATGATAAAACGAGCGGTCTGGATTCTGGAAACACTGAAGAAGACCTATGCATTCTGGTACTGTAGTAGATAGACAGATGCAGTGAGAGGGCTTATTATAAAACAGCAGTACAGTAGCTTGATATGCTCCTCATTATCACTTCACACAAGCAGAGAGAAAGGACTGGTGCCCCTCTGGTGCCTTGCTTTGTTCTCGTCTTTTTGCTGATGTGCATTTGGGGGGTGGTAGGTTTGTCCTTGTGTTTGTGTGAATTCTGACAGCTCAGTTAATTTTTTCTTTCAAGCTCTGTTGAACTCATTTAGGCAAGTATTTCTTTGGGCAGATTTCTTATTTGTGTTATTTTCTACACTTAACCAATTAGTTCATGACAGATAACGGAGTTCGCTATCCTTCAAATCAACAGCATTTTGCCTCTGCCCACAATATAAAATGCCAAATCAGCAAATATTGTTTGGTGCTTGACTTAATCAATTTATGTTTCCCTCTTTATCCTCAGATGCTTCTATCTGACTTTTGGGACTAGCGAGCACTTGCATGCATTTGGAGAGTGCTGAATTTGTACACAATTTGTTAAAAGGGATTTGGGGAAGTGGCAAAGATTTGGATCCACTTTCAGATATTCCCGCACTGTTTTAGGAGTGTTCAAGGAAGTTTCTTTTTCTTGCTGTTGTTTAAATCTGTGATCTTTGAGTATTTGCTCTTGGGAACTTTTGCATTATATTAGATTGGACATTGAACACTTGTGATTATTTGGACTTTGGTGAACTGAACTGGTTGCTTTGGAAAAATTCGGTATCAAGTAATTCGATTAACCCATGAGTAAGCAATTATATAGTTTCATTTGAGGTCAGAAAAAGATCTAATTTTTTTTATCCTTACTGTTTTGGGCGTGTTAGCTCCTGTCTTCATCCCCATATGGCTATATTTCAGGGCTATAGCAGCTCTGGCAATGTTTTTCTCACCCTTTGATTGTTTGTTTGCACACAAAAATAGTCACTTAGTTATTGATCTGCTGGGGCCTTGAAGTGCTGTCACGACATGATGATGTATCCCGCCGGACTGCTCCAATATGAAGGGCATTCAGGATGGAGGTGGAGTGAGCATCC
The DNA here is from genome assembly GCF_949357685.1 of Gobio gobio. Taxonomy (NCBI): domain Eukaryota; kingdom Metazoa; phylum Chordata; class Actinopteri; order Cypriniformes; family Gobionidae; genus Gobio; species Gobio gobio. The sequence continues at coordinate 22,056,745 of NC_137105.1, forward strand.
TGATCTCTGTTTTACAATATATGTGAATTGGCTGGTATAGATGAGCTGCATTACTTTTTAATTCCTCATATGAATATTTATAATAGTCTAATCAATTATTGAACCATAAAAGACAATTCACTTTTTCACATAATAACTATCAAAATGAAAGGATAGTCCACCTAAAACGTAGCCTGACAAGCCAGACCCACATTAAGATGTTGGGTCTGGGAACACACCATTGGCAGGGCTCAATCCGAGGGGCGGGATAAATGGTTGTCTTTCAAATTCCCTCTGCACGCAATAGGATAGCGCTACAACCAACCAGAGCGATATCAGTGGTGACAACAATCGCAAGCAGGTTGTGGCTGAGTCCCATGTGTTTTCCCACCAGCGGAGTTAGTTGATAGATTAAAGGGGTGGTAAAACACATTCTTTTGAAGGCTTGACTGTGTTTGTGGGGTGCACTGTAACATGTGTTCATGCTTCGTTTTTAAAAAAATTGCCTTATTTTTCATATATTTGACCTTTATTCTACACTGCTCTGTCCCTCCTTGTAAAACGGTCTGATGCTTTCCGGGTTCTATGAAGCCGGTCCCTCAAAAATACGCAGTGGGCTCAGATTGGTTAGCTGGCCCAGTGTGTTGTGATTCGCTAACCGCCTAGTGCACGTTTGTCGGAAACGTCACGCCCCTTACCTTTACCAGAGGCTGTGCTTTGGTCAGTATTAGAAACAACGGCGTCAATAAAACCATATGAGCCCGAATCAGACCCAGAACATTTGAGTGAAGATGATCGAGCAGAACCTGTTCAGTCCTCAAGAGTAAAGACTGCGGATCTATAATGATCGCTACTGAATGGCACTTTAACTTTTGTATTTTTGAACGATTATAGCCAAATATCTGTCGCAAGAACTAACCCAAAACGAACACTAAGCACTGGCTTTAACTAGTAAGTTAGCCAAATCACACACAGAACCATGTTTAGCAAGCCTGTAGATAAACAATACATAAAAGCTCTAATCAAAGAATCATTTACACTAATGTCAGGTTCGCTGTTGAGATTTTTTTAACGTTAGTGTTTGTAATGTTAGGTGTTCGTCGGATAACGTTAAGTATGAATGAGCATTTAACAGACTGGTTTGCAGAACAGCGTTGTCATCTGTTTACTTCCTTGCTACAACCTATTACAGGAAAACACATCGATGAAAAATAAATCAGACTTACAGGTTGTGGCCCGTAAACAGCTTCTGTTTGTAAATCCAGCTTTCAGGACAAGCCGTTGTGCATATCCTGTATTGAACTCGCGAAGTTTGTGGAAGTTTGTGTTGTCCTCCGTGAAATGTGCAGCGCGCGCCTCGTGCATCCACGCACCGGCAGTGTTTTTTTCACGCAGCTGACGTTGTGCAAATCTGGCATTGAAATCGCGAAGACGGTGGATGTTTTCCTCTGTTAGATGTGCTGCAGGGAGCCCTGCGCGCGCCTGATTCCCCGCTGACTCAAACACACGTGCATATAACATGCTGTATGTTAAACGCTCTGCAACGCACCCCCGTCCCAAGGAAGGCTGAACAGAGCAAGTACCCCAGACCTGCAATCCGGATGAAAATAACAGCGTTTCCTTGGCATCGCGGCAACAACACTCCAGCCTAACTAACGTTATACCACAACAGCGCCGCGATACAAAATGGCCTCACCCCCCCTTATTTAATATTCTCGGAGGAGGGGTTTATGTAAATATTGAGCCTGTTGATGTCACCAACCCTGGAGGAATGTGTGTAGTCGCCTGCTGGCTGTTTGCTGTAGTTCTTAGAAACTGATTTCTTTAAAAGCAAATATCTCCCTTTGCTTTGAACTTTGAACGTTGTAACTTTGCAGATGTTGTTTATGCTCAAGCAGCAACATTACACGTAGCTAAAGTTAGAATAGTGAAATCGTGGTTTACCACCCCTTTAAACTTTTGCCGTATCCGGTCGGCAAAACTCAGAACACATCTTCCTTTTTTTAGAATGACTTCAGTGCCGTAACGTTCTTTGTTAGCAGGGAAGTAGCAGGGATTTCACACGGAACCGCCTCAACTCTGCCGTCATTATGTTAAGCCCGCCCACCGACTCTATACATGCTGTGATTGGCCTAGAGTTTGTTTTTTTTAAGCTCGCAAGTCTACAGAGAGTTGCTAGACGACCCTGGCTGCAGCCGCTAGGATGTGTATAGATTTCTAGGCTACCTAAAACTGACAATTTTGTCATTGTTTACTCACCCTCATATCGTTCTAAACCTGCATGACTCTCTTTGTTCTGCGGAAGATAGAATGATGGTAACCAAAAAGTTTTGGTTCCCACTGACTTCCATTTATATGGACAAAAATTCAATGGAAGTCAATAGGTGTGTTCGCCTTTGTCAAACACAAATCACACGTCATTGTTATCGTCAGTGAATCCGGCCAATCACGGAACCGCTGTATCATCATCAGAGCTTGTGCAGCCGGATCACTCTCGCGGTACTTGGCGCCAAAGCCACATCATTGTGACGTTTGGCAACAGTCTCAAGTCAGACAATTTCTGCACTGCTTCAAGTCAGACTCCAATCAGTCTGCGGCTGCGCAGCACCGCATGAAGTCGAACACACCTATTGGGAACTGAAACTGGTGACCAACATTCTTCATTTTTCAAATGTGGACCATCCTTTTAATTACACTATGAGATTAGAATTGGCGCCCTCGGTGGTTGTGGCGCTTAGGCTCGGATAAAGAACAGATGCTGATATTGTTGCTCTGTGCAGTTTTGTCTGGACAATCCGCTATTGGGCTACATTAGCATATGGATGCATGAAGGTTATTGTATGCTGAAACAATCACATCATTTGCAGTTAAAAAGAGCCAGAGCCCTACTTTCCAAGGTGTTATTTCACAAGCATAATGAAGGCGGCCATTTCAAAGGCAGCCATTCTATGAAAATGGCATGAAGACCTATTCATATTATGGGTGTGCACAGACCACTTCTTAAGAATCCGTTATGAGCCAAGCCTCACGCATTAGGCGTAAAGATTTGGATTGAAGGGTCCCTAGAACAATAGAAATATACACCTGTACTTTCAATTCACCTTCTCAAAAGAGCACCTGGTTCTTAAAGTATCTAATTGTTTATTGTCTATAAAAGATGGCACACACACATTTTCTTAAAGGTTACACAATGAATCTCACCAAACAGCATATCTCCGCACTCAGCAGATATTTGATGTGTAGAGTTGGTGTGCTGAGAAAAAATAAAAACAAAGAAGTCTCTAGGACTTTCTTCATGCATACCAGTTTCCTAGCAAAATTATTCCAAGACTAAACTGTGTTATTGGGAAATGAAGAGGTTTTCTTGCTATTGATTTTTTTTTTTGTAATTGAGATCCATGGTTTTGAAGAGAGGCTGAAGAGGTTGGTCAGGTCAAATGACTGGGATGACAAGTGCCATTCATGAGACCATGATTAATAAATGTGAACATCACCCAGACACTGCACAGAGCACTGCTGGTTCGCAAAGACACTAGCAGGAAGTCACTGTCCTGAGCTACATTAAAGGTGCAGTATACAATTTGTGTGAATCGTTGTTGAACATTATTGATATTTGAAATCAACCCAAACAAACACACCCCTCCCTTTAATGCAAGAGAAACTGCCCCGAAATGCAAGAGTGTGGATGTCTCTTTATATTAGCTCAAGTGAAGCAAAATAATGCTTTGTGAAAAATAAAGCGAAGATTACAAACAAATGAAAAAAGGAACATAAAGTACCCGAGAGAAAATGCAAGTCGCCAGGAGTGGTCTTGAAATTAATCGTTTCTACGATGCATCGCGACGCGGACTTGGACGATTCTGCATCAATGCAGTAATAATCATCATTGATTATAGCCATTATAGCCTACTGATGTTTCTCTGATGCCATTTGTCACATGCACACTTGTCTCACTAGCGTAAAATGGCGGAGGGAGGCGAAACACAAAAACCCACTATTTTAACATTTACAGCGCGCGTGTGCGTGAACGCTATTGTAACTTTAGTACACTACTTGACAGTTTCATGCGCTTTTAGTATTTACTCTTGTCGTCTGCTGTGTTCAGAATGTTCACTACATTCAGGGTGTGTACTTTCTTGGAGCAGATAAAATAAAAAGAAGTTCATATATCTGACTGCTTGTATTCATTGACGACAAATGTAGCCATGCGCAGTAATATTGCGACGCATCGTGATTCAATCGAATCATTGACATTAGCCAGGCTCCGCCCTCCTACGTACTTGCGCTCAATTTTCATTTTCCTTCAGTACTCCGTCTGGGACTGCAGTATATTCTTAGGTTTTCTCCAATCAAATTTTTACCGGTCCAATCGGCGAACAGAGGGAGTGGCTGAGAACGATGACGTTGTGCGCTAGTTTGAGTTGTAGTTCAGTAATGGTGGCGGAGAAAGATGCGAGCGAAGCCATTCATTCCGTTGTGGCACCGCTGCCAAATATCCAGAAGTTAAAGCCGGAGCAAGAACAATCTTTGCTGAGTTTTGTTGGTGGCCATGATGTTGTGGCCCTCCTCCCCACGGGGTTCGGGAAAAGTAAAATTTTCCAGCTCGCTCCGTTAGTGGTGAAGGAGTTGGCTGAAGCCCTATTCGGACGGCCCTATTTGTTTCTCGTGGGGTCGTAAGGTATTGTTGTCATTTACAGTGGTGATTTTTGTCTCCCACCACCCGCGTAAAAATCCCCGGCCGAATTACCTACTGCTTTTGACAAACACCAAGGTCGTGTGGTAATTTAATTACTGTCCGAATCCACATATCTGAGTTTTCGAGAATATTTCTCGTCAAAATTCACTGTTTATATCCTATTTGACTGCAGAGCACCGTGCGGTGGTGCTTTGCTGTAATTTGGATGCATTTCTAGACTTGTATTTTTTTAATTGCTGGCAAGTATTTACAAGAGCAATATATTTCATCACTGTTCAAAAAATAAAAAGAAGAAAAGCACGTAAACATTTGAATTGGGCTGTTATTTATGGCAGAATTTATTCTCATACCAAGCATATATCATACCAAGCATATGACATTTTATTTACAGCATACAATCCTGTTACGGACCACGTGAGCAGCGCGTTCCCGATCACAAAACTCTCCCCTCCACCCTGAATAAATCACAATCCGAATGCACGAGTTTTAGGTTTAATCACTGAGGTGGCATGCATTTATTTTTACGGACTTCCATGTGAGAAACAAAAGGCGAACGACTCATGACATGTAGTCACAACCAAACGTTAGCGATTGGTTATGGCAGATCCAGAGTGGCTCTGGGCAGATCCAATAGCCTTCAAGGAAGTAAACGCTTGTCAATGGAGGGTGGCCAGACTCTCTGTACAAATGAAATGTACGAGAGTCTGGTAAGACCAGGCTACATTGACATGGCAATCGTAATTGAATTGAATCGTGAGACTAGTGGCGATTCACACCCCTAGTCGTCAGCAGCAAACCAGCTCCGGATAAACAGTGACACTCAAAACCAACGTTACTCACGTATGGAGCAGAAACAATGCAACCTCCCAGTCTGTTTTTGGCGTAGGTCTCTTCAATGCTGGAAAACTTTTTTAATATTAACGTTGTTATTAAAGCTCTTGCTTGATCATAACCCTTCTTTTTCCATTGATGTTCTTCTGACCTTTTCTCTTTTGTAATGTCTCTAAGCTATCTCTTTTTCTATAGTCTTTTTTCAAATCTCCATCTTGCTCCCTCTCCCTCCTCCCCCATTATGAATGGATACGCCCCCAACTGCTGATTAGCTACAAGTTTTTTGTGGTGCACTGTCCAATCCACTTTCAACAGCGTTTTTCAAAAATCGCTTACTGCAACTTTAATGGACACTGCAAAACATTTCACTCTACATTACTCAACTTTTTTTATTATTATTTTTATTTTTTTTACTCCATGCAAACTTCCCACAATCAATCCTTTCTTCCCTTAATTCTTCTCAGTAGGTCAGGGGTAACATGCGGGGTAATCATTGGCTCAAGTGAGGAAGATTAATATTAAATCTGTTTATGTTAACAAATCACCTCACATTTGAATACCAAAATGCTACAGTAATTCATCCTGATTCTCACACAGCTTTTTAGTTATGAGCAGTATGGAGGTCAAATGCCACACTGTAGATAAACCCGTTAGATAAGAAACTGCCATGAAAGTAAACCAGTGGGTCCCACATAGCAGTGATGTAGTTCAGTCTACTTTATTTTGCTGTTTGCTCTTAGAATAATACATACTATAAATGAGGAGATGCTATCGCAAACAACTCAAGACTCACTCGGTTACCAGTACAAATAAAGCCGAAAACAGTAAACAATGAAGCAGTAATTTCCATGATTTATTCATGTGGTAGTGCATGCTGGGGAGCGTGGGACATTTTTTTTCTAGGGGACATGATGGTTTAAAAATAAATCTTGATGTCAAAAGGTCGGTGACCCCCTGTTCTAGGTTTTTGTGAATGAGCCTTTAGGGAACAGTGATACTACATCCTGTAACCTCAATGAGGAATGGCAGATGAGCCTGGGTCTTTTTTGTTGTGGCTGATTGACGCAGAGGATCTTTGTTCTCATAAGTTATGTAGACGTATTGATGATGTGTTGCAGTCAGTGTATTGGCCGCGAGCGTGAGCGAAATGCTTCTCTTATCTAACAGAGACTCAAAGCCTCAGTGATCCAGAATGCAGTACCCTTGATTATGAATGTCTCTCCTGACATCACACTCCCTTTTAAGTGTTTCAACTGGCAGACACCGATAAGGCCAGTTGCTGTTTGAATTGGTGAGCTGCAATCAAGTCTCGGTGGGCTGCTCTTTCTTTTAAATGCGGACGAAAAGATGAAATGGGGAGCAGAAAAGGGTAAAGGGGATTTAGGTGAAGAGTGACATTTGATGTTGTATTTACTAAAGGCTAGGCTATCTGAACAGCATTTAGCATTGAAGGATTAGCATAGCGGTAATGAAACCCTTGCCCTTGGCATTTTAACCATCCACACTAAGCCACAGCCTGCACCTCTGTGGCATTCTGTATGCCAGCCAGCTACCTTCACCTGGGACCTTCCTGTTTATTACATGAAAAGTAACCTTAGTTTACATTCGTTTTATTCTCATGCCTTCTTCCAAGGCAGCTTCTGAAATCAAACCTATTTGAACTCCCTAACATTGCATTTAATAGGGCTCGGGCGCTGCGTTGCATTCTGGGACGTGGCGGCCATGTTGATGGCCTCGCGAATGTAAACATACAGCAAATCGAACGAGGAGAAGCAGAGTTGGGAGAAAGAAAAACTATGTTAAAATCCCGAAAAGGATGTGGAATACGTTAAATAGGGAAGTCCGGGACCGGTATATGGACAAAATTGGAACTATTAACGGTTTGGATTCATATGAAATTTGCAGTTCATAAATGGGTGGGTTCAGGAGCTGCAGATCATGAAGCCTATATAATGTTAACCTTTTACCTTGAAGCATTCTGCACAGTTCTGTGTTCTCAGGTTGCACTACTTGCAAATAAACACTGAAAAATATCTGATCGTGTGACACTTCTTGCTTTTGCACATTATACGGTTATTGCGATTGTGTGACACTTCTTGCTTTTTCACATTATACTGATTTAAGTATATTTATTGTTAAGATTGTGGGTATGGATGCAACAGACACTTATGGCTGTATTTAATGCACATTTATTTCAGCACAACGCTAGGGCTCATGTTTGTCAGAGCACAACATACAGACTAATCTTATAGAGGAATGTCATGTCTTCGTCCTTGCTTGGCAACACCATGTGAATCGGTACTTTATCTGACAAAATAGTGTACTTGTTGCGGACGGTTCCAATCACGATCAGCCAACACCATATCCCCCAGGTAACAGTTTGTTTTACAGCCGCGAGCCGACGACTCTGTTACCTCGGATACTTGGTCTCCGTGGTTGCGTCTCCAAGCAGGAAAGCAGTGGAAAGTTAATCCATTTTCGACCTTTTTCCCATGGCGATTATGTGATGCAGTGTTACACCCCACAATGCAACAACGGTTTACCATGGTTTCCAATAATAACGCCAAATTAAGACACACGACTGAGAGGGAGCACGTCTATAAACAGTGCGCAGTAGTCCGAGTAGCAGCAAATGAGGCCATCAACATGGCCGCCACGCAAAGTAATGACGTCAGACGCCCGAGCCCTATACAGGTTGGTTCAACACGGTCAGAGCACCGCTATACTGCACTGTCTACCAAAGTCACGCCACAGAGACAAGCGTCGTAATCACAGAGAAAGTGCCAGAAAGCCGCGCTGGGTGATGGATAAATAATTGAAGTGTGGGATGGCAGGATTAGAGGGTGGCATTGAAGGGCGCAGCTCTGTAAATTTGTGTGTGTGTGCATGAATGGTTGATGAAGACAGCTGTGGGATAGTTTAAGAGCTCATTAAGATGCTTTTGCAGAGTCCATTGTCCATTGGGAAGAAAGCCTAAGGGAGACAGAAGAAAATGTGCAGGAGTGAGAACCGCCTTCAGATTTCTGTGTGTTCATTTGTTTTGTGACATGAAAGTGCTGGCCTGTCATTGGAACGCGTGCAGTGGTTTAGATGAGAGTTTTTTTAGCATTTCATAAAAAAACAAACTGATGTATTTGCCGCTGATAAGGTCCTGACGTTTGCAATAAAGGGATAATTCACCCATAGAAAAATTATTTTAAAAAATTCAACTTTACGTCATTCTAAACCAGTATGACAGATTTTTTTTTTGTGGAATATAAAATAAGATATTTTGAATAATGTTGCAACTGTTTTTGTCCGATAATGAAAGTCTTTGCATGGGGGAATGTTTTGTTAGGCTGGTCCTACCAGACTCTCATACATTTAATTTGTACAGAGAGTCTGACCACTCTCCATTGACAAGCGTTTACTTCCTTGAAGGCGGGTACTCTGTTGAAGTTTAAAACTATTGGATCCAAGTCCAATAATAAATACAAGTCCAGAAATGCATCCAAATTACAGCGAAGCGCAACCGCACGGTGCTCTGCAGGGGTCAAAAAGGATATAAACAGTGAATTTTGAAGTGATATATTCTTGAAAACTCGAACAGCAATTAAATTACCACACGGCCTTTGTGTTTGTCTAAAACGGTAGGTTATTCGGCCAGGGATTTTAACGCGGGTGGTGGGAGACTGACGGCAATAAAATCACTGACTAGACCCTGTAAATGATGAAAATACCTTCCGACCCCACGAATAGGGCTTCAGCCAACTCCTTCACCACTAACGGAGCGAGCTGGAAAATCAAACTTTTCCCGAACCCTGTGGGGAAGAGGGCCACAACATCATGGCCACCAACAAAACTCAGCAAAGATTGTTCTTGCTCCGGCTTTAACTTCTGGATATTTGGCAGCGGTGCCACAACGGACCGAATGGCTTTGCTCGCATCTTTCTCCGCCGCTATTACTGAACTACAACTCAAACTAGCGCACGACATCAACGTCATCGTTTTCAACCATTCCCTCGGTTCGCTGATTGGACCGGTAAAAATTTGTTCAGAGAAAAGCTAAGAAGATACCACGATCCCAGATGGAGTACTGAGGGAAAATGAAAATTTAGCGCAAGTACGTAGGAGGCTAATGTTTAGTATGTTTTTTTGAGGCTTTAAAATATATTTTATATTCCAGAGAAGAAAGAAAGTCATACAGGTTTGCAAAGACATGAATGTGAGTAAACGATTTACATTTTTGGCTGAACTATTCCTTTGACATTTTTTATGAGTGATGTTGTCATTGTAAAATTGATTTTAAAATATGGAATTGTCACATTGTGAGATATGAAGTCACTCACAGTTATGAGAAATAAAGTCATTTTGAGAAATTTGCTTTGTTGTGTAAATCACTTTAGAAGAAATTGTCTACTAAATTGATAAATGCAGATAAAGTTGCAATTGCAAGAAGCTTTGATGGTGCTAGTCAGTTTTCAGAAATCATACAGAAAATAATTAAATATATAATTTTATAAAGTCATATATTTTATGAAGGCAAATTTAACATGTTAAAGCGATAGTTCACCTTAAAATGTCATTTTACTCGCCCTCATCATGTCATTCCAAACTTACTTTAGTCTGTACAACACAAAATATGTTTTGTTGTTGTTTTTTGTTGTTGTTTTTTTTGTTGTTTATGGAAACCTTTTGTGTTCAGAAGAAAGTAAGTTACAGATTTGGAACAAAATGAGGGTGACTTATTTACAAATAAGTTATTGTGTTAAATATATTGCACGCATTGACATATTAGCTTTGACAGGTCTAATAACAATGTAATCTGTTATATATTAAATATGAGCATATTTGTGTGCTTCACACCTTTTTATTGCCTTAGCTACATGTCAACAAAGTGGGGCAAGCCCAGGCTGAGCTTCTGTTCTGTACTGGAGACATCAAATCACATGAGGTCTGTCTGTACCTTGTCCATATGCTTCCAGTTTTCGGTGTGAACTCAAGGCATATGCCCATGCGCCTTTAAAAAAAACCAAAGCAAGATTGAGCAGATGCTCTGCCCACAAGAGATAAGTATAGATTTTATAGATCTCACCCTCTCCTCCGTCTGTGGGCTCTATTAAGACCTGGACACGGTACAATCCGTCTCGAATGACAGTCACTGTTCATTAGCCCATCATACTGAAATAAATGACAAGCCTGTTCACATTTTCACTCTTTCTGCAAAAATTTCAGCTGTCCATTTCATCTTCCCCTATTTCTTTCTTCTGTCTCTTTATTTCCTACTATGCACAGGCATCCACGTATTCTCTCTCTTTCCATTGCTCTAAATTTTTGTCACACTGATGCACAAACATTCTTTTTCTGCCTTTCTCCTTCACTTGTCTTGCTGTCGCTCTCCTACACTCTGCGCCCTCTCTCTCTCTCTCTCTCTCTCTCTCTCTCTCTCTCTCTCTCTCTCTCTCTCTCTCTCTCTCTCTCTCTCTCTCTCTCTCTCTCTCTCTCTCTCTCTCTCTCTCTCTCTCTCTCTCTCTCTCTCTCTCTCTCTCTCTCTCTCTCTCTCTCTCTCTCTCTCTCTCTCTCTCTCTCTCTCTCTCTCTCTCTCTCTCTCTCTCTCTCTCTCTCTCTCTCTCTCTCTCTCTCTCTCCTACATACACATGCAAACTCGCACACAGCTTTATGCTTTACACATGGTTGCTGCTGCTGTGGTGCTTATCTCTTCTGGGAGTATAATATTTTTTTTGCTGCATGGGATTTTTTTTTTGCTGCATGGGAATTCTTAGAAAAATAATTGCTAATGCATATTACAGTGTTTATTGGGATACTTTAAAAATGCAACTTGCCAAATTATAGGCTTACCCCATTAACATATGCTGCGTCCCAATTCGCATACTATCCGTACTAAATAGTATTCGAAAAAAGAATTAGTATGTCCCAAATCGATGCGCACTCTAACGGCTGATATTGCCCACAACCCATTGCGAGATGGACGAGGATTCGATTAGAACTACAAACGCGGATAAAAAGTGTTTAAAAAACTATGCGAGTCTGACGGTTAAGTGGAGAGGATTAGATAAAGTGGTTTGAGTGAGCAATTATCAGTATTTAATCTGACGAAAAGATATTTATTCAATATTATCTACATTATATTTCTCCTTCAGCAGCATTGAGAACTTTTGTAATGATACGTTTGGCCATTAACTTTGCAAACACATGAGAGGAGTCTCTGCATTAAAGACCCACGAAAGGCAGATCAACGAGCGACTACATTTCTCTCCGATACGCAGGGGCGTAAATCACGGGGGGGGGGGTGCGGGGGGGACAGGACCCCCCCAATCTGAGGGCTGTCCCCCCCTAAAAACCATGCTGAGTATTGTAAATAATATAATGATATATACTTAAAATAAATGTGTATGTAGTAAAACAATACAAAAGCAAACGGGACAAAAAATGCGTTTAAGTTTAGAAACATTTTGAGTCCCCCCTCCCCCTTGCCCCACAGTGGTATGATCCACCGCGCACCTCAACTAACGTTACCCATAGAACGTAAAAAAACTACCACCACAAGTTTGGGGAGAGAACAAAGCTCTTCAGACAGCAGTTGTGAAACTCCAGTAAGCTGTCAATGCTATTTTATTCACTTTAAACATCAGATGAAGTGACTCTTTTCTCTTTAATACAGATTAGGCAAAACACTGTTAGCATCACTTGCCCACCGCGGCACCGCCCCGGGCCACCGTTGTTTTCATTTTTATAGTAATAAAATAATTTTGTTTAGTTAGAGAACAGACACAACAATTAAAAACTGAACGTGTCTGCTCAATACAGCACGAGCCGAACGAGAGTCAGATTTCATTCATCACTAGAGCAAACAGCTGACAGACAAGATGATCGCGGAAGATTTGGTTTCAAAGCGAAATGTAAAAGTGCCTATTTAAGGGAGTGTGTCATTGTATTGTTTGTGGAGGATGCAAGATAATTTTATATAATATGACTGTGTGGTGAACCTACTCATATTTAAACAACTATTGCTTTGTGTTGTTGGTCAGATAAAATGACAGAGAAAAGAAAAACGGACATTAGATAATTTTTCAGTGCACCAAAACGCCAAATACGCACAAATTGTTTTTTATATATATATTTTTTTTGTGGTACACATATCCTTACAAGTACGATTTTGGCTGTATTATTTGTGTCCCCTTCAAAAATTGCTCTTGAGATATTTCATGTTTATCGTCCCCCCCTACTGTTAGATAAAATGTACGCCCCTGCCGATACGGAAGGAAATTAAATTGAAAGTGGGGGATTTGAACTGTGACGATGATTGACAGAGCAGTTTAAACGGTGACGGGACGCACAGAGTCCGTTAAAGATGATGAAGTAGTATGTCCCAAAGCTTGCATACTCTTCTGCTACACACTCAAAAGTATGTACTTTTTCTTCACAAAAAGAGTACATACTTTTAGGACGTAGTATAAGTAGGCGAATTGGGACGCAGCAATACACTCACCTAAAGGATTATTAGGAACACCTGTTCAATTTCTCATTAATGCAATTATCTAATCAACCAATCACATGGCAGTTGCTTCAATGCATTTAGGGGTGTGGTCCTGGTACTCCAAACTGAATGTCAGAATGGGAAAGAAAGGTGATTTAAGCAATTTTGAACGTGGCATGGTTGTTGGTGCCACATGGGCTGGTCTGAGTATTTCACAATCTGCTCAGTTACTGGGATTTTCACGCACAACCATTTCTAGGGTTTACAAAGAATGGTGTGAAAAGGGAAAAACATCCAGTATGCGGCAGTCCTGTGGGCGAAAATGCCTTGTTGATGCTAGAGGTCAGAGGGGAATGGGCCGACTGATTCAAGCTGATAGAAGAGCAACTTTGACTGAAATAACCACTCGTTACAACCGAGGTATGCAGCAAAGCATTTGTGAAGCCACAACACGCACAACCTTGAGGCAGATGGGCTACAACAGCAGAAGACCCCACCGGGTACCACTCATCTCCACTACAAATAGGAAAAAGAGGCTACAATTTGCACGAGCTCACCAAAATTGGACAGTTGAAGACTCGAAAAATGTTGCCTGGTCTGAGTCTTGATTTCTGTTGAGACATTCAGATGGTAGAATTTGGCGTAAACAGAATGAGAACATGGATCCATCATGCCTTGTGACCACTGTGCAGGCTGGTGGTGGTGGTGTTATGGTGTGGGGGATGTTTTCTTGGCACACTTTAGGCCACTTAGTGCCAATTGGGCATCGTTTAAATGCCACGGCCTACCTGAGCATTGTTTTTGACCATGTCCATCCCTTTATGACCACCATGTACCCATCCTCTGATGGCTACTTCCAGCAGGACAATGAGTTCACTGTACTAAAATGGCCCCCACAGTCACCAGATCTCAACCCAATAAAGCATCTTTGGGATGTCGTGGAACGGGAGCTTCGTGCCCTGGATGTGCATCCCACAAATCTCCATCAACTGCAAGATGCTATCCTATCAATATGGGCCAACATTTCTAAAGAATGCTTTCAGCACCTTGTTGAATCAATGCCACATAGAATTAAGGCAGTTCTGAAGGCGAAAGGGGGTCAAACACAGTATTAGTATGGTGTTCCTAATAATCCTTTAGGTGAGTGTATATGTATATATATATATATATATCGTCGCTGCCCGATGAAACTCACGTATGTCCAAAACGGTTACTTTTCACGAAGTGAAAAAAAACACAGTATTTCAAAAGCAGTTGAATGTAGCGTTGTCATACTTGGTACGGCATCTTTACATGTAACCATATTCTTGCCAGTGTAATGCTATAATCCACATTTGACCAAAATTGAGTTTAAATGGACATACGTGCATATTTTACAGTAACGGTGGTCGATACACCTTCTTCCGATCATTAATTAGAATGGCCAAGTCGCGTTTCATATTGACAGAGGAATACGTGCTGGACATTCTCAGCCTCTGGCAAGCGGTGATAGCAGTATGAGTGAGGCATGTTCTAGTGACAATCATGACAGTAGCATTACAGGCTATAATTTGATCAGTTTGACTAAGAAAAAAAAAGTTTGAATCTTATCAATGAGACCGAGTTTATTTACATACTAGCAAGCAAACTAATCTGTGAAGAACTAGATTAGAACTAAACTGTGGAGAGCTTCAATGTCGTACTTTCGGCTATCCAGTGCTGAGCTTCGATGAAACTTCACGAGACCGGCGAGATGCTTCCACAGGGCGGGAGATACGCGGTGTGATTGACAGCTTTGACACCAAATGGATATACGTGAAAATCAGATGACATGATTTCACAACTTTTCATTGGCCATTTAGATATGTGAAGCATACTGTATACGGAAATGAACCTGGACATTCAATCCATCGAAAAATCTAAAAGTCGGCAAAATGGACATACGTGGTTTTCATCGGACAGCGACGATATATATATATATATTTATATATAAAAAATGTGACCATTGATGAATTTATCATTTCATTAGAGCCAAAATTTGAAGAGTTTTTGAATGAATGAACAAATCTGAAATTTGAATCTACAAATTTACGAAAAAAAAAAAAAAAGGAGAGCTGCATTACAAAAATTGTAATGCACAAAATGGCCTCTAATTAAAACAAAGCAATTAAATAAAATGAAGAACTGATTTTATTGATAACATGGAAAATTAAAATATGAATATTCTGGAATGCACTGAAAAAAATTGGGAGTAGGATTTACTTAAAAAAAAAAACAGTAACACTTTACAAAAAGGTTTCATTAGTTAACAATTGTTAAAGGAACTGTATGTAAGAAATGTATTTCAATTAATCAAAAAATCGCCCTATGTCATGTCACTAGACATTAAGAAATCATGTTAATTTCAAATACTTATATCACTGACAACAGTAGTCCAGCCAGGATATTGTCATTTAAAAGTGAAGTTGCAGCCCTCAACTGATGTTGATGTTGACATGTTGTGTTTTGGCCTGAAGCGCCACCCTCCACCTATCTACCAATCACGAAGTCAGTAGTGTTTCGGCATCCGGGTTGCCAGCTCTGATCTAGTTACCACAGCTGCAGCTACAAACGGCATACTTCATAAAACTTTATGAAAATTAAAAGACCTCGTTATGAATCAGAAAAACGTTGTGACAATGAAAAAAAAACTTGCTGTGTAGGACTCGTCACTTGCCAATGGAAGCTCCTTGTAGCAGCCTACGTTCCTGCTGGATACTTCAGCCTATCTGGCAACCTCGAGTCAGGGGGGAGGGGGAGAGGGGAGACACCGCTCTACAGTAATTTGAAAGTGATTGCAGTACCAGTTTTGGCCACAATCTTACATACATTTCCTTTAACTCCATTAGTTGACATGAACTAAGAATGAAAAATACTTCTACAGCTTTTATTAATATTTCTTAATGTTAATTTTAACATTTACTAATACATTACTAAAATGAAAAGGTTGTATTTGTTAACATTAGGTATGCACTGTGAACTAACATGAACAAACGAACAGCTGCATTGTTATTAACTAATGTTAACAAAGATTAAAAAATATAGTAACATGTATTGCTCATGGTTGGTTAATGTTAGTTAATACATTAAATAATGTTAACAAATGAAACCTTATTGTAAAGTGTTACCAAAAAAGCAGCAACTATACAGGAGGATAAGTGACCCTTTCTTACTCTCTCATATTAAACCACATGTACAAATGTTACCTGGCCTTAAGTTAAAATTAACACAGCAAATTAAAGTTGATGAGACCGTAAATTGCTGTTAAATGCACATTCGCCATGCATGAGCATACTTAATTGAGCATCAAAAAATCGAACTATTTAATTGTTGCTCTAATTCATTTTCTGTTGAAGTTTTTTCGAATTTTTTTTTCTGTATGCATGTAATGTCTTTTAAGTGTGTCTCCTCTCTCAGTTGAAGAATAATGATCCTAATGCCTTTAGCGACTGATTGCAAAATCCACCCTATGGATCTGACTCAGCTTCCTTCTCCACTGTCAGATGTGAGTGTATTGTAATGTTGAAATAGGCCTCTGCTTATTAGTTTGTACATGAATGGCCATTGTAATGATGGCGTCTTCTGATCTTCGATCATTTATTGATAATCCACTTAACCTTGAAGAAATATATCTTACATTTCAAATACATTCATTTGGCATACAGTTATATCCAAATCACATGATAATATATCAGCATGTACTTTGGTTTTTACCTATTTTGCCTAATGTGGAAAAGACCATCAGAGGACTTCTGACAACAGGTCGGCAGCAGCTTTGTTACATCTATCTATCCATCTATCCATCTATCCATCCATCTATCCATCTATCATCTATCTATCTAATCCATTGTTCTATCTATCTTCTGTCTATCGATCCATCCATCGTTCTATTGTTGTATTGTTCTGTCTGTCTCTCTTTCTCTTGAGATATGTGTACCCCTGGTTGGGAATTACTGCTCTGCCAGCTGACTTACAGAAACTCGTCTGGCAATGCAGAGGCTCATTAACCCAGAGGTGGTTCATTCCAGTGAGCTTTCATTGAGATCATTCAAACGGATGCATACTTTATCTCAGTCAGAAGGGGGTGTCTGTAGAGCTTTCATTCTCTCATGTGGATTGGAGGGTCCAAACGATCACAATGGTTCTCGTATTTTGCTCGTTTATCAAGGGCAACATCAGTGCAGCGGCTCCCAAGAATTCAGACCACACTGGATGGGTTCCCTAAATATAGAAAGCAATCCGTGTCAGATTCATGAGCGTTTGAATACAATGAATAAGAGAGTCCACAGCTCCCTGCATGTGAGTCAATTAACATGCGCTCAGATGATTGACAAACAGTCCAAAAGGCTTAGAGCATATTTTAGTGTGCCATATTAACAACAGCTTAGTGCAATGCCTAGCTCCAAACACAAAATCCCCATATCAGTGGTGTTTTCCTCTGAGTGTGAGAGTGGAGGTAAAGCGGAGGCACTCTTGGTAAATAGAACTGTCATCTCTCCTTAAACAAAATCTCTACACTCAAGGAGACTTGCGATAATGAGTCCGTCAATTTTCCTGGGCACCCTTGGAGGAGACCGATGTGTCAGCCCTAATGAGGGTGTTTGTACCATTTCACCAGACGAAGCACAAAACAGGACTGCAGCAAATGCACCTCGCCTTGTTTAAAACGGTTTCCACAATTGCTGTGCTTAAGCACACGGCCTGTATTTACAGGTGGAGGAACCGGCCTGAATCCCTGAATCATTGGTCCTGATGATTATAGCATTGACCGGGGGTTTATTGTCAGCTGGATGTTATTAGAGGTGATGAGAGTTTCCGCCATCAGTGTTTTCTGAGTCTGATGTGATGAGTGAGAAGAATACTTTTTCATATAACTCACTCAAGGCAGTGATTAATTGCTTTGATAAGGCCTGCTGACATTGTGGAATTCTGCTCCGTTTCTAATAACCACAGCGAAATGGCTTACGGTAATGTTGAGCTTGTCAACGTGGATCTTCTTGTGTCATAGACTGTTCATCAAAAGGAGTAACTTATTTGTCGATAACACTTTAAATGAGTTTTAAAGGGCAGTTAAGTTGCCATAGTGCATTAACAAATAGGATGCTTTATCTTGTGTCTGTCACCCTTAAATGATGTGATGTTGTTAGAAGTGTTTGCGCTTATAAATCCGAAGGAAAAAGAATAGCATACAGAAATAAAACAAAGTACATTCAGACTCTGTGCTTTCTTGAACATTTCCTGCAGGTAAACTGCTGATGTTTTGAAATCTCTTTTGCATTGTCAGCCTTCATTTGTGTTAATTCAGTCTCATAAAGGAGTATTTGTGCGCTTGCTGTACTCTTTTATCCGATAATCTTTATTAACAATGGCATTTTCATCCTCATGATGATTACTTCCATAAATACATTCACGTAAAAAAAGAAAAGGAAAAAAATAACAATTGATTCACAGTTTCACACTAAAAAATGATAGCATTTTTACAGTCTTTTACCGTTAAAATCACTACGGTGAAAAACAGTTCATTGGTTAACAGAAAGTGTCCGTACTATCGTACTAAGTCATTGTGTAATTTACAGTGAAAAAAACGTAAACTGACATTCCCAGAATTCCCTGCGTGACACTTTGATGTATTTTCATTGAAATGGCCTATGTTTCTCCTTTTTTTCTCGAATCAGTTATGTACATTGAGGTTTTATGTTACATCTAATGTTGTTAAATTAATGTTTATTGCATTTTTTAAATTTCATGTGTCCATATATTAGTATTGTCCTTTTAAAAGCTGCTTGTGATGAGCTTTGATTCATCATATGAATCTCATCACCACTGTGTTTGGTGGTTGTCAGTATCAAAGGTACATAACCGATATTAGTAATTCAGTAGGTTAACATTATTTCAGTTAATTAAATGTTTTTTTTACCATACATTTTTTTTTTTTACAGTGTACACGTAATTTTTTACAATATAAACCTTTAAATTATATGGGTTTGAACTGTAAAATAGACAGGAAAATAAGTGCTGTCCCGTAAAACATAAAATATTGCTACAGTATTTTTTTTAAGGTAAAGTTCTGGCAACCACAGCTGCCATTTTTTTTTTTTACTGTAAATTTTATGGAGACTTTTTACAGTGCATTACAAAGGTTGACAGATAAAATGTATTGAATGCGTATACATTACATTGCTTTTTACCCTTTGTGTGTGATTTCTTGATTTTTCGCCTAGTTGTTTTTATTCTTCTTTATAATTTCAATATTTTTTTATTTTTTTTATTTAGCATGGGTCTTTAGATAATGTGTCCACTATAGAGGACAGAATACATGTAAGTGTTGAATTTAAAATATATTAAAAGAGTAATAAACAGAAAAGTAACTTTTCAGAAAACAATGAATTCTGTATTCAATTATAACGGTACAGTATTTAAAATGTTGTAAAGTTTTAAAAATAAAGGAATTATACTGGGCCTTGGATCAGTAATTTGTTGGCATACAACATTGCCATTTGAACCTGCCGAACCTTTTAATAGCTGATTAGTATGCATTAAAGGGTTAAATTCACCTTAATGGAGCTTTTGCAGATAATTACTAATTTAATAAGGGGTAAAATCAATGAGACTGTAGGAGCCTGAGCCTGTCTGAACCCATAAAGGAAGGGCAGGGATTTTGGCAGTCTCCACCCCATCGAGAGACATTAAATTGGATGACTGAGCAAAGCACACTTCGTTTCTCCTCAAAAGATTTTTCCTTATGCTCAAACCTGGGTGAGGCCATCATTATGTCTCAATGCATCCTGCAGTAGCAGGGTTAAATGTATTTTGGGACTGCATTGAGTGTTATGAGACTATCTTCTTATGTTATTTGTTTGCTAACTTGTTAGTTTGCTGAATGAATCAGTCAGTTGGGTTACATTATTTTGATGTTCCACTAAACATTCTGTTTAAGTAACGTTGTACATGTCAACTAACTCTCATTAGAGTATTAGTTGATTGTTAGTAGACTGTTGGTTAGGGTTAGTAGAATAAGTTGACATGTACTTGCAAAGTTACTAATAGTCAGTACTAGACCGTCTGTTGGGGGACCATCAAAATAACGTGTTAGCAGATATTAAGCAGACAGTGTTACTCTACTAATACTCTAATGAGAGTTGGGTATGTGGTGCAATGTTACTTAGTCAACAGAATGTCTAAAGACTCAAGAGGACCATCTAAATAAAGTATTTCTGTCAGCTGTTGTGTAAAATGCAATATGCAAATATGCTAATTCACAATCTTTTGTCTTGCTTATAAAATCATGATAAGAAAGAGCATCTTTGCAGTGAATTGAATGGGGAATGTGTTGTGAACAAATGTCACAGCTGCCTCTGTGACTGTGATGAAATGGTTGCTTCTAAAACTCCATACAGGGTTTCAAAGCAAACAAGCCAGACAATAAAAGTCATCTGCCTCGTCAAAGAATGGGGGAAAAAAAGGTGTAAAGAAGCTTCTTTCTGACTCTGTCTATTATAATTAGAAACCTTGTTTTCGTAACTTTCACTGAATATCTTTGGCTATCTTTCGCCAGTGGTCTCTGTGAGGGAAACTGGGGTTATAAAAATTAGGGATGCATCGATGTATTGGCCACTACGGATTATTGGCCGATACATCGGCACATCCCTAATTTTCAATTATTTCACATTTATTTTAACTTGGCCATCGACCGATGATCAGGGCTGATTCGATTAGTGTCCATTTTATCATGAAATTTCAAAAATAAATGCCGTTTTGACACACTGTTAAGGATCAGTTCAGGAGCATGAGTCTTGTCTTCCTTTTTAATGTTATAGCACGAAAAAACATGCAAGAAATGTAAAAGGTATGTTGAAAGATACAGTACAATGTCTCATGTAATCGCTCAGTCAGTGTTTCAACTGCAGAAAGACATCAATAAAACAGCTTGTAAACAGTATATCACTTAACGTTACATCCAGAATTTTCACTTCGGTTCATCCCTAATACAAACAATTTCAGTTTTTATTTGAGTGTAATTATTATATCTGAAAAATAGCAGTTAAATATAATCGTTTGGGCTCTGTTATTAATTTGAACCTCTATATTATAGTAATGTATCAAATGATATGGTTTCCTGTATAGCTTTAGTAACAGCATTAGTTGGATTTGTAGAGTTTTTTTTTTTCTCCCCCTCAAGAAAATCAAACTATCGTATTCTGAATAATTGGCTATCGGTATTGGCGGAGAAATTTAGTATAGGTGCATCTCTAATGAAAAGGACAGTGTGTCAATTGCTATTGTCATTTTGTTTTGCTCTTTTGCACCTTTGTGATCATTATTTTCGAATTGATTTTTAATTACACTAAATTATGCTTGACGAGAGAGGATGTGGATACAGGTATGGGGAATGAGAGAGAATCAAGTATTCAGAGGATGCTTCTGTTCATGCACTGGACTTGACTTGAAATTCATGAGTTTGACACTGGGTGAAGTTTATTCCCGTCTGAGCAGCTGATGGACAGCAGTGGAGTGAAAACGCCGCCTGTATGTGTATACACCTGAAAAATGCTCAAGGCAATGGGAAATTTATATTTATATATCATATTTCATACATGATAGTAATTCAAAATGATTTATATAGACACAATAAAGAGAAAGAAAATTAAAATTGAAACAAGGTAAAGCAAAGAAATAAGGTAAAGCAATTCAAAAGCCCATCAAATATTAAATAATATAATACATTTTCCAAAAATCAGTACCAAAGTACTGTATGTCGGAACATTCGAAGTGTGAGGTCAGGGAACATTCACATTCCTTTAACTGTGAGAACTGGAAGAAGATTGTGTGCCTCTGAGTCTCATAGCCTGTTATCTTCAAAAAAGACGGACTTCTGCCCAGCCTCTGTTCCATTCTCTTTACCTGTTGTGCTGTCAGCATGCTCCATAGAGGGACTCAATGCCCAGATGGCTCGGGTCATGGACAGAATTTAGATCTTAACATATGCTGTTTGTAACTCAAACTGCATGCAATGTATACCCCCACACTCTCCTTTTCTTCGTCTGTGTGACTTTTATGTGCAGCTTTTGATGTGTCTATATTAAGAGCTGCCAAAGATTAACGTTTCAGCATCTTAACAATAAATCACATTAGTGTCCAGATTTTAGTTAAGCAGATCCTCTATCCATTTACAGCTTCACCACTTTGGTTTTTGCCACTCATGGGAGGAGGTGTTGCATTATTGAACACCTTTTTTCGGTTCCTTGTGATCCAATATCCTGCAACTGGAATCGGTACTGGAAACTGGAAAATTAAATGTTCCATTTTTTTTTAAAGTGACCTAGATCTGTTGGTGGTTCATATGCTGGCTGTGTGAATGTTTGTTTGCGAATAATATTATTAGTATTAAAAATATATATAAGAAGAAGAAATTCTTTTTTGATTAAACTATCCCAAATATCAGTGCTGTTATGATGCTAATTTTGGTCTGTTTTGAGAATGAAACATTAGGAGAGATATTCAGCCTAGACTAAAATCCTTGCAGGTGCCCAAGGGTTTGTCTTGGGACTATCCACAATGAAATGGCATAATAAAAGATCAGCTGCACCCAATACTAGAATAATGGTGAAGAAATGTCTAGAAAATGTGGTTGTTTATACAGTGAAACACAATCAATCTGTAAATGAGCAGCAACGCATTAGGCAGTGTCAATATTTTCTTCAAGCAGGCTGGGAGAATATGTTGGCTGCAGTACCTCTGGGGAAGATATGTTATTGCTGTGTCATATTAAATGCTCATTTTTGTTTGAATGGATTACAGTGCAGAGCCAACCAAACCTGCGGAGGAGTCAAGAGAGCTTTTGAATATGCCATTTGTAAAATTAAGTTATAAATTAATAACACAATGTCATGTTTTGGGGCACCAAAAATGTTGTATTTGTTTATTTAAAAGAACTGTGTGAGTCATTGTCGACTGTTATTATGTTTCTATTCAACATAATAATCTTTGAATCCAACTGCAATCTTAGGATACAAAATGTCATTTATTATAATAAAATTTTTTTGTAGACTTTAAATTTTGTAGAACAGCATTACTTGCTTACTTTGAATTACTACTACTACTAATAACAATAATGATAAGAATTATTATGGACCCTTTCCACGGATTGTGATGCATTTCCACAGTTATCAATGTTTAATATTTTTTTTTTATGTTTTTCGTTTTTAATTTATACACACATTAAGTCTATGCTTTGTGTTATATTGCCTTGGCAGTAAATGACAAAAAACAAATTAACACTGGTGCGAGGTACGTGTTTCTAATACAACAGCCGAGGGACTGACGGCAAATTTGACGTCTTTCTCTCTTCTGACTGCTGTAATACGTCTCTCTGTATTTTTCCCTCTTTTGGAAAGTTGTGGAAATGCGATCACAGATTTTTTTCTTTTGCCATTAGAGCAAATGCCAAGACAAAAATTATATTTGCTGTCATCTTCCATTCCCCGCTGTTGACATTTACCTAACTATGACGACTTCTGCTTGGAGTACCCCAGAAATGTGAAATTTACTATATGTACTATATATATAAGATTCTAAGACCAGAGCATTTAAGTGTGTTTATACAAATAATGACCTTCTACACCCTCTGTACAGAATAAATGCAGCTCTGACCACCAGCTTTAACTTGGAGTATCATCATGGGATTATATTGACTTGGTTTTTACAACTCATTGAGCCACTGAATGCATAAATGCAGGGTTTTTCATAAGGGATGGTAAAGCTTTAATTGGCTTTCCTGTCAACTCAACCCTTATCTGGGCATGTTAATCCAGGCAGATAGATTCACTGAGCCTTTGCTGCAGCAGTACTGAGACCCAGGGGGCAGACTGGCTGCAATGTGATTACCTTGTTTCTTAAGGACACACATCACAGTGATGTCACCCATTTATCACAATCTCTAATTGTTTTAAACGTTATATGATAACCTTTCATAACCAGCTAAATGGCATCATCCTTGTCGTTGTTGTGTGATGATAAATTGTAGTGTAATAAGTATGTCATGCTGTGGACAGTGAGACGAACACTGTGCGGATCATCACGTCCAGAAAAAGTTGATTTGAGAGCTTAAGTCAAATTTGTGTAAAACATGTAAACTCAATTAGTCTTCACTAATGTTCTCACGGGCTAATGAGCTGTAAAATACTCTGATTTGGAGATTAAATGGATACAAAACTAGTTTGTATATCTTCGTGCACAAACTATAGTGCAGTATGTAAGGGAGTGATTTCAGATATGCTATGACTATCATTGATAGACTATTCAGGATTCAAAATGTTACCAATGGCGGTGGCGTCATGCATGTAATGCATGTGAATTCAGACTGATCTTTCTCACATCAATTTGCATTGTGAATTGTGATCTATCATCTCTTCCTAGTCAAAGAATAAACATGAATCAACAGCTGACGGTATGTTGAGGGTACATTACAAGTTACTGAAATATATCATATGTTGTGTAATCTCTCAATCAGTGTTTCAATGGTGGAAAGATGTCAATAAAACAGCTTCTAAACAATTTACCTCAGAAGTCGTTTCAGTGCCCACAGCTGGTTAGTTCACTAGAGAAATTAACTCTTTCCCAAAATATACGTATGCACTATATTAGCCTTTATATTCATTATATTCTACTTAACCCATTAGTGATGTCTTGATTATTTAAAGGTCCCATGACATGAAATATTCATTTTATGAGGTTTTTTAACATTAATATGAGTTCCCCTAGCCTGTATATGGTCCCCAAATGGCTAGAAATTTTGATGGGTGTAAACCGAGTTCTGGCTGTCTTTCTGTGCCTTTGAGAAAATTATAGCCCAGACGTCATACCAGGAAAGGTTACGTCCCCTTCCTCTGTTTTGCCCGCCCAGAGCACTCGGAGAAAATTGATTCAGTTTATTGACGTCAGCACAGGCTTTACAAACAGACTTTATGATATGGATTCAACAGCACGGCGACAAACATTTAGTAACAGTGTTCATTAATGCCTGATCTGTGAACAGTGATTTCTGATGTGTAGCTAATCATTCAAGTTCACTCAGACTTTCTTTCTAGATCGTTTAATGATCGCCGTCTTGATGCCCTTAGCTTAATGCATCAGTGAGTCAAGCCAGTGACTAAAGCGATCGTTTCTGTTAGTTGCATGATTAAACTTCAGAGAGCGATCAAAAAACACTCTTTATAATGTCCGGAGCTGTCAATCACACGTTGCGAGTGTATCTGCACACTTGCCCAAACTGCCGTTATAATGAATGATACTGTTATGCTGCACAAAGCTCTTACTGTATTCATGTCGATGTCGTGTTCGCTGTTAGTTGTGGTGAAAGCATTTTGTGAGAGAAAACGCGTTGCAATGACGAGATCACTGCATTCATGCGATCAACAGACTGTCTGTCTACTCAATGCTCATCACTGCAGCCTTTCATGTGATAGGAATAAATCATAAAAAAATGCTATAATCCACACTTTGACGATCTCGACGGCTGTAATGGTACATTACATATGTTACAAAGTTCGTAGTATAAGGTGGAAGAAGACAGAGTCGACGTGACTGGGACTGTTTATTCAGAACTCTCAGATACAAATAAGCTTGCGCTAACAGCACAGCGCTCTCAACAACTCTGTACAAAAAAAACTTCCTCCAGCTCTCCGTGGTTCACGAGTGCACAGTCAGCCTCTCTGTCTCTCATGCATGCAGTGCCTCGCTAAACCACGCCCGCTCCGCAACATAATCTAACACTCATTTCAAATGCAAAGATGTCAGCCAATCACAACAGTGGGCATTTTCACGGAAGTCTGACAGCAGACACGCCCCTTGAAACAGGGCATTCAGCCAAAGGGGTAATAACAGTGTGCCATGCCACAGATGCCATGCCACAGGACCTTTTAATGTATGTTTAAACTAATCTTTTATAATTAGATTTAGAAGTTAGGCTAATGCAAAAACTGCCTACTGTGAAGTTTACATGTTTGCATACAATGTTATTTGAGTGTTGATTATTATATCTAAAAATAAATAGCTACTGAGTTTAGGATAATTTGGGCTCTGTTGTTATATTAGTAATGTGTAAGGGCTCCCTATATAGTTTACAATTTACAGCATTATTAGAGATCATTTTTTTTGTTATAAATGTTATATCAATATGTTGACTGAGTTTCTTTGTATGAGCGGCGCTCATTTGTTTTTGATTTTCTCCTCGAGAGGCTGGGCGAGCCTCAACAGCACAACCTTGTTAACGTCATTTCGTTTTATATTATTATACACTATCGATCGCCACTTACACTAACTGAATGCAGAATCATTATTGCACTTTGGTGATTCCCTAGTTATTTTTTGTTTTGACGTTTTAACCAGGATACTTGTCCGTCGGGCGAGTAAAATTCTTTTTCATTTGCCCCTTCAAAAAATCCACTTGTCCCGGACAAGCGGACAAGCCTTAATGTCGAGCCCTATATACATACACATATATATATATATATATTCAAATACTTATTTTCCTCACTGTATATACATGCATACATGCATACATACATACATACATACATACATACATATATATATATATATATATATATATATATATATATATATATATATATATATATATATATATATATATATATATATATATATATATATATATATATATATATATATATATATAATATATACACACACATATACATATACATATACATATATATATACATATATACATGCATACATACATATACATCATTTTTTTATTTTTTTATTTCAGGATTTGCATTTATATATTCAGAGTTATAACTATATATTCAGGACTTACATTTATATATTCAGAGTTATAACTATATATTCAGGATTTACATTTATATATTCAAAGTTATAACTATATACTCAGGATTTATATATAAAATAAATATGTATATGTATATGTATATGTATGTGTGTGTGTGTGTGTGTGTGTGTGTGTGTGTGTGTGTGTGTGTGTGTGTGTGTGTGTGTGTGTGTGTGTGTGTGTGTGTGTGTGTGTGTGTGTGTGTGTGTGTGTGTGTGTGT
Source organism: Gobio gobio (assembly GCF_949357685.1). Classification (NCBI taxonomy): domain Eukaryota; kingdom Metazoa; phylum Chordata; class Actinopteri; order Cypriniformes; family Gobionidae; genus Gobio; species Gobio gobio. Next base: position 22,083,819 of record NC_137105.1, read on the forward strand.
GTGTGTGTGTGTGTGTGTGTGTGTGTGTGTGTGTGTGTGTGTGTGTGTGTGTGTGTGTGTGTGTGTGTGTGTGTGTGTGTGTGTGTGTGTGTGTGTGTGTGTGTGTGTGTGTAAGGTTGCAAGCAACAAGCCTGATAATGAAGGGACTGTTTATTTTTGTGCTAATTGGATGAGGCTGTTTTTAAATTAAACTTTATTTGACTCGGTTCTTTGCTCTGCATGATGTTAATGTACTTATTCTTCCCCTCATCTTTGTATTCTTTATTTCTTTTAGAGAGCATATAGATACGGGTCTGACTCCATACATTTTAACATCCTATATTCAGATCAATAATCTGCAATAGTTCCTGAGTGACTCTAATTTACTATTCATGATCATTGAATTTTTATGCTTGTAAGCGATAACATGGCGCAACAGAATTATCATGAATCCTGGTTTACCATTCAGGATCAGATTCAGGATCTCTCTCTCACTCTCACTCTAACTCTCCTTTTTCTTTTTACAAGGTCAATTTTCCTTAGTTTAGATTAAAGTGGTCAGGGTTAATGGTCCTCTCAAAGAGGCTAATGGGATGAAAATGTAACTTTATGCTTGTGCATCCAAACCTTAATAATGAAGCGATCAGCAGAAGTCTGGGGGAAAAAAAACATGTCTGACAAAACCATCCATCATTCGGTCTTAAGAATATTCACCCGTTTCCCTGTTAGGCTCTTCCTAATACTCTGTATACTACTCCTGACTGCCTTCGTCTTCCTTCTTCTCTCACATTACTTTTTGCCTCCGTCTCTTTTGTTCTGTGTCCTCCGGTAGGACCTCATGCCAGGCTCTAAACTTGTAATGGCCTGTCACTATCTCTGGACGTACTGTGCTGAAAAGAAATTACTTTCTGATGGCAGTGCCCTACAAAGGCTATTCATCTTAATTCATTTTTAATGATATAGCCGTGTCTTCCATGACTCTTTTCAGAACTTCAGAAGGTTTTTCAACCTATCTGACCTTGGGGCTTGCAAATGCTCTGCAACTGAAACTTTTGTTTTGGTGCATTTTAGTCCTCTATAGACCTTATTCACAGCAGCGCCATCTTTGAGTTTTAATGGGAATGAAAGCGAGACTGTGAGGGATAGACATGCATCTCTTCTGTGTTGTACTGTTATTTAATGTTTCTCGATTGTTCTGCTGACGAAACACTCAAAAAATATCTTTCCGAGAAATTTCAGTAGACAACAAACTCCCGACAATGTGAGCTATGGAAAATTATAAGTGATCTAGTATCTTTATACAGGTTTTAATTTTTTATTACAGCGGATGCCATTAAAAGCACGTTAAGTCCCTCACAGCCTCACTTTCATACCTGTCATGGTGCTGCTCTGAATAAGGTCTATTCTTGGCAAAAATGTATGTAAAATGTAAAAATATAGCCCAATAAATAAAAAAGCAAGCTGAACGCTGATGTCCCAGGTTCACATCCTGAAAGAGTGTGTTTATAGACCTTATGCAAAAGAGAAACAAGCTTGCAGCCATCCTTAGAATTTTGTCTTTTAACTTTTTTTTGCTGTAGCTCTGTATATTTTTATGGCAATGCTGATGAAGAGTAATTAGCTGGTGAAGTGGATTTACTTATTGTAGAGTTAATGGAAGTTATCATGAGCATTGTAATGTTGTGTAAAGTGGATGTCATAACAAATGTCAGACCTGGAAGATTTCATAAGTACATAAGATCTTACCTTCATGCTGTGGAAATACAAACCGAAGACAGAACACAACGAGCGCAGCACTGAAAAGGGGCGGGGCTACATAAGGTCTATGCATAATCATTGGCTGTTTCTCAATTCCAAGAACGCAAAGAACGGTCTTGCGTTCTCGTGGAGACCGGTCTTGCCAGGCGACCTTAAAAGAACGAACTCGGAAGGACGCAAGGACACAGAACACATCATTGTGTGAGAATCGAGATGCGTTTTGATTTTCGTGCGTGCTGATTTTCCACTGTTCGGAAACGGCTCTAGAGCCAAATATGGTTCTTTCAGAGAGTGTGTGGCCTTACGGGAAAAAATTTTAAAAAAAATTTTTTCATCCATAATCAGAGCTAATGTGTTGATTTAATTACAAATCTATATATGATATATTTTAAAGTATTACACAATTCACCAATGCCCGTTTGTCATGTATATACACCATTGTGATCTGGCAAAGCAAGTTCAAATTCTATAGAGTGCCGAAGTTATGACGTCACTTTGTAGGCCAAAACGCGGAAGTGAGTTAGCATTTTAGCCCTTCCGGTTCCCTCGCCCTAAAGTCTATGGGTTTTTTGAATGGGTTTTTGCTAAATCGCCTGAAATAAGGTCTGTGGTTAACACGGCCTCTAAATATTTTCACGTTTTGATCTATGACATAAAACACATTAGTTAACCTGCTTGTGATTTTTTAAAACTTTATTGTGTCTTAAAAATGGTGGTTGCTAACAAGTTGCTAAAAGGGACTACATCCTTTGGCGGGGACTTTAGACGTCATCGTGACAAACAGGAAATCTCTCACTAGCCCGCGTTTCAGCCTTATGAAGAACTTATGTGGCGTGAATAAATCGCGCTATTCGCGCAAAGTTGGACGCTTGAACATTTGGAGTTTACTCTTTTCACATGTTCGTCTCGTTGAGAAATGGCTGACATGGGCTGTGTTTACATGTCTTTTTGTGTTAAAACTACGTTGTCACACATTAACAGTAGATTTTAAGACTTTTTCAGTCGATAATGTAGTTGTTTAAAGCTCAAATCTGTGGTTTATTTATAAGAAGAGTGCCTATTTTAACATTTTATCTGGTGTTTTCGGAGTTGTGAGCTCCAGTGGGTCAGCGGCGATCCGCGCTTGTTTTCCCGGCGAGAGTAGACTTTCCTCGGCTTGTCCTTCTGACGTCTGCCGCTGGCTCTGATGTCTCTGTGGCGTCTCCAGCTATAATTCGTCTTGTGGAGATTTAACGGCCCATATTTGCTCTCATGGATCTATAATTTGTTCCCTGGCAAATCGTTTAGGCTGAGGGTAAAGTGAAGTTTCATTACTTGTTTATTTTTAGACTATAACTGTACGTTACCGTTGTAAGTTAGCCGACTAGCACTGACTTTGAATGTTTGACTGAATTGTTTGCTTTATTTAATGTATAGCTTATTATACATTTTACTTATACTTTGGTATTATTGATCATACATAAACTTGCATTTAACAAAAAGAGACTGGGTTGTGTTTCATGTCATTTAATGTAATCATAGTGATAATCATATTGTCCGAAAAAACATTAACAAAAGATAAATCTCAGAGAGGCACGCATAAACAAAATTAGTTTCTAACATTTTTGGAAAAAACGAATGGGCAATATTTCTCATGAAAAAGTGGATAAGTGTTCATACACAGCGCAGATCATAATGAGCGAGCGTGTTTTTTAAATAAAGTTTGAGGAAGCTTGATGATGACGTTGATCCGCGACCATGGTGTGCTGTAGTCCGTTTATAGCCTACCGTTAGCATTTTATATCTGACGGCTTTATTTAGGCTTCAAAATGTATACATTTTGGATTAATTTGTAAAGATTATCTTTATAGACAAAACGTGTAAAGGCCTGTTCACACCGGGACGATTTTCGCACGCGTTTATCGCCGACGTTTAACGCCTCGGGACTAAACAATGGGCGCCAATTTGAGTGTTCACACCGACGCGCAAAACGCCAGGCGTAAAAGCGTCATTTTTAAAAAAACGCCTCGGGTTCGTTTTTTTATTTTGACGCGGCGCGTAAAAAACTGTCCGACCAATGAGATCGGCGCTTTTGTTCACGTGCCTGGAGCTGCTGAAGTGACCGTAAAACACGACTTGGTGGCGCTCAAGCACAAAACGGTCTTGCCGAGCACACATTGATACGACGAAGAAGTAGTAAGTAGACAAAGAAGAAGATGAACTGCTAATGCTGCTTGCCAGTTAGCAAAAAGTTTGTGAATGGTTTTGTCCATATACATAATATGTCTATGGTTTTGGCAAGCACGTAAATACTGTCTCTCTTCTCCTTCTGTGTGACAAGCGAGTGTCAGAGGCGTAAAGTGCCGCAGCTCCACCTTGTGTACCGGGAGCGCATCTACTGAATGTGCAGGTTCACTCGGAGCAGCGCCAGTGAAAATCGCTTGGGTGTGAACACTCAAGACGCGCCGAAAAACGGCACGAAAAACGCTGGCGATAAGCGCGCGCGATATTCGTCCCGGTGTGTACAGGCCTTAAGAGTCATAATTCTTTGTTGAACACAGATCTTATTTTTTGCGATTTTTCCAAAAGTCTATGGGGAAAATGCATGGCTTTTCGATTGAGGGAACCCATGCGCCGCTAACTTCCGGGTTGGCCTACAAAGTGACGTCATAACTTCGGCACTCTATTGGGCATGTGAAGTGGAGCGGTAATTTCCTGTTCTTATTCATAAATCGGTTGAAAATTACATGGACAGACGAACTAACGTTTTTGGAACGAATTCCTGCGGTTTGTCTCAATTTATAAATTGCATCACTGACTAAATGGATTTTAACTGACAACAAACAAATCTGCACAAAACCATGCAGCAGCAAAACTCGCATTAATGGTAAGTAGTGTTAAATTCACTTGTATTTATGTATATTGATACACCATTTACTATTTCATGAAACTATCAAAGTAAACAAAACCCAAGTGCCAACGGCACGGCCTATTATGTGAAGTGTAGGCTGGCGAAATGGTTACGTGAAAGGATTTTATTATATTACCATTTATTTGAATATAATGCAGCATTATGAAAGAAGTCTCTTATGTTCATCAAGCCTGCATTTATTTGATAAAAAAACAATATTGCAATAAAAGCAATATTGTGAAATATTATTAAAATAATGGTTTTCTATTTTAAAATAATTTAAAATATAATTTATTCCTGTGATCACAGCTGGATTTTCAGCATCATTGCTGCATCATTGCATATATACATATTGCCCCTTTTATATATATATATATATATATATCTCATATTGCCCCTTTTTTACAATTGAGCCCCTGCCCCTGAAGAACTCTCTGCACGGCCCTGAAAGGGTGTCTTGGTGGGTATAGCACAGGGCGCGATAGAGAGGTGGTATATGTATATAAAGCATTCCACCATTTCTTTTGACAGTACTTTCATATATTTACTACAACATTTTATGTCTAGCAGGCTCCTGTACCAACATCCTCTGTGCCGAGTTGGTCATAAAGGGACTGAATCCTGAAGGAACTTCAATATTGTAGCCAGCGTCAATATTTAAAAACTTTTACCTTCCCAACTTTTTTATTATTTTGTTGTGTTGTAGTCTTGTTTTGTTTTGTCTATTTTTGTTATTTTGGTGGGTCCTTCTTGTTTCCTTCACATAGCCTTTCTAAACCAACAGAGATGTGTTCGTTAACCCCATGTAAACATGAGTAGAACTGCTGTCTGTGGAAGAGGAGACCAACAAATCTGTGTGCCTGTTTTTGGCAAGCACTGGGAGTAACTCAAGGTCTGGGAGCAAATTAATTGCTAGCTCATGGGGGGACTTCATAGAGGAGAAGATGCTGTCTGAGCTCCATCAATTTATCTGAACAGATGGGTCGATGGAGATCGTGAGAATGAGACATGGAGCCATCACGGCTCAGCTCCTCTAAATACGATTGGATGTCAGGCAGGGAGAAGCCAGGGCTTCTTCCCGCTGGTGTGTTTTCCTCCTCATACATCATATGATTTGTTAACAGTGTGCAGTAGGCTGAAATTGTTGTTTAATAATGTCCCTGATTAGTCCATTTCTTTTCATTTTTCAAGTTTTCATGGCTTACCAATGCTGACAGGTCATAAGGGAGTAAAATTGGCTAACCAAGACATAAACAAAATTAGTTATTTCACGAAAATGCTCTTGCGCAGTCAATGAGGATAGGTAAGCATATATATGCTATATAGGTATATTCTGGATTCTGAATTGTTTTTCTTATTTTTTCATAGTTTTTTTCATTGTCAAAATTCAGAGTTGACATCACCGGAATTACATTTTAAAATATATTGACATAGAAAATAGGTATTTTAAATTGTAGTAATAGTTCACATTTTGTTTTTTTATTGTATTTTTGATCAAATAAAAAATATGCAGCCTTAGTGAGCATAATTCTTTCAAAAATATAATTTTTTTACTGACCCCAAACTTATAGATAGTAGTGTATATCTATATTAATCTGTATATTAACAAGCTGCATTTCTTTCTTAATGTTATTTTTGTGCATGTGTGTTTTGTTATATTTGTATATGGTCCTTTTCATAGATCTGCAAAAGGGACTGGTGCTGGTTTTGCAGAAACTTGAACCTTAAAGGGATGTTTCACCCAAAAATAACAATTATTTATATATATTATTTACTCACCCTCAAGCCATGCTATATGTATGTGACTTTCTTCTTTCAGGCAAACACAATCAGAGTTGTATTACAAAATATCCTGGCTCTTCAGCGCCAATAGCCCTGTTGTTAGCACGCCGACATACAGAGCAACTGCACCTCTGGCGACCCGAGTTAGATTCCCAGCTCAAGGTCCTTTGCAGATCCCGTTCCCCTCTCTCCACCCCACGCTTTCCTATCAAAATCTCTACTGTCCTATCCAATAAAGGCACAAAAAGGCCAAAAACATAATTTAAAAAAGCTCTTCCGAGCTTTATAATGGGAGTGAATGGTAACTTGGATTTTGAAGTCCAAAAAAGTGCATTCATCCATCATAAAAGTAATCATATGGATCCAAGGGGTTAGTAAAGGCCTTCTGAAGTGAAGCAATGGGTTTTTCTAAGAGCATTATCCATATGGATTACTATAAACTATAATCACTAGCTTCCGTCTGTGAGTCTAGTTCCAACAGAAGAGGGAACTTTGACCCAACGTGAGACGTATTGACGAGCACGGAAGCGCAAAGGATAGAGCGAAACAAAACACCGGTCACAAATTAGAAGTCTAAAATTTTGGAGGAGCTTGAGTTTGTTGCCCAGCCCTAATTGTTTGAACCGCAAAAGGTGTCTATTCTCACCTGAGCTTACACTACTCCTACAGTACATCCTACGTCATGCGTCGGTCAGAGTTCACTCTTCAGCCGGAACTAGACTTGTGGACAATCGGTACCAGAAGCTAGAGATTATAGTTTATAAAGTTATAAATAATTATATTTTTCTTACAAAACATGTTGCTTCACTTCAGAAGGCCTTTATTAACCCCATGGAGCCTTATGATACTTTTATTTATGATTTGGGGTTTTTTGTGCTTCAAAATCTTACCAAAATCTAACCAAAAAAATTACCATTCACTCCCATTATAAAGCTTGGAATAGCCAGGATATTTTTTTAATTTAACTCCGGTTGTGTTTGGCTGAAAGAACAAAGTCATATATACAACTAGGATGGATTGAGAGTGAGTAAACTGTGGCATAATTTTCATTTTTGGGAGTACTAACCCTTAAACTTTAGGACATAACTTTAACCGCATAACTGAGGACACTTTTTTTGAATTTATCTTAAATACAGGTATATTGATGTTCAGTGGTGGAAAGAGTACTTTTACTTGAGTATGCTTTTTCAGCACTGTTATTTGTCAAAAAAGGTAGAGCTAGTAGAGTAAAAGTACCTTTCCTAAATGCTACTCAAAGTAGGAGTAAAAAGTATCCCTTTTAAAAGTACTCAAGAGTAGAGAGTAGTGAGTATTATGCTATGAATGTTATTCCACCTTATACCCTGCAAATTAAAAATGTAGCTTACTCTTTTATGGAAGATTCTCAGTAAGAACAAAAAACATGAGATCACCAACAGTATTTCAGTATTTGCCAGCATCATTGGGGTCATCAGGTGGGCACCCTCTTTCACTGGTGTTTCGATGATTGGCCCACGACACCTCCAGAGGGCTCATCGGCAACACCTGGCGTCCCAGGTGTGCCCCCCTCTGCTTTCAACCCTTACTTGCTGCAGGTGTTGGTGGCAGTCCAGGTAGTGTCTCGCCTCTTTATCCACAGCCATCGACTTGCTTCTTCTGCTGCACCTGAGAGGGCTTTGATGGTTTGGCGTAGGGTTTGGCCTTGGATTCCCAGATCCTTGAGCAGCCTGATGGTTGACTTGCCAATGAAGCCTCTGCAGCCGACTTCCACTGGACAAACCTTGGCTTTCCATCCGCGTTGTTCAGCATCAGCTGCCAGCTCCGCGTACTTAAGGCTCTTGCGTTCAAATGCCTCCTCCACAGCAGCCTCCCAGGGAACAGTAAGCTCTATGATGTATACGGTGTGTAGTGAGGAGGACCAGAGCACAAGGTCTGGTCTGAGATTTGTTGTGGCTATCTCAGAAGGAAAGCAAAGCCTTTGGTTCAGATCTGCAGCCAACTTCCAGTCGCGAGCCCCACTGAGCTGGCCAATGTCCGATGTTGTATCGACTTTGATTGGCTTTGCTCCTTCTCGGACAAACTTCCTTGCAGAAATAAGATGGAGTGATGGAGAAGGCAAGGCATTGATCTTTACCCGCCTGGTATCCAAAGCAGCTGCTAGGCACTTCAGGACGTGGTTGTGCTGCCAGGTGTAACGGCCTTGTGACAGACTTGTCTTGCAGCCAACCAGAATGTGTTTTAGGTTTGCGGGAGATGGACAGAGGGGGCACGTGGGGTCTTCTCCGTACCATTGGTTGAGGTTAGAGGGGGAAGGTAGGACATCATACGTGGCACGTAAAATGAAGCTGATGTGAAAAGCTTCCATGCCCATCAGCTCCCTCCAAGAAAACTTTCTCCTCTCAACTCCCTCCCATCTCACCCACTGTCCTTGCTTGGCTTGTGAGACAGCCTTTGCATACCTTGTTGCCCGCTCGTGCTGACGCACCTCCTCGACGACCAGCTGTCGGCGCTGAGCTGGAGCTGCCCTATGCCATGATGGTCTGCTCTCTCCAAGGCCGAGACCTCCTCTCCCCTGCTGTACAAGGCCAACGATGTCTCTGTGTCTGAGGTCTGACTTTGCCTGCTGTGTAGCTTCAGCTGGGGTCCATTTCCTTCCGGTCTCCAGGGTAGGAGCTACTTGGGCAACGCATGGGTCACGGGACTCTGTTAGTGTCATTTCCAGTCTAACTTTAGAGCACTTAAACTCCTCTGTAAGGCTGGAAACAGGAAGCTCCAGAATGCCTCTCCCGTACAGTCCAATGCTGCTAAAACATTTGGGGAGTCCCAACCATTTCCTGGCAAATGAGCTGACCAACCTCTCCAGTTTCTCTACCTTTGAGATTGGGACCTCATAGATGGTAAGAGGCCACATCAGCCTGGGTAATAGCCCAAACTGAAGGCACCACAGCTTCAGCCTGCCAGGGAGCATGGTCTTATGGATACTCTCAAGGCCACATATGGTGTCCTGCCTGAGCTGGTCTACTTGCTCTGTGTCCTTGAGAGTGGCATGGTACCAACGTCCAAGACTCTTGACTGGCTTCTCTGACACTGTTGGTATAGACTCCCCACCCACGTAGAATCGTTGTTCCGTCAGCTTCCCTTTGACGACTGAAATGCTCCTGGACTTGCTGGGCTTTATTTCCATCCGGGCCCACTGGATGTTCTCATGCAGCTTGTTCAGCAGCCGCCTAGCACACGCTTTTGTTGTGGTTAGGATGGTCATATCATCCATGAAGGCCCTGATGGGGGGAAGACGAAGACCAGGTTTGAGCCTCTGTCCTCCCACTACCCACCGAGAGGCCCGGATGATGACCTCCATAGCCATAACTCACAATTTTCACCACTGATTATTTTTGCTTGCAATTAAAAAAATAAACCTGATTTAAATATAAATCTGATGTTTTATGAAAGTTATTTGCTATATATATGGACAAAAATGTTAAATAGCCATGTAAGAACACATTGCATTCAAATATGCACTTCAATAAGCTGACAGAAAGCAGGTTAATGCGTTTACATGCTGAGCGAAATCGATGTAGGCTAATGCTGAGTTCAGACTGTCCGATTTTGGCCCCGATTTTGACTCACCGTCAGGTTTTGCGAAATCGCCGACAAATGCCCAAAATCATAGGCGGGAGGTTCGGGGAGGAGTTATATGGACCAGAATATCAGTATTTTAATAGATATATTTACAATTATATCAAACATAAACAAAGCTCACACATTTGCTTGACCAGTAGCACATTGCAAAATGATTTATTTACCTCAAACTCTCTTTGCAGAACAATATCATTGCTCTGTGTCTCCCCAACCACTTCTTCAACCATAATCTTTTTTCTTTTTCTCCTTTTTGCTGCAAATCAGCGCTCAGACAATTTGGATTGCAAGTTTCTGCACTGCAGTCTATATTTTTAATAACAATTCCAGTCTCGTGCGAGAACTCCAGTCTGACGCTCGTGTGATCTCGCGTTGTTTCCTTCTCACTTCTCGCATAGGTTTTGTTGTGAAACGTAGTTTGCGGATGGGACAGAGCTGTCGGCGATTCTTCCTCCTTTACAGTCATGCAGTGTGAAATACCCTGTCACCGATCCATCGTGCAGTGTGAACACAGCAGCAACTGAATGCTGGCCCAGATATTCATGTACACTGTAAAAAATGTATAATCTTCCCAACTCAAAATTTTCTAGTGACTGGTCACATCTACATTTTTCAATTGGCCAAATTGAATTTCTGTGAATGGAATTTTATCAATTGTGGCAACAGCCTGTTAACATGGGCTCAATTAGAAATATGTTGAGCCAATGGAAAAATTTAATTTACCAACACTGTAAAAAATGTCAGGCCTCTCCAATTTAAAATTTTCTAGTGACCGATCACATCAAAAATTTTCAATTTGGCCAACTAAAAAATTTAGATGTGATCGCTCACTAGAAAATTTTGAATTGGAGAAATGTTTTACAGTGAAACTGTGTGGTTGGTCCAATTAAATATTTTAAATTGTAGTAACAATTGTTTATTTCTCACTGTCCCAAAAGACAAAAATTACTAAAAACATAAATATATTAAGCAAAATACAGAACACAGACAACAGGGTTGACATTTTATCACATTACTTTATTAACAAGTAAATTCCAACACAGGACATTTGGTGAAAATACCTTATTTTCAATAAGGAAAAACTCTGAATACATTCAAGAAGTCTTCTGCATAACAGGATGTCTTAAAGTGGTGAAGAAAACACGGCACTGCAAGCTAAAAACCTGCAAATAAAAATAAAAACATATTAACATTAATGGCAAAGTTTCCCTGCGTCACATCTGGCAAATGACAGAACAGAAGTTACTTCATTATATAATGAGGATGAGACGAATGAATGGATGAATAAGAAAATCGGGCTTGACGTGTTTGATATTAAAAGGCAATAACTTAAGCCCTGAAAGAGGCCGACGCCAAACGCACCGGCACCGTGTTCAACGGTCACATGCCGCATATATCACACAAATGACTTAATTTACTTATTACCTATCATTTTAGACATATAAGACATGAGGAAAATAAAACTATTGGCTACCCTTAGAGTAAATGCACACACGCATGAAACTAATGAATGCATGAACTCGTGATTCTACAAAATGTCTTTTAAACTTCATACCGGGTCATAAAGCAAAACTCTAATAATTTCAGTGCTAAATACTAGCAAACGTCTTTGTGAGATGAATATCTCTCTATTCTCTTGGGAATGTCTGTTTCGGTCTTCAGCACCTGCTGGTTCGGCTTCGCTCGCGCTGCCGCTCCCGCGTCTCCGCATTTGAAATCTCCACACAAACGTTTTTCTTCAAGTGCATTTTGCGCATGCGTATCCCGTTTTTCGGACGTAGGACTTGTTCAGCCAACATGAATTTTTCACTTCGACTTCATAGATTGACTGAGCACAATTAAATATGTTCGGTGAATATACAATTTTAATTTTGAGTGAAGACCTTAAGCTATGATTAGTACAATGCATCTTTTTGCATGGGATAATGATTTGGAAGTCATTTATTGGGCCAATATGTAATGATCAATTGTCACAATTTTTCCAAAAAAGGTTTTTTTACAGTGTAGTGTGAAAAGAGCAGTGATCCGACAAGTTTGAAAATCGTGCAGTCTGTACTCGGCATAAGGGACAAAAATCTAGCGGTGACGATCGGTTAATGCCTAATGCACTTTGAAGCCTGGCAAACAGTCAAGCTAAATGAAGTGTTTCCAGCAGATGGCACCGCTAGCTCATGCAGCGCTAACAGAATACGTACCATTTGTGCGTGCATTAGAAAATTTTATATTCTGCAGTCAATTTTTAGTAATTGTTTAAGGCAATTTCACGATTGCAGTCATCATACAGTAACCAGCAACAACTTTCATAAAGCGCACGTACCTCTCACTCTAGGCTGGCCGCTATCATGGTTGATTTGACGGGAGTCACACGCGTGACACATGGAGTCAAAGGACTGATTATTCGTCTTAGCCAATCACGTTGACAGGAAAAAAAAAACGTAAAAGTGTACTCAAGTAAAAGTACACTGTTTTTAAACTACTTAATAATGTATAATTTCGGAGAAAACTACTCAGTTACAGTAACAATAGTAATTCGTTACTTTACACCACTGTTGTTGTTAATCAAAATAAGGCATGTACTGTAGCTCAGGGACTTCTGTTGATCGGTCAAGTTTGAATTTTCCAAAAATGAATAACAGAAGGGCGTTATCCGTTCTTTATTGTTTATCAATGGGGTCAGATGAGATTGCATATGTACATGTGCTGTAAAGGAAGCTTTCACTTTTTCTTTAATGGTTTCCTTTGTGAAAATGCCAATTTTCCATGCCATTTACCTCCAGGGTAATGGCAATAAATGAGCTAGAGGCTTTTAAAAGGACTGCTGGGATCATATTTTCTTTGCTGATCCATCCAGGCTAATGCATTTGTCAAACACAACTGGTGTAATCTGCTGCTACAACACACATTCCCTCACCGCCAAAATGAATGAGATCCTTGAGCTTTGCTGAGCCAGCAGCATTTCAGTAGAGTTGCACATCAATAATTCCCTTCCTCTCCAATTTATCTGCCAAAACTGTAGCCTTTGGCTTTGGTTTTCTGTCTGGCCCTTTTCCCTTTTTGCAAAGAGAATCTGAAGTGGGTATGGAGTACCTGTGTAGATGCATGACAGTAACAAGGGATTTAATTAGTCGAGGGCTTCGGAGAAGCTAACTGCTTCAGTGTCTCCAAGGATGTTATGGGTCCAACAAAACCAAAACAGCTTGGAAATCAGTAGGCTTTGGTTTGCATGGTCCATTTATTGGGCCTATAGGTGAGGAGAGTGCATGGTGTAATTGGGCCTCTGAGGGATCTTCTGAGAATCAGAGGCTCAATCTGAAGGTAAGATCTCTATCTATCTGAATCATCTAAGCATGACCTTCCACCCCTTGTGAGTGAGTTTCCAGGTAAACAACTTAGACCAGTGATCATTTTTACAGGGTTTTTAGTTTTTTTTTGCTGCTGCATTTTGTTTGTCATAGTTTTTGTCTTTTAGACTTTACAATATATTTTGTTCAGTGTTGTTTAGTCTAATATTCTAGTCTAATATTCATCATATGCATCCATTTTCACTAAGATGACATCTAATTTTAGTTGATGGAAGTGACTTTGTTTTTATTTTATTTTACACAACTATTCAAAGTTTGGGGTTAGTAATTTTTTTATGTTTTTGAAAGGCTCACCAAGGCTACATTTATTAGATCAAAAATACATTAACATGTTAACCCACGGGAGGATGCTGTTACGGCTTAACTGGTGACATTATGCCAGATATGAACGATCGGTTGCAGATTAGTCAACCTGCGCGAAAACCTTCCATTACATGTAACGGTAACTTCTCGTCATCCTTGTTATGAGATTCGAACTCGCCCATCAAAATAAAATCTGCGCAACATGAGCGTCCTATCGAGTTGAGCTGTTTAACAGCTACATTTGATAGACAAATATTGATCTACAAATCAAAAAACTTACTTTAGCTTTTTTCTAAAGCAAAATTAATTTCCTATTATCACTGCAAAGCTGCTTTGAAGCAATCTGTGTTGTAAAAAGTGCTATATCCAGTGACAAGAAAAAGTATGTGAACCACTTACAGAATCTGTGAAAATGTGAATAATTTTAACTAAATAAAAGAGATCATACAAAATGCATGTTATTTTTAATTTAGTACTGTCCTGAATAAGATATTTTACATAAAAAATGTTTACATATAGTCCACAAGACAAAAAAAATTGCTGAATTTATTAAAATAACCCAATTCAAAAGTTTATGAACCATTAATTCTCAATACTGTGTGTCATTCCCTGGATGACCCACGGCTGTTTTTTTGTTTTTGTTTCAGAAAAATCCTCCAGGTCCTGCACATTCTTCAGTTTTCCAGCATCTTTTGCATATTTGAACCCTCTCCAGCAGGGACTGTATGGTTTTGAGATCCATCCTTTCACACCGAGGAAAATTGAGGGACTCAAACACAACTACTAAAAAAAGGTTGAAACATTCACTGATGCTCCAGAAGGAAACACGATGCATTAAGGACTGGGGGTGAAAACTTAATGAATTTGAAAATCAATGTAAATTGTACTCGATTTGTCTTCTGGGAAACATGCAAGTATCTTCTGTTACTTCTGAAGGGCAGTAAGAAAAAAGATATTTAAACAAAATAGGAAACATTTGACATCCTTCTCAAAAGTTTTCAACCTTTTTTAGTAGTTGTGTTTGAGTCCGTCAATTGTCCTCAATCTCAAAACCATACAGTCCCTGCTGGAGAGGGTTCAAATATGAAAAAGATGCTGGAAAACTGAAGAATGTGCAGGACCTGGAGGATTTCTCTGAAACAAAAACAAAAAAACAGCCGTGGGTCATCCAGGGAATGACACACAGTATTGAGAATTAATGGTTCATAAACTTTTGAATTGAGTTATTTTAATAAATTCAGCTATTTTTTTGTCTTGTGGACTATATGTAAAAAAAAATTATGTAAAATATCTATTCAGGACAGTACGAAATAAAAAATAACATGCATTTTGAATGATCTCTTTTATTTAGTTAAAATTATTCACATTTTCACAGATTCTGCAAGTGGTTCACATACTTTTTCTTGACACTGTAATTGAAAGTGACTTGACTACAAATAAGCTCTGTTTCATGATGCCAATGTGCCCATGTTAACTTGTGCCTCACTCTCACACACTGATAGCCTCATCCGAATACATTGTATGATACTTGGTGAGATGTCAAAATGCTGCAACCCCAAATATTGTGCGACCATAATAAAAAGTATTTTTTCAATGAACAAACAAATTACCTAAATAAATAAGCTAAGTTAGTCACACTCGTAAAGCACTCATTAAAAAAAACCCTGATATAGTTCTTTCATTATGGCTATAAATATTTCTTTTCACATATTTATCCACTGTGTTATCAAAAGGTGTGATCAAAATATGACATTGCCATGGTTTTTTTTGTGCTATAACAGAATATGCTGTCAATTCAGTAAATGTTTCCACTGTACCATAATCTGTATTCTTGTTGACTTGTTTAGAAGTGTAAGTTACAGTAATTTGTCTTTACCAGGGTAAGGCCGCTGTATCACATGATAATCTGTAATGTAAAATGCCTGTATTTTGATGCAACAGTTAGCCTACCTTATCTGTCTCCCTTCTAATGCATCTCTGATCACAGTTTTTCTCGTTTGCTAACACACAATTCATGAAACAATCCACCATTTTCTCACAACTTTAAACAATCTCATTACTACACATCAATTTAAAGTTTAAATTTTAAACAATATGAAACTTTCACGTCAAACTCAAATATTTCAGTCAAAAACATTATCTTTTGTCGGAATCCAACTTTGCCCTCAGATGACACACACAACCAAAAAAATAGGCTACACCGAAAACTGAAACAAAAACCTCTTATTGGGATTCAGGAATGAATTTACAGCTCAGCGTAAATGCAATGAGATCCAGGCAGACAAGCAATGATGATGGGAAAGATCACATTTGAATAAGGAATTACACATTTATTTCGTAAAAATGTGAAATTATAGAGACAAACAAATAAATCAATTAAGGTTTATAATAAAATCAAAAGTATTGTATCTAACGGATGAAAATTGTGAAAGTCAAATGCTGGGTTAAAAACAACCCAAGTTGGGTTGAAAATGGACTAACCCAGCGATTGGGTTGTTTTAACCCAGCAATTGGGTTGTTTTAAGCAAACATTTAACCCAACCGCTGGGTTAAAACAACCCAAATGCTGGGTTAGTCCATTTTCAACCCAACTTGGGTTATTTTTAACCCAGCATTTTTTAGAGTGTAGAGAAAGGAGGACAAAAGAAGTAAGATATTTGCAGAATGAAAAGCGAGGTAGAAGAGATGAAGCCTGAGAAGGAACAGAAGAAGCAGAAATGACCAGCAATAAGAGCAACAAATATATATGCACAAAACTTACATCCTCTTAAACTTTTATGTTTTGGTCTGATAAGGAAAGGTCAAACTGTGTCATTGTGTCATAGGTCGGCGTGACTGGTCAAATGTCAAAGATAGAGGAAAATAGATATATGAGGTGTTGTTTTGACACCTTTTAAGACCTTCAAAAGAAAACTGCAGATCTTGCATTATCTCATGTCTGCAGAGATGGAAACAGACATATTTTGATACCAAGGTACACCATGTAATCAATTCTGATGGAAAATACACCCACTCAATCTTACAGCACAGAGGAGACACCAAAGAATCTTACATTTGTAAATAATAAAAAATATCGACATGTAAAAGAAAAATAATATATAAGGAATAATTAATCAAATAAATGTGAATAAAGACATTATCATAAACAGGCCATTTTGGATACACCGGTGTCTAATACAGTATACAACATAAATATAGAGATAGAGATACAGTAAAATGCAGCAACAAGCTTTAGGGAAAATGTGTTTTCATTACACTACTGTGAAGTGATCTTAGTAGATGAAAAGCACTAGAAAAGTTCAAATACCAAGTAATTGAATAAGAACTTAGTATGCAACAATACACTAGTATATTGTCAATTACAGTGCAGTAAAAAAAAAAAAAAAAAATCAGCATCCTCTGCACCTTTGGCTAAATTTCATTACAGTACTATTGCAGTTTCTTGGTCTTCTGACAAAATACTTTCTCTACCTCTAGGCAGTCATTTCTCAGTTCTGCAAAAATACAGTACATGTAAAAAAAGAAATTGGCTACAATCACGAGTTTGAGGGTGTGCAATGTGCTACAGTTTACTGTACATATAGTGAAATTTCCCTCATCTAGAGTTTATAGTTCTTTCAGCTCTCTCCAGTATTAGGATGCATTTTCTAAAGCACAATCACATGTGCTCCTATTTATGTTTTCCTGAGATTCTGATTGGTGTGTAATCAGTTTTGCTACTTATTGTTTATGTATAGATAAATGTGTGCTATTTGAGTTCACATTGTGATGCTTGAGTTAATTATATTATGTGTTTGTGTCAAACCTGTGTAAAATGAGTGCCTTTTTGTGAAGATTTGCAGAAATCTGAAATGTGTGAAAACAGGTGAAATGTGAGACATTTGAGAAATGTCTTTTTGTTTTAAGAACTGAATGAATGGTTTGGGAAATTGTGCCAACTGAATCTGTTATAGTGTGTTAGCAAGAAAAACTGTAATCTAATGGTTGCACTGTCATTGATGGTTTCCTATGTTCACAGTCTCTCTCTCTCTCTCTTTCTCTCTCTCTCTCTCTCTCTCTCTCTCTCTCTCTCACTCTCACTCTCACTCTCACTCTCACACTCACACTCACTCTCACACTCACTCTCACTCTCACTCTTTATTACTCTTATTCTATTCAATTAATTTCAATTGTGCTTTATTGGCATGACAATTGTTGCAATGCATTGCCAAAGCATTTCTAATTTTACAGAGAATCAACATAAATTTACATATACATACGTTAAAAAAAAGTAGAAAAAGATTTATAATAGTAATAAATTTAACAATCAATAAACATTTAGAATTCTAGGAACAGTTTAGAATTCTCTGTGCGTGCGTGCTTGCGTGCATCACTGATTGGTCGACTCCTCCCTCTTTTTGTGACAGGCATTAATGTATCTTGCCGCTAGTGGGATACAATCTCTTTTTTCACCTAATAAATGTTGAAGTTATGTTTTATTGTTTAATTTTATGATGTCAGGGCAAAGTATTTTGAATTTTGGATAAAATGTGTTTCTGATTTGCTCATAGTTTGGGCAGCTGGTGAGGAAGTGTGTCTCTGTCTCCACTTCTCCAGCGGTACAGTACGGGCAGATGCGGCTCTCTCTGGGCAGCCAGTTCTGTCTGTATCTGCCCTTCTCTACGGTCAGTGTGTGATTGCTCAGTCTGTACCTCGTCATTCTTCTTCTGAACTCACAGTTTTTCACTATGTTCAGGTATTCTGCTGTTGTGTAGTCTCTGTTTAGGGCCAAATAACATTACAGTTTACTTTGTTTTTGTGTTGTTTCAGTTCAATAAATCAAGGTAATTTTCTTGTTGTGCTTTAATCATTTGGTTGGGCCGAATTGTGTGGATGAGTGTGTCAGTGTCCTGAGGCTGGCTGTCGTTAGTCGTGTTAGTCCGTTTGTGGAGCCTCAGGACCAGCTGAATCAGGGGACTCTTCTCAGTGTTCATTTCATGGTTTTTAGAGGCTTTAAAATGATAAGAGTTGGGGTCACTCAGTTTTAAATGTTTCCAAAATTTGATGGCTCATTCCCCTCAATGTGGATTAATAGAGGGTATTGGCCTAATTCTGCCCTGCATGCGTTGTACGGTGTGTCCCTCTGTACTCTCAGGATACTCTTACAGAACTCAGCATGCAGGGTTTCAATCAGATTTTTGTCCCATTTGTCAAATTCATGGTTTATGAGAGGACCCCAAACTTCACTGCCTATATAGTACAATAGGTTCTATGACTGATTGGAATATTTAGGGCCAGATTCTGATTGGTATTTCAAATTGGATTGATTTTTTCATGGCATAGAAATCCCTTCTTGCTTTCTCTTTCAGTTCATTTATGGCCAAGTGGAAGTTTCCATTTGCATTGAAGGTATGAGGTATGTTGGTGGCATGATCTGTTTTGGTCATACCAAGGGTGAAATTGTGTCTCTTTCCCTGACATCTGTGTCTTTTCTGAAATGTTATTACTTTAGTTTTAGCCATGTTAATCGTCAGGGCCCAGATCTGACAGAACAGATGCAGGACGTCCAGGTTCTGCTGTAGACCCACTTCTGTTGGAGACAGCAGCACCAGATCATCTGCATACAGGAGGAACTTTATTGAGGAGTCATGTAGTGTGAGGCCAGGAGCTGCTGATTGTTCTAGGAGTTTTGCCAATTCATTAATGTAAATATTGAAGAGGGTCGGTGATAGTGGGCAGCCCTGTCTCACACCACGCCCTTGAGTGAAGAATGCGGTTTGTTTTTTTTCCAATTTTAATTGAGCATTGATTGTTTGAGTACATTGTTCTAATTATGTTGTATGTTTTGCCCCCGAAACCTGATTCTAGAAGTTTAGACAGAAGACCTTCATGCCACATTGAATCAAAGGCCTTCTGGAAATTTACAAAGCAAGCAAAAAATGTTGTTTTGTTTTGGTTAATGTTTGTCGATCAGGGTATGCAGGGTGAAGATGTGGTCTGATGTTCAGTAATTTGGTAAGAATCCAATCTGAGTTTTGCTCAGGACATTGTGCTCTGTTAGGAAGTGAACAAGTCTTGTGTTGATGATGCTGCAGAACATCTTCCCCAGGTTACTGCTAACACAGATGCCTCTGTAATTGTTTGGGTCTGATTTTTCTCCACTCTTGAATATGGGCGTTATGAATCCTCTACTCAACAGTTTCATTATGGCCAATCTGAATTTGGGATTTGTGTTTTTAAGCATTTCATTTAGGATGCCGTCCGGTCCACTTGCCTTTTTTGTTGGCAGGGCCTGTATTTTATCCGTCAGCTCTTTTTCTGTTATTGGGTAATCTATCTGATTTTAGTATTTGCCAAGTATGTATTCTATATGGTTTAATTTTTCAGATATCTGTGTTTGTTCTATATTCATTGTTTAATTTCCCATACAGTTGTTCAAAGGGGTTTTTCAAGGTGTCTCCGTCTTGTTTAGTTGTTTGTTAATGATTATTTTTATTCAGGGGATTCCAGTTGTCCCAGAAACTGGGAATGAGATGAAAAACTAGATGAAACTTATGTGTAGTGAAAAGGAAACTGTGATTTTGTTTTATACTAACATTGAAAATGTGCTGATATGTTTGAAAAAAGGTGCATTTTTCACAATCTGTTGTGCGATTAGTAGTACTAAGAGTTTTAAAAATGTACCTCTTAAAAACAGTACCAGTGTGAATACAAAAAAAAACGTCACTAAAATTGTCATTTGTTCACACAACATCTCGGGAAGCAGCGTTTTGACAAGAACATGTCCTTAAGTGTCATACAATGAACAGTTTTCAGATGAGGCTGTCAGTGTGTGACTCTGATGCACAAGTTAACATGGGCACATTGGCTGGAAAGGTGTGAATGTGTGCAGGGAAGACTGAAACAGAATGGGGCAGTTTATAACAGTAGATGCAATATATCGAATGGATGCTTAGATGTGAATAAACATAAGTTAGCAGTTTAGAGCCTCTAAATTCAATGTAATCCAATTCACATTTATTTGTATAGCGCTTTTCACAATACATATCGTTTCAAAGCAGCTTCACAGAAAATGCATTCATCTACATTACAATTTAAAGTGATTTGTCCATGTTATGTATTTCAGAAATGCACATACAAAGCACAACTAACAATGAATTATTAATCAATATAATTAAATTAAGGCACAGAAATAAGTGAAATAAGAATACATGTTGTTAATGATTAGGGTATATAGAAATGAGCATGGGAATCATCTGAAGTCCTCACAGGAGCTGGAGTCGTCTCTTCACAGGTGTTGGTCATCTGCAGTCTTTATGAGGGGCTGGATTCAGACTGGAGCTGACGGACTCTCTAGTTACCTCGAGATGGGCGTCCCGAGATAAGACAGAACAGGAAAATAATTAGCGTAGCTGCTGTTCAAAGCAATTAAGCAAAGACAATCATGTACACTGATATAACTGGATTTCAAGGTTATGAGATGCATTATGTGAATGCTTGGCTAAAGAGATGCGTCTTTAATCTAGATTTAAACTGGGGGAGTGAGTCGGAGCCCTGAACATTATAAGAAAGGCTATTCCATAGTTTAGGTGCCAAAAATGAAAATGTTCTTCCTCCTTTAGTGGACTTAGATATCCTAGGTACTACCAGAAGCCCAGAGTTTAGTGATCTTAAAGATTGTGATGGGTTATAAGACGAGAGGAGATCAGTTAAATACACAGGAGCTAAACCGTTTAGGGCCTTATAGGTCAGTAGCAATACTTTATAATCGAAACGGTACTTAAGTAACCAGTCTAGAGATGTTAAAATTGGTGTTATGTGATTATATTTTCTTGACCTAGTAAGAACTCTAGCAGCTGCATTTTGGACTAATTGTAGCTTGTTTATTGAGGATGCAGGATAGCCAGCTAGTAATGCATTACAGTAATCTAGTCTAGAGGTCATAAATGCATGAACTAACTTTTTCACATCAGAGACAGATAGCATGTTCCGTAGCTTAGCAAAGTTTCTGAGGTGGAAGAAGGCTGTTTTTGTAACATTTGAAATATGTTTTTCAAAAGACAAGTTGCTGTCTAATATAATACCCAGGTCTTTAACTGTAGCGGATGAAGTAACAGTACATCCTTCTAAGTGCAAATTATATTCTAAGAGATTCTGTTTCCAGGTTTTTGGTCCAATAAGTAAGTATCTGAATTTAATAGGATAAAATTACAGGTCATCCAATATTTTATATTTTTAACACGCTCTGTCAGCTTGGATAATTTAGAGATTTCATCTGGTCGTGCTGACATATATAACTGAGTATCATCGGCATAACAGTGGAAACTAATTCCGTGTTTTCTTATAATATTACCTAGAGACAGCATATATATTGAAAATAACAGAGGGCCTAACACAGATCCTTGCGGCACTCCATAATTTACCAACGCTATCTTAGATGTTTCTCCATTTAAATAGACAAATTGGTTACGTTCTGATAGTTACGATCTAAACCACTTTAATGCCTGTCCCTGAATATAGGTGTAATTTTGTAGATGATCTAAGAGTATTTTATGATCTATGGTGCCCAATGCAGCATTATGATCAAGTAAAACTAGTACTGAGATACAGCCTTGGTCAGCAGCTAAGAGTAAGTCATTTGTCATTTTAATGAGCGCAGTTTCTGTGCTATGATGGGGTCTGAATCCAGACCCCATCATAGAATCCAGAATCCTTCGTTTTCTTGTAAGAGCATAATTGAGAAGGCACAATTTTTTCTAGTATTTTAGACAGAAATGGAAGATTTGAAATGAGTCTGTAATTTGCTAATTAATTTGGATCTAGTTGTGGTTTCTTAATGAGAGGTTTAATTACTGCCATCTTGAACGATCTTGGGACATGACCTAGAGATAAAGATGAATTAATAATATTGAAAAGAGGCTCTTCTTCTACAGGTAACAACTCTTTCAGTAGTTTAGTTGGTATTAGATCTAATGAATATGTTGTTGGTTTAGAAGCAATGATACGTTTATTTATCTCTTCCTGTCCTATTGTTGTAAAGCACTGTTGTTGTTCTTCAGGGGTGATAATTGAGGCTGAATCATAAAACGCTGTAAAAGGTTGTACATTTATAATTGTATTTCTGATGCTTTCGAAGAAATTCATAAAGTCATTACTACTAAACTGTACTGTAATATTTTGTTCAGTTGATGTCTGTTTATTTGTTAATCTGGCCACTGTACTAAATAAAAACCTAGGGTTGTTTTGATTATTTTCTATCAGTTTATGGTAATGCTCAGACCTGGCTGCTTTTAGAGCCTTTTTATAACGGGAAGTGATGTCTTTCCACGCGATTCTAAAGACCTCTAAATTAGTTTGTTTCCATTTGTGCTCTAGATTATGAGTTTATCTCTTGATAGTGTGAGTAATACTGTTGTACCACGGTGCAGTACTTTTCTCTCTAACCTTTCTCTCTAACCAAGGCCAATTTCAGATTTCATACAAATACATTTATAGTAACTTAAAAATAAATGTAAGCCCTTAATAATTTTTTCCTTTGTCAATAGTTAAAGGGTTAGTTCACCCAAAAATGAAAATTCTGTACAATGTGACACATAAAGTGTGTATTTCATGGATTCCCGAACGCCGGATCTGTGTCATATTCTCGCGCATGTGTCGTGGAGGCACACACGGAAGTCGAGAACAAGTTGGTTAAAGGTGTTATTTTGATTTTTTTTTTGCGCACAAAAACTATTGTCGTCGCATCGTAAACTTATTGTAGAGCCACTGTGGTGAGAGACTGTGTAACGACGTTTTAAGTGCCTTTCATGGATCTTGGAAGTGTCAATGTACTGAATGCCAATGGAGGCCTGTCTGAAGCCTTTCTCAGCCATCAGCTTTCAACTAAAATATCTTCATTTGTGTTCTGAAGATGAACGGAGGTCTTACGGGTGTCCAACGACATGAGGGTGAGTAATTAATGACAGAATTTTCATTTTTGGGTGAACTAACCCTTTAATTCTTAATGACAACAAACTGCCACGTGTCTGCTTTCAAATGAGACCACATTTATGCTTGTAGTGCACTAAAATAGGTATTTTAAAATCTAATTTGTTCCAGTGATGGCAAGAATTTTCAACATCATTACTCCAGTCTTCAGTTGCATGATCCTTCAGAAATCATTCTAATATGCTATTTTGGTGTTTAAGAATCATTTATCATTTTTGTAAAAAAACTGCATTTATTTGAAATATAAATATTTATTAAATGTATTTAATGTCAGTTTAATGCATCCTTGCTGAATAAAAAAATCACACTGACCGCTAACTTTTGAACGGTAGTGTACATTTGAAAATAAAACTTTAATGAGTACAAAATTGTTTTAATTTTGTACTCATTAAAATTTATTTTTCAAATGTTCAGTATCAAATATATTAAAACATTTCATGTATTTTAAACATGAATCAACATTGAGTTTCTGACATAACATTAAAATAAGTACACTATTATATTACATTATTGTGAATTTGGTATGCTATATGTTTTAGTGCATTGTTACAGAAAGTGCATATTCACAATGTGACTAGCAGTCTTACTAGTGCATATCTGAAGCTCATTTGTGGTGTTTTTAACAGGAGTTGTAAAATTAACGACAATTTTTAACTTTTATGTAGTTAAATCGGATAGCTCAAGCTTTATTTTCCGTTTACCATAAATATTCAGTTTTTTTTGCTGTTTTTCTTTATAACAGGTCTACAAAACCAAAGCTTGTTCCACATACACTTCACCTCACAATTGCCATAGATGTATAACAACCGCTGGAAAATATGGATTTGAGGAATGTGGATGTTGTTTGTTTATGCAGGCAAATAATCATGTGCGTCTCTTTTGCAAATAATGGATGAAAGGGTCCCTATTGTTTGCCGTGCTTTTTATATTCATGCCAAAGCATTCTGTTCTCTAGACCATTGCGATTAACATGCTGCTAGAATGTATGCTTGTATAAATGTTTAACAATTATATGAAATATTCAGTAGCTGTACTTTTTCATGCCTTTTAAGTATTTACTCTTTGCTGTGGATTCAGTTTTCTAAATCAGTCAAATCTGTGTCTTACATTATATTTCAATCTAGTTTTATTGCACATCCATCCATTTGCTTCCAGTGATTAGTGCCAGATCTCAGGGGCCACGATCCAGCTTCACCTTGCCTGATTTGCAATCCACTAAATGGCTCCGAGCTCTGGCTGAGTGGGACGCTGCCAAGCATCCTTCCCTTTGTATCCTACTTTTATGTCTGGCGGTGGCTGATCAATGAGAATGTGGAATCAGATGCTACTGATTTGAACACTGTCCAAAGCAAATGGGGTGGAGAAGAAAGCTGTCCAAATGACAGCAAGCACCGCGTACACCAGCTGTCTCATTTCATCTCTCAGAAAAAAAACAAGAGGTGGTCAATATCAAACGTTTTGCTCTGCTTTCCACGGTGCCCCCCTCTACATTTTTTTCTTCCCTTAAATTCTCTCTCCTGAAATGAAAGTTGCAGAGAATCTAAAAATGTGCCGATGCGCAGAGACAAATTCAATTTCAATCCATGCCAAGGCTTTTCCGGCTGAGTTCTACCCACTCATGACTCCCACATTGTCTGTTTTATCCCAGTCTGCTCCATTCATTTCGCCCAGTCAGTCTTTCATATGAGCTTCTGGAGGTGTGACACATTTAGACTTAATGTCAGCAGAGTAATTGGGTGAAATGAAAACAGTGATTGATATAAGCAAATTAAAATAACGATCGATAACAGTCAAATGAAATGGAGATCAATATCGGCTAAATGAAATGCAGCGATTGATAATTGAAAATAATAAAATGAAATACGGTGATTAATATCTGCAGAAAGAAACAAAATGTTTTATAGAGATTTGCGTATTAAAGATTGTTTTATGTCATTATCATGGTTTACATCTGTGGTCCTCAGTTTCATGACATGCTCTGTAAAGGTTCAATGTAGTTCTATAATACTTCACATTTGAAACCGTAATCAATCACTGTATTTCTAGACAGGGTTTCAGAGGAACCACTATTACATTGGAGCTGTGGCCTTAGGGCTCCAAACATGTTGGCTATGTCTGGATTCACTAGTGGCCTTTGCTATGTTTCACCCATTTTGCTTGAAATGGGCCTCGCAATGAGCCTTTTCCCGGGGGGTTTTCCCAAACATCAGCAATATTGAAAATGTGACGCCTAGACAACATGTATACTAAATGAAAGTTGTGTAAATGTTTTTGACCAACTTTTTGATGTTATTTCTAGGGAGAAATTAAAATTTTTGTTGCAGTTAATTATTTGCTTAGTTACCACCAAACCCGAAATAATTTTCATGATGTACCTTTGTGCGTAAACACTGCCTGATAAGGGCAGCGAGGCAAGAAGCTTTTGGACACAGTCAATTGCTTTGTCCCTAAATGAATCCGTTTGTGATTGACTCACTTGTTAAGACAATGATTACTGACAGTTTTAGTTTAATTTCATTTTTTCCCATCATTTAGTTTTTCAATATTTATATGACATTGAGATCGTTGGATAAACTTGTTAGGGCTTTTGTAGCATGCACTTTGTCATCGGAAAGCCAAGTTCTAAACATCAAAATCAGAGTAAAGTGTAGAATATTTCCTCTTGATGTAGCCTATTCGTATATTCATGTTTTATTCCTATATCACTTATCTAATCCCTGTTCTCTAATTTTTATTTCTTTGCTTTCAAGCCTACCATTATACTATATGGGTGCTATCTGAGGGGAAGATTGAATTGAGGAAGATTGAATGTTTTCGGTCGTGATTGTAACGCATGGATAGTGGTAGATAGAATAATTCATAGATCTGTCTGGATTCATAGAGCTCATGCGGGAAATGCAGGTTTGATTCCTTCCTTTGGGGTTCCCACTGAAGTTAACATCTTAAAAAGTCACGGGAAAGTACATTTCTGTAATGATTATGTATTACACCCAAAAAATAATGGTTCTTTATTGGCATCGATGCATGAAGAATTTTTAACATCCATAAAACCTTTCCATTGGACGAAAGGCTCTTAGTGAGAAACGGTTATTTAGATTTCTGACTAAGAAAAAAGTTATCTTAAAGGGGTGGTAAACCACGATTTCACTATTCTAACTTTAGCTACGTGTAATGTTGCTGCTTGAGCATAAACAACATCTGCAAAGTTACAACGTTCAAAGTTTAAAGCAAAGGGAGATATTTGCTTTTAAAGAAATCAGTTTCTAAGGACTACAGCAAACGGCCGCTAGGGACTACTACACATTCACCCAGGTTTTGCTGACATCACCAGGCCCAATATTTACATAAACCCCTCCTCCGGGGAATATGAAATAAGGGGGGCGAGGCAATTTTGTATCGCCGCGGGGAAGCGTTAGTAGGCTGTGTTTTTGCCGCAATGCCGAAGAAACGCTGTTATTTTCATCCGGATTGCAGGTCTGGGGTACTTGCTCTGTTCAGCCTTCATAGGGACGGGGGTGCGTTGCAGAGCGTTTAACATACAGCATGTTATATGCACGTGTGTTTGAGTCAGCGGGGAATCAGGCGCGCGCAGGGCTCCCTGCATCCACCGTCTTCGCGATTTCAATGCCGGATTTGCACAACGTCAGCTGCGTGAAAAAAACACTGCCGGTGCGTGGATGCATGACGCGCGCGCTGCACATTTCACGGAGGACAACACAATCTTCCACAAACTTCGCGAGTTCAATACAGGATATGCACAACGGCTTGTCCTGAAAGCTGGATTTACAAACAGAAGCTGTTCACGGGCCACAACCTGTAAGTCTGATTTATTTTTCATCGATGTGTTTTCCTGTAATAGGTTGTAGCAAGGAAGTAAACAGATGACAACACTGTTCTGCAAACCAGTCTGTTAAATGCTCATTCATACTTAACGTTATCCGACGAACACCTATCGTTACAAACACTAACGTTAAAATCTCAACAGCGAACTTGGCATTAGTGTAAATCTTTGATTAGAGCTTTTATGTATTGTTTATCTACAGGCATGCTAAACATGGTTCTGTGTGTGATTGGGCTAACTTACTAGTTTAAGCCAGTGCTTAGTGTTTGTTTTGGGTTAGTTCTTGCGACAGATATTTGGCTATAATCGTTCTAAAAATACAAAAGTTAAAGTGCCATTCAGTAGCGATCATTATAGATCCGCAGTCTTTACTCTTGAGGACTGAACAGGTTCTGCTCGATCATCTTCACTCAAATGTTCTGGGTCTGATTCGGGCTCAGATTGGTATGGTTTTATTGACGCCGTTGTTTCTAACACTGACCAAAGCACAGCCTCTGGTAAAGGTAAGGGGCGTGACGTTTCCGACATACGTGCACTAGGCGTTTAGCGAATCACAACACACTGGGCCAGCTAACCAATCAGAGCCCACTGCGTATTTTTGAGGGACTGGCTTCATACAACCCGGAAAGCATCAGACCGTTTTACAAGGAGGGACAGAGCAGTGTAGAATAAAGGTCAAATATATGAAAAATAAGGCAATTTTTTTTAAAACGAAGCATGAACACATGTTACAGTGCACCCCACAAACACAGTCAAGCCTTCAAAAGAATGTGTTTTACCACCCCTTTAAGAAATGATCGCTGAAAGCACTGCATGAAAAGTGGGATTTTCGTCAGTATGTGGCACTGTAGATTGCCGTGAAACTTCAGGTTTACGACTGTGCACGGCAATTTGCAGGCAACACCGAAAACTGCCGTAAATTGACGGAAATTGACGTGGGCCTTGCTTGGCAGTTGTCCCCCCATGACCCCCCCTCCCCTTAATTCTACGGGAGGCTTTAACATGTAAATGAACATGCTGTGAGCTACACAAATGCAAATCAGTGTAGCAGCAGGGGGAGTTTTATCTAGGTTCTGAATTTTTTAAACTAAAACATTTTAAGTTAAATGTACTCGTTTTAGTTCACATTACTAAATTTTTAGGGCAACCAGTTTGCTCCAATTTTTTAAGTAGATTCAACTTGTCCGGGCTAACAGAGTAGATTAATTACTCTGTATGTCATTAGCAATAACCAATGTTATATAAAAAGAATTACACACAATAAAAAGTTATTTGGGGAGCCACAAATTGCTTCTGAGACCCATTTTTGGAACCTTTATTTTTAAGAGTGTACTGTTCACTACTGCTTTGAAAGAAATGTACTTTTATTAATCAAGAATACATTAAATCGATCAAAAGTGACATTAAGACATATATAATGTTACAAAAGATTTCTATTTGAATTAAATGCTGTTCTTTTCTAACTTTCTATTCAAAGAATACTGAAGAAAAGTGCATCAGTCTCCACAAAAATATTAAGGACCACAACTGTTTTCAACACTGACGACAATAAGAAATGTTTCTGAGCATCAAATCAGCATATTGGAATGATTTCTGAAGAATCACGTGATACTGAAGACTGGATTAATGCTAATGCAATTTTAAAATGTATTTAAATAGAAAAGAGTTCTTTTAAATTGTAATAACATTTCACAATTGTACTGTTTTTACTGTATTTTTGACATCATCTATAAATTGCTTTTAATGATTATAAACTTTGTAAAATGGCTCTTAAAGATATGATTTTATCATGAATTAGTAGAACTATCGTGGAAAATTGTTGGTCAAAAGGTTTGGGAACCCAGATCAGCCTGCCCATCAGATAATTTCCCGTCTCTGCCAACAAAACATGACCAAAACCCCCAAAATAATGGAACAAAAACATGGTGTGTCAGGATGCTTTTTAAAGTATTTACTCTCTCTGCCCATCTGTCATCTCTAGTCATCTAATTATAGAGAAGATTGTAATGAACCCAGCACCCACCTGCAATGCTTTAAAGCCAGTTGGCTGATGGCACTGCACTGTAAATATTAATGTTGTGTGGGAAAATTGGCGTCCTTCTGTTCAAGGGAAAACTGGTCAGTCATGTATGGTGTAGGCATAGCTCTTTATTTTCAGAAATATGCTTAATATGGTTACTAAAAATCAAGCTTATTGGATGTCTTCAGCTTAATTAGGGAGTCTAGAATGAAATGCAATTTCATACCAGGTATGATTATGTACAATGTTCTACATTAATAAATATTCATTTAATGCCTTGTTTTCTTATGCACTTGTTTGACTTTAACCAGTGTTATAATAGATGAAGGCATTTCTTTTCTATCTTTTTCAAACAAATTGGACCTAATTGCCATGGATACATTTCAGCAGTTCAGATGTTATCCTTCCCATTATTACCATCATATGTTCTTAGATTGTGATATGATGGTGTTGGTGGTAAATCTGACTTTCCATCTTATCATCAAGGAAGTTGTTGTCTGTTTGTTTTTCTCCCTAAGATCCTCCTGCTATGACATAATTAATATAAATTAACCTAATCACACTTAGAATTTAGCAATCTTGTATTATTAATATCTCCATGTCAGGTATAGCTTTACTGATAGAGGGGATCTCAGAGGCTTTGGTTTCTCCAGTTTCAAACCTCTTTGATCATGCTGCACTCACCATAAGATGAATTTTTTCATCTTCTGTTTTCAAAGCTATACATTTCATGATGTTTGCATAGTACATGCAAGTTATTTGTGCCTGAAAGTGCTGTGGGGAACAAATGCAATATAAATGCGCTGAGTTGAAGCCATTGTAATTGATATGGTGTCTTGGATGACTTGGAAATAGAATATAGTGAGCAATAAAGATATGCCGGTTTTATCCATCAGGATTTGATTGGAGAGTGAAATGTGGGCTTTATATTGCTATTTATTATTATATTGAGGTAAATGAGAATGGTGATGTCTACAAAAGTTATTTTTTTTAATTTTTTAGAATAACTCAAATACCACAGTCAATGGTGTTCGAAATCACCAGAGATATCTCTATTTTATTGTAGATCATTAAACCATTACGCTGCCTCAGAAGTCTATCCGAAATCAGTTTCTGCAGGTACCTTCATGCGCAAACGTTACTTGAGAAGTCATTGCCTGATAGGGCAGCAAGGCAACAAGTCAGCTGCCTAAGCTTTTGGATGCAACCATTTGGGTCAGTTGTAATTTCTTGTTAAAACTGGCAGTGATTCCTTTGTTCTAGTCCTGCTATTGTATCTAATTCATGTGTACTATGGGCTCTATGGGCTTCAGGCTCTGTGTAGATGCCACTGCTGTTCAGCTCCAGTGGGCTGTGTTATGAGAATCACTGAGATTAGAGAGCAGTGAATTATTTTAAAGAAATGCTCATGTCTCTGAATCAGACAACAGTGCAACTGATGAAAACTTTAGTTTGTTCTTTCTTCATTTACTGTAGACACCAACAGAAGCACCACTGGCATAGCGAGAGAATGAATGAATTAAATCCAGGGTTCAATTCAAGTTAAGCTCAATGTGACACATTGGTATTAAAGGTAACAGTGAGGCACTTTCAGTTGAAGTAAATGTGGCCAATTTTTGGAGCATTTAAAAGTAGCACTTATATATAAGCATTCATTTTTTTGTATTATTGAGCTGTAAAGCAGTTTACATCATAATGTTTGCAGTTCTTTTAGTCGTCACATTGTCATGGCAACAGTTATATGTTACTTTTTATATAACTTTGTATAGAAAAGGTCAGTAAGCAATTTTTTCACACTAAAATTATGTTAATATGCATTTGCGTGTCTTGTGTCTCTACTACTAAAACTTTTACTTCCATTTTCGTAAGTGTACGCCACAAGCGCTTTAACAAGAGCCCCATATCAAGGGTGTGCATTTCCATAAAGGACGAGATCCAGGTTGTTAAACTGTCTGTGGCTTTTTTCAAAGCCTGACTACCCTGTCATCATATTTCCATTAGGAAACGCATCTCACAGCTGCTGTCAAAAGCATCAGCCGTGTGCACTTGGACTCTCTGCAAAGCTCAGACTCTGCTCTTGACCTTCAGGTGATCCAAAAGCAGTCTTATACACTAAAGCTTTTTTAGCGTTAATTATGAATTACTAGCAAAACCTGCAGTGAATAGCAATCAATTTGTCTGGCGATTAACACACAGGCTTTGTTGCGATTTCTAATGATTTTTTGAAGAGGTGACCTCAGGGTTGTGGATTATCCTGTGGCATTTGTTGGGCCTGTGTGCAAATCTTTTCAGCTTAATCAAGAACCATTTGATTGGAAATCATTGCACCTTGAAACAGAGCTACAGTTTACATGCACTGTAGTACACTATTCCATCACTGACTTAGCGTGATTGTTTTTAGGTCTCCAGGTAATAATATTTCATTAATTCACTTATTGTTAAGGTACTTACAAAAGATTGGTGAATTTGGCCCAGGCTAACTGGCAGTTCTTTCAACGTCGCCCAAGACTTGCTGCCCCCTTCTGCGCTGTGTTACTTTTTAATTATGGACCATAATAAAAGACTCTGGCTCTGTTACATTTTTAAATAATAATTTAAGGCTAAAGTAAAGAACATTATGTCATAAGGGGTTTAACATTAATTAGCAGAAAGAATACATTCATGCATGCATGCTTTTGCGTGTGTTTTTACACATTTATGAGAGTGTGAATGAGTTCTGGTGCTATAAACATCATCTAAACGCCTAAATGAATATAATCTCATTGCTCTGTGAAAGAGCGTGACATTGTAGCTCAAATAAATTGGTGAGAAAGCCACGAACAGTGCAAAGAACAAAATGTAGTGTGGAAATTACAAAAGCTCCATTTTTGGTGCTGTATTTAAATTATACTCTAAAGCTTTAAGACTACATAACATATAGTAACAAGAAATGCATTTTAAAGTTAAAAGTAAAATGCATAACAGTTATTGCCTGATATAATATTGTCTATTTATCATAATTCAGCTTAATCATTATCATATGTGTACAGATTCTCTGGTAAGTATTTCAGAGAGTGGTTTAGTTAAAAGCAGAGCATATAAGATATTTTATAATTGCATTTTTTATTCATAAAAACTGTTATTTTGAAACTTTTAATCAGTTTCTATTGTGAATTGGTAAATTAATGCAGTCTCACAAACCCTTTGGTTGAAAAAATATAAAGGCCGAAACTATCATCCAAGACCTGAAATGACCTCTAACCCCTGTAGAGTTGTATGAGGTTTCAAAGAGAGCAAAATGGAGAGAGAGGAAGGGGCAATAAATAAGGTATAGTTTGGACTGAGCCTCTCCCTCAAGGACTTTCTTTATACTATTGAGGTTTTTTCAGCCGGCTCTATAAAGGACTTTGAATCCTTGAAGGCCCAGGTGGAGAGTTTGCATTTAGACATCTGCTTCTGACGTACAGAAGTGCTTTTTGATGGGAGATGACATCAGCAGAAACCAGCCTTCACCTGTATGCCTGCCTGCTTTTTCATGTCCCAGCTGCATAGCCAGGTGTTTGAAACAGAAGAGCCCCTTAAAGTCATGGAGGCCACTCACAGAAAGCCAGAAGTTTGCAGGTGGGCGTCATTTTTAAATCAAGTGAGAATATGTAGGTTGATGTTGATTTAGTCACCTTAATGTTGTTCCAAGTCTGTATGAGTGAGGAATAAATAATAATCACTCACACAAAGCTATCAAATTGCTAATATAGTGTGCAAATCAAATGGAGTTATATGATCTTGAAAGCGCTAACACAATACCTAGATAGTATGTTGTTTTGGAAATGTATTATGTAAATTAAACATTTATTTCCACCTCATCTGAATATGTTTCATTGGTATTCTTAGACTCAGTAACTGTAAATATAATACAGAATTCACAGTTAGATGTTAACTGGTATCTTAGGTTCACTTTTTCTTTCCAATTAACCTCTTTATGGGCATCTTTTGACCACATTTCATAACACGTTATTGTCTCGCTGTGGGGGTTGGAGCTGTCATAACACACTGCCTCTGGTATAAGAAATGCTTGTCACGTCAGTATGCACCTCGGGTAGACATGGTTGAGTGTCATTCATCAGGACCTGGCTGTGGAAAATCAACAGCATCGATTGTTCACATATCTCCTGCAGGGACTGAGCAGATGAGCCACAGGATGCTGCAAAGGTATTATCATCAGACGCGCTTCCCATGCTGTTATCTATGGCAACACTAACCTGTCTCACAGACTCACTCATGCTGCTTTGCTACAGAGTCCGACCTTGATGCATCTCCAAAGTGCCTTGTTTAATTTCATGGATTTACCTGGCAAGAAAGAAGATGCTTTTCCACCATCTACTTTGCTTCAGAAACGGTCTTGCCTCTTAAGCAGCTTCAATAGAGGTGGAAATCTGTCCTTGTTTTCTCTTTTCTCCTCAGTAAGAGTGTTATTCACAGGCTACAGAGACTTGCTGTAATCAAGTTTGAAAGATGGGCTTGATTGAGAAAGGGCTCTTATGGGTGAATCCGATATGCAACCACCCACATCTGCGTCTGCCTCTCATTCAAATCCCTCAGAGACAGCGAGACAAGTCATTTTCATGTCGTCATCAACATGTTTGGATTTAGACAAAATATGGTCTATACTTTTCTGTTGATAGTTGTTATTGCATACAATGTATTTACTTATTCTTGTCATTTTCTCTAAATGTTTGTCTCAGTATTTATTTATTAAGCAAGCCTTATAAAATGCAGTATTGTGGCATTGTAAGCCTAATAAAAATGCAGCATAAAAACAGCATTGTGGTTGGCATTTGCAACATTTTCCGGGTCATGGCACCAAATGTAACCCCTCTGGTCCTACTCGTCCCGCTCCAAGCGGGACTCGAACCGGCGTCTCCGGCATGGGAGGCGGGCAGAACCAGAGGGAGGGGTTCTTTTCACACTGCATGACTATCTGGGGTAGCATTCAGTCGGCAATGGATCGGCAACAGGGGATTTCACATTGCATGACTTTACTCGTTTTTACTGTCTGGTCCGCATTCTAAGTTTCAAAACCAAACACACGCGAGAAGTGATGCAATCCAAATTGTCTGTGCGTTGATTTGCAGTGAAAAGGAGAAAAAAAGATGATGGAGGAGGAAATGGTCAGGGAGACATGGGGAGCAAGGATAGTGTGTTCTGCAAAGAGTATTGATAAATTTGCAATTTGCTGCTGTTGCGGTAGGTCAAGCAAATGTTTGTGCTTTGTTTCTGTTTGATATAATTGTAAATACCTCTATTAAAATACTGAAATTCTGGTCTATAACTCCTCCCAGAACTTCCCGCTGCCCTGCCCTTCTTGCTCTCTCATTGGCTAGGTCATCGCCGACGTAATTTTCATTCAGAACACGAAACGGCGGGCATGTCAACAAGGACATTTTAAAAACTGCACTGGGCGTTCTTTGATCAAATAAAGGAGCTTTTTTTGTGTTTATTTTTCAATGGAAAAGTGACAATTGTTGCATTAATCCTCACTTGATTGTTACTGTCAAGAGTCCAATCAGTGCTCCTCTTTTAAATGTCCTTAATCTGTTGTGAAATAGTTGAGATTAAGGCTGTAACGATTTGACCAAAAATAAAAACCTTGATTAATTGAACATTATACCTCGATTACGATTAATGAACATTTCATTAATGAATGAGACATTTTTTTTTTTGCTTTCCATTTTTGCCCTCATAAGGTTTTTGAGTAAGTTCCTGATAAGGTTTTTACTGTAAATATTTTCTACTATTAAAGGTGGAAATTATTTTTCTAATGAAAAAGTGCATTTCTTTGTGTTTTTAAAATCTTGAAGGAAACGGTTCACTTTCAGCAGTTATTGTCTATGGGGCAGATTTCAGCTTTTTGTACATCAGATACAGATAAATTAGCACAGTAGGCCTACATTACATTTATTTGAATGCATTAATGAGAGAGTGATTGTGTGTGTGAATTTCTCATACCGTCTCTATTCATTATGAAGCTGTGGTTTGTACTTACTTCAAAGGTATTAAAATATATGCCCATAACGGTTGAGTTTCTAAGCTACTTTAGTGACTTAATTTTAGTCACAGGACAGCGTTGACACTGCGTTTCTGCGCTGCTCTCTGCGCGCGATCTTCTTGTGATGTGCGAGCTTCTGTCTGAGTGTTCGTTTGTCACAATATATCAGGCATTAGTTCAACATAATACACATCTGATGGACTAAAATCGCTTTAATGTCCAAACTGGCAGGCCTTAAAGGGTTAGTTCACCCAAAAATGAAAATTCTGTCATTAATTACTCACCCTCATGTCGTTCGACATCCGTAAGACCTCCGTTCATCTTCGGAACACAAATGAAGATATTTTAGTTGAAAGCTGATGGCTGAGAAAGGCCTCAGATAGGCCTCCATTGGCATTCAGTACATTCACACTCACAAGACCCATAAAAGGCACTTAAAACGTTGTTACAAAGTCCATCTCACCACAGTGGCTCTACAATAATTTTACGAAGTGACGACAATAGTTTTTGTGCGCAAAAAAAATCAAAATAACGACTTTATTCAACCTCTTCTTGTCCTCCGTTTTGGCCTCTGCTGTGAACTCACGAAACACCATGACACATGCGCGAGAATATGACGTAGCGCCGGCGTTCGGGAATCCATGAAATGCACACTTTAGCCCCATTTTGAGCACTACGCCGAGACCTAAAGCACGATCAATGTAGAATTCAACAGCTTCGATACGCGCGTCTTCCTCTGCTTGTAAACAAATCACTTCTGGGACGTGTCCGAACGCCGGATCTGCGTAAAATATTCTCACGCATGCGTCGTGGAGGCACACACGGAAGACAAGAACAAGTTGGATAAAGGCATTATTTTGATTTTTTTTTTTGCGCACAAAAACTATTGTCGTCGCATCGTAAAATTATTGTAGAGCCATTGTGATGAGATGGACTTTGTAACGACGTTTTTAGTGCCTTTTATGGGTCTTGGGAGTGTGAATGTACTGAATGCCAATGGAGGCCTATCTGAGGCCTTTCTCAGCCATCAGCTTTCAACAAAAATATCTTAATTTGTGTTCCGAAGATGAACGGAGGTCTTACGGGTGTCGAATGACATGAGGGTGAGTAATTAATGACATAATTTTCATTTTTGGGTGAACTAACCCTTTAAAACACTATACAAATGACAAAGCTTTGTGAGGACGCAGGTAAAAGAGGTCTGCCTTTAGGGCGCGCGCTGTCAGAGACACGACACGACTCGGCTCTGTGTCACAGAAAAAAGCTGAGCACTGAACGGATACGTTTTTCATATTGTTGTTTTTGAATAGTGCACAATCGCTTTAAATGTTCAAGCCTTTAAACGCATTTACTTGACAAACTTTTTGAGGACGAAAGTGAAAGCTATCTGGCTTTGTGGCTTGCGTGCGCCATCTGTGTGTGTGTGTGTGTGTGTGTGTGGCAGCGCGTAGGCTATACAAACGGCAATTAACTTACCTGTATAAACTGTGTAAAACATGCAGTTACTATAGTGATTCTGGGCATCTATAAACAAAGATAACTGCTCCTGCATCTCTCTGTGTGCCTGCAAACTGCACTTGATGTGACTGACGGGGCGGAGTCACGTGACTAAAACCAAAATAACCGACATGGGAAAAATACATCGGTTAGAGGTTCTGAATTTCGGTTTCGATTATTTTTCGATTAATTGTACAGCCCTAGTTGAGATATTGTCGTACACATGCTGATATTAAAAAGAAATCTTCCCTTTTC
The DNA here is from genome assembly GCF_949357685.1 of Gobio gobio. NCBI lineage: Eukaryota > Metazoa > Chordata > Actinopteri > Cypriniformes > Gobionidae > Gobio > Gobio gobio. Next base: position 22,121,112 of record NC_137105.1, read on the forward strand.
AGTTTAAAAGGCACTTTTATCCAAAGCGACTTCAAGGGGGGACTGAAATGCTATATGATGTAAAAAGCATGGCTTAAAATATTAGTTAACTTCAAAATGAAAATTCCCTGATAATTTACTCACCCCCATCTCACCCAAGAAGTTCATGTCTTTCTTTCTTCAGTCGAAAAGACAATTTGTTTTTTGAAGAAAACATTCCAGGATGGATTTTAAATGGATTTTCTCCTTTTAATGCATTTCAATTGCAACCAACGGGTTGAAGGTCTTCGAAGGGCTTCAAAGGCTCTGCACGATCCAAGCAGAGGAATAGGGTCTTATATAGTGAAACCATCGGTCATTTAAAAAACAAATAAATTAAAAAAATATTTATTTACTATTTAACCTCAAATGCGCGACTTCAGTGTTGTTCTCCTCTACGACGAATGACGTCATTACGTCCGAAAGGTCACACACGTAAGGTACGTGGAAGTACTGACCCAATGTTAAAACGAATGTGCAAAGACTAAACCAAACGCCCTTTACAAAAATAAAGGTATAACAACGATGTCGGGCAATTTTAAAGATGGAGGAGAACATGAGGGAGTTTTTCGGCACTGGGTCAGTACTTCCACGTACTTTACATGTGACCTTTCCGACGTGATGACATCATACGCAGTGAAGTAGAACAACACAGAAGTCACGCATTTGCGGTTAAAAAGTATATAAATGAAATGAGATGAGTAATATAAATTTTTAAAAATGACTGATGGTTTCACCAGATAAGACCTCGGCTAGGATCGTGCAGAGTCCTCTGAAGCCCTATGAAATGGCATTGATTTGGACCTTCAACCCGTTGGTTGTCATTGAAATATATTATACGGAGAAAAGTCCTGGAATATTTTCCTCAAAAAACTTAATTTCGACTGTAGAAAGAAAGACATGAACATTTTGGATGAGATGGGGTATGTCAATTATCAGGAAATTTTCATTTTGAAGTAAACTAATCCTTTAAAGAAATATATTTTTCAATTATACCATGATCTGTCTGAATACTCTGATTGGCTGGAGGGTGTGCAATTGAACTGTTTAATAGGTAGTATCAAGTCAGTTTAATCACTGTTCTATATTAATGCTTTCATTGAAGCACACATGTCACTCACATACAGAGATCAGAGATTGTGCTGCACGCACACACAAACATTCAGGAGCACCGAAACTTGTTGTCACCGCTGCTCTGCGACTTTTATTAATACATTAACTTAAAAAATAACTGAAAATAACTGTTTTCTATTTTAAAGTTTTCAAATGTAATTTATCACTGTTATGACAAAACTGAATTTTCAGCTTCATTACTCCAGTCTTCAAATCATTCTATGTCAATTTGGTGCTCAAGAAACATTGAAAACAGTGCTGCTTAATATTTTTATGGATTTTGTGATTTTACTTTTTTTTCAGGATTATTTGATGAATAGAAAGTTCAAAAGAACATTTATTTGAAATAGATTTTTTGTAACAATGTAAAATCGGCTGAAAATTCATGATGCAATAAGTAAATAAATGTGTGTAAATATAAATAGACAATGTAAATATATTATATAAATAAATGTATATTAGCAATATATTCTTTATCCATTTTTTAATTAGTTCTTTCATGTGAACTTGTGAAGTAATGTGCCAGGGCTTGTCATCTTTGGAAAATGTTTACAGGAACTGGAGGCTGCTTCACTAGCTTTCCTTGAAGAAGCAAGAGCGCTAATTGCTACATTTAACACGCGCTGCGGTGGCCTCTGAGGGGGACAGTACTGTGATAACCTAATAAGAATTCGGCACAGTGTTTTGACAGAATATGACATATATAAGTGCTTTTTGGGATGTACCAACACAAGGGCCTATCCTAAAAAGAGCTCTCTAGTGGGTGCTGCTGATTGTACTGAAATAGACAACCCAGCATGAGGCCGGGTGAAGAGCGTCTCCCAGAGAGATAAGGCATGGCATCCGTTAAGTTCATTTAATGGCATTCACTCTCATTAAGGAAGGATACACAGCTTCGCCATGATGACTAGTGTGAATTTGCTCAAAATCACTCTCTTTTTATTTGGGATGATCCTGCCTTCATAACAGACCACTTATCCTACTTTAAGCAACAAGGGTGATTTGGCTATCAAAAGAAAAAGCACGTTTTGTTAGGCTAACTATTAGACGACTAAAGAGCTGTTCAGATCGTGTTTTTACATTCCACTATTTTTTTCTAGAGGAATGCGTTTGACCATTGCACTTGTCTTTTCCAGTTTCGTGCATGAAATGCCATTCAAAGATGAATTTTCAGCAGCCATACTCCAGTCTTCAGTGTCACGTGATCCTTCAGAATTCAGTCTAATAAAATAAAACAAAACAAAAAAGTGGCACTCAAATTAAAATAAGCTCAACTTAAAAAAAAAACACATCTCTTGACCTATTTTTTTACATTTCACTGCCTTGCGTCTTTTAATGTTCCGTGTGAATGGCCCCTAAAAGTAGTAGCTGGGGCCGAAGGGGCCCGGGGCATGTGGTCAAATCACACTGTATACAGGGCCAGGGGACTCTAATGGTCATCTGGCCCATAATCCAGCCCTACTTTTGCTGATTGAAACTTTGAATATTGAGAATGCTGTGGTGCAGGAAGCTGCGATGGTGTTGGATAGACGCCATTTTGCGGTCTAAACAACACCATGTTGAATTTTATCTGTATTGATTTGGGTGTTAAGGAGATCACTCTGCTTTGGCTTCCTTTTTTGCCACTGGGTTTAGAGGTGGACTTCCTGCCCCACAATGTTGTCTGTCTACAGCCAGGATCTCTCACGGGACTCAGGCCAACACTCATCGACCCATTTAGAATAGTTTGCACCATAGACTCACGTTTTAGCCACTAGATAGAGAGCATTAAACGAAGTGAAGTGCTTTTTATGGGTAGAGAGGGGAAATTAGTCTGGTGGTAATGGATGGGATGACTAGAGTGTTTTTTTGGAAAATGAGGGCGAGTCTTCATGTAGCACAGCTGTATGTTTTGTTTGGCATCGCTGATGATGTACGCGCCCTCCCTTTATACTTGGAAGTGAAGTGGGCTAGCTTTATTTTAGCAGCGTCGTGTTGACGTGGGCTCACAGGGTCGGGGGCTGGCTTTGATTGTTTATATATAGCTACTGTATGCATTAAAAGCAACTGAGATCTTGCCTCCTACACGACACATGCAAAAAAAGAGGGTTGAGCGCCACAGAACAGTGATGACAACATGCAATCTCCAAAGCAGAGAACGCTACCTAATCTCATTATGCTCCCCCTCTCCTGCAAAACTATTAGCTGTTTTCATCAGTGCCGGGATTATTTATAGAGTGTAGGTGCAAGCTTGTGTATTCGAAAGGCCTCTGCTTAGACGCCTGCGTATCCAGAGAGGAATGAAAACAGATGTTCCCATCACAAGTGAAGGTATCATTTCTGTGGTTTTACAAGATTTTGGGAATAAAACAGAATAAATACATTTGGCCCATGCATTGTGTGCATTGGGTACTTGATGCATTTAGTATTGTGAGCAGTAGATGTAGGTGTATGTATTTACACCTGTTATGATTGACAGTTTGTTGAGAATGTGATACTACAAAAAAAAAGCTGTAAAATGACCAGATCAATCCTAACGGTGGACTGAAATAAAATGAATCACAGTGCATTTAAAGTGACAGCGTTCTGGTGTGAAACAGAGCTGATTTGTGGTTTACTAAATTGAGTATTTCCTTTAATAACAGCCTTGAATTACACTACCGGTATATATATTTCAAAAATGGTATTCATGATCATGATTCCTTCAGAAATCATTCTCACAGAAATAAATTACATTTTAAAATATATTCAAATAGAAAACACTTTTAAATTGTAATATTTCACAATATTACTGTTTATAAAAAAAAAACGATTTAAAAAAAATCTGAATTATTCCAAACTTTTGACCGGTAATGTATACAATGACTAGCCTGGATGCCAGCCGAATTTAGCCCCGCCTACAACATTTGAGGTTGGGAAGTTCGGTCTGGACTTGATCCGTTGTGGAGCAACTATGCTCGAACCAGAGCTGTTCGGACCAATCAAATTGTCAGGGCGGGCTTTATACGATGATGGACAGATGATCAACAGTAACGTGATCATGCACGTCACCAAAGAGCTTGGGTTGAATTCGTTCTAATCCTACACGGAGAACCTGTTCGTATGTGCATTCACCTTTACTATTTCTCTCAAAATCTCAATGATGATCGTGTTGGTAAGTACTCCGTGTATCCGTGTATACAGCATCGGCAAAGATCATTTACACTCATCCTCTTCTTCTACTTCTCCCAGCGTGCGTGCAGTTGAGTTCTGTTGACAACTATGTGTCGCTCTGATTGGTTGTTGGTCTATCCAGGTCTATCTGGTTCAGTTGAAAGACGCCCCATTATCACAGCCCAATGAAGCAGTATCAGACTCATATTCTGACTAGAATTGAGTCTGACGACGTCAGGCTATACAATAACTATCAGGAGCGAGCTTTTGAAAAATACCATAAATTAATGGTGTTGATAAATAGATGCACAAAGCATTGTGTTTGTATTTTATACTGAACTGATGTTGCATGCAGCAAAAAAATAGACTCTACGCTTCTGCTGTGCTGCCCCTGCTTTTGTGGGCTGTGTTAATTCCTGTCAATATGGGCACTGAAATAAAAGTGAAGCAGACCTAGACTGTGTAGCTACAGTATGAGATGTGAGTCAGCCAAACTAACTAGTCAGATTCTTTCTTCTCTCGTCCTGTAGATTGAGGACATCATCACACGCCTCCAAGATGAAACTGAAGGTGTTCCAGTCAGAACAGTCAAGAGCTTCCTGTCCAAGATTCCCAGCGTTGTTACAGGTATTCTGGCAGGAATATGGGTGGAACAGTTTGTGTCTAAACTGGTGTGTTATTTGATAGATGTTGACGGTGGTGGACCTTCGGGATGTGGGTTTTTCAATGGCCATTGTTATCATAAAGTATGTGTGAGCAAATGCAATACAGTTTAATTGTAGCAATTGAGATGTACACGTTTTTGAACATTTCAAGCAATATTTATAAGCAATATTTTCTGTAAATTCAGTGAATATAGTCAAAATGAGGGCTAATGTAGAATCAGGTAATGTAAAATAAATATAATTGCATGAAATATTGATTTTAAGTTATTTAAAATCATTTTAACTTGCTTAAAAGGTTAGTTCACCCCAAAATGAAATGTATTACTCACCCTCATGTCTTTCTAAACCTGTAATACTTTCATTAATCTTCAGAACACAAATAAAAGTCTTTCTGAGAGCTTTCTGTCCCTCCATTGACAGCCCACGCAACTAAACCACTTTTAAGCGCATTCATGCAACAATATCTGCACTCGCGTCAGCACAACATGCATGCGTTGTGGTGGTCTCGTGAACGCTCATTAGAGATTCATATTTTGTAAATAAAGTGGTAAATTCAGTTTTTTGGTACTCGTGTCGCTTCATAAAATTGAGGTTAAACCACTGGAGTCACAATTACTTTAATTATGTCTTTACTACCTGTGGTGCTTGAGTTGTGTAGGCTGTCAATAGAGGGACTGAAAGCTCTCAGATTTCATTAAAAAGATCTTCTTTCATTTGTGTTCCGAAGATGAACGAAAGTCTTACGGGTTTGGAATGACACAAGACTGAATTTTCATTTTTGGGTGAACTAACTCTTTAAAGTGTAGAAAACAACATGAATACTGCAATAATATTTATTTATTTATTTACTAAATTATTTTAGGAAGTATATGAAATTCATGCCATGGCTAGTTAGCTTTTGTCAGCCAGCTCTTTTGTCTTCAGCTTATTGTTTTTGAGATTAATGTTTTCATTTTTTAACTGGGGATTTTTTGCTAGCTAACAGAATTATTATTAGCAAGTCAGGCATGATTGTTATTCTGTAAGCGAAAGTTTGATAATAGGTTCACAGTAGTCTTCATCTGATGTGAAATGTAATTTAATATTTATTTCAAAAACTTTTAATTAGGAAAAAGTTACCTTTTGAGTGTATCTTTATCTCTTAACTTTATCTAAGTTAATGATGCTTTTTAAAAATATGTTTTAAAAAATGTATATTACTTTCAGTGCTGATAAAATATGTACTGAGTTGCTGTTTGCCAGGGCATTTTACAGATCAGAGGGTGGATTCGGTGACAGATTCGGAGCCACATGCCCCTGTGGTCTCCACCGATCCAACTAACCACTTTATATTTTAAAGCTTCCTTTAGTGTATGATAATGAATGCTGGGAAAACAGCTATTTGTTCTTATAAGCCCTCAAAGAGAATAAACCTGAAGATATGGCTTGATCTGCTCACATCGCTATACACAATTAATACAGTGAGCAGCTCTAAATGGATGCCCGCAGGCCTGGATAACTAATAGCTGATTTGGAACTAAAGCGTTGATGTTGAACATGACTGAGGTGGTGCTAATGTAGATTTAGCTTGACTGATCTAACACGCACTGAATTATAACCCATAATGTGTCTTGGCACAGTGATGATTTTGTCTTTATATCAAGGCTTTGAGAAGTGAATATAATTTGCATGTGAAAATAAGGTGATATGTTTCCCCTTTCAAAACTTCAGGTTCAGACATTGTTCAGTGGATGATGAAGAACCTCAACATAGAGGATCCCGGTAGGTCCTGATCTGAAGAAAGATACACATCTTATTGATGACTGCAATAAGTTGTTTATGAAAGTATTTAGTAAGAGTACATTTTTCTTTTCTTTATTTACAGTGGAGGCCATACACATCGGAAGCCTGATCGCTGCCCAAGGCTACATATTTCCCATCTCTGATCATGTTCTCACCCTCAAGGATGATGGGACATTTTACCGCTTTCAGGTGAGCTTATCTATCTACCATCAACCAAATAAGAGTCACGTGGATTGTATCCTGGCAGCTGTGGTTTCCAGGATGTGATCTTGTTTCACCTTAGCACTGCTGAGATTCTGAATCTACTGTGTGAAAACCAGTAGCTCCACTGACCTTTACACCTGCTTGAACAAATAGGATTGTGTTTGATCAGTGCATCTGCCTTATTAAGCTCTTCTCTAGACGGCATAAGTCAGGCAGTACATTAATGCGATTCATTTAACATTATACATATATTTCAAAGGATTGGGTCAGCATGTTTTTTTAAATTGATCAAAAGAGACAGTAAAGACATTTATAATGTTTTCTATTTAAAATAAATACTGTTCTTTCTATTCATCACAAATCCTGAAAAAAAAATTACCACTTGACTTGACCCTTGGTCCTACATTCACACAGAAAATTGAGTGCCGTTTTGTTTTTCTTTCTTTCTTTAGTTTCCAAAAAATATTAAACAGCACCGTTTTCAACATTGATAAAAATAAGATATGTTTCTTGAGCACCAAATCAACATATTAGAGTGATTTCTGAAGGATCATGTAACACTAAAGACTGGAATAATGATGCTGAAAACTTTGCCATCACAGGAATAAATTACATTATAAAATATATTGAAATAGAAAACAGTTAATTTAAATTGTAATACTATTTCCAAATATTACTGTTTTGACTGTATGATAAATGTAGCCTTGCTAATCATCTTTCAAAAACATTTAAAAATCTTACCGACCACAAACATTTGAGCAGTAGTGTTATGTATATTGTCTGTCGCTGTACTTTTAAGTTTTAGGGCCAGATTCACTAACAGCTTGCACCAACACAAACACTCTTTTGGCGTTAAGAAACTATTGTAAGACACTGAAAGACGCTACAAAGCAATGGACAGGGTTGTTTTTGCGGCTGACCTTATTGCATATTCAAAATGTATGGGAGAGTATTTAAATTATTCATGAAAGGTGATTTACTAAGGTTTATGCTCATAAATTTACTGGTATTTGCACTATTATTTAACAGCCAAAAATTCTTAAAGTCCTAAACCAATTTTGTGCTGCTCGTTGTAGATTACATTGGTCATTATGGAAATGATCCAACTGTGTCTGTGTTCTTTAATTTGCACATCGTCAGTAGATCACGCGCAGAACTTTCCACTCCCATCAGTGTTTTTTTTGTTTTGCTCTCTCACGCTGTTTAGTAAATCTGGCCCCTAATGTGTTAAATAAAATTTCATCTCACTATGTCCTCCAGAAATAGGTACATATTTCTGGTTAAGGCTGATGCTTCATTTTTCAGTGATTTAGATGATTAGCGAGGAGATGGCCAAGGGCACGTCTTCCTCTAAGTCTTTTTAGCTCACATAACTCAGATGTTTCACAGGAGTAACACTGCAGTCATTCGACTGCAGGGTAAAACTGTGAGAAGCGCTATCATCTCATTTGGAAATTATTTCACATTTTCTTCAGCCAAAAATCTCTATAATACCTGGAGAAAGCTATCCATTATCATTTCCATTCATCTTACCGGCAGTAGCTGGAGTATGTGATTTGAAATCTGCCATCTTTACTCACAGGCACTTTACTCAGTTACACATCCAGGTTTTATTAACCAATCACCTGAGCTGTGATTATCATGTGATTATTCTTTCAAAAAGCCCTCCAAAAAATCAGGCACTGCTAAACATCTGATAAAAAATACAGTGAAATATGCAGGTGTATTGTTTATGTGTCAATACACAATTAAAGTCCTAAAGTATCCATGTTTTAAAGGGGTCATGAACTGTCTTTTAAAAAAATGTTATACTGTTGTCTGAGGTCAACTTATGACGTTTACGTGGTTTTTACATTCAAAAACATAATAAGTAATAGGCTATTTTCTACCCTGGTTTTGAGGCTCTCTCAAGAAACACTGGGTTTTGATGGGCGTGCCGCACTGAAGACTTGGAAGTAAACGGCTAGGATTGGATAACAGTTTTGCATATTTAATGAGCTTCAGCTCCCCTGTGAGAAGGCTTCACGAGGAATTGTTTTGAAAGCCTGTGAGAAACAGCAACCGAAATGATTCGTCCCACAGGGCTCGCAAATTATCTTTATCAAACAAACACAATGATTTATCTCTCATCCACCAGCGATTGATTGGAATGTTATTTTTTTATTTCTTGGCCCGCCCGATCGGTGGATATAAGCACGAACCGTGCATCACACACATATACGCGCTCACCAAGTACGTCACAGACTGCGTGATCAAAACTTCCGCAATTGTGTCTTTCCTCCAAATGTCAAGTCAAGAGAGTGAACGCACATCAAGAAAGGAATGTTATTTCACTATTTTATGTTTTGGAACCCTTCTGAAAAACACATAGCCCCGGGACGTTGGGCTTTGCGAGCCCTAGCCCATAACGTTACATGTCCGAGTCTGATCCCGATTCGCAATGAACCACCAACACCACAAATAAAGGATTCTTCAGCCTTTAACAGCGTGCTAATGTTCAGTTAGACACGTACACATAATCAATATATCAAACGATCTGTAACAATGCAATACTGTTGTTCTTCTTCTGTTGAGGCGGCGCTTCACTAATGACGTAATAGCCTGGCATATTCTGAGATCGATCGTTTGCTGGGCCTGGTGTCTATAAAAGCTTTTCTTTGACTAACAAGGAAGTTTTCAGCTCTGAAACGTACAGGATATTCTTATATTACCATGACCTTTTATATATCAAAAGCTCAAGGGAAAGTTGATTTCTCAATTCATCACCCCTTTAAATGATCATCTTCAATTCCACCCCCTAAAACAACGGTAAGTTATCCAGTTTTTTAGAAGAAAAGCTAAATTCTCAGATAATGACATTAGGCTATCTTTCCAATAAGCATGATACAGTATCAATAAGCCAATGAATGAATCTAAGTTTCTTTTGTACATTCATTAATTACACAGGGGGGGAATTAGTGTTTCTCAGTTTCTCTGGAGTATGGCTCATCAGCTCATTGCCTGACGATAATGATCTCAGTGCACCATCATTTGCTTTGTGTTGCCTGTAGTCGTTTAGACTGGCTCCACGAAGGAGAAAGAGTTAGTTCTGTTGGTAGAAATGTTGTTAATGGCTTTTATAACATGAATATCTTCATATAATATCTGTGCGAAACAGAATCACCATTTCAGCTTCTACTTTGGCTAGTAAGCAGGTAGCAGATATATTCTAGATCAGCGGTTCTAAACTGTCCAACATAATATTCAAAGACCCCCAGAGTGGCTTCTAGTATTTGTAGTGTTATTATGACAAGCTTGCTTTCTTTCAAGCATTTTTTATTAACAGAAACTGCAAATGTTGGTATGTTTAAGCTAATTAACCATGAATCATTTTGTGAGAATATTCAAGATTGCAGATTTCAGAATATTTGAGATTCTCTGTATGTTTTTCGATAAAAAAGATCAGTTATTGTGGGGAAAAAGCAAGATGACCTCCACTGTTTTGTTTTCTGAGTTATTAAAGTTATGAAAAATGTTTAAATTATTAGTGCTTTTAAAGATTAACTTAAAGGGGTCATGAACTGGTTTAAAAAAAAAGAATACTGTTGTCTGAGGTGAACTTAAGATGTTTGCATGGTCTTTACATTCAAAAACATCATAATGAATAAGTAATAGGCTATTTTCTGCCCTGGTTTTGAGCCTAGTTCTTCAAACGCTCTGTTTTTATGGGCGTGCTGCATTGAAGACTTGGAAGTAAACACCCACTGCTATGATTGGATAACAGTTTTGCATATTATAATGAGCTTCGGCTCCCCCATCAGTACACATGGGGAATTGTTTTGAAAACTTCCAATGTGGAGAAACTGCAACCGGAATAATTCGCCCACAGGGCTCGCAAAATGTCTTTATCAAACAAACAAAGTGATTTATCTTTCATCCACCCGCAATTATTTGGAATGTTATTTTTTATTACTTGGCCGGCCAGATCGGTGGATATAACCGCGAACACACACGCGTGCGTGTGTATTTCACTATTTAAGATAGTGCGAGCCATGGCCCATACATGTTCGAGTCTGATCACGAATTGTAGGACAATGAACCAACAACACCTCAAATACAAAGGATACTCCAGCCTGTGACAGCGTGGTTATGTTTTGTTAGACACAAACATAATCAGTAGATATGAAATGTAACAATGCAATACTATCACATATAAAAAACATTTTTTACTCACATAATTGTGTTGCATCATTCCTGTCAGATACAGAAGCCACAGCATTGTTTTTTAATCTCATCCTGTCTGTAAATCCAGTCTCTTGTTTACAAACTAATCCGGTGAAATGAAGCGAACAAATTAAATGTCTTCCCCAAGTGAGCTGGATCTTCATTAAAAATTAAGTTCAACCATGAATTTTGGAATCTGAAGGAAGCTTATGGCATATTTGAAACATGCCGTACGCTTTATTGCTTGGTAGTTCGATCCGGTTTAGCTCCACGTAGGCCTGTTATTTATCTAACATGCCAGGCACGAATCGGTGGGTGGGGCTACAGAATTGGGCATTTGTCTTCTTTGTTTCACCACACTCTGACGTCACAGGTAAGCACATTCACAGATCGATAGTTTGCTGAGCCAGCTGTCAATAAAAGCTTTTCTTTGACTAAAATGGAAGTTTTCAGCTCTGAAACTATTTTTATATTACCATGACCTTTTATATATCAAAAGCTCAAGGGAAAGTTGATTTCTCAATTCATGATTCCTTTAAAGTGAGCATTAGATAAAAATATGAGAAATGAGCAACACAATTGAATGTATTTTAGCTAGAATAAGTTGCTCATACTCAAGAATTCTACTTACTAAATTGTGGGTAAACTTAAAAACAAGAGTAATCATCTCCCGTTCTCTCACCCAGGCTCCATACTTTTGGCCCTCAAATTGCTGGGAACCAGAGAACACAGACTACGGTAAGAGAGGGACCCTGCTGGGCAGAATCCCAATGACTTAAGAGTGCATCCAGTCTTACCATACATGTTTTTCAGAGAGCTAATATAACTCAAAACACACGCCCCGTGTTCAGCCCACAGTCTGCTTTCCCAGGATTAGCTCTGCTGAACAGTGAGGGAGAACTGCAGAGCTTCTCTGTGCGTGTGGATCAGTAGGTGTATGAGAATGAGTTGACTGTGGGCAGATGTTCACTGATGGTCAATGGTGACTCATTCACAGTTCCTACTGTCTGTAAACTGGCTATGCAGAGATAATAGGTGCAGATAAAGCACAAAATCCAATCAAGGTCTTATGCTGGGTGTGTGTGTGTGTGTGTTTGTAGGGACGGGATTATACATGGCGGTTGATAAGGCCAAATCTCTCATGACCTCTTCTCTGTCTGTCTGTCTGTCTCTCTCTCTTTCTCTCTCTCTCTTTTGCCTATCACAGCCATCTATCTGTGCAAGCGGACCATGCAGAACAAGACCCGACTGGAGCTGGCAGACTATGAGGCGGTAAGTGACCCACTGCGATGACAGCCGACAGAGAAAATGGAAGCAGTGTGTTTTGTCAGCATAGAAGCATTTGAGTTTGGATTCTCGTAGTTATTGGCAGATATGTCGAGTTACTTTCGACCTGAAAGCACCGAGTGTGAGTCCTTGTCGTTGAGCATTAAACTTGAAGTGTGTCATTTTTTTTTCAGTGATACATTCTCCTCCATAGCTTAATGTACTGAGCTAGCGATAAGTACGCCATTTGTAGATTTTTGAGACAATGTACTGAGCCATAAATGCAGAAATTACTTGAGGTGAAGTGACATACAGTTACTTCACTTGGCTCTTCACTACTGACTATCCTGAGCTGGGATGTCAAAGTCAACGTAGAGGGAAAATGATACATTTTATGCTTTTAAGAGTCTTCCAAAATTATTGGTCTCTTTGCAAGATTTTTTTTGGAAAGAAATTAATACTTTTATTAATCAAGAATGCATTACATTAATTTTAAAAAGTGACATTTATAATGGTACAAACACTTTTTATTTCAGATAAATGCTGTTCTTTTGAACTTTCTATTCATCAAAGAATCCTGAAAATCCCCATCATATTAGAATGATTTCTGAATTATCATGTGACACTGAAGACTGGAGTAATGATGCTGGAAATTCATGCTGTAATTCAGCTTTGCTAACACAGCAACAAATTACATTTTAAAATATATTCAGATAGAAAACAGTTATTTTAAATTGTAATAATATTTCACAATATTACTGTTTTTACTGTATTTTGGATTAAATAAAAGCAACCTTATTGAGCATGAGACTTCTTTTATAAACATTTTTAAAAAATCTTATTTTCGATCCCAAACTTTTGAACAGTAGTGTGTGCACAGTGCACAGCATAAATGAGTACACCCCCTCTGAACAAAAACAAAATATGTATTTTCTTAATGATCTTAACACAATTCATGGAAAGATGGCAAAATTTAGTGCGAGTCTTTATAAAGTCTTTTTATTTATTTGTTTCACACTATTTAGTGTGAGTCTTTATAAATTTAGTGTGAGTCTTTATAAAGTATAATAATATACTTTATAAGTATATGTATTAAACATATACTTAATAAAACGAGAAATACATGTCATTAATATACGTTAAATAAGTAAATCAGCCAATTTTGTTTAAATGAAGGATTGCAGAAATGAGTACACCCTAGATTTAATTCAATCCATGTATAATATTCTAGTACTTAGAATGTCCTCCATAATTTTAAGTATCTGCTCTGATTGCTTCTTGGCATGGAGAGTACAAGTTCATGATACATTGTCACATCTGTCCTGTTTAACTCCTGAATGATGACCTCCTTAAATACCCTGATCTTCAATGGGGAGTGTTGCTCAACAGAATCCCCACAGGTGCTTAAGAGTGTTAAGACATTATTTAAGTATTTAAGAGTGTTAAATACATGTCCACAGAAGGGGTTTCACCTTGGGAGAATACATATCGTCATTGTCATGTTGAAAAAATACCCAACAACGCAGGGAATGAGGAGATCTTCTGGTCCAAGTTTTTGTATTACATCACACAGTGGTGTGTGAATTCACGACAGCATTGATAAAGCACAACTCTCTCACACCTTCAGCACACATACATCCCTATATAAGAGCTTTACTATCATTGAACTTCACTGTGGGAACCAGGCACTTTTCACTGTACTCCTCTCTAGCAACACCAGAACTTTTTTTTTCTACACCAGAAATTACTTCTCTTTAAATGTTCTGGTTCAAAATACTTACCTGTTGATCAAAAATTGCCCTAAACTTACACCAGAATTTTTTGTTTTTGTTTTATTTAGTAACTTTCAGGAGGGTGTACTCATTTTTGCAACACAACATTTTATCACTTTGATAAGAAAATCGTATTTTCCTGAATTATTTTAACATGCTTCTTTGGTAATTGGTCAAGCAGACTTCCTGGAACATTTTATCTCTAAAGAACTCTAGCATGTCTTCTAAAGAGTAATTGCTGAATTTGTTATGTTTCAGTGGGTATATACTCATTTATGCTGTGCACTGTATATAAATATATATATATATATAATGTAATGGCATAAATGGCATGCTATTACTTTTGCTGCAATTTAAAGTATTTATAAGTATGTATACTATTTGCACATTATGTGAATACGCTGAATTCGGACTAGCATACTTTTTTTTACAATTACTGCCATAATTTTTTTTATATACTAAAAAATAATAATAGTAGAGTAGTATGCTACTATGCTTTTCCAAATTCAGCCCTAAATACCTAGATGACTACATTTCGCAATGTGCAGTAATTTGAGCTGATCTTCCATTTTTGAAGTCTTTCTTTCTCGCACTTATTATCTCTGTCTCTTTCATTCAGGAGAATCTAGCGAGACTACAGCGGGCTTTTGCCAGGAAGTGGGAGTTCATCTTCATGCAGGCTGAGGCACAGGTCAAGTAAGTGCTGTTGTCAGGACAACTACGCAAACACTTGCTCTCACTCATACCTGCCCTCTTCTCTGTTGAAGACAGATCTTCCCTTTGTTTTCAGCCCACACACATTCACACAAAGACATACGTAATGTATATACACAAACTCTCATTATGATGTAATGTAACACAATAATATTGCTGATGTGCAGTTGTTAGGGGCGAGACGTATTAGCATGTGCTTTTGATTTGGAGTGATTCTCATTGATTGAAGCAGCCTCTCACTCTTCAAACACCGGCTGAAGAGCCTCATCTGATGGCCGAGGGCTGCAAACACAAGTCAACCCTGCTCTGATTTTTGATCATCAGTCTGTCTATCATCACACTGTCTGCAGTACTCTTTTAATGACGAAACCCCCAATTTTGTGGCGATCGAGAACAGGAAAGATGAATGATAGAGTCTCAGGGCTCAAAACCAGGATCAGTGAGAGATAGAGAGAGTGATGCAGCAAATGCCAGTTACGTAAGAGTGAAGTGGCAGGAATGGAAATGAATTAGCTCTGCTCGCAGGCAGGTTGCAACTTTGATGAGCACAAGAGCTTTGCTCTTTGGCTGTTTTAACGCGTGAGGCAGGACACGTGTGTGTGTGGATTGGGAATGTTTCCTGCTCTTTGTTTAATATTAATGTCTTGCAGCTTTGTGTTTCTTTGATTTTGTAGGATCGACAGGAAAAAAGACAAAACGGAGAGAAAGATTCTGGATAGTCAAGAGAGAGCCTTCTGGGATGTTCACCGTCCTGTGGTGTGTGAGGGGTGTATCCAGTGTGGGATGGGTTGCTGTGTTAGCATCTTTGTTTGAACTGAATAGATCAAATAGGCACATTGTAAAAATTAGCTACTTGAGACACCATTTTTGGTTTTTCAGATTAGCACTTTGAAAAACCTCAAGGCCCATTTTAAAAAGGGCAGTTCTTGCTAAAAAAAGGTTCCTGCACAAAAAGACTGTTGACGCTTCCTTTAGTAACTAAAATGAAACACTTTGGGGCATTATATAAATACATATTGAAGTTTCTTGAGCACATAACAGGATATTTGAGGCAACTTCAAAAGATGTTTAGATGTTCTCCAGAGTGTTCTGCCAATGTGGCAATCTATAGAACCCCCAAATAGTATTTAAGGTCCTCTTGAAATCAAAATGTTATTTACTTTGCACACATTACAGGTACGAGGGTGAACAATTAATCAGTGCAAGTTAATACACAGAAAAAAAGTAATAAAAATCTGAAAAGTAGTTTCCGGTCTAGAATGGCGTTCCCTTTCCGAAGACGGCTTGGGTTTGAATATCTTTAACCACTCCCCTCCAAACGTTAGTCTGCTATGAGCGAGAGATGGAGAGGAGAGCTGAAATAAAACCCTGCCCTCTATTCAATATTCCATTTCACTTGGAAATATGTCACGGCACTGAAATAAAATCATTTGCAACTTCCGGTTTACTGGAACTTTAAAAATCCTTTAGATTTTTTGCAGCTTCAAATAAATGTTTTTGTGTTTTGGACAAAAACATTTATTTGAAGCTGCAAAACAATTATTTCATTTCTAGGACTGTCAGTATATTAAAACTATATACAAATATAAAATACAATTTAAATATACTTGAAATTATTATCATTAAAGGGATAGTTCACTTAAAAATTACAATTCTGTCATCATTTACTTAACATGTTCATGTTGTGAAAACCAAAAGAAAGATATTTTGAGAAACGTCTTAGTGTTTTGTGTCCATACAATGGAAGTCAATGGTAACCAAAACTAATATTATTCAAATATCTTAAGTTATATACACAAATAAAGTTAAACTAGAATGACATGAGGATGAGAAAATGATGCCAGAATTCAAATGTTTTGGTGAACTATCCCATTAACCCATTTCAATCATTGCTGTAAAAGTAGCTTGTTATTAATTGATATTTAATTTGAGCTATCTCATTAACTAATTAATGTATAGAACCCTATTCATTAGTGTTATCAAATATTTAAGTGTGATTAATCTCACAGTTTTTATAGGTAACACATTAACACATTTTTAAGAAAAGAAAACAATATGTGTAATTATTGGGAGCAGCAATTTGTGTGAAGGACGATCGTAGTGGAAAAAATGCACATCGTATCAGTTTTTTATAGCTATATTTACATGTGATTGTGATTCACAGCCTGGGTGTGTCAACACCACAGAGATGGACATCAGGAAATGTCGCCGCCTGAAGAATCCTCAAAGGGTGAAAAAGGTGCTGATGCTGTGTTAATTTGTGTACTGTATGTATGAGACAGATGATTGTATTTGTAATCCATCTTTGTCTCTGTCTAACAGTCAGTGTATGGAGTAGTGGATGACACACAGACTCAGAGTCCTGTACACACACCCTTACAGCAGAGCATCAAGGACACCAGAGAGGACGTAGAGAAAGAGGTATGTGCGAGCAATGGTGTGAATTTGATTCTCAACAGCCTCACTGTGGATATTAATATTTAGCACGGATCACTCACATGCTCAAGTGGAGATGCTCTGTCTTTTTTTTCAGATTCTTTTCTTGAATACTCAGTTGGATCGACACTGTATGAAAATGTCCAAAGTCGCTGAGACGTAAGTCCTCTTTCTGGATCTGTCCATGAAACTCAAACTTTTCTCAGCAAATATTAATAAATGCAATTAATATGAGGTTATTTTTGGGAAAAATATGCTTATTAGGGATGGGAATCATAAAGAATTTAGTGGTTTCAGTTCTGATTCCTCTCAACGATTTTGGTTCCTTAATTTGTTTAGTACTTGTAAGAAATACATATTTAGACAAATAAATTAAATTTTATTGCCAAATAGTGAGATAATTTTTATAATAAATAGCTTTGAAAATACTTAAAAGTCTGCTGTAAACATTTTATGCAAGAATTGTTTTAGAGACAACATTCAGCCAGTTCACATCAATGATAGTTAAGGCCAATTACTGGATTCCAATGGAGGCCTGTTCACACCAAGAATGATAACTATAAAGGCTAACTATACAATTTGTTTAACTATGATTAAAACCTAAACATCACATCTCTTTTGTTTTTATGCTGCTTTTTGGATTTATTTTGATGTTCTTGTGTGACTGTAATACTCGCCGAGACGGGCATTTTGACTTAATTATGAATGCATGTGTCTGGGCAAGCTCAAAAAGAAGCAAAAGAGAACTGAATTTGGTGTTCATGTGCTGTCTGCGCGGCTCTGTGTGCGCGCACAGAAAATGGCGCGGGAGTTCCAGTCTTCTTGCGCTTGATGTTTAAACTGGGATAATGATACACAAGGATAACAACAATGATAACGATAAAGATATAGTTCTGAAAATCATTCTAAAAGTAAAAGTATAGCAGAGTCCACATCACAACTATAACAATAGCTGCACAGAGGAGCGTTGGAATCACTTTCAGAACAATTTTGTTCCAGCTGATGAACGATAAAAACATCAGCGTCAACAAATCGGAATCCACCCAACTTTAAGGAGCTCGAGCATGTAAAGCAGCAGACGACAAAACTGCAGTGTGCACTTATAATAAACAGAACAATATTGTGCATTGGTGTGGACGCTGAAATAGTTACCGTTATAGTTAGCCTTAATAGTTATTGTTCTTGGTGTGAACAGGTCTTTATTGCAATCCAGCAATTGGCCTTAACTATTAAACCAAAAATAATAAACAAACGAAAGATTTGGAAACATATTTCATTCATTCTTATAAATTACTACAGACAAACCTCATGTGTATTACTGCCAAAACGTGTATCTTTATTTACAAGATTCCATACAGTATGAACTTCACAACTCACAGTTAAATTGTAAGCTGTATATGTGTTTGATTCACTCAAACAATTCAAGCTGTTAATCAGTATTAGTAGACTAGTGCACTGTTAGTTGACTGTTGGTTAGGGCTAGTAGTAGAATAAGTTGACATGTAGTTGCAAAGTTACTTATAGTCAGTAGAATGTCCGTTGGGGGACCATCAAAATAAAGTGTTAGCAGATATTAAGCAGACTGTTTACTGATACTCTAATGACTGGTAGTTGACATGTACAACCCCAAATCAGAAAAAGTTGGGACAGTATGGAAAACGCAAAAAAAAAAAAAAGAAGTAATTTCTAAATTTACTTTGACTTGTATTTCATTGCAGACAATATGAACACAAAATATTTCATGTTTTGTCTGGTCAACTTCATGTCATTTGTAAATATGCATCCTTTCCTGTCATTCAGACCTGCAACACATTTCAAAAAAAGTTGGGACAGTAAAGCATTTACCACTTTGTAATGTTGCCATTCCTTTTCACAACACTTAAAAGACGTTTAGGGACTGAAGACACCAAGTGATGAAGTGTTTCAGGTGTAATTTTGTCCCATTCTTCCTGCAAACAAGTCTTAAGGTGGGCAACAGTACGGGGTCTTCGTTGTCGCATTTTGCGCTTCAAAATGCGCCACACATTCTCTATTGGAGACAGGTCGGGACTGCAGGCAGGCCAGTCAAGTACCAGTACCCTCTTCCTCCGCAGCCAGGACTTTGTAATGTGTGCAGAATGTGGTTTTGCATTGTCTTGTTGAAATATGCATGGACGTCCCTGGAAAAGATGTCTTCTTGAAGGCAGCATATTATGCTCCAAAATCTCTATGTACTTTTCAGCATTAATGGTGCCTTCACAGAAGTGCAAGTTACCTTTGCCAAGGGCACTGACACAACCCCATACCATGACAAACCCTGGCTTTTGGACTTGTTGCTGGTAACAGTCTGGATGATCCTTTTCTTCTTTGGTCCGGAGCACACGGCGTCCATTCCTCCCAAAAAATACCTGAAATACTGATTCATCTGACCACAGTTCAGGTTTCCACTGTGTGATGGTCCATCCCAGATGCCTCCGAGCCCAGAGAAGTCGACGGATCACGGTTGTTCAGCTTAGGCTTGCGCCCTTGTCCTTTACGCACTGAAATTCCTCCAGATTCCTTGAATCTTTTAATTATGTTATGCACTGTTGAATGTGAAATATCCAAATCTCTTTCTATCTTTCTTTGAGGAACATTGTTTTTAAACATTTCAATAATTTTCTCACGTTTTTGTTGGCAAACTGGCGATCCTCGGCCCATCTTTGCTCCTAAAGGATTAGACCTTTCTTGGATGCTGCTTTTGTACCAAATCAAAATTACAATCACTTGTTGACATCACTTGTTTCAAATCACATTATTATTTAACCATTTTACCTCATTACTAGCCCTAAATTGCTCCTGTCCCAACTTTTTTTAAAATGTGTTGCAGGTCTGAATGACAGGAAAGGATGCATATATACAAATGACATGAAGTTGACCAGACAAAACATGAAATATTTTGTGTTCATATTGTCTGCAATGAAATACAAGTGAAAGTAAATTTAGAAAACACTTCTTTTTTTTTTTTTACGTTTTCCATACTGTCCCAACTTTTTCTGATTTGGGGTTGTAGTTGCAAAGTTACTTATAGTTAGTTGAATGTCAAAAGTGGAACAGTGAAATAAAGTGCAACCTAACAGGCTCATTAGAATCATTAATTCAGGAATCAAACCACACTTGTCATGCTGTATGTTTTATTCATTCAGGAAACTGTAAGAGTATTTTAGTACAGTGTTCCATCCACATCGGCTGAGAAAGACATGTGTGAGAACCATTATTTCAGTTCCAGTAATACATTCGTTTACAGTAATAATTTGGCGCCTGTAATAAAAAATATGTTTATACAATAATATTAAAATAGAAACATTATTTCATACCTTTGTCTTGCAGATTGATGAGCTACACTGAGCAGTATCTTGACTATGACCCCTTTGTGGCAGTACCAGAGCCATCTAATCCCTGGATCGGCGATGATGTCACTTTCTGGGAGCTAGAAGCCAGGCATGAAAACCTAAACATCACACCTCTCTTTTTAATTTCTCTCTTCTCTAGTCAGGTTTCATTGTGAAAAAATGAAAGGGATAGGATGCAGGACATCTTAATTGTTAATTGTCTGCTTCGTAACGTCTACATTAAATTAATCAATTTTTTGAGATTTACATTTTCTTAGATTTAAATTTGTTTCTTTTGTTTTTATGCTGCTTTTTGGATTTTTTTTTGATGTTCTTGTGACACTGTAGTAGTGCTGTTTACGAGGATACTCGCCGAGACAGGCATTTTGACTTAATTTTGAATGCATTTGTCTGGGTAAGCTCAAAAAGATGCAAAAGAGAACTGAATTTGGTGTTCATGTGCTGTGCTAAAACGATATATCATGAAGCCCTACACTGTAATGCTATGGCATTGTTCCCTACCCATTCTCAAACTGGGGTACGTCCTAAAATACCATAGCCTGCTGACAATTCCTGAATTGTGGACAGAAATCTCACTGGGGAAAAAGCATGGCAAGTGATAGATCTAAATGTGCACTATAAAACTACTGATTTTAAGTCATATTTTACAACATAAAATTGAAATATATAGGAAATAGTCTAGTTGAGAACATAGGACTGTGAAATTGAGACTGGTTTGATTACATCATTCGCAGAGCAGGAGCCATGTTTCCATAGGAACACTGACTACTCTGATTGGTGGATCTCTCATCAGGATTGTGACTAATGTAGTACCTTGTTCTGAATATCTCAAGTAGTTTAAGTCTGCCCGAAGTCCTTATGTTGTTTTGAATTACATAAAACTCTGCAGGATCTCTGTTTGCCTGAGCCGTTTACACAGCACCTCAAAGATGCCCTGACAGTAATACCTCCCACACACACTCATCCTTGTGTTTCATTTCTGGGTCTTATACTCTTTCAGTATATCGCTTCACATTTTTCAACAATGTGACTCGTCACTTAATTTTACAAAAAAAGAGTTCATTAACAGTTGTTGGAATTAAGCTTATTAAAATGATTAGTATTCCTGCTTTACATATTGTAACTTATTCAAAGACTAATATACAAGATATTATTAGACATGATTAAGTGATCTTGTGTACACGCACAATCTCTTTCTCTCTTTGTTTTCATCTTTGTCTTGTTAATATGACAAACAATGGTACATTGTGTTGTCAAAGCAGTAGCTGCTGTCAGTAGATATCACAAAGAACAATGCAAGTTATAAAACACTGTCTTTCTCCCTCCGTCTGTCTGTCTCAGTAAGGACCCGAGTCAACAGCGAGTAAAGAAGTGGGGCTTCTCATTGGACGAGGCTTTAAAGGACCCAGTGGGCCGTGAGCAGTTCCTTAAATTCTTGGAGTCCGAATTCAGCTCCGAGAATCTCCTGTGAGCCTTTCATCACCATATTCCTCTGTCTTCCTTTCATTTGCACTTCTGTGACATTTTCCCCTTTATACTCATCCCTCTCTCTTAAACTCCCACTCCGCTGTTAATGACTTGCACAAAATGTAGCAGAACAGGACAAGCAAAAGGTCAGACCTCAACCGCAGAGCTGCGCTTTAATATCGCCAAGCGAGAAAGAGCGAGTAAATTCACTGATGGTACATGATCATTACCACCTCCAAAGCCTGATCACTGATGCATTGTGATAAGCTACTGCAAACCACGGGCATCGTGGGGCAAATGAGGCTGCCGCGGGCCCCTGGAGACGCCCAACCAGGACAGCGAGGCCCCAAAGGGAGCTGCAGAGATAATGCAGGTCACTGGAGCTGTAAAGTGACTAGGCAAGAGATAAAATGCTGCTTGTCTCCATGCATCTCTCATCTTTCTCTTTCTCTCGTATCTCCATGTATCCCCCAGCTAGGCATCTAATAGCCTCTGTGGGGGCTGTCTTATGTTTGCCAGTCTATGAGGAGAGTGAAAGTGATGTGTCCTCTTGACTGCCTGACTCTCCCCTGGGCCCATTAGGCCCTAAACCACTTCTACACTGCAGAGATCAATAGAGCTACAGAGCAAGTGTGATATGAGAGTAAGAGTTGCCTCTATCTGTCATGGCAAGCTCTGAATGTGCTAAGTGTGTACTGACTTCAATAATTAACCTGGTGTTTGTTACTAAGGAGTTTGGGAATGCCATTGCCATCAGCGTTGTAAAGAGGTTCCAAAAGTAACTCGGCAAGTGCTGATTGGGAGTAAAAATTGGCTTTAGGGAGTGAGCTTTCAGTTTATAATTGTAGTGTGCGTTGTCCAGCTGTACAATAAAAGTTAATTTGATTTGTACCATCCTCCCATTACCAATGCTCTATATTAGGGCTGCAACAACTAGTCGATAAAATCGATAATGAAAATAATCGACAACGATTCTCATTATCGATTAGCCCGGTCTGCTGGACTTCCACCAGTCGCGCCAAATTACAGCACTGAATAACGCATTTCTATGGGCAAAATGCATCTAAAAATAGTGGAGTGGAAACAGAGCGAGCTGCTGCAGGAAAGGTACATGATCCAAGCTGCCCAAAAACATGAGAATTCTTTATTTTAAGCTTCAAGCTAATGCGTTAGGTTTAACATACCCTGTCATGCGCTTTGACAGTCACATACGCGTCCTCAGCACAAAATGTTCAATTTACAGGTTATATCCACTGATCTATATAGAGAACAGTGGTTATATCCTTATCTGGACATGTTACTAATTCACGTCAGTATTTCCCATAGACTGTAAAAAAATATGGACGTAGTGTACGTGACGTCACCTATAGGAATTCTAAAGAGCAGTTTTGAAGCGTAAAGTAGGGTCGAGCTGGCCGTTGCCATCTTGGCAGCGCATCATCGCGCGTCACTCACGGATAATAGAAAATGGGCGAAGAGGCGGGACGTGGGTGGAGTTGAGGTGACGCGATGACTAACAGACAGCAGATAAATGGCTATCCACATGTCACTCAAAGTGGCCACGCCCTTAATTATGCAGAACTTTAAGGATTTATATAATGTAAACGAATGAGTTGTAAAAAAAATTCACCCCCTCACAGTTGTCATGAAGGGCAAAATTAGCCATATATAGACCCAAACCACAATTTGTACCAGGCTGTAAACATGTTTTTTTTCTGCTGTAAAGTTGGGCATTTTAACATGGGGCTCAATGAGATTCTGCTCCCTTCTGGAGCCCTAGTGGCCGGTCGATGAATTGCAGTTTAAGTCACTTCCGTATTGGCTTCAAGAGAAACTGTGGGAGGTTGCTAGCCTGACAAGCAAGACCCACATCAAGATGTTGGGTCTGGGAACTCACCATTGGCAGGGCTCAATCAGAGGGGCGGGATAAATGGTTGTCTTTCAATTTCCCTCTGCACGCAATAGGATAGCGCTACAACCAACCAGAGCAGCGAAGAAGGTGAAGCGGAGGTAGTTGATAGATTAAACTATCGCCGTATCCGGTCGGCAAAACTCCGAACACATCTTCCTTTCTTAAGAATGACTTCAGTGCCGTTCTTTGTTAGCCTGACGTCGTCATACTCAATTCTAGTCAGAATATGAGTCTGATACCGCTCCGTTGGGCTGTGATTATGGGGCGTGTTTCAACCGAACCAGGAAAGACCTCAATTGGATAGACCTACACACAATCAGAGCAACAGAGCGAAGCATAACGTTAGTTGTCAAACGTCAACAGAACTCAACTGCACTGTGTTGCCAAGTCCGCAGGTTGAAGCAACCTCAATTATGTGATATACAGACCCAGGAATGCGAATTTTAGCAGGCAGCCCTGCCAAAATAACACAAATTTTACCCCCCAAATGGCATTTTTTTCCGGAGAACCCCCCGTGAAAGCTATTGGGCTTGTTTTTGGTTAGTTTTGAATAGCAATTGGGAATTTTATTATAAAAACTTGGCAACCCTGTCTGCACGCACGCTGGAATAAGTAACATTAGAAGAAAAAGATGAGTGTAAACGATCTTTGCCAGTGTTGTAAAAAATAATTTAAGGATACACAGAGTACTTACCAACACGATCATCATTTCTGAGAGAAATAGTGAAGGTGAATGCATATACGAACAAGTTCTCTGTTTAGGATTAGAACGAATTCAACCCAAGCGCCTTTGATAACGTGGATGATCACGTTATTGTTTATCATCTGTCCATCATCGTCTAAAGCCCGCCCTGACAATTTCATTGGTCCGAACAGTTTCTGTCCGGGTATAATAACTTCTCTACGGATCAAGTCCAGACCGAACTGCCCGAGTTAAAATGTTGTGGGTGGGGCTAAGTTTGGCTAGCATCCAGGCTAGTTCTTTGTTCTTTTCTCAAAGAAAAGCTTAACTCCAAGTCTTCCAGAGTCACAGCCAAAGCTGATTCGAAAGACAGCTGTTCGCCAGCTTCTTTGTTTACAAGTAGCACTCGGAACCGCGTCAACTCTGCCGTCATTATGTTAAGCCCGCCCACCGACTTACACGATGTGATTGGCCTGACCAGAGTTTGGTTTTTCCAGCTCGCAAGCCAACGGAGAGTTGCTAGACTACCCTGGCTGCAAATTAGATTTGCTGCTACTAGGGTGCGTCTAGATTTCTAGGCTAGGAGGTTGCCGCTTGGTATTTCCATTTAGCATGAAAGCGCGTCAGTCTGACATTAAGCTTCAAACTTCACTGAACCGGCGCATGCGCGTCAAAGAGACAGAACGCAGTCGAGAGGGAGACGATCAATATTCAGCGCAAAAACACTCATTTGGCTGAAATATCTGCTGTTGGACAATAAAAAAAGGTTTAAAAGTCGACATGTTATCACGTATTTTATGAGAGTAGTATTAGTATACGTAATATACGCTTGTGAAAATTAACCATGGTTCTATTAGATAGTTAAACCATGTTTTTTGGTGTATTGATTACCATTTGTATAACCACACAAGTACCATAGTTAAACTATGAATTGAAGCAAAACTATGGTTAATTTGGTTACCATGAAATAGCTACAATATCCCGGTTTTATTTATTTATTTTTTGTTTGTTTTATTTGTTGTAAAACCATAGTTAATTTTTATAAGGTATATTCACTATGTATATTTTCATAGCACTCAACTGACACGTTTGTTTGAAGGACAGCATTAGGCAGGATGTGGAATAGTGTGTTTTGTCAGTAAAAAGGGGGCTTTTTTTATCCTATTAATTGAAAAAATAACTGCCCAACTAATCGATTGTCAACATAATCGTTAGTTGCAGCTCTACTCTATATACAGCTGACATTTGTTATTGTTTTCTCTTTAGGTTCTGGTTGGCTGTGCAAGATCTGAAGAGCCGCCCCCTTCAGGAAGTGCCAGCTCGTGCCCAGGAGATCTGGCAGGAGTTTCTTGCGGAAGGAGCTCCCAATGCCATCAATCTGGACTCACACAGTTACGAACGCACCAGTCAGAATCTAAAAGACCCGGGCCGCTACAGCTTTGAAGATGCCCAGGTGAGTAAGCTGCTGTCACAGAAAGCTGGGCTCAGCCCCTGATAGCTTTAGTTCCTTTTCACAATTCCCACACCCTTACAATTTGGGGGGAAATTATCCCACTATAGATATAGAAATCATGACATATCTAACAATTGTAAATTAGTATTATTTATTATGTTCACTAAATAATGTGTAAACACATAACATTTGTACAGATGATTGAGGGGTTTTAGGTCTTTTAATGGACGGAGGGAGTATTAAAGCTGCACTTAGGGACAAGTTGTGCCCAAGGCAGAATCTTTTTCATTCTTTGAATTGATGAAAGAGGAACTTAAAGGCTTTGGGCCATTCGGGGAGATTGATGTTCAGTAATGCTGATGGATCATCTGTTCCCTGCCCTTGTCCTCATGGCTCATGGCTTTGTTCAAGACAGTTTGCTTTATGTCTGTATCCTTCATTTATCTACATTTACATGATAGATGAAACAGACAGAATAACTGGCATTGAAATGCTCAAAAGCAGGGCAAAAATCACTATCTCTTTGGAAGTATAAAATCCATTTTATTCCAGAAACTGTCACCAACTACAAGCTTTACTGCTTTCAGAAAATTCAAAGCAGAATAATTGAAGAATGTGTTGAAGAATCCTTGACATTACTGCTCAGAGACTGTTAAGTGGATTACACTTCATTTGAAAGTAATGTGTAAGGAAGAAAAAAATGTGCACCTTCATCGCCTTGAGTAAAACTGCAAGATATGGCTTATCAGACATAGATTTACACTTCCTTTTGGAGGACCTACAGCTTTATTCCTGTTTGCATATGTGAAGTCATGATTGAGATGAGAAGCACGATCATGAGGACAGGAAGCTGGTTTTCAGAAGATTCTTGGCTTATTTTCACTACTTTGCACTTTTCTTTTGCCTGGGCTGCGGACTTACTGTCAGCCTCCACTGTTTTTCTCTTTCAGGACCACATCTACAAGCTGATGAAGAGTGACAGCTACCCTCGTTTCCTGCGCTCCAATGCTTACCAGGACCTACTGCTGGCCAGAAAGAAGGTTAGTCTTAAACTCAAATGTCTCTTGTGCCATTTTCTGCTGTGTGAAATAAATCTGGATAATTTTTTCTGCAATTTTTGTTTTCAGTATCTTTTCCCTCAAACCCTTCAGCCATAAGAACGACAATACATGTTTTGGACTTCGACACTACATTCAAATTGTTAGCCAAAATCTATATATATATAACCGATCAGACATAACATTATGACCACCTTCCTAATATTGTGTTTTGCTGCCAGGGAATACCGTTTCCATGAAAGGGTGTACATGGTCTGCAAAAATGATTAGTAGTTGGTACATGTCAAAGTAACTTCCACATGGATGGCAAGACCCAAGGTTTCCCAGCAGAACATTGCCCAAAGCATCACACTGCCTCCACCGGCTTCCCATAGTGCATCCTGGTGCCATGTGTTCCCCAGGTAAGCGACGCACACGCACCCGGCCATCCACGTGATGTAAAAGAAAACATGATTCATCAGACCAGGCCACCTTCTTCCATTGCTCCGTGGTCCAGTTCTGAAGCTCATATGCCCACTGTTGGTGGTGGACAGGGGTCAGCATGGGCACCCTGACTGGTCTGCGGCTATGCAGCCCCATACGCAACAAACTGCGATGCACTGTGTATTCTGACACCTTTCTATCAGAACCAGCATTAACTTTTTGAGCAATTTGAGCTACAGTAGCTTGTCTGTTTGATCAGACCACACAGACCAGTCTTCACTCCCCACGTGCATCAATGAGCTTTGGCCTCCCATGACCCTGTCGCCAGTTCACCACTGTTCCTTCCTTGGACCACTTTTGATAGATACTGACAACTGCAGACCGGGAACACCCAACAAGAGCTGCAGTTTTGGAGATGCTCTGACCCAGTCGTCTAGCCATCACAATTTGTCAAACTCGCTCAAATCCTTACGCTTGCCCATTTTTCCTGCTTCTAACACATCAACTTTGAGGACAAAATGTTCACTTGCTGCCTAATCTATCCCACCCACTAACAGGTGCCGTGATGAAGAGATAATCAGTGTTAGTCACTTCACCTGTCAGTGGTCATAATGTTATGATCGGTGTATATATGAGCAATATCACACAAGTAGACAAAATAAAGATTTAGAGGGACATTGCTAACAAATGAAAGCCTAAAAATAATGTTTTTGGTGTTACAGCAGAAATGTCTTCCTAGTCATTTCTTGACTTCAGGGACAATATTTCAGTCATTAGTTTCCTTTTGATTAAAAACAAAAGCCCTGAATTAATTTGCACTTATTAAAACATACTAAGCCAACTTATCATCTAATGACCTATTTACTCTACTGCCAACTTGTAATGATTAAACATGGGTACCGTTCTGCAGTTTGGTTGTCTCTGCCCCATTGTGATGATTTCAGATTAACATTAATTGTCCTGAATGTTTTTGTGTACTAACATGTGTTAACCTGGTGCTGTGCACTGTATCTTCCCCTGTTCCCCTCCATTAACCTGGGCTCCACAGCCTGAGACTGAGCAAGGCCGCCGCACATCCCTGGAGAAATTCACTCGCAGTGTGGTGAGTGGCACCTAGAAGTAGAAACAAGTCTACCTCAACAGTCCTTTTTTAACTTTATCTCAAAATTCTGAAGGGTGGTCAGATATGATCAAAAGAAAACAGGACATTTTCTGAGAACCATGTAAAGCTCCAACCCCAAATAAACACACCTGAACCAGCAAATCAGTGTCTTGCTAGGCCTTAGTTAGACACTGATTAGCTGGTTCAGGCGTGTTTATTTGGGGTTGGAGCTAAACTCTGCAGGACAGTGGCCCTCCAGGACCGTGTTTGGAGACCCCTGATGTGAAGGGTTTAATATGATTCCACTGTTGATTTTATTTTATTTACGCTGTCACTGGACATATTTTATTTTATTAGCTAATTTCACTGGACAGTTAATTCAATATAGATAATATATACATTCTGATGTAATTCTGCATATTTTAACATGAAATGTTATATATATTTTTTCTGTCTCTTATTTTTTTTAAATAGTCCTTTAATATTGAAACATTTAGAATTCCGCCCACCACCGTCTTTGATAATAAAAAAAAAAACACAAGTGTGTGTGTCCTGGTTAACCCTAAGTTATGGGAACAAAATGTCCCCACAAAGATGGCAATATCCAAAATCCTTGTCCTTGTGGGTTTTGGGCATTTTTGGTTCCCATGAGGAAAACGGCCTGATAAATCATACTAAGTGATGTTTTTGGAAAATGTAAAAAAGTTTTCTGTGATGTGTAGGTTCGGGGTTGGGGGATATAATATACAGTTTGTACAGTATAGAAATCATTATGTATATGCAATGTCCCCATAAAACATGGAAGTCCAACGTGTGTGTGTGTGTGAGTAAATTATTTTAATGAAGTTATACCCCTATCTTTGATAATAAATACATACATTACACAAGAAATACATATAGTAAATGCAATATATATTGTATTTTAATTTATGAATTTATACATTGTTATAAAGTAAAATGTATGTTATTGTATAAATTATATGCCACTATATTTGGCATTTGCTGATGAATGTTGTTAGTCAATTCCAAGAGCACAATACGTTTAATAATAATAATAATTCATATTGTGTTTCAGGGCAAGTCTCTGACAAGTAAACGACTGACAGGCCTCATGCAGTCCTCCTGACGAGTCCGGGCTTTTCAGAAATCCAGACCCCTCCCGAGAAACTGCAGTTTGTTGGGGTGGAAGCATCGTTGCCACTGTGGGCCAGGTTCACGGACCACCCTCTCTCCAAAACCCAACCGAACACCGCACAGCTACCGACTCTAGATGGCAGCATGCAATAACTCCAAAAAATATCTCCAAATGGCGACAGTGTTGTCTGTGTCTTTTAAATCAGTGAGTGCAAAGACTGCATACATGACTGTCAGATTTCCCAGTACCACTAGAGAACCATTATACGTTTATATGATACCTATAACCAAACTGCAGAAAGGACGGGACTGTCTCGCTGGATTTCCATTTCAAAACGTTCATTATCAGGTTTGAAAACAAGGTGTGTAGTCATCGGCCCAGTACGTCAACGTTTAAATCGGATGAAGCGAGGATGTGTCTCAAATCTTCAGAGCATTCCAAAGGAGTGAAGAACATGACAAGGGCTTTCAGTGACTGTGTTCCCTCGGTTAAGGCTTGCACAGAACTTTTCTTTTTGTCGAACAGTCACTGAATGAAGAATGAATGTGGAACCGAAGGGGATCAGAAAAGCACATTGTTACTCCTGCCATTTTGAAGAAACTAGAACGAATTATTCTGTGTCTGCTGGATGTGTTATACTCACCTATTAGCACATGATACTTCTAACTGAGATGAGAATGATGTAGAGTGATACCTTTTAGACTCAGTTTTATTGAGGAATAAAGAAATACTGAGCGGGACAATAGAAGTGTTAGTATTGTAGGATGATTCAGGGCACAGAATATTGCTTTTGCACAAAGACTGCGCCAGTGAGGAACACTGGATCTCTGAGATGTTTCCTGAACAGCTTTATTAAATGTCCAAACAAATAACATTAAATGATTTAGGGGCATTTGGAGGCTCATTCCACCACATACAAAAGTTGAAATAATGGCATACCAAGTCAATTATTAGATAAAAGGTTAAAATGTATGATACAAATTTAGATAAAAAAGACAGAAAATGACGATAAGTAGAAATGATGACAAAAAATGACTCCGTATCTCATAATATTGACTTTTTATCCCATAATTTTTGATTGTGGGCTTTCATAAGCATATGATATTACTGTATGTTTGAAACCAACACATTGGTTCTGGTCAGCTATGTTTGTCTTTGCTTTAATGTAAGGTATTGTAGATTCGATGTAGAATGTAGTGATTAGTCTGATGATGAAGATGATGATGATGAAGATGATTTGCTCTGAGCACAAACATATGGGGATCTCAGCCCTTCACTCTCAATATATCAACAGTAGACAACAGTTTTGTGGGATTGCCATTCATTAGAAAGGTATTTTTGCAGGACATCGAGCAGCCAATCAATCTGCATCTCTGTTTTTTTGCTTGCATTGTTCCCTGAAGCAGCATCACTGCCAGAGACACATAGACTTGAGCGGCTGGAAAACATGAATTCTCTCATTTGCCCACACGTCTAGAAACGGCCAAATGGCAGAATTGTTGACATTTTCAGGTAGTTTATTTGACTCATAACTGTACATTAGGTTTAAATGGAATGTATAGACTTTGCAGCAATCCTGGATATGGAAAATGATGTGTAGAATACTAAATGTGGAATATAACTTAGAGGCACAAGTGCCATATTCAGCACAAAACTATGCATGGAATATTTCTAAAGACTTTTATTGCTTTTAGAATTTTTTTTTTTTTTTCATTGAAAACCCTGCTGGACCCAGTGGGTCAAGATAATGGAAAGGAGGAATTGAAGTCCTGAGATATTCAATAAACATTCAGTTGGAGAGCTCAAGAATGCTTCTTATTTTCTCTGCTTGGATATCATTTTATGTCATGTATTTTTTGTTCAAACTGTGCGTGATGGTCTATTAAACGTCTATTAAATGTTTGTTGTAGCATGTATGCATGTATGGCTACATCAGAGAATTGTGATTCCATCAGCTAAATTTAACTTAAATAATGTCAGTAAAGCTTTTGGTGTAGGATTTTATAAAAACCGACCCGAGAGCAGCACTAAATGGCTAGAAGGTGTTGTCTCAGCTCGTCTGTTAATGTGTATGTGCTGCTCTCTAGTGGTAAGCATGAGCGGTACAACCAATTTCGTTAAAAAAAAAAAAAACTAAATCAGCAGAGCCTTTGTTTTATTTTTTATTACATTTTACATTACAACAAAGATAAGAAGAAGAAAAGGGCATACAAAATAAAATAAAAAACTAAGTACAAAATGATTCTTTGTGACTGCAAATGATTAAAAAGTATTCAACATTTGTAAATGGGATATACAAGAATTGCCATTGCAACAGGCCATGACACAAATCAATTGGGACGGTATTCGTCCGTATGGTTAACTCAAAACTCTGCTTTTCTACTTTTGGACTGTTCGTATAGGACCCTCGACGCTTCTGTTAAAGATACTTTGAGAGATAGTAGGCTAGCTTAACCAAATGTTGCTCACTGCAGAGCCAAATGACGTCCAGCTGGACCTCATGGGTTGAGCTTGACCTAGTCCAGCTCCACCTCTGTGGATCTAATGGATGGAGGGATAGAGTAATGGGTGGGGTTAGGTGTGGTCGGACCTTCTAGCTCCACCCATTATGCCCAAATTACATCCAGAAAGGGGGAGCTGGACTTCACGCTCTGGGTTATCGTCTTTTTTTAACCCCAGACAACGAAATATAACACTAATAATTAATTTAAACACATTTAGGCTAAACATCGTTATTAAATCAAGGCAAATATCCCCCCAAAAAAGAACATTAACCCGGGAATTACAATTGTACAGTGCGAAATCTCGAAACTTGAATACAGTGCGAAACATAAAAAAAAAAGAGGTAACACTTTACAATAAGGTTCATTAGTTAACTACATTAGTTAACATGAACTTCACTTATAAAGCATTTCTTTATCTTTGTTAATGTTAATTTCAACATTTACTAATGCATTATTAAAATCTTGTTTACATTAGTTAATGCACTGTAAACTAACATGAACAAACCATGAACAGCTGTATTTTTATTAACTAACGTTAACAAAGATTAACTAATGCGGAACAGAGGTGTTGTTCATGCATTAACTAATGTTAACTAATACAACCTTATTGTAAAGTGTTACCAAAAAAAAAAAACCCAGGAATTAGAATGGGTTAACAATTTTAAGAGTGAAACATCATACTGTATCAGCTGTAAGATTTCCCTCCTTTTCTCTTTTCTTTTTATTCTAAACAAAAATCATTAACAACAAAAACGATTCCAAAGGTTTACCAAGGGACTCTAAACATCATCAAAACTACTTTGATTTTGAAACCTTTAAGAAACGTCTTAACGCATCTAACACTATTTTAGTAGACCATACACCGCTCACTCTCTTCTTTTTTTTTTTACCATGTTAATGCCAATATCTCATTGGCAACGAA
This sequence comes from Gobio gobio, assembly GCF_949357685.1. Classification (NCBI taxonomy): domain Eukaryota; kingdom Metazoa; phylum Chordata; class Actinopteri; order Cypriniformes; family Gobionidae; genus Gobio; species Gobio gobio. Next base: position 22,154,446 of record NC_137105.1, read on the forward strand.
TCATCTGCCAAAAAAACAGATGCAAATGTAATGGAGATGACCTTTGAAATAGATAAAAATGCATAGCTAAAATATTCAACAGATCGCAGGATCTGGAGAGTGTTGATGAATTGGCTCTGAAAATAGAGCCTCTAATGTATTATACAGGTGAAGGAGGTGGGAATGACATGAGAGAATGTCCAGATGGAAATAGAAATGCTAATATATCATGAGCAAAGAAATACAAAATGGAGTGAACAGATGTTTCACTCAGAGAGGTATGAAGGGCTCCAAACAGGCGGATGGAACAATAGAAGGTTCTATGACACACAACTAAAATGTTCCTGGAAAATAACCAGATATGTCCGACAGAGAATAATATACAGATATGAACAGTCTACGTGTTCAACATTTAATAATTAGAAAATGGAACATAAAGGAAAAAAGCAGGCTTGAAAAGGCAATACAAAGCATGCCAGTATTGTCGTTGCACAAGGAAATATTTGAATATGATGCTATCATGTAATTTACCAACCACATGATTGTCTACTAAATTATATATATAAAAGAACAAATAAAAAAAAAACCACATTATTTTATATTTTCCAGTCCAGATAAAGTAAAAACTATAAGTGCTGCTTTGACATGGAAAAACATTTTTTTTTTTGCCATTTGGATAAAGATTTCTTTCACAATAACTCTCTGATACTAAGCTCTAAATGTCTACCTGAATAATGATCCCAGTAAGAAAGATGAGCTTCTAATCACATTTATCCTTGTTATTTCTTTCTTTGTGCAAGCCAAAAATGTCTTTGCAAAAAAATCACGTGGGCTTACATTGTGCACATGAAAAAAGTTATTAAAGTAAATAGAATCCAAATAAAATGAAAAGGGTTCTGCTTTATACCACTGGTGTCTCTGGGTGAGTTCATGTTGCTATTATTACTTACAGATTTACAGTAGAAATAGCTTGTCACCATGATATTGACTTTAAAATCTGCTATTTCTTAAAACTGGCTTTGTCAATTGTAATTTCAACGAAATAATCCCTTAGAATCACAGCTCAGGAGCTTCTGTGTGTTCGAGATGTTCACTTCATTCAATCGCAGTATTGTAGTTCTTATGCTGGTGTTGCAATTTAACAAGTACTTTTCATATAAATATGATTTGTATTTTAGGCAGTCGGACAATCTGTCCTCAATCCTGCCTTTCGATTCGCTAGTGAGCTGATGTTTGTGATGTAACTATACCGATTTCCTAGACTTGTTTGAGGGAAATGTTTTGTAACAGAGAGGTAGAGGAAATCTCCACTTCACTACTACAGGAGGAGAACTACAGAGCAAAACCAGGACAAACATCCATCCTGAGTCTGCAGTGCGTGTCTGTGTGTATCTGTGTGGGACCTCAACGCTTACGGCTCCCCGAAACCAGAAGCCTTATCCTTCAGCAGATCAAGACACAGATGACAACTCCAACTCCCTGTGGATGCAGATAGATAGATAGATAGATAGATAGATAGATAGATAGATAGATAGATAGATAGATAGATAGATAGATAGATAGATAGATAGATAGATAGATAGATAGATAGATAGATAGATAGATAGATAGATAGATAGATAGATAGATAGATAGATAGATAGATCAGTAATGACTGTGTTCACAGTGTAAGTACATTTAAAAAAAAGGTTTATTAATATGTATAATTATTATTATTAATAATAATACGTTACAGTTTTTCTCAGTTGTTTTGGTGCATTTCTCAGATCACAACTGTAATTCTCAAAACTACTTGTTCAGCCTCCACATCATCTAGTAACTTATGCACATCATAAAAGCAATTTCTCATTGTTTTGAACAAATTGCAAATGCTTTGGTACATTCATGCAATTGATTATGTACAGTTGGCTGCCGTTTCCTACATGATCAATTGATTATGTCATGTTTATCAAAATGCATTATACTGGTTCCCTGTTGAATACCACTCAAAGCATACGTTCACTACATAAGTCATTAAATACAAAATAGCATGCAATGCCAAGCATATTTTCTATACATTTCTATAAGGCTTTTTGTTTTTTTGTAAATGTGTCCTGAATTGATGAACTGCAGAGGTGAATTTTGTATTTCACTAATGTGAATGCAAGGGAAATGTAAAGGGCTAGCCAACCAGTGATCAACCATTTCTCTAAAAGAGCTCAGAGGTGCATCTCACGAAGCTTCATTTGGCAAGCATATATAGACAGAGCACAACACAGTGTTACAAATTCTGAGAATGGAAGAACAACAAAGAAACAAACAGGGTGGACCCACTTTATATTAGGTGGCCTTAACTACTACACTCTAAAAAAAAAAAAGGTTCTATATTGCACCAAAAATGGTTCTTGGCTCGTAATCATAGGGGAACTTTTTTTAGTGCTATATAGCACCAATTTTGGTGCTTCAGTGGTTCTTCAGCGGTTCTTCAGAGGTTCTTCAGCGGTTCTTCAGAGGTTCTTCACCGGTTCTTTGACTAAGGTGCTATATAGCACCTCTGAAGAACCGCTGAAGAACCACTGAAGCACCAAAATTGGTGCTATATAGCACTAAAAAAGGTTCCCCTATGATTACGAGCCTTTTTTTTTAGAGTGTATGTACTAACATTTTAATTAATCATTGATACAATGCACTTATTGTGTACAAACATGTTTTTACATTGTACTTGCATTTAAAAAATTACCTGCATGTAATTACATCTGTAATTAATTTCTGTAGTTACATTTGTAATTACACAGTTGACACTTCCCTTACACCTAACCCTACCCTTAAACTTAACTCATACCACCACACCTGTCCCTAACCCTACCCGTATTCCACCTCAATATCAGCAAAGGTGTTTTGCAATACAATTTGAACAGAGTAAGTACATTGTACTTATTTCTGATGTAAGTACATAGTACTTAAGGCCACCTAATATAAAGTGGGGCCAACAGGGTCAACAGCCACAAAGAAGAAGAATCATTCAAATGTTTGTTTGGTATATAATCAGACAATGTTCACCATACTGTAAGAGTCTATACTGTAAGGCTATATTACAGTAGTCCATTTGCATTTTACATAATATAGTAAATATACTTTATATGTAACACGCACGCACGCACACACACGCGATTGCCAAACATATTGGGACAACATTCCAAATCATTGAATTCAGGTGTTCCAATCACTTCCATTGCCACAGGTGTATAAAATCAAGCACCTAGGCATGCATACTGCTTCTACAAACATTTGTGAAAGAATGGGTTGCTCTCAGGAGTTCAGTGAATTCAAATGTGGTACCATGATAGGTTGCCACCTGTGCAATAAGTCCATTCATGAAACTTCAACTGTTAGTGGTATTATAACAAAGTGGAAGCAATTGGGAACAACAGCAACTTAAAACCACGTAAAGGCCACGTAAAATCCCAGAGCGGGGTCAGCGCATGCTGAGGCGCACAGTGCGCAGAAGTCGCCAACTTTCTGCAGTCAATAGCAACAAAACTCCAAACTTTGTGTGGCCTTCTGATTAGCTCAAGAACAGTGCGTAGAGAGCTTCATGGAATGGGTTTCCATGGCCGAGCAGCTGCATCCAAGCCTTACATCACCAAGTGCAATGCAGTGGAGACGTGTTCTCGAGTGATGAATCACGCTTCTCTGCCTGGCAATCCAATGGACTAGTCTAGGTTTGGCGGTTGCGAGGAGAACGGTACTTGCCTGACTGCATTGTGTCAAGAGTAAAGTTTGGTGGAGGGGGGATTATGGTGTGGGGGGTTGTTTTTCAGGGGTTGTGCTTGGCCCCTTAGTTCCAGTGAAAGGAACTCTTAATACTTCAGCATACCAAGACATTTTGGACAATTTCATGCTCCCAACTTCGTGGGAACTGTTTGGGGATGGTCCCTTCCTGTTCCAACATGACTACACACCAGTGCACAAAGCAAGGTCCATAAAGACATGGATGAGTGGGTTTGGTGTGGAGGAACTTGACTGGCCTGCACAGAGTCCTGACCTCAACCCGATAGACCACCTTTGGTATGGATTAGAGCGGAAACTGTGAGCCAGGCCTTCTCGTCCGACATCAGTGCCTGACCTCACAAATTCACTTCTAGAAGAATTGTCAAATATTCCCATAAACACACTCCTAAACCTCGTGGAAAGCCTTCCCAGAAGAGTTGAAGCTGTTATAGCTGCAAAGGGTGGGCCAACTCAAACCCTACAGATTAAGAATGGGATGTCATTAAAGTTAATATGCATGTAAAGGCAGGTGTTCCAAAACTTTTGGCCAAATAGTGTTTACAGTATGTGTGTGTGTGCGCATGTGTGTATATAGTCTTGTCTTTTTCTTTATATAGCAATGACATTGTACTGTAATTTGGTGACAGACCAACTGTAAAAGCGTAACTGTGAATCCTGTCCAGTCTCTTGCAATCAATTTCCCATGTAGAGTAATGTGTACATTTGTACTGTTGAAATTTATATATTTATATATATATAAATGATATACAGATAAAGTGCAGTCTCAAGCATTTTCAATCATTGTCATCAAAATCGTAGCCATAGTTTATATCTGATAAAGCTGACAGAGTACACTGTTATATTGACAACATGACTAAACATTTTGACTCGTCATTAATCTTTTTTGTGAACAATGACACAAGGACTTGTCATTCTGGTATGTTTATTGACATAAATACTTACTTTGCAAATCTTAAGGATGATTCAAGAAATGTACCAAAGCAACTGAGAAAAACTGTAATATATTTGATATTATGGCAGATTTTAGAACTGGATCTATGCAAATTATTAATAATTTGTAATATATACATATTGTCATTAGCTGCTGTGAAGTGATCTTACCGTCAGGTGGCTGTGTCATAGGAGGCTTGAGGCAGTACATGTGGTATCCCCGATCACAGTCATCGCAAAACAGAAGCTGATCCTACAAGATTACAGGGCATCACTGAGCTGTTAGCTCTCTCTCTCTCACACACACACACACACTTGGCCATATGAGGAGGCTTGCCTTGCATATAATTAAAATAATAGCAAACTGGTGAGTCAGTATGTCAAATGTACAAGTAAGAAGTGCTTTGAGAATCTTTTTTGAGATCCTATAAAAACTATTTCTTTAAGCTCACACACTATTTTATATATCCTCCATTTGGATTGAAACACTCACATCGTTCTCTGAGGTGCCACACAGACTGCAGGATTTACACTCGATGCACTGCCACTGGTATGTTCGAACAGCCTGCATCATGTTGTCTGTGAACTGCAGACATGAAGGATGGCCTGGCGAAAGAGAAAGATGAAAGAGTAATCTGACGGAAAGAAGTGTAGCTAAACTCGACCATTAACAACTATTAGATTATTTGCAGCTGTACTAAGCAAGTTATTCGAGAAAAACGTAAAACCACATAAAAAGAGGGATTATTAATGTAATTTATATACTTTAAGATGGATGGATGCATAGAAAGAAATGAATGGATATACAGACGGACATTATATATATATATATATATATATATATATATATATATAGAGAGAGAGAGAGAGAGAGAGAGAGAGAGAGAGAGAGAGAGAGAGAGAGATAGATAGATAGATAGATAGATAGATAGATAGATAGATAGATAGATAGATAGATAGATAGATAGATAGATAGATAGATAGATAGATAGATAGATAGATAGATAGATAGATAGATAGATAGATAGATAGATAGATAGATAGATAGATAGATAGATAGATAGATAGATTGATTGATTTGTGTGGAACAAAGGGTGAGCACAGGTTTGGAAAATGCCAGATGGTTCTGTAATCTCTCATATCTGCCTCTCTCTCGCTCTCTCTCTCACTCTCTCTCTCTCTGTTTTTTAGGGAGGTGTCAGTTCCTCGGCCTGCTCATTTCCTCAATGAGACTGTGAGAACAGCAGGCTCCTCTTGCTTGGATGCTCAGTAAAGCATGTGCAGTCTTCCCAGTTTGGAAAGCATGTGGGGTCTTGGCTTGAAGTCGGATGTAATGTGAAGCTCTTTCCCTACAAGCGTTGCTACCTCGTTCCTCTTCGTGGATCTGTCCCTGGTATTCACATGCAGAATTATGCCGACATTAATCATTATGCCAACATCGATCTTTTGCCTTGATTTATTCCCTGCAAGTGTAGGGAAACATGCGTGATTTAAGATGTTGATACAATATTGTGTTTCATTATGTACATCAAAATTCAGATATGAAAAATTCTTTCTGTAATAATTCTTAAAGGAACACGTAGACTTTTGGGGACTTTAGCTTATTCACTGTATCCCCCAGAGTTAGATAAGTCCATACATACCATTCTCATCTCCGTGCGTGCCATAACTATCTGTCTGACGCACCCACCGCTAGCTTAGCTTAGCACAAAGACTGGAGGTAAATGGCTCCAGCTAGCCTACTGCTCAATAAGTGACAAAATAATGTGTAACGATATTACGCAGCGCCTGAAAATAGTCCCCAGCGATCCCCGTGTGAGCAGGTTGTCACGTTGGTTATGTTGACGGAAGTTAGCCTATTTTCAGGCACTGTGTAATATCATTGCGCCGCTGTACTCATGGTTCGGCGCAAAGCTCTTGATTATTACGCAGGAATGAGAGTATAGTTCCTAGCCATATTGGCCTAGAAAATCACAACTTTTCATTTTCCGTCGGTCTTAGTACACGATGTAACTATACACATCACAACATGTAAATAGGAAAATGTTGGCGTTATTATGTCCCTTATTGAGCAGTAGGCTAGCTGGAGCCATTTACCTCCAGTCTCTGTGCTAAGCTAGGCTAGCAGTGGGTGCGTCAGATAGAGTTATGGCACGCACGGAGATGAGAATGGTATGTATGGACTTATCTAACTCTGGGGGATACGGTGAATAAGCTAAAGTCCCAAAAAGTCGGCGTGTTCCTTTAACTAATTTTTATGTCTAATATTTTGTTAGAGAGCTCGAAGTTGCATTGACATTATCAACTACAATGGCCCCAATGATTTGGTCACAAGCAACACTCAAAAATGTGTGAATGTCTTTGTATAATGCAAGAAAGTGGAATTTATTTTAAAGAAATATGGCACGCATTTTTTAAACAAAACATTTCACAAAAATAAGTTTGCTAGGTTTCAATGTATAAAACAATATACCATTCGAAATAAAGACAATTCTGTGACACTTTTGGTTATTGAAACATCCACTTAAATAACCTTCATACAAACACTCATAAAAGTTTTTTGTTCCGAGATGAGGTTTAGTTGATATTTTATGTCTAATGTAGTGTCATTCAGACATTTTAAGTGCAACTTAAGTGTTCAAATACTACTTGAGGTCACTGTATATAACATGTCCCCCATGTTTTTCTTCCTTGAAACAAAAAATAAATCAGAATAATTCATAAAATGTAAAATGTTTAATGTTTTCAGTAACAAAATCCAGTGAAAGACTTGCAGGCTGACATTTGGAGTAACAGGACTCAGCAGCGACCACAGCAGGATGACAGGTTGCATGAAGTGTGTTTGTGTGGTTTGTGCCACAGGTCTGCATGACACAGAAGCAGTTACAAGCATCATCTCTAGCCATGTTGCCCTTTGGCTTAGTATTAAATGAACTGAACTTCAAATGTTAAACATTGAAACATTTTCTTAAGGTTGAGACACTGAAACACTGGGAGAATTATCATCAAGAGCTGTTATAGAACAACCGTTTTAGCCTGCAACAATTTGTGGGCTTATATACATTATACAATATCTTAATAAATTATATTATTGTTTTCAAAAATGAGTGCCCTAAAATAGAGACAAGTTCGGAAGCGTTAATGCGTAACATTTTTCGCAACAGTCTCAATTCAAAAGTGACACATGAGTTCACCATGACAATAAATAGAAGAGCTTTTAAAGAGCAAATATAGCTCATTTCGGTCATACAAAATGGATACAATGAAATATCCCCATATTAACTGGGTGATGTCCCTGTGACTAATGTGTACTGTGCCATTTATTGCATGTGTTATGCTTTCTAGTTCACATTTACTGCATTTTCCCATTGAATGTAGGAAGCTTATGTGCTTGCAATCCAGTGTATTATTTGCAGTTACACATACACAGTCAATCGTCAGAGCTGGATCTCTTAACAGAGGTGAATGGTCCGGGTTTTATTTGCAAAACAAAGCCTTCATGAGAATCATTGCACATATGCTACAATTGTACCCTTTCTTGTACCTGTTATTTAAGGAGAGATTCCTGAATAGTAAAGGGAAGTTACTCCAAAAATATGAGTCAGTCCTTTTTCTTCTTCTTACACAACAAAGCGAGGGAGAGGCCAAGTATCATGTATCCTCCAGTAAACAGATTTCAAATGTCTTTTTGTTGTTGATGTTGTTGTTGTTGTAGCTGTCCTGAGAAAGGAGGAGAGATGGACATTTAAACGCCAACTGGCTCTTACCTCTCTGCAAACTGTCCTCCCTTCCCACTGGATCCAATCAGGGCCTGGCCTCAGCCCTCAGCCCATTCTCTGCCTTCTCGTGATCCCTTTCTTTGCAAATATTGTATTTAACCAGAGGTAGGAACAAAAAACCCTCTTCACTGTCTGACCTACAGACACATGTCGAGTATTTTCTCCTCCTTGAGGTTTGAAATGCTGTACGTTCTATTTCTAAGGTTAATTTCCACATAGTAGGCATTTTATCTTACATGGCGATGTGTAATCAACGTCCACACACTGGGAACGTCCCTGCAATTTTCCATCTCGGAAAACAAACAGTCCAGAAGTAATGGCTCCTCTGTCCAATAACTAGCACCTCTCAGTATACAGAAGTGAGAAGCAATAAAAACAACATTCCTTAATTTATAAAAGGCTGCGACTTGTCCTTTGAAAGCAATTCCTGAAGTTAACTTTGTGTCTGGAGTTGTGAATCCATTATGCATGCTGCTGCAAAACAACAGGAAAAAAGAAAAAGAAAAAAACAGGCAGCAGACACATGCCGAAAGTTTCTCTGATGCTGTTTTCTTGAGGTTTCTCCTTTGTCTATCTGTACTGAGGTGAGCCTGTGCTGTCGTCGGACAGAAGCCCGTCCAGGTCGTCCTCCTCAAAGCCGTGAAAGGTGGATGCCTCGCTTTCTGACGTGTCGCCGAACATGTCCAGGACTCCGCCCGTCCTCCTCTTCGCCCTGGTCCCACCGACGCGATCAGCTGACATGCATGACGGACATATCAGCATCACAGTGGAAACACACACAAGTAACACTGCAGTCAGCTAGGACTCACACTCCTCTGAGCTTGGACAACTTGCAGTACTTGCAGTTACTCATACATTAAGGGACTTGCAATTGCCCGAATATATGCTTATCATTAGTTGTAGATAAAAGCGCCTTAATGGCTGAATGTGAATCAATTATCTTTTAAAAGGTAGAGTTTACCCAAAATGAAAATTCTGTCATTATAAACTCCCTGAATGTTGTTCCGAACTCGTACGATTTTCTTTCTTCCAGGCAGACATGACGGTGAGTAAATAATGGCAGAATTTTCATTTCTGGATGAACCATACCTTTTATCAATATTTTTTTTACTGAAGAATACATCATTTGGTCTCTCCCTGTGCTTGCTATACCATTCGATTATGAGAAGGCAATGGATCACACAGCCAAAAAAGAAAAACAAAGAATGAAAGCATATGAGCAAAATAAATATGAGAATATTTTGTGCATGTGAACCGGGATAACTGATAATGCCCTAAACAGTTAAATTTGAGCATGTTAAGAGTTAAATAATTTAAGTAAATAAACATGGGACCGTTCCAGGAGCATTTGCTAGCAAGAGTAAAACGAAAAACGCAAAACACAAGCACTCGAAGAGATGAACAAAAAGGCCACGTCACATATAAATGCTCATTCTCAACACTGCAGGACTTGGCTCACACATCTACACTTGCAAACACAATGCACATTCTTAATGCAAGCATGAGGAATTTCTTTTATATTCTCTCTCTCTCTCTTCATCGAATTTTGTTTTAAAGACCATAAACAATTACAAAGAGCAAATGTTCTCAGGTCCGCCACCTTGTAAACGTTTCGCATCGACCTATAAATTAGATGTAAGATGCTTTTGGACTTTATGGTTTTGGCATCAGCCTTGCAAAATGGCATGACAACGTTTTCTTCTGCTTTGATAGAATCCCGTGACACTCCAACAGCAGTTTGACAGAACTGCACCTGCCTTCTCTTTCCGACTGTGAATAAACTGTGACCTAGCCATGGTCAAAACAGTCCTAGCAGAAAACATTAACTTTTTTGTTCACCAGCAACTGTGGCTAGTGGTTTTCTAGAGTACTAGCCACTCAGCATTTTCACTGGCCACAATTTTGACATCAATACCACGAGGAAAAACTGCCATCTAGATATTTTTAATATTATCATATATTTTGGCAGCAGGTATTTTAGGCTGCTGTCACTTTAAGACCTGACGCATGGATCCATTATACTGATACACATACGTTTTCTTTCTCAACTGTTTACATTCACTTAAAACATAACTTACTGTATTTATGTGAATACTCGCCAAGGCCGGCATTTTGATATACTTTTTGTGAGTATTTGACTGTTTAAGCGCAATAAGCAGCGAAAAAGAACTCAATTCAGTACTGAGAGGCAGCTTTATGTACGCGCACTTGGGTGTGAGCACAAAATCTGCGGGAAATTAGTAAAATGATGCGCAATACGGCAATCCCATGCCGAAATTCAAGCTATGTAACACCAAGCAAAAAGAGCAAAAGAAACGAGTGAGTGAGAGGAGGCGGGTTTGTGTGTCAACTCGATGTCCGAGAGATGAGAGAGCGCAGCTGGTATTGTGTATCTATTCTGCGGAAAATGAGTATAGGAAGCGTTTCAGTATTGATGTGTATAAAAAAAAATCTATATTTTTGACAACACTACGTTGCACTTAGTTTATTTCAGATGCCTTTTTAAAATACAACTGAAAAAAGTATATATTATATATAAAATTCAACCCGCCAAAGTGGCTAATAGGAGTGGCATTTTTAAATATTGGAATTAGCAGATATGTTTGGCCGATGTGTCGGAAGCGGGTGGCGCGTCAGACTTTCATTTTGACGGCCCTGAAATGCCAGGGCCTGAGCACACCAAGTAGGTCTTGCCGCATGCTGCAGTAGACATGCAATCCCACCCACATCCAAAACGTCACCTTGTGACTCCCCATCCCTGTTTCACCCCGGACACCTGATTGGTTGTATGTAGGTTTACAATTGAAAGGGTTTTTAGCCCTGAGGGTAGGTTTTGAGTGGGTTTCAGGCGTATGGGTAGGTTTTAGGTGGGTTTCAGTATGTAGGTTCAATATAAAAAAGTTTTTTTTAGGCGTAAGGGTTTGTTTTGATTGGGTTTTTGTGCAGTCTGTCATAAAAAGAGAAATATAAGAAGTAAATGGAAAAGAATTAGGTGTGAATGTTAAAGGTGAACTATGTAGGAGTTTTGCAGTAAAATATCCAGAAACCACTAGGCCAGTGTTATATATTTTGTTCAGTTGAGTACTTAGAATATCTCAAATGTTTCCAACTATTTGTAAATCGTGAGAAATTGCTATTTTAACCAAGGAACCGGGACGTGTGAGCTATGCGTGTGAGGGAGTTGCCTGTCGATTGCGTCATATCTGCGTCACCCTCGGTTTCCGGTTTTATTCAGTGAAACACTTTACACTCACTGCAGTGTGAACAAGTGTCATAGTAGCCGCCGAGCGAACGTCATAACTTCCTTTTCAACACACTCAGATATATCTAATACGATAAACAGAGTTGCGTTACCTCATACTAATGACTGGAAAAGAGGAAGTGGCGCCGGCAACCGTGTCATAATAAAAGTCCCGCTGGCGACTATGCCATAATAAAAGTCCCGCTCTTCAATCGCTCCTGCGGCCTTGCTCAGCTCCACAACACTCGGTCCTGCTCTGCTTCAGACTACAGTAATGTTAATAATCGCATCCATGAACATGATTTCTGCCCAAGTCCTATCCTGACTGTTTCCCACCGGCTGTGAAGTGAAGACCACATGTCCCAAGATTCTGCGCTCAAACGTGGCGTCATCAAACTACGCCTTTGTTTTGAACAGGCGACCTCTAGTGGACGGAAAAGTTACATAGTGTAGCTTTAAGTCTTATCAATGCTTCTTCCACTTACAAAGTTAATGAGGAAGCGCAATTTTTCCCCCAAACCACTTCACTAGAAATCCCGCCCTGGAGCTAATTTCATTGGTTAAGGTTACATTGACAGGTAAGTTTAGGGATCAGTGTTTGGTATAGGCGATCAGTACTGTGATTGTCATGACCAAAATCTTAAGAATCGGCTGCAGGGCAGAGTTTCCGCTGAACTGGTTTGACGTATATTTGGATAATGGGCAAGGCATCTGACGTCACTCTTTTGTATGTGGGCCAGGTTGGATGTGCACCACAGGCTGCAGCGAGACGCTTCTCGAGAACACAGCGCTCCCATTCTCAGTCTTCATTAGTTTAGTTTATGGTCTCAGTTTATCCGTCCTATCTAATACGTTATTAGTTAGTAGAACTGTTTAAACAAAGAAAGTAAACGATATACGATGAAGTTTTATTAGTAGTAAAAAGGCAAACACTATAACACATTCTCATTTATAGTCAGCATTCAGCAAATACACGCATTTGTATCATAAATATAAAGAAATATTTGAATATCTAATAAACATTTCATTTCTCAAACCTTGCAGACTTTGTAAAATCCAGCTGTGAGATCTTCTGAAGTGTGCATTTGTAGCCTGCATAAAAACGCATGTATACTGTGCATGGCGGTCGATCCGTGCGGATTGAATGTGGACAGGCTGTCACTGGAGACGCACGATTGACAATCTTTAAACCCTCGATTTCAAACTATGCTGCATTATATACAATTGCGCTCTATTCACCACTTTCATATTCATGTCATTTTCACTGTGTGCTGTATGTTAAATTAGTATTTGTAATCATTAGTATTTATGATTATGATTAAAAAAAAATATGATTCCCAGGGTGCACAAACTTACCAGATTACTGAGTGCCCTGTTGGTTACATTGTTTACATTTTTTTTATTATCTTTTTATTCATATTTATTTATTTATTTGTGAAAATACAGTAATAGGATTATATAATTAAGAGGTTGCCATCTAAAGTATAAGTCTGTTTATTTTATAGATTTATTTTTTAAATAATTTTCAAATGATTTCTTTCTAATTTATTAAATATTATTTATTAAAATTATATATCGCCACCTTGCTCTCTAAGATATCAGCATCAGCCATCAAAAAATTCAATATCGGCCAATCACTGATCTGCATATCTCGGAACCCACAATGCTGATTTCCAGGGCACAGATTAAGCCTAGTCTGGTTTTAAATCAATGCTAATGGCAACTCCCCATTAAGAAGCCTTTCTAATGGTATTAATCTGTTTGGGAAATTATTTCAATATGACACGGTTATGCCAAGCCAAACCCAAATCACACTCAGCGAAACTCCATAAAATAAATAAACAAACATGCTCTAGCAAAAAACACAAATGATGGGATACGCACAAACAAGCTGATGAAATGTGCTATTGATGTATGGAATGATAAAGCATTACATTTTTACTTTTGGTGGATGCATATACACTAAATTGTATGGGCTTTAATTACATGTGCTAAAGCTTTTTCAGATCAACTCAAAAAATATATTAAAGATAATTATAATAATTGGTATCATAATTTCGAGAAAATAAAGTATAAATCATCATGTGGTGTTTTTCTGTTGTATGTGCAAACCCTCTAACTTTTTCACATTAATTTCCCTTAAAAACAAGAATGATGTGTGTATATAATGATTATACATTTCTGCTTGCTTTGAATAGAAGACTAAAATGACAAACTTAATATGTCAATAAAACAAACATCTATGTGCTTCTGATTTGTAGTCAAAGTCAAGGTCTTACTGACCAAATACAGCTACTGTAATCTGGCCCATTTTAGAGCACCGTTACATTAATTACTGAAAGAGAGAGAGCGAAATCTCTGAATAATGTCTTTGACAACTTTTACTGTTTGTTATTTACTACTAAAACATCCAGCAATATATATTTTTTAAATTTCTATTGGCTATGCTTTAGTAAAATATCTCCCTCACAGTGAGAATAAGGCAAGATGGAGGTGAAACTACCCTACTTGATCTAACATGAGCAGATACTGTAACTGTAACTGTGAGTAATAGAGAATGCAGTGAAGGAAATGGACTCACCAGAGCGGCCGCAGTCTGAGCAGGAAACCAACTCCTCAGCCTGGCCTGTCTTCCTGTTAGAGCCTGAGTCTCCCAGACAGAAGTCACAGTAGTCATTAGGGATGATCGTGCCATCAGGCGCTTTCTGTGCTGTAAAAATAGTGCACATTAAAATAAAGGGAAGAGTAATATTTGTTTGTTATGTATTTATTTGCTTATTGAATACTGGATATCAGATGTCTATTAGAAGAATATAGACATTGAGGCAGCTCACTAGTGTTCAGAATGGAGCAAATACTCGTCGCTAACTAATGATAAGTAACTGTATAATTCACACTGGGCGGTTAATTAAAGAAGGTGCTGGCTTGTCCGTAATAGTGACAACAACCAATTAAAATTACTTTTCTGGTGTTGCATAAACGCAATTGACTAGCGTCTGCGCTAGGGTATTTGCATAGGCAATCTGATTGGCTGACACCTGCGTTGGTGCTTGAAAAGTGGAAAACTTCTGCTGCGAGCAACGCCAGTGACGTGATGCAACGGAACCCACAATTCAGTTCGGCAATGCATGATGTCACCCATTCAAAGTAAAAGAGAAGCGTTAACGCAGGCGCACCATAAGTCTGCTGCGAAGCTCGCCGGCTTGCGGGCTCGGCAAAAGTCCATATATTGGCCGCAAAGGGGGCACTTGTGAGCACCCTTCTGTAAGTCCATAAGACTGTAGGGCAGGGTTCCTACAGGGAGGGCCGCTGTCCTGCAGAGTTTAGCTCCAACCCTGATCAAGCTCTGCAGGACAGTGGTCCTCCAGGACCGAGTTTAAAGAGTTCGAGTTTGTCCCATTTGTCATTTTAGGTTTCAGAAGGGTGCTCGCGAGCGCCCCCTTCACGCTCGATTTGTACCCTCGATGTGCACTTTTGCCGCCAACGCACTGAAGCGAGCTCCACAGCAGACTTCTTCCGGACAGTTACATCCCGAAAGTGTGGACTTGTAGGAAGACTGCGGGTGTTTAGGGTGCCATTTGGACAGGGCCCTAATATGACAAATTGGACACCCTACAGTCTTGTGGACTTAATAGCCATGCACATGTGGCAGTGCATATGAAGTGTGCCATATGGGACAGGGCCACAGACACTCAGCGCATCGTCATGCTGCTGCCGTTTTTAAATACGCAGTGCTCCCATTGAAAACAACTGAAAAAAATACACTGCTGTAGGAAAAAACACTTTGGTGGAAATTTAGTGGGGACACTAAATTTTTCAACTAAATATCGAAATAAATGTAATTATTAAACTAAATTAACCATATAAACTAAATTACTGATCTAATCACTGATCTAAAGCCCACACCGTCACTGTATGATAATTGAAATGAACTGATGACATCACCGTTTTCTCCAGAACGGCTATATGGCTGAATAAAATTATGCTGCATTATTTTCCTGTTTTAACACTGTAAAGCTGCTTTGAAACAATCTGCATTGTTAAAAGCGCTATATAAATAAAGTTGACTTGACTTGACTTGACACACGGCCTAAAAGATGTCTGGCATACGCCACCAGAGAAAAGTCTGTTTCACCGGAAGAACAGACATGACATTTTTTAAATTTAATATTATGACGTTTTTAAGCAAGGATTAATTGTTCACAATAAGATTATTAAGATGAATTTAGGTGAATTTCCATTTCATGCTGACATTAAGGTATATAAACACAAAGCAGAGTATGTCTACATGGCAGAGGTGTCAAGTAACGAAGTACAAATACTTTGTTACCTTACTTAAGTAGAAATTTTGGGTCTCTATACTTTACTGGAGTAATTATTTTTCAGCCTACTTTTTACTTCTACTCCTTACATTTTCAAGCAATTATCTGTACTTTCTACTCCTTACATTTTAATAATAGCCTCGTTACTCCTATTTCATTTCGGCATGTTGTTATTCCGGCTTGTCGTCAAAAAAAAAAAAACTATCCAGATAAATCGTGCCATCCGGATAGAGTGAATTTGATTGTGGTTGGATGAGAAGGATAAACACAAACCATTCCGACACCCTATTGGGTTGTACGCGATCAATCATGCCTGCACCTGCTCAAATCACACACCATGTTGCCAGATAGGGCGGGTTCTCGCCGACGAGCACGCACTTTCAGCCAATCAGCGATCAGCAGGCAGACGTGCTCATTCATGACTTTAGCCGGGATTTTAGAGCGACAACTCGTAGCTGTATATTCCAGTGATCACTATGCCAGTGGCATAAATATACAGAAAGTTGTATCTACAGTAAAGAGTGGGAGATTGACTCAACTCTCAAACATGAATTACACCTGTGACTGGAAGACTCTTTATAAATATGACCGTGACTCCTGTCCATCGTCATACACACACTTAGGACATCTGCTACTAGCAACCCCGACAGCTGCTGAAAGAGGTTAAAATCAACGATTAATCCGTTTTGACTGTGCTAAGTGCATGCGCCATGTATTTTATGAAAGATGTACTGTAGTTTTGTCAAAGCAAAGTGCAACACAATGGTAGGCACATTGTTGTTATTTTTTGTTGGCGGATTATTGTACAGTATCAATGAATTACGCATTTTGACAGTGGTGTGTGCATTAACGTGTGAAATGCCTGTTAATTACATCGCTTTTTTCAATCTCTATATTGGGCACTTTTTGCACGTAAATTGGCTTCTTACTGTTGACATTATGTTTTTCTGAGGGATTGCCGTTTTGACAGTTTCTACCTGGACATAATATAGTCATATTTGATCCGTTTTACTGGGAAATTGATTTTTTTTTTTATCATCAATGTTATGTTTTAAGCAGATAAAATGGTAACTTACTTATCAACATTGATTGGTATGGCAATAAAATAATATCACATTATTTTGGCAGTTAAAGTTTAAGTGACTAGTTGCCTATAAGTATTGTATAGGTGCAAAAAGTCAAAATTCAGAGGCATGTTATCAATAACATAACATACATTTGGTGAGTTTTTGGGCTGGAAATCGTTGACCCAATCTGGCCACACTGATCACACATTCAAATAATGGTTATTGATAACATGCCTCTGAATTTTGACTTTTTGCTCAGTAGTACACTTATGGTTCTTTAATGTATTTGCATTGTCTTAAAATGCGTTGATTTTCAATGGGAATATATGCAGCTGAAACGGGTAGCCTATGCATCTAAAAAATTTCAACATTAACTTTTTAATATAACATTATAGTCATTATGGCCTTTAGATTTTTTTTTTTTTTTGAGGAGGTGGGGTATGCACTGTGGCGCGGCCTAATCTTTTGTCCTTAAAGGGATACTTCATCCAAAAATGAAAATGCTGTCATCATTTACTCACCCTCAAGTTGTTCCAAACCTGTATGAGTTTCTTTGTTCTGAAGATATTTTGAAGAATGTTTGTAACCAAGCAGATAGGGCAACCATTGACGGCCATAGCATTTTGCCCCTACTATGGCAGTCAATGGTTGCTCTCTCTGCTTGGTTACAAACATTCTTCAAAATATCTTCAGAACAAAGAAACTCATACCGGATGGAAGTACTTGAGGGTGAGTAAATTATGACAGAATTTTCATTTTTGGGTGAACTACCCCTTTAATGGCATTTTTTCCCCTTACATTACTTTTACTCTTTACTACTCTACTTTAAGTAGTTTTGAAACCAGTACTTTTACACTTTTACTTGAGTAAAAAGCTTGAGTTGATACTTCAACTTCTACAGAAGTCTTTTTAAACCCTAGTATCTATACTTCTACTTGAGTAATGAATGCGAATACTTTTGACACCTCTGCTACATGGTATGTTGGAACAGAAGCTTAGATATTAGGGGTGTAACGATTCATCTACTACATCGATGTATCGATTTATTTTCCTATGATCTAACTACATCGATCTGTGCTCGGCAAGTTGGCCTTCCGGACGACATATATCGATCTAACATCGTTTTAAAAGGTAATCAATCGATTGTATCGATCATAGGAAATAACGCATTGGATTTAAGCACGTCAGACTTTATATGGATGTTTTTTCTTAGCACTTTTAATGATAAAGGCGTTAAACGTTACTCGATTCAGTCTGCCTATCTGTGACATCATCGCAACGCACCAGCAGCAGCGCTCATTGAAATGAATGGGATCGTGTCGCTTTGTCGCTGCGTGTCGCTGGCGGTGTGAACGGGGCTTGAGAAAACAAAACATAGCATGGCGCATGGCAGAGGAGAAGCCAACGAGCGAGAAATGATCAAGCCACCAGGAGAAAGAGCTACCTGTACTTTCAACCCTTGCTAAATGTTACCTGTGCATTCCTGACACCAGTGTGCCAGCAGAGCGAGCTTTAGTACTGCTGGAGACATAGTGAACGCACAGAGAAGTGTTCTGCGGTCAGATCATGGTGATATTTTTGAAAAAGAAATCTGTAGAGTCATTGAAGAGTAGTTGGTTACATTTTATCTTTTGTTAAATATTGTTTGTTTATTAAACTGAGAGTAGTAGCAGGTTCAGCCAGTTTATTCAACCTGAAGAAATGTTGGTTGCACTTTATTTTTGATATTAATATTGTATTTGTATTATTTTAATGTTGAAAAACAACAGCAAAAGTAGCAGGCAAACTTACTATTAATTAAACCTGAAGAGAAGTTAGTTGCACTTTATTTTTGATATTAATATTGTAATATTTTTATGTTGGAAAACAAAAGCAGAAGTAGCAGGTTAACCTACTGTTGAAATGTTGGTTGCACTTACTGTGCTTTTATTGAATATGTATTGAATATTGAAAATGAGAGCAGAAAAGGTTAACTTCCTGTTAATTCAACCTAAACTGTTGGTTGCACTTTATTCAAATAAAATTTTAATGCATTTGCCATTAATTGTTGTTTACTTGTTTGTTTATATCCATAATTAATTGATATACCGGATTCCCTTACAAGAAAAAACAGGAATCTTGGAAACTTCACCTGCACTGACCAGTATCCAGATATTTATTTCAGTCACACAATTTTTGGCTAAAAAGTTACTGAATCGATTTCAAGTCACTGAATCGTTTCGGATCGTATCGTTCTAAATTAACCAATATCGTCCTTGAATCGTATCGACAACCTCAAATCGTGATACGAATCGTATCGTTGTTAAAACGAATCGTTACACCCCTATTAGATATTAAAACATTTATTTTACATATAAAACAAATATTAACTTACGTTTGTGATTCTCGTGGTGGACAGGAGGAGACTGGGGGATTTCAGTTTCTCGTTCTTCTTCACCCTCCTCTTCAGCAAGGTGAGTATGGGCGTAATGGTAGCTTAGTCCAGGGCGGTTTTTGTAACGCTTCCCACAGACTAAGATAAAGAACATTGGTTACAATGAGATTCATTTTAGTGGCAAGAACTTCTCATTTAGTCTCAGTGTTATTCTAATAATCAAGCAGGGATGCTAACACATATCTAAGGAATTCACAAAGCAACTAGCAGTGGAATCGAAGCTCTATCACAAAATCTACACCGCATGTTCTCAGCCAGAGTAAGAACAGTGTTTAAGGAACAGTATTAGCACTGCAACCCCACAGTATGTCTTCATGAACACCTATAGGTGCTGCTATAGGCGTCATAGCAGGTGCTCTGCACTGACTGTACCTGTAAATTGCAAGAATTTGTATAATAGGTAAAGTGACTTGAATGTTACTTATATACTGAATCACACCTTTGTTGAATGTGGTCAGTCTGTCTGATAAGTCTTAGACGCATTTAGATCTAGCTTTTAACGTGGTCACTGAAAACACATGCTAATGCCTATTAGATTACAAACAAGGGATATATCACATAACTAGGGTGAATTCAGGGTGATTGGGACACTTTTGGCCATTGAGATGACTTGGAAAAGGGTCTCAATCACCCTGAATTCACCCTATAGCATAGCGTCGATGTGTTTAATGGAGAATACAAATGGCTTGCTGTTATTGAACATGTTGGCTTAGGTTTTCATATTATGTAAACCTCAGCACAGAAAAGATGTCCTGCTCTCTACAGGATGCATGTCAAGCATCTGTGGGTTGCAGACTGCAATACCAGCAAGGTAAGCACAATATTTTCACAGTAATAAATTCTCTCACTTCAAATCTATAAAAAAGGGTTAGCAGACAGGGAATATTAATGTGAACTAATACTAATAGCCTGTACAATCAATCCGGCTGGCCCAATCAAATCCCAATGGACAGGGTAAAGTCCCACCCCACATTTTTTCCTGATAATCGTTTATTTTACTCTGAAGTAGGGCTGCACGATATATCATTTTAGCATTGATATCACGATGTGCGCATCCGCAAAATAGTCATATCGCAGGATAGAGATCATAGTTGATCCACGATCCATACGGGCCAGCTCCTCCCCGTTTCGGGAATGTAAATTATATATTTTAAAATTTAACCATTATAGAGTGAAAGTTTATCACTTGCATATGTTTTTTAAGTCCTGTCAGTTCAAAGTCCTGTCGCAAGACGACACAGAGCCACACAGACAGCATGAGAACAAATTAATTTCTCTTCCTTTTGAGCTTAAACTGACACGTACACACAAAATGAAGTCAAAATGCCGGTCTTGGCGAGTATCCTTGTAAACAGTCGGTTATGTGTTGTAAAAATTATGTGTATCTTTCTATTGGATCTGTGCATTCCTCTTAAAGTGACAGCAGCCCACAGCTGTTTGTGACACCAATTTGAATCAAACAACAAAAGAGAAAGAGAAAATTACTTTTGTAGCTTTAACAAAGATAAATTGTATTAACTAATTAATTCATTAATTATATTAGTTATATTTTACACAGTGAAGACTGCTATTTTACATTTGATCATAACATTTCTGTACCTGAACACTGTTAGACTTACCTGAAAAACATACAGCACTGTTTATTTAATTTGTATCTTTGTTCTATTGTATTACATTGCTTGTAATTTGTTATTATATTCTATGCAGATGCACTCACCTACAAAATCACCCCAATCATCCAAGAATAATTAATTATTTTCAAATAATATAAATAGTTTTTATATTTCAATATATAATGCAGAAAATAGCAATGTAGGATTTATCCAATTTCGTGCAGCCCTACTCTGAAGTAAATTGTACAGTTAAATGCTTTAAAGGAACACTAAGTATCCAATAATAATAGGGGGTGTAGTTGTATTGAATGTGCACTTCAAATCAAAAGTATAATTGTAAAAACTGTACTTGCAAATAATATAATACCATTTAAATACACGGCTGACTAGCATACTAAAGCACATATTTTAAGCACATAAAATTAGAAGACTATTATACATTTTAATTGAATTGCAGTTAAAGTATATTCTTTTATTGTATAGGCAAATAATGTCTTCATTTCATATATATCACTGTAATCATATTTGTTAAAAGTGCTATTCATTTCTTTAAGGATAAAATGTGGGGAAAAAAGACTTGGTGCACTTTTAGACTCCTAGCATATATTTGATGTAATAGACCATATTTTTTTACAGACTGTGCAAAAATCATTAAGCCAGAAAAGGGAAGAGATTACATGCATTTCGTTTCAGCAAAATGCACATCCAGAGTCAATCATTCCAGCAATGCAGTGGATTACCTAGGACAGGGCCTGCAAATCTAGACGCAGCAATGAAAAGGCTACATGTTCAAGCTTTGCTATTTTAGCAGCAGTGTTGTTAGACATGCGTGATAGCTTTGACCAAGCGGCATGAAATATCAACAGCAGCTAAAGAGAAGACTGAACCAGCTGATTAATGTTAATAATTCCTCCCCGACATAAGCATTAAATGATTAGCCTTGTCATTAGCATAGCCCACATGTCTGAGCAAGAGGAAGATGGCAACATGGCTGAATACCTGAGTCAGCGGTTTTTGAGTTATGCTTTTGTTTGTATCTGTCTGAAACAGAGGAGACACAAAGCAAAAAAGGAGACAGAAAACAAAATACAGGAAGTAAGTTACATTCAGAGAGGCCTCTGGAACCCAAAGTAGCTCTAGTATCTCCTCTGATAGTCACATGCTCTTGAAATTAAAACAGGCGACCATGCCAAGATGAGAAACACAGGCAAGTACCATATGACAAAATGGAAGACTTTTTTACGGCCCCAAAACAAGACAACCAAACAGCACTAGAGTCAAAATAGTTCACATTTCTGAGTGAAATGAAAAATAAATACTACTGTCATACTTCTACTAATTTATATTCAAGTTCAGTGGGGTCCAAAAATCGGAGAGCACTAGTATATTGCTTTTTATAATTGATTAGAATATTTTATTAGAAATGATATTTGTAATTATATTCAACATAATTTATATTAAAAAAAAGTCACAATGTCACATTTGCTTATTTGATTAGTGCAGAATCATAAATATTTTTATTCATTTTAAAGTAATTTTTTTAAATGTTTGAATACTTTGTTTACTTCAAGGTTCAAATTAGTTCTTGAAAATCACATTTTCTAAGTGGACTTCTGGACAATTAGATTTTTCCTATTTCGTTTTTCTATTGCAGTTCGTACATTTAAAAAGTTTTATTTATATATATATATTTGCAGGTTGCTTAGACTTTAAGACACACTTTGAATATGAAAGTGAAGAAATTGGCACTTACTATCACAAACGTAGGGTTTATCCTGATCGTCGTTGGCCACTGCTTCTGTTCGCCTGCGCCCAGAGCCTCGACCCTGATCAACATTTAAAAAAAATACATGACAATCACTTTTTACATGACATAATCACTATATCAGTGATTTAGATCATTTCTCATTTCTATTTATTTTATCTGTCTCTTCACAAACTATAAGTCAGGTATTTCTCTTTCATGTTTTATTTCTCTCTCGTGTCAATCCGCCCTTGCTCTGTCTCGATCTGACTTTCTTCTTGCTCTCACTTGCTTTTTTCCTTCACACCATCCTCACACTTTGATGAGTCATGCTCATCACTCACCCTGCCTTTGTTTCGATGCTTCCTCTTTGGTGTGTCCACTTCAAAATCCTCATCATCATGGAAACCATCCCCGTTTTCGTCTGCCTCAAGCACCCTCTGCAGAAAATGAAGAAAGTTGGGGTAAGCGATTAGATGACAAAGATTAATGAACTGCATGAGAAAAGACAATAGTTCACATATCCAGAGATACAGTGGAGAACTTGCTGTATGTATCTGTGGCATTGTTTGGAAGCATAAACTGACAAAGTAACTGGCAAAATTGAGTCTAAAAATGTAAGTTAACTTAATATTAACTTGTTTATTCAACTGTTGTGATGGAACCAAGATCACAATAAAACAATTTTTTTTTGTTTTTTTGGAATGATATTCAGTAACAACACTCTTGCTGTCACGTCCATTAGGGGTTTCCTTTTTCCTTCTTTTGCACCTTCTTAATTCAAAAGCTAAAGTAAAATATGTACGGCCACACAAGCATTCATAACAGCATGTGTGAGCGTGAAGCTCAACTTGCATTGGAGTGAACTAAAAATGCTCGCTCTGCTCCTCTCACTCCGCGCCAGTGGACACGCACCGCTATGAATGCCTGTGCGGCCATGCACATTTTATTTCGCTAGTTAATATGAAGTTAATTAGTGGCAATTCAGGGATGGCGATTGCTTGAATGGTGGGTTCATTATAGCCCCTTTCACACAGCGTGTTGATCCTGGAAAATTGCCATAAAATTGCTAGAGTGCTTTTGTGTGAACGCAAACATGTCCCGGGATTTATTCCAGAATCGATCCCGGAATGGGGACCTAGTAACTTTGCAGGGATCAATCCCGGAATGTGCCCTGTGTGAACAAAAGCCGTAATCAATGCCGTAAGGGGTGTATTGTAGTGATGACGCTGAAGCTGAGATCGTTTCTCCAGGTAGTGGAAGTGTAAAAAAAAAAATGCGAGAGAAATCACAGATCATAGGGATATTCTAAAAAGTTTAACGTGAAAATGCTTAACGTTGCTTTAATATACTAAGACAGTGATATTAAAAGACCTCCATAACACCATACCAATAAAGCATACTATGTACAGAAAAGCTCAGAATATGAACGCAACGTGTTTAATTACACGCTAAGCATTTTCCTCCCATAGAAAAACGTTATAAAGAAAACGCTTAACATGGCTTTATGTACTAAGACAGTGGTAAAAAAGACCAAACTCAGTAAGCACCATACTAATCATTTTGCAAAGCACTTCCTGTGTTTTATTAATAATGTATATCGAATTTTGTCTTTTTTCTCACTGTTGACTTGTTCCATTAACCCTCATTAAGCGTTTACTTGGTTTTTGTGTAAGTAAACGCGTTACGCTCATATTCTGGGCTCATCTGCTTTTCTGTACATAGTGTGCTTTATTAGTATGGTGTGTACAGAATTTTGTCTTTTAATATCACTTTCTTAGTACATTAAGCGTTTTTGACGTTAAGCGTTTTAGAATGTCCCAAGATCATAAGCAAAAGCTGCGGAGCAATTACGCTGCATTCACACGGGGCGTCAGCGTTAACGCTTGACAGAGGGCGTGGCTGAAGCTTGGCACTGATGCGACCGTCATAGTGACAAAAGCCAATCACATTACTTGTCGCGTCTGCTCTAGGGTTGCATGAACGCAATTGGCTAGCGTCTGCTCTAGGTTATTTGCATAGGGAGATCTGATTGGATGACGCCTGCGTTGGCGCTTGAAAAGTTGAGATATCTTCCAAATTCTGCCGCTTGCAACGCAAGTGAAGCAACGCGACGGAACCCACAATTCAGTTCGGCAACGCATGACATCACCCATTCAAAGTAAAAGACGCCCCATGTGAATGCAGCGATACACTTCACATCGATGTCTTATGACATTAAGCCACGTTAACCATTTTCTTTAATGATTTTCTATGGGAGGAAAACGCTTAACGTGAAATTAAACGCGTTGCGTTCATTTTCTGGACTTATCTGCTTTTCTGTACATAGTATGCTTTATTAGTATGGCGTTTACTGAGTTTGGTCTTTTAATACCACTTTCTTAGTGCATTAAGCGTTTTTGAATGTCCCAAGATCATAAGCAAACGTAAGACGCTGCGGAGCCATTACACGCTACATCGATGTCTTTACGGTATCTTTAAGGGATGTGTGTGAACGCATGCACAGATTCCGGAAAATCACTGGCAGAATGAATAAACCAAAATCAAATGATCCCGGTACAATCAGGTTATTTTCCAGAATCTCTGTGTGAAAGGGGCTTATTATTCTTAATGAAAAACACAACAAAAACTAATCCTTTGCAGGTTTTCTATTAGCATTGCGTTTAAATTAAAAATTTTGCCATATAGGCGAAACCAAACCTTCTACCATTGTCTTGTCAGTCAGCTAGTGTCTCTCGTCTCATGATAAATTAAACCTGTCTACTGCTGCTGATATGTGCTGCGAATCTCGTTTAGATCACGCAGCATTGAGTTTTTAATTTTAGTGTCTGTTCTCTAACAGAACTAAACAATTTTTATTACTATAAAATATCCATCCGACGGTGGGTGGCGGTGCCATGGTGAGTTTATATTTAGTTCATGTTTCTTGTCATGTTTCTTTATTTGTTCACATTTATTTGAAATAAAACTACTTGCCTCCAGTGGACTTACACTAGCTTGTGTGATATTTAGTAGATATATAGTAATATGAATTGCATTGTGTAGAAAGAATGCTGCAGTTTGTGTTTTGTCGAGTCTAGTGGTCCTTGCCCTAATAGTAGGGTATTGTTTGCCAGAAGGTAGAAAACAAAACAGCTTGCGGCTGAGGTGGATGAGGTCTCAGATGATGGATTGGACTTTACAGTGACAGTGAATGGTGCATATCACTGATTGATTGTAGATTGCATCTTATAATCTTCTGCTCCATTGCCTCAAATCTTTGCATAACAATGCAGCTACTGAAGAAGCTTTCCGTGGTTTGAGAGGAACAGCTACCCCATGCAAATTTTAGGATTTTGAAAACCAAGATTTTTATTTTCAAGTGGCTGTAGTTTGTAGTGTAGTATATGGGCGGCATTAGAAAAGACTTTCGATGAGTTACCTGGATTTCCAGTAGTGTCTCTTCCTCTTTAGAGTTATTGTTTCTCTTGTCCAAGATCCCGTCACCTCGTAGCAGTGCCTCCAGGGCCGTGGCTTCCGTCGGTGGGGCTTCCCTCTTGGCCATTAGCTCAGCCTCTAAACGAGAAAGGAAGAAGCAGAAAATGAGTCAGACAGTAGAGAAAAAATAAACCAGTAGTCCACCACTAGTGAAAATACTTCTATTTTGCGAAATACTTCTACTTCTGATTCATTATTAGTTTTTCATTACATACATTTCATTCAAATCATAGCTACATAATATTGAGTGACAAACTACATTTCTTGCACCATGTCTACACCGGACCCGACAGCTTCAAGCAGTCCACACCAGACACGACAAAGTGACCATTTCAAATCCATTTGTCCTTTGTATTAGAAGAAGCACTAGTGCTTGAAGTACATCAGGGACTTCCCGTACAAGTATGTCGGGAATTTGCCGTGTCACATCAAGATTATAATAGGTTCTATTTGCTTTTATTGCGTCACGCTGCTCGCGTCTGGTGTAGACAAAGCGTTAATATTACATATTTCTGTATTTTTAAAACTTTGTTTATTTTTTAAATAAAACCCCACATTAAAGTCCCAGATTGTGTGTGTGTGTGTGTGTGTGTGTGTGTGTGTGTGTGTGTGTGTGTGTGTGTGTGTGTGTGTGTGTGTGTGTGTGTGTGTGTGTGTGTGTGTGTGTGTGTGTGTGTGTGTGTTTGTGTGTGTGTTTGTGTGTGTGTGTGTGTGTTTGCCAACATCAGTTTGGGTAGCTTTCTTGGATACACCAGGCATCAATATGTTTTTATAGGGTGGATAGCTTTTCAAGGCTCATTAAAGGTGAAAAGCTCCAGGTGCTGAAGATTGATGTGTATGGAGGAGAAGGCAAGAAATGAAATAGTCTCAGGCTGTGTCTCATTTCACTCCCTAGCCTAGATCTTTATGACGTGAATCGGTATATCTTGAATACTAACGGGCACTAGCAGGGGCCCGGATCCTCAAAACAATAAGGTCATGCATTCACACATAGCTGAAATTGTACAGTGCCATTATGAAATATGTGCTTGTTTTGCATTTTCTAATCAAGCAAAACAGATGTTGTACATATATAAATTTCAAACATTAAACAAATATAATAAAGCAAGGCACAAAAAAGCTTTACATTTTTTATGAAAATGTTTTAATATCATATCTTACAGCAAAATATACAACTGGGGTCGGTTTGGGGCCAGTAAGATTAAAAAAAATGTTTTTGATCAAAGATACAGTAAAAATAGAATTATTAATATACATGTGATATTATACGTTTCCTTTTTTTATTGAATTTATGTCTGTGATGGCAAAGCTGAATTTTCAGTGTCCTGCTATTTCTGTAATTTCTATATACCTTTTTACTGGCTGTTTTTCCCTCTTCATCTGATGTTCAGGGTTTGTTACAGTGCATTCTAGGAATGTCTAGGTGTAACTAATATATCAGTGCAGTGGAACCATGGGCAGGCTTAGAAATGTCTGACTCCCTGGGAAGTGCACTAACTAGAACACTACTAGTGAACTAGGGAGTGGAAAGAATTACACCCTTAGATCAGTCGCATCATTTGAATTGTTTTCTGATCTATAATCTGCATCTGTGGAGTTAAGATGCTCCCACAAGCAGTGGCCATATCGTGTGTTTGCTGTCAGATGTTCTTACTCCTTTAACCTGTTAAATGATTGAGAATGTTTATATGAATCTCTATCCTTGTCTTTATTCTCTTTGTGTCTGATTGAGTCGAGACACACTCTTCCCCTGGGAGAGGAGCTGAAAATAGCTCAGACTGCCAGTCAGGGGCTGATTGCAGCCTCCCATCCCCCGTTTCCAGCCGCCAATCATGAACAAGAGGCTAAGAGTGGTTGATGTCTACAGACACAAATCATAAGGTTCTAATCATCGCAATATAATACAGCACTGTGATATTTATGCATGCCATTAAATCATGACATTGGCACCGAAACGGCATGCACTAACTGGAAAGAGCATGTCCTGCTTTTAATTAAGAATTTAGCAAGATCACTCTGAGGAGCCAGTTTGCTAATGGCAAATGTAGAGCATAATGAATATATTAGTTTACCGAGATGCAGCTATTTGGTGTTGTCATAGTGGCGTGATTATATAGCAGATAAAATAGCCTAATTGAATCAGTTTATTGAATTAGAGACCGTTCTACATGCCACATCTGCTATGAAGAAAAAGACTGCATATGAAGATTTACATTGGAATCACACTTGCTTGCTTGTCATTATGAACCAGACTTGGATGGGATATTGGACACCAAACCTGTTTACAGTGGCTGAGCACCCAGAAATGTACAACACAAACACATTTCAGACAGGAAGCGCAGTTACGATGCCCTGCTGTAACAGACCAGAATTATGCCTCGCTATAGTGTAAATATTACAATTCCAGGACTCTGGAAAACACATAACTTAGAGGGATAGTTCACTCAAAAATGAAAATTATGTCATTATTTACTTTTCTTCATGTTGAATGTACAAACCTGTTTGACTTTCCTTCTACCATGCAACATTGAATACAGTGTAAAGTATATTTCTATGGTGCTTTTACATCTTTTTTTGAAGCTTGAATGCTCCATTCCCAAAACACTGTAGTTCAAAAGTTTGGGGTCAGTAAAATTTAGCTTTTTTGTTTGTTTGATTGTTTTTTGAAGAAATTAAAGGAACACTCCACTTTTTTTGAAAATAGGCTCATTTTACAAGTCCCCTAGAGTTAAATAGTTTAGTTTGACCATTTTTGAATCCATTCAGCCGATCTTTGTATCTGGCGGTAGCACTTTTAGCATAGCTTAGCATACATCATTGATTCTGATCAGTCCATTAGCATCTCATTCAAAAAATGACCAAAGACACTTTCAATATTTTTCCTATTTAAAACTTGACTCTTCTTTAGTTACATTGTGTGCTAAGACCAACTGAAAATGAAAAGTTGCGATTTTCTACACCTATATGGCTAGGAACTACTTTCTCATTCCTGCGTAATAGTCGCGGATCTTCGCGGCAGTACCATGGCTGCAGCAGCACAATGATATTACGCAGCGTCTGAAAGTAGTCCCCAGCTAGGTAACTTTCAATGTGACCGGCACTAAGTTTGTGTAGTTGCAGAGAAAGTTTCAGGCTTGCAGCCGACAAATTGTGTTGTGGATTTACCTGTGTGATTAGCCATGGTTCTGTGTGTTGTAAAGGGCTGTGATAGTAAGTCGAAGGTGTATACTACCACCATGTTTCACAGAATACCAACGAATCATTGCGCCGCTGCAGCCATGGTACTGCCACGAAGATCCGCGACTATTACGCAGGAATGAGAAAAGTAGTTCCTAGCCATATAGGTGTAGAAAATCGCAACTTTTCAACTTAGCACACGATGTAACTGTAGAAGAGTCAAGTTTTAAATAGGACAAATATTGAAAGTGTCTTTGGTCATTTTTTGAATGAGATGCTAATGGACTGATCAGAATCAATGATGTATGCTAAGCTATGCTAAAAGTGCTACCGCCAGATACAAAGATCGGCTGAATGGATTCAAAAACGGTAAAACTCAACTATTTAACTCTAGGGGACTTGTAAAATGAGCCTATTTTCAAAAAAAGTGGAGTGTTCCTTTAATACTTGTATTCAGCAGGAACACAGAAGAAAGATATATAGGAACTGAACAAACGTGATGGTGAGTAAATAATGGCAGAACTTTCATTTGTGGGTGAACTACCTATAATAGACTACAATGTATCATATATATTTGTCGTGTCAAATGTCTCAGGAGAGCAGTCATGTGACTTGAGAGGTGTTTTGGAGGGGCTTAATTGCTTTTCCAGTGTTACACTTGGTAGGAGTTAGCTGTTTCAGTTAAACCCTGATATCTGCATTATTGGAAATACGTCACACACAACTTGAGGCCTAAATCAGTTTTATTCACAGTTTTTTGCTGAACTCATGCTGGCTGAGCTCCAAGCGAAGGTCAGAGGTTCTTATATTGCTTTACTGCTATTGTGTATTTCCAGGGACAGCTAAGAAAATAACAGAGTGTCTTTCTTGTTGATACAGACAGGCCTTTATCTAGTTCCTCAAGCCCTTCTGCAGCCCCCCATCAGTCCCCTAGACTTGCATTCTAATGCTGCATGGCCAAATGATTAAAGGGGCCCGGTCAGGGCACACATAAAGACAGAGAAGGATAATGAGACCCAGATGGGCCAGTTCTACAGCCTCTAAATGACCTCAGAGCAAAGAAGCAAGGGCGGAGAGAGAAAAGAGCAGAAATAAAGAATTCAAAATTAAAAAGTAAGCATGTGAAAAATTACACAATTAGCCACAATCATGATCTCACCAAGTCTGAGTTCACAAAGGCGAAGCTGAGGGTCAAGGGGTGGGTGAAGTCGCCTCTTCTTTCTCCAGCAACGCGCTGGGTAGGTGTACATCTGACCTGCCGCCAACCCTGTAAACACACATACAGTAGCATGGTTCGAATAGGCTCTTACACACATTTTTTACAAAAACATTATTTGGACGGGATTCGTTTTGTACACAACGTTTAGGTTGCGATTAATAATGGAGGATATTTGTGATTTCATGTAACAGTTTGAAATGTGGATGTTAAGGAGGGTCAAGTGCTTTTAATGGAAGAAAATGATGATGATAATAAATAAATAAATAATGGGCCATTTTAACAAAAGGTACACAACTGTTCAAAAGCACCGGGCTGCATTTATTTGATAAAAAAACTGTAAAAACAGCAATATTGTGAAATATTATTAAAATTTAAAATAACTGTTTTCCATTTGAATATATTTTAGAATGTAATATATTCCTATAATTTTCAGCATCAAGAAATGTTTCTTATTATTATTATTAATGTTGAAAATGGTTGTGGTGCTTAATAATTTTGTGGAAAGCATGAAACATTTTCAGATTTTTTTATGAATAGAAAGTTCAAAATAACAGATTTTATTTGAAATAGCATTATACTTAACAACATTATAAATGTCTTTACTGTCACTTGTGATGCATCCTAAAATAATGTTTCTTTAAAAAAATTACTGATCCCAAACTTTTGAATGGCAGTGTATGTAAAGGTGTATTTTATACATTTACAAATATTTGTTTGTTTGTGGATTAATGCCATGCCAGTTTCTGTGGCTATTTTTACAACGAGAAAGATTAAAATAAAGTGTATAGCAAATAAACTATTTAAGGTTTATATACAAATATTATCATTTATATTTTACTTAGAGGACTATACTCACTATACTCCCGGCCATGTGACTAGCAATATGACGAAAAAATAAAAAATAAAAAAAATTCACAGATACATATGATGGCTTGCTTGCCTACTGTAGGTAAATTGTCAATAAAGTGAAGCCATTAAGAAAATTATTTTACAGGTATCATCATGAGAAACACAAAACTAATCTTGTCTGGACAGGGATTCAGACACAAGAATTTTTGTGAAACATCTGGCATCAGGGGTGTTGACAGAGTCATTCTCTCTGATTGGCTCATAACAATCTGTGCATTTACATATGTGAGGCACATGGTCTCAGTTATGCATCTATCCAGTCTCTTAATGGTAAAATAGAGGAATCAAGAGAGAGAGAGAGAGAAAGAAACCCAGAATAAAAAAACAGCCAATAAACACTGGCCTACCACAAAGTGTAGGGTGTGGCTATGGAGCTTTTAGTTGCGAGGCGCTGACTCTATTTGTGTCCGGTTCTAGGCAGGCATATTATTCCTTTTGGCAGTTATTTGTCTAGATATTGGCTGTTTTGGTCAGATAATAAGGAAAGGAATGCTGTGGAAAGACTAGAGACGGAACCCCAATGCATATTTCTGTCTCATTACATTGAATAGTCTGTTGCATTGTTTAACATGTTACAAACGGAAACCTACATAAACTACATAAACGCTCATCGACACATATTATTTGCACCCCCTGTGCCTTCTGCTTTAAAACAAAATATGCCAGTCTTTATCCTTAAATCAAGCTGCATTTTTCAGTGAAATTTAAAATTGAGGTTGAGATGGATGTGTACAGTGCCAAAGTCCAACTTGTCCAACTTATCCAAATGCCTGTGGTGAAATAAAAAAAAAGTGAAATGAATGGAGACAACACCAATTTTAAACTTTTGGTTAGATGACAGCATCTTGAAGACAGCATCCTAAATCCAGTGTGTAGTTCATGTAATGCACATTAACACATATGCAATATAAGCAAAATATTGCTAATTTATGCTAGCACACTCCATCTCATTACAAGGATAGTTCACCTAAATAATCACTTCCTCACCCTAATGTCATCCCAGTCTCGTATAACAGACTTTTTTCTGTGAAGCAGAACATTTGATTTGATATTTGGAAGAATCGCTACATGTTGGTTTTTTTTGTTGTTGCAAAAAAATACAATTCTTAGTGACTATGATTGTTAAGCTCCAAAAAAAATTCCAGAAAGCAGGTTATGTGCCATACCCGGGTATGTTTAAAAGTAAGTAAGTGGATAACCTCAACTTTTGGTTCCAAAAACGGAGGTAACTTTCAAGGTATGCAAGTAGCCATAGCAACTCACTCTCTGAACTTAACCTGCTCCGAGGCAGGTTATGCTCTGTTGAGAATGTCTTGTGTGTTCACGGTTAATATACTCTGGGTTGGCTGAACTTACTCCTGGACACGTTTTTGGAACCAGCATACCTTGAGTAAGCAAGGTTTAGGTTAATCAACCAGGAGTTCAGGGTATATGTGACGGTAAGTTAACCTTGCTTTCTGGAATATCCCCCTGATGGACCACTTATTTATTTATTAAAATGTATAGCCAAAAAAAAAACATAAAAAAGGTTTATATACAAATATAATATTATAAATATAATATTATAAGGTATATATATATTCAGTGAGGAAAATAAGTATTTGAACACCCTGCTATTTTGCAAGTTCTCCCACTTAGAAATCATGGAGGGGTCTGAAATTGTCATCGTAGGTGCATGTCCACTGTGAGAGACATAATCAAAAAAAAAAATCCAGAAATCACAATGTATGATTTTTTAACTATTTATTTGTATGATACAGCTGCAAATAAGTATTTGAACACCTGTCTATCAGCTAGAATTCTGACCCTCAAAGACCTGTTAGTCTGCCTTTAAAATGTCCACCTCCACTCCATTTATTATCCTAAATTATATGCACCTGTTTGAGGTCGTTAGCTGCATAAAGACACCTGTCCACCCCATACAATCAGTAAGAATCCAACTACTAACATGGCCAAGACCAAAGAGCTGTCCAAAGACACTAGAGACAAATTTGTACACCTCCACAAGGCTGGAAAGGGCTTCGGGGAAATTGCCAAGCAGCTTGGTGAAAAAAGGTCCACTGTTGGAGCAATCATTAGAAAATGGAAGAAGCTAAACATGACTGTCGATCTCCCTCGGACTGGGGCTCCATGCAAGATCTCACCTCGTGGGGTCTCAATGATCATAAGAAAGGTGAGAAATCAGCCCAGAACTACACGGGAGGAGCTGGTCAATGACCTGCAAAGAGCTGGGACCACAGTTTCCAAGGTTACTGTTGGTAATACACTAAGACGTCATGGTTTGAAATCATGCATGGCACGGATGGTTCTCCTGCTTAAACCAGCACATATCCAGGCCAGTCTTAAGTTTGCCAATGACCATTTGGATGATCCAGAGGAGTCATGGGAGAAAGTCATGTGGTCAGATGAGACCAAAATAGAACTTTTTGGTCATAATTCCACTAAACGAGTTTGGAGGAAGAAGAATGATGAGTACCATCCCAAGAACACCATCCCTACTGTGAAGCATGGGGGTGGTAGCATCATGCTTTGGGGGTGTTTTTCTGCACATGGGACAGGGCGACTGCACTGTATTAAGGAGAAGATGACCGGGGCCATGTATTGCAAGATTTTGGGGAACAACCTCCTTCCCTCAGTTAGAGCATTGAAGATGGGTCGAGACTGTGAAAATGACCCGAAGCACACAGCCAGGATAACCAAGGAGTGTCTCTGTAAGAAGCATATCAAGGTTCTGGCGTGGCCTAGCCAGTCTCCAGACCTAAACCCAATAGAGAATCTTTGGAGGGAGCTCAAACTCCGTGTTTCTCAGCGACAGGCCAGAAACCTGACTGATCTAGAGAAGATCTGTGTGGAGGAGTGGGCCAAAATCCCTCCTGCAGTGTGTGCAAACTTGGTCATAAACTACAGGAAACGTTTGACCTCTGTAATTGCAAACAAAGGCTACTGTACCAAATATTAACATTGATTTTCTCAGGTGTTCAAATACTTATTTGCAGCTGTATCATACAAATAAATAGTTAAAAAATCATACATTGTGATTTCTGGATTTTTTTTATTTAGATTATGTCTCTCACAGTGGACATGCACCTACGATGACAATTTCAGACCCCTCCATGATTTCTAAGTGGGAGAACTTGCAAAATAGCAGGGTTATTTTCCTCACTATATATATATATATATATATATATATATATATATATATATATATATATATATATATATATATATATATATATATATATATATATATATATATATATATATATATATATATATATATATATATATATATGTATATATATATATATATATATATATATATATATATTATACCATAATATTATTATATTTTGCTTATAGGATTTTATGACCACTTCTATTTATTCATTTTTGGAGCTTAACATACTATGAACTGTCACTATATTGAAAAAAAAACACTGTTTTGTAAAGATTTTTCAAAAATGTTCCATTTATGTTCCACAGAAAAAATGACAGCATACAGGTTTGGAACATCATGAAGCGAAGTAAATAATGAAAATTTTTTGTATGAACTCTTTAATCAAATGAATATTATGCATTTTGAAAGTGCTACCTGGCCCCCGGTGCCGCTTCTCCATCCAGATGTAACAATTGTTCTGAGCTACGCCCGTCTGAGAGTCCAGGAAGGGCATGCGTACACTGCGCTCCGCACACAAGCGGGCATTGTAGCTGCGACAGTGCTCAATGGCCTCCCTGTAGAACTGGTCCCCAAGCCTGAGGAAGACACATTTGGTTAGGAATCCTGGTTTTAGCATAAACTATGTCAGTGCGACCTTCAACTAATAATTACTAGTACCTAAAAGCCTCATTGAATGCTAAACTCTCATACATTGGGTCACCATGATTTTGCCAAGTAAGACATGTTTTCTGAATCAACATATTTTGTTGTTCCTGGAACACCATTCCTGTCTGAAAATGTGGTCCTAATCATATCCCTACTGGAAATGATAGGTGAATAACACTGATGCAGAAGCACCTAACCCTGGATGTAAGCAAAACTTGACATAAACTGTAAACTTGTCCCTCAAATCTGGTTGGTTTATTGGAATGTTGTTCTGGGATCAACAAAGAAGTTGATCCAGGGGCATGTAGTGAAATCATATTCCCCCTCATACATTAGTCAGACTATGGAGCTGTTAAAGGGATAGTTCATCGAAAAATGAAAATTAGCCCATGATTTACTCAACCTCAAGCCATCCTAGGTGTATATGACATTCTTCTTTCAGATGAATACAATCGGAGTTATATTAAAAATGTCCTGGCTAATCCAAGCATTATAATGGCAGCCCAAAATTTGAAGCCCAAAAAGTGTATCCATCCATTATTTATCCAGTAAAGTAATCCACACGGCTCCGGGGGTTTAATAAAGGCCTTCTGAAGCAAATCGATACATTTGTGTAAGAAAAATATACATATTTAACATGATTATATAAAGTAAAATATCTACGTGACAATGACGTCAGACGTAGCGTAAGCGTTTTGAAGTCATATACCTCGCATGGCTTGAGAGTGAGTAAATCTTGGGGTAATTTTCATTTTTAGGAGAAATATCCCTTTAAGTTTAAAGAGCCGGCAATACAGGACTATGTCTGTTGGCTAATACCACTATACATCCATACAGTTTCAAAGCAAGCTTGTATTTTGTGCTGTCCAGCCTCTGGGTCATGCTTTCTTTTCACAATTCAGTTTCCCACCGACTGTTTGAGTTTGTTGCACTATTAGTTATAAGCACCGTCTCTATTGCATGAAGAAATGCTTACATTGTCATTCGTGTGATTCCCTATAGGCAGTCAAAAGTCACAAGACACAACTACCAACTTCCATATTGAAAGACAGAAGAGACACTGGACCCGAGCCAGCCTGCATGGCTTCTCTCCTCATAACTGCCTCCTGTTTCGATTAGATCACTTTTCTCTGGACTAGAGGATACACAGATATGTGAGGAATGCTGGGTTGGACAAAGAGGAGTATTCCAACCCAGCATAGTGACACAAAGAGCCTCAGTGTTTGGAGGGAGCAGGAGAGAATAAGAAGGCAGGTATGAAAAGCAAAGGTCTGAGAGAGAGACAAATGAGACTACTAACATTTGACAGCATAGTTTACCCCCAAAAGTAGGTTTAAGAATCGACAACCAGTCCAGTTCCATGTAAAATTTAAAAAAAGTTACATTTTGGAATGTTATGTGTTGTTTTGAACTAAGGCTGTCACTTTATCAGATTTTCACTACACAATTATCAAAACACGAGTGTAGGGAGGCAGAGAGTGAGTTTGTAACCATAACTGTACAGAAGCATACAAAAAGAAAACTGTTGTTGTTATCGGCACTTCCTGCAACACCCTGTCTTTTTTCCTGAATAAAAACTCAGGGAACTAACTTTTTTGAGTGTGGGTAGAGTGTTTTGCTTTCATATGTCATCAGATATGACTTTGTGTGGCAGTAGTAGCTAAAAATTATGTTTTATGACTAGTGGCAATCGGTGTTAAGGTGCAATACTGCCACCTGCAGTGTTGGAGAGTCAACCAGAATTCAAAATGATGCAAAACAAAATTAGTTATTTACAATATTATGGTATTATTTATTTGTTTATTTATTTTTATTTTTTTAAATCACAGTCAATACCAATATATGAAATACCCTGCTTTGGTCCCCATTGACTGTGTGTTTCAACTGTTTTCATCCAAACATTGAAAGAAAGAAAGGTCATACAGGTTTGAAACAAAATGAGGGAAATAAATGACAGAATTTTCATTTTTGACTTTTTCCTTTGTCACATGTGACATGCCACACTGATTACACCAATCAGGCATAACATTATGACCAGGTGAAGTGAATAACACTGATTATCTCTTCATCACGGCACCTGTTAGTGGGTGGGATATATTAGGCAGCAAGTGAACATTTGGTCCTCAAAGTTGATGTGTTAGAAGCAGGAAAAATGCGTAAGGATTTGAGCGAGTTTGACAAGGGCCATATTGTGATGGCTAGATAGCATCTCCAAAACTGCAGCTCTTGTGAGGTGTTCTGGGCCTGCAGTGGTCAGTATTCATCAAAAGTGGTCCAAGGAAGGAACAGTGGTGAACCGGCGTCAGGTTCATTGATGCACGTGGGGAGCGAAGGGTGGCCCATGTGGTCCGATCAAACAGATGAGCTACTGTAGCTCAAATTGCTCAAGAAGTTAATGCTGGTTCTGATAGAAAGGTGTCAGAATACACGGTGCATAGCAGTTTGTTGCGTATGGGGCGGCATAGCCGCAGACCAGTCAGGGTGCCCATGCTGACCCCTGTCCACCGCCAAAAGCGCCAACTGTGGGCACGTGAGTATTAGAACTGGACTGCAATGGAAGGTGGCCTGGTCTGATGAATCACATTTTCTTTTACATCACGTGAATGGCTGGGTGCGAGTGCGTCGCTTACCTGGGGAACACATGGCTGATCCATGGAGGCCCCACCTTGCAACTTACAGGACTTAAAAGATCTGCTGCTAACATCTTGGTGCCAGATACCACAGCACACCTAGTGGAGTCCATGCCTCGACGGGTCAGGGCTGTTTTGGCAGCGAAAGGGGGACCAACACAATATTAGGAATGGTTATAATGTTAGGCCTGATCGGTGTATATACAAAGTATGTGTTTAGGAGAGATAACAGTTTCTTGATGGAATAAACATGGTATTGTTCTGTTGCCTAAAAATGAACTATTCATCTTTATATTATGTGAAATCGAAACCCAGAATCATTAAATTCCTTATGCTTTCTGTCTCTTCCCAAAAAACACTGAGAACATTATCTCCCAGATCAGCCGTTGAATTATGAATAATCTGCTTGATTCTTCTCTTGTCATTTATCTTGAAAATCTCCAGATTACATCTACATTTCTTCTTTCCTCCAGCATCCGCTATCCGGCTCCTCCACAGCTCTCCCTTTCCTGGTCTTCCTGTGAGCATTATTTCCCTGAAACAAAATGCCTGTGCTATCAGCTGGAGACTGCAGGAGTCATTATGTAAGTTGCAGTGACAGAGGCCTGCATTAGAGCGCCCACGACCTACGTGAGAGCCACTATCACCATAATCATCAACATGCTCCACTGGACTAAACGGCCCTGATGGCTCTCAACTCAAGTTCTCTCTCCGAGTCGATCTGTAACTACTTTTCAGCACCTTAAACAAAAAACCATAACAGACCCCAGAGATGACAAGTGCTTACCAATGAGCGGCTGATGATGACGGTGTCTATCAACACCATCTTAAGGAAAGAGCTCAACTGAGAAGACCATGCTTCATACAGCCTCCCCCCTACAAAACATTTACTATAAACGGCCTCCCGTATTACACTCAAGCAAGGACTCTGGTCAACAGAGTGGAGCAGTTATGTAAACAGTTAGACTGATGTGTTCGAAGACACATATTCTCCCTGGAGGCATGGATAAAGAGAGTCTCTTGAAGGTTGTTGAGATCTTCACTCTTTTAATGTCAATTAGTTATGGACTGGGGAAAATAGAAGGGATGTTTATTAAATCTGTCACATATTTGATTTTCACAACAGTTGCTTGCTTCTAGATAATGCATGTTTTACAAGTCTGAGGGCAGGAAACAGTGTGGCTTTGGTCAAGTAAAATCCTTTGGTCAAGTAAAACAATGTACGTGAGCTCACCAAAATTGTGGGATTGTGTGACACTGGAATGTTTTAGAATAAACATTGAGCTAACATAGCATTGTGTGGATATATTGTTCTGTAAACTGAGAGGGTTTAAAGACTACAATTCACGTTGAAAGATTTGATTTAACTGTCTTATATACAAAAATGCAAAGCTTATTTTAAATTATATTAATTTAGATTTCATAAATAAATAATCACTATACTGCAACAATAGAAGCATGATTATTTTATTTTCTTTCCTTTAATAATAATAATACTAAAAACATTTTTTTTTGTATTTTTTTGTTATTTATGTGTGTTATAATTGTTTATGTTTATAATTTATATATTTATGTATATTTAATGTAGTTTTATTTCATACTCAATAGTATATTTACTATGAAATTATTTATTTTATAAAATAATTATTATATTATTAAGAATTATTTTATTTTGACAAAATACATTTTTATTGTGTGGACTAACAACAACAATGACAACAATATATTATACTAATTTAATATTAAATATCAATACATGAAATAATATACATAAATAACAGTAATAAATGTATATACACACACACACACACACACACACACACACACACACACACACACACACACACACACACACACACACACACACACACACACACACACACACACACACACACACACACACACACACACACACACACACACACACACACACACACACACACACACACACACACACACACACACACACACACACACACACACACACACACACACACACACACACACACACACACACACACACACACACACACACACACACACACACCATAATATTTTTTACTATTATTATTATTTTATGCAAAAGCTATCAAATTTTTGATTTGGGCTATGTTTAAATGTATACATAAAGTGTTAATCAAACATGAAAATAGTGAATAGTGACATTGATTGGTACTCGATAACCGATTTAGAAAAAAAAAACATATATAAATGACAAACTTGTTTGTCTGTAGAAAAAAAATACACTGCTGACCAAAAGCACTAAAATGTCCTCTCTGAAAGGTAGAGCAAAGAAATTAGCTGTGCAGACTAAACATTTATTCAGTTTTTTACACATCCAAATCAAAGGTATCTGTAAACAACCGTTTTTCTGTCAGCCTGTTTCAGCCTCTATGAAAACTGTAAATGAAACTTCTGCACTGAGCCATGTGCTTTGTGCCTGGGCTGCTCTTAGGAAATTAATACCTATTCTTTATTCAACAGAGCAGAGCTGCCGCTCATTCACAGTTTTGTGTGTAACTCAGAGACTGGAGGCCCCTTTACTCAGCAGAGCCAGCGTCTATATTCATATTACTTGAACAACAGGGGCGTCTCCTTTGTGTCTCAAAAGAACATAGCCAAACTTCTTAAGCATGGAGAAGATGTCTTTCATATTTAAATGACCCCTTTAGTTTGATTTAATTAGAATGGTCTCTCTGGACAGGTGTCCATGAATAATCATTGGCTTAGGTAGGCGTTGCTCAGAGAATTGTTGTTCTTTTTCAAATACATATGCATACCGCCGTGATAATCAGCACTGCATATCAATTAAACACGTGCTTTATAAACTGGCCCTCCAAATGTGATTAAGCTTTCATTAGTTAACAGGCCGGCACAGGGACGTCTTGTCTCAAAGCACTTCCTAAGGAAGCTTTTCATCGATGCAAGTAAACAAGATTTGATTGAACTGAAACGTTGTATCAGATTTAAAAATAAAATAAAAATCAGGGCTTCCTTGTTCAAACCACCTTGAAATCTCAATACATTAAAAATATACCACAAACAGATGTCCAACATAACAGCATTTCAAACGTGTATGTTAAAGTACCCTGCTATACCCAGCCTAAAATACATCCCAATATGCCCGACACAGAAACATTTGGCTCAACCAATGGTGGTAATTTGGGGCGGGGCTTTCTGCTCACTGACCAATGGCAGTCAGGAAATGATCAGTCTACCGCAGGCACAGAAATGCCTCACCTTTAAACCTCTTCAAAACCTCTCACTTCAAAGTAAACCACCTCTCCAAATAGAATAATCATTTTATGTGATCATATGGGTATTTTAAAACAGTCTGTAGTGCACCGGAGGGTAGAGAGGTGCTAATATGAATAGGGATTTGCCCTCCACAGTGAGTCGTGTGAAGAGAGAGTGATCCATCACAGTCAGGCTCCTTTTCTGTATGTCTGGGGAGATGAAGAGGCTGAAAACAGAAGCAGTAGTCTCTCTCTCTCTCTCTCTCTCTCTCTCTCTCTCTCTCTCTCTCTCTCTCTCTCTCTCTCTCTCTCTCTCTCTCTCTCTCTCTCTCTCTCTCTCTCTCATTGATCATCTAGTGACAGAATTTAGGCTTTTAACAATTTAACTTCATTGAATTTAAATCATTAATTGCAGGCTTCTTTAATTGCCTTTTTGTTTAATTGCATAAACTGTAACCAGACTACTGATTTTAGCACTGCATGATATTTCAGTGCCATATCAATTATGCACTATACAGATTTGTAAATTTTAGGCATCTGTCAATACTGGCAATATAAACTAGCATTCAAAGGTTTTTTTATGTTTTTGAAAGAAGTCTCATATGCTCACTAAGGCTGCATTTATCAGTTTGAATATATTTTAACATG
Source organism: Gobio gobio (assembly GCF_949357685.1). NCBI lineage: Eukaryota > Metazoa > Chordata > Actinopteri > Cypriniformes > Gobionidae > Gobio > Gobio gobio. The sequence continues at coordinate 22,196,445 of NC_137105.1, forward strand.
TAATCTATTCCTGTGATGTTAAAACTGAATTTTCAGCATCATTACTCCAGTCTTCAGTGTCACATAATCTTTCAGAAATTATTCCAATATACTGATTTGGTGCTCAGAAACATTTATTCTTATTATGAATAATATCCGCTATTTACAAGTTATCTGCCATGATAACATGTACATAATTTGCAACCCACAGTATAAAACACATAGTCTAAGTATTTAGAAGAAGCCTTTTCTAATGGAAATTCACATAACATGCTTGTACCCAGAAATTGTAATTGTATGGTTTATTATGAATCTGTGAAATAATGTATGATTGTAATGGAAATGCAATGCCTAATTATTCAGCTCAGCTCTGAACCTCTTTAGTCAGTCTTAAAGAGTTTGAAGCAAATCTAGGCTGTGAGGAAGCTAAACATAGGTGCCCTATCAGACTGCTGTGCTTTCATGATATCGCTCATTTTCTGAGAGAAACCTCTCAGCGGTGAATAAAAAAAAGGGCCTTGAGCAAGAGAGAAAAGGCCAGAAGAGCTTGAAGAACTCCTGGAGTGTGCAGTTGTGTGGCTTGCTAGCAAACATTTATTTAAAAAAAAAGAAAAGGAAAAAAGGTGATGTAGTGGGTCTAGACTGTTTGCAAAGGGATTATGGAATGGAATGAAATGAGGCACCAAAATTATGCCTTCCTTTTAGTTCATTTTTTAGATCCATTTCTTTTTCATGTTTTTTTTAAAGACTCAACATAAGCAAAAAATAAAACAAATGCTGAACATGAGGGTTTTGAAGTGGGGTCTATCCCAGCACAAACCCCTGTTCCTGGACACACAAAGACCTCTGGCTCAACGGTGTTTGTAGTGCAGTTGTAATGCGAAAGCGAAATGCATCCAGACGATCCAGACAGACGAAGATGGGGGGAGGGGAACAGCCAACCGCAAACGCCTTAACCTAAACCCCACATATTCACCCCCTCAATTTATATGAGACGAAACAAACGCAAACCACCTGACCCCACTCTCCAGACACTAATAAATGAATAGGCTAAATGCTGTTGAACATGGTATATATGACTGCTCCTCCATAGAAAAGAACACTTGTACTTAACAGCGTTGGGAAGTAATCTCATTCACGACGAACAACAACCAACAACCAGACAAGAAACACATTATTTGCCTGGGCAACATGATGAGATTTAGAGAGGAAGAAAAAAAATCACAGCCAAATTACACCAGCAACAGTCTTTGTTAACCAAATCCAACATTTACAAATTCTTTCATAACACAATAGGTGAACAGGCTTACTGTCTTATAGCAAAGTATTTAGAACAATATCAGTGGGGAGAGGGAAAAACATAAAAGTGTGCTCAGACAGGTGTATACGGCTCCTTTTCCTGCTCCCGGTGACCCCCTGATGTCTTTTTGGTGGGATGGGAGGGGAGCTTTATGTCCATGATCTGGAGCAGATGGGGCTCTGTCTCTTGCCCACTGACATCTCTGCGGCTAGTCATCGGAACAGATGGGTACTGAGGGATCCTGGGATATTGCTAATCTGCTCCACCACAGCATTTAGAGATGGTGCATCCCCCTCAGTGTACACACTTATACCGACAAATCAGCTTGAGTTTGAATGGAGATGAATCACTGAAGTAACTATAATTTAGGCGTGCAACCATTATTTTGGTGAGGAGACACCAGATGCAATCCTATCTCACTTGCAAGATAAGACACGACCGAAGGAAAAAAACGAAACAATTTGTAAATAACACAGTTACTCTAGTCATGTCATATCTGTTATATATAGCATAACTATTTATTACACATATGTCATTTGTAACCATTTTTAAGATGGACATCTAAAGCTTTTGTAAGCACTTAGGCAAATATTCCACATTTTGTCTACTTACTATGTTATAGGTATAGCATAAGATAACTGCACATGTGCAATTCAAAGGGTGACATAGGATTTGATTTTGTGTTTGATTTGATTTCTCCATGAAATATTTAAGACTAATTCCTACAAGGTAAGGTTTCACCTATTCTAATTTTAACCAAAAGGTACTGACAAATGCAGATAAGTAGGACAAACCCTTCTGACCTCTCCTTAAAGTTCTAATAAATGTAATCTAATAAAAGCTGGAATTCTGTCACATGGGAGAAAGCAGCTCTGCAATTCAACAGCCAAACAAGAGAGAACAGGACAGTGAATTCCATTGTTATCCATCACTTGATCTTGACTTAATGAATGTTACCCTTTTTTTTATAGCATAGCCTACCAGATATTTTATCACACATAGCCTAAAACGGCGTTTATTCACCAGACACGATATCAATGTATATCTCATGTCAACCGATAAAATATATGCGTTAAAGAAAGTTATCTAATGAATTCCTGTGAAAAGGCACATATTTAATACTAACCCATAGCCAACAACTTATTCTGCAACTTGCCACTTTTCAGTTCTCAATGTATACGTGACAGGGTTATCTGTCCAGCAGTTCTCCCCAGGCCACGGGGAAATTATTCGATCCCTACTTATAGGCATTTTAGGACAATAATGCAACCGAACCATAATCGTTTTACCGCGTGGCATCTGGATCTTTAAATGATTCCTTTACGATTTAAGTAGTTTACATACAGCACGCTAGTACAGTCATATGACAGCTCGTCCCGACAGATTTCATATATGGCCAAGGCTTTATCTAGGTGTCCTGCAAACAAGTCAACGGAGTCTGTAACGTTACACTCTCGAAGCATTGCATCCGAAATAATGCTGCACTCACATTGACCATCAGAGGCTGAATGCTAAAACACACCGTTGCATATTTGCAGAATGAATGTCCGCACATAACGCTTTAAATGTACTTACATATGTATACATACATTACACGCCCACACAAAGAGAAACTACGCGGATTAAACAGTTATTCGTTTGGGACATAATTCCTTGAAATACAAAATGCACGGTGCCCACCGTTCTATTTCGAGACTCGATTTGCACACACACTCCAAATCATGCGGAATACAACACATTTTCGAAAACGAGCGGAAATAATGTTTATAATTACTTACGCTTTCAGCGGATTCTGAATGACAGTCGCCATTTTGCCACACTGTAACCTAATATTCCAAATCTCTGAGTTCTTTGGGATCCTTGTGAAAGAAAACAGCCAATACGGACCTCAGTGTCCGGCAGTCTGGCCAATACAATACTAGGAATCAGAATCTGGGCGTAGCTTCCAAGAGCTGTCAAAATTATTTAAACAAAATTCAGCATCTTTACTTTACACTATATTATTGGCAAGTTGCAGAGATAAAGTAATGCTATTTAATGAAAATTGCATATACATATTTTTTTTTCTTACATCCAGGAACAGAATAAAAGCCTCTTTACAAAATAACCTTCATCTGACAGTTTTAACTAGATCTTTATTTGTACCCCTGCAGCTTGGTCCATTATTGTGGTTGGTGAATTTTATACGGCCTATTTTAAATATAAAAATGTAAACAGTCAAAAGTAAAATATCAACAATATTAATATAATTAAAACAATAAAAATAAACACTGTATATTTTAGGTACACGTGTTGTTATATTGTTATCATTTTTTAAAATAAAAATATATAAGTAATTATCTATATTTTTATCCATTCATTTAGCTTCTAAATTGTCTGTATGTCAACGAGACCAGAGCCATATAGAGAGAGAGTTGCGACAACTCCATAGACTCCAATGGAACGGTTTTTTTTACAGCAATGGCGGCTCACGGAGACTCTCAATAGTTCCCGGAAGTAGCAGCCGCGCCATAGAGAACAGCAGAACAGACCGTTTGTGATGCACTTTTAAAAGGTAAGACGTTTAATCAGTAAGATTTTAAATGATCAGCACATTTTAATCAAAATAACTTGTACATTAAAGCCTGCTTGTGTAGATTATTCATCATTAAAAAAATATATATTTTAAAAACAACATCGCTGTAACTACATACTCATGCTACATACACAAGTCGATGTGTAATAAAATTATTGAAAATCAATGCATTTATTGACTATTAATTACCAAAAAGCGCAGTTCTGTCACTGTGACTATCAATTTGAATTGCCCGTCAAAGCACTTCCTGGAACTATTCGAGGTCTACATGAATCACGTGACTATCAAGCGTTTTGAACTTCCGTTGTCGCAACTCTCTCTCTCTATGGCTCTGAACGAGACCATCCTCTGAGGTGATTGACAACTCATTATCCAATCACATTATTTCATTATTGAACAGTCTCAGAGTTCCACCAATGAACAGTAAGGAGGCGGTGATTCCCTGTGTCATGAGGAAGTTGTATTTCCAAACAGGAAGAAGTCCACGACTGGCATCTATTTCAGGTAAGTTTATTATGACTTTCCTTTTTATATAAAATTAATAAGTTAATACGGCGATCAGTAAATATAGAGTAAGTTACTTGTCTGTGAAAGTAACCGTTAACATAAATGAACGAGCCACGTGAATGTTCATAGTCTTAGCATGTTAGCTCGTTCAGCTCTATAACAAATCAGTGTTTTTCATCTGTGGTCACTTTCTTAATAATGCTCCAAAAAGCTTAGGTTTAGTTTCACGTTCCAACACCCAAAAAAAATAATACACACATTTTCCTCTTTATTTAAATATAAAGGTATTAATCTGATTGTACTAATTTAGCAGATGTACTGGCATGACTCCTGAGAAGTAGAAATGAAGCGGGGATGTGAAGCGAGAGGTAGAGACCGTCACCGACACCAGTCACAGTGGCGGAGGAGACACCGCTCAGCCCACGAGGAGCAGGAACATAGGTGACTACCACGGGCAGTCTTATCCCCTTTCACATAGACACGGCTTAAAATTAAATTATGAAACATTTACTCACCCGCATGCTGTTCCATACCTGTTCGACTTTTTATGAGGAACACAAAAGATGATGTCAAGCAGAATGACAGCCTCATTGTTTGGGCAAATGAAGCAGTCAAAGTGAAATGGTGAGTGATGCTGGCATTCTGCGAACATCTCCTTTTGTTCCTCAGAAGATAGTAAGTCATACAGGTTTGGAACGACTTAAGTGTCAGTACATTTTTTGAGTGAACCATCTCTTCAAATCAATGCATGTGGTCATACTAAAGTTTTAAAACCTAAAGCCAAGCCAGAGGCAAGATGTCAACCAAGACGACAGTAAATACCAAGCAAGTAAAGACGGTACTTGCTACAGTAAAGACGACATAGTAAGACGACAGTAAGGACAACATAGCAAGACGTCAGTAAGGACCACATAGCTATAATAACAGTTAAATTCTGTTTATAGTAATAGCCATCTGTATATTATATTATATTCATAGTACATATCCACCTGTAAATTCTGTTTATAGTATTAACCATCTGTATATTATTCACTGTACATATTCACCTGTAAATTCTGTTTATAGTAATAACCATCTCTCTATTTATAGACATATTTATATATACTCAGTACATATCCATGTCCTGCACTTATGCAAACGTTGTATATCCTGCACTTGCTGCTATTGCACTTCTGGTTAGACCTAAACTGCATTTCGTTGCCTTGTACTTGTACTTGTGTAATGACAATAAAGTTGAATCTAATCTAATCTAATCTAATAGCAATACGACAGTAAGGACAACATAGCAAGACGACACTAAGGACAACATAGCAAGGCGACAGTAAGGACAACATAGCAATACGACATAAACAGAGAGATCTCTTTCAGATCCTAGTTTCAGATCCTAGATACTAGTTTATCTGAAAAAGCAGGAACAATACAGTAAGGACGACAGAACATAAACAGAGAGCATATCAACATATACTAATTTATCTGAACACGTAGGCAAGGACTGTTGACAAGGACAAATGTATAGTACAAATCAGTCGACTAATTTTTGGCACAGATGGAACCCCATACCGCCATACATTTTTTTCAGATTATTTTTAGTCTGGCTTGTATTGTATTTATGTTAGCCGTTACTACCAAGCATTCATAATAAGTTATTTTCTAGGTCTGACAGCGCTGCAGGTGATGCAGGATCATCCTCGTCATCCTCATCTGCACCAGGTGAACTTTTACTTTGCATTATCCTCTGCACTTCTTTCTGTTTGTAGCAGTTAAAAAATAATTTAACTTAGCCATTAATCATTATCCCTTATAGAGTTGCCAGGCTTCTACTTTGACACAGAGAAAAACCGCTACTTTCGTTTGTTGCCTGGACACAACAACTGTAACCCTTTGACAAAAGAAGGGCTCCAGAAAAAGGAAGAGGAGAGAAAGAGAGCAGCACTGCTTGCAGAGGATGATGGTCCTAAGAAGGTGAGCTGGGGAAGTACTGAATATGTCCGTACATGTATTTTATATGGACATTCCTCACTGCTACATTTTTGCACTAAATTCCTGCTGTAACATCATTCTTTGAGAGACGTCTATTGATGTTTTGTGCAAAAGCATATCTGCAGTAGACGGGTTTTGTAGGTAATAAATTATTGTATCGATTTATCAAGCCTATTGAAATATAACTATCTCCTTGAATCTCCCTTTTATGTTCAGAAAGCTCCTAGGACTGGGCTGAATTCTGCATTGCTGTTACAGAAGAGACATCTGGGTCTGCTGCCCCCAAGCTCTTATTCTAGGTATGGCATGAAGTAATGTTTTATGAATACAATTTTCTTTTAATAGATGTTTTACCAGGAACAAAAATTGAATCCCAAAATGAATTTGATCCCAAGGCTGTTCTCATTTTGCAGGCTGATCCATGAAGTGAAAGTCAGTGGGATGCAACGTCACAGGCTGGAGGTGCAGAGCTCCAACTCCACCTGCCCAAACACTGACAACTTTCATCTCATAGTTGTAAGCCTCTCGTTTAATGGGGGAAAACTTGAAAACTTCGAAAGAAAACAATGATTTCTGAGGCAACTCAGTCTATTTAAATGTATTCTCAGTGGAAAAACGGCCTGTTATGCCGAGGACATGAATCTCGAGAACATTAATGCTATTTTTTGGGGTTTGTTTTCATGGAAATGTTGTTATTGGCAGGTGTTACTGGAGGTGTTGGCCTCCAGTTGTCTGTGCTTTGGAAAACTAGCAGAAGGAAGATTAAGTTTTGGCGGTGATTGTTTTTTACAGTCTGACTATGGTTCCTTTTTTCTGGATGCATCTTATTAGGCAGATTCAGCTTGTGAGAGAGTTTTCACAGTGAATGATGTGTCGCACGGAGGCTGCAAGTACGGCATTATGAATTTCCATGGCTGCAGAAAAGGCTCTCTGTCGGTGGAGATGTGCGATAACCTTTATTTTACTAACCGCAAGGTAAGCTGGGTAGTTTAAAATGAATTCCTTTCACCAATTAAAAACAAAACGATGTTTCATAGTAATGAATTCGTAATGAACCATTTTTTTTCTTTTCAGGTGAACTCTGTGTGCTGGGCCTCTGTGACACATACAGACTCGCATGTTCTGTATCCTTCAAACATTTTAGATTCTAGAAACTAAAGCTTCAATTATGTTTGAGATTTATTGTGAAACTGTAGATCTGTGTTAATTGTCAGAAATGTTCATAATCAGTACTTAAAATAAATTAATTAATCGTAAACATAACCACAAAACAAAATCCCAGGACTTCAAATACCAAGTAACTAACCCTAACCCCACTGTATAAATTTACAGTATGTTTAGTATGAATGTTTAATGTAAAAAATGTGAATTGTGAAATACTGCATATCATATTTCACTATACTAGTCACTGTGTCATACTTGCATGTTTACTCTAGTAATGACAATTAATCATGAACATCTCTAATTGGTAAGGAAGTGTTTCTTGACAAGTGTTTTCAGGTTGTGTTTGGTGGGCATTTCTCAGACGCCAGGCTGTGTGAGCCTGTTACCTGCTTCTCTTTTCAGCAACTTCAATCCAGGTTCAAATCTTTACCTTTTGGGTCTCCCACATTTTTAAATAAAACATATATTTGTTTTCCCTGTATTAAGCTGAAATGACTGGACAAATTTTTTTCTTCTTCAGATCAACCAGGTATGCTGTGCAGTTTTAAGATCTCCACAGCTTGGTCATGTGCGTGGTGTCTCAACCCACAGGCTGATAAAACCTTCAGCACTGGTGAGTTTTTGAGTCTCTGTATACTGTACGAGTTTGTATACATTTCTGCGTTTGCTATTGGAATGAATGGACTCTATACTACAGTTAAAAGTTTGGGGCTAGTAAGATTTTCTTTGTTTGTTTTTGAAAGAAGATGCTCACTAAGGCGGCATTTATTTGATCACAAATATAGTAAAAACGGTTACACTTTACAATAAGGTTGTATTAGTTAACATTAGTTAATGCATTAGTTAACATGAACTTACCATGAACAACACCTCTGTTCAGCATTAGTTAATATTTGTTAATGTTAGTTAATAAAAATCCAGCTGTTCATGTTAGTTCACAGTGCATTAACTAATGTTAACAAGATTTTAATAAAGTATTAGTAAATGTCGAAATTAACATTAACAAAGATAAATAAATGCTTTATAAGTGAAGTATGTTACATAATGAACCTTATTGTTAAGTGTTATGGTAAAAACAGTATTAAAAAAATGGTTAAAATTTAAAATTACTGTTTTGTATTTTAATATATTTTAACATATCCAGTCTTCTGTGTCATGATCCTTCAGAAATAATTTTAATATGCTGATTTGGTGCTCAAAAATATTTATGTGGAAACGGAGATACATTGTTTGAATAGCATTTTTCCCTGTAACATTATAACTGTCTTTACAGTCACTTTTGAGCAATTTAATGTATCCTTGCAGAATTAAAGTATACATTCCTTTAAAACAAATAATATCTTACTGACCCCAAATTTGGACAGTGGTTTTTTTTTTAGGCTATATATATATTTATATGTACACCTAGGCCTTTCTCGCCGAGTGATTGTTACGGATGCTGTGACTGGACGCAGAGCAACATACCTCGCTGGAAGTGATGTTCTAGCTCAGCAGTTTGCCCTAAGGGTGAGAAGAGAGCATTGCCTGAAAAATAAATATTCATTGTGTTCAATTCGGGGTCATGGTGCAAGTGGTAGTGCACATGTTTGTCCAGTCTACGTCATGTCCCTATTGCCATATATAACTTCTCTGCCTTTATCCTCCTACTTTCCAGTTTGACTATAATTTAAAGGTGCTCTTTCACTTGTACCTCATTAAAAAGGTTTACACATAACATTCCTTTGTGTAAACCTTTTTAATGAGGTACACATGAAAACATGCAACATGAAAAACATAATAGCCTTGCATAATAAAATACAAAGTTCAAGCAGAATAATAATAAAAAACCTTACAAAAAAAGTTTTCGCTTTACAAAAAGGTCATATTAGTTAATACATTATCTATTAATGAGCAATGCATTTGTCACAGTATTCATTAATATTTGTTATACTTTTAATAAAATACAACAGTTCATTGTTAGTTCATGTTAGCTCAGGTCCGTTGAATAATATTGACAAATGTAATTAACAAATGGAACCTTGTTGTAGGTTTTGATTGTAAAACTTTCCCAAGATTTTAAAAGTAGTTTTTGGTTTATCGCGATATTATTATTATTATTATTTTTTAAACCAATGGCCATCATTTATCTAGTTTGTATAAAGTAATTTTTTTATTGCATGGAATCCTTTTTCGTGACTCTGTATGGGAATGTTTTTGTAAATTTGTATTGTACATTTTCATTTTGTTTGCCTTACTTACTGTATGCATGTGAGCAAAGATATCTGTGCGACACTTGTGTCATGTACCTCGTATTTCAGGCTCCTGTGCTGTTCAACGGCTGTCGCTCTGGAGAGATCTTCAGCATTGACCTGCGTCAGCGTGACAGGGGTCGCAGTCACGGTTGGAAGACCAGCCGCTTCTACCAGGAGTCAGCCATCACCTCGGTCCAACTGCTACAGGATGAGAACTACCTCCTCGCTGCTGACATGCTGGGCAATGTCTGTCTATCATAAACAACTGAAATCGCCACAAATGCTAATATAGGTTTAGTTAATAACATTTAGAGCACTCAGGTATGAATTACCCAATCTTTATTCTCCCTTCATATCGTCACTGAACAGATTAAGCTGTGGGATATCCGTCTTAAACGATCTGTCAAACAGTATGAAGGACACCACAATGAATACGCCTATCTACCCGTTCATGTCAATGAACCAGAAGGATTGCTTCTTGCTGGTACATCTTTTTCGTATAACCCAAATAATCATGTAGAGCTTGTTTAGTTCTTCCCTAATGCTTATACCACATCTCCTGTGTACCGTTTGCAGTGGGTCAGGACTGCTACACCCGGCTTTGGAGCCTTCACGACAGCCGTCTCCTCAGGACAATCCCCTCGCCTCACCCTGCAGGGAAGGACTCAATCCCAAATGTGGTGTTTTCCTCCCAGCTGGGTGGTAGTAGAGGACTTCCTGGACTCCTTATGGCCGTTCGTCATGATCTGTACTACTACTCTTACAACAAAGACTATCAGGATGGGCTAACACTGGAGGGTCAGCAGTGCTGATAATTACCCTCTGAAAAGGAGTATAAGGCTGCTGTGTTGACAATTACATGTTCTTACTGACCGAAATGTTGCCATTTGTACCATCTGCCTTTAGTTTAGTTTTTTTAAAGTAATATAGATTAGACTGTGAGGGATTCAGAATACTTGCTTGTCCGTTATATCATCAATAGATTAATTTTGAAAAAGCTTTAGATTTATCTACATTATAGTCGCATATAGCCACTTGAAACATACCTCCTAAAAGTGCAATTTTATGGTTGTTTTTGAAGAAGAAAAAAATACATTTTACTTGAAACATGCTGGAACTTTTTGTAAAATAAGAGGGAAACTATTCATTACTGTTCAAAATAAATCCAAACTTTGTTTATCTGTATCTTTAGGTCAAATCTCAACAAGAATTTAACTGTAATTTAATATTTTTTTTAAATATTCTTTTGTGTTCTATAGAAGAAATAAGTCAGAGGTTTGTAAGAACATTATGGTGAATAAATGACAATTTTCATTTTAAGGTGAACTGTCACTTTAAGAACTGAAATGCATTTATTCACTCATTTTTATATGCAAGCCACACTCTTAGAGGTCCTCAAGTTTAATTTAATTGGCATACAAGGTGCAAATGATATAAAATGATATTCATGTTTCTTTTGTCTGTGTCAGTCATGTTCAGTCATCCAAACATAATGCCTCACAGAGTATGATAACCTGATTCTACATAATGAGTGTCCGTTTGGCCAAGAAATCCATTTTACTGACAGTGATCATAACACATACCAGGGGCTAAATGAGAGCGATTTCCATATAATAACATTTATTATAATAATAATAATGATTCATGTGGATTGGCATCTCTTGACAGAAGAGCCACATCATTTGTGCGGTTTCATCATGGCTTTGTGTTAGGAGTAACAATGCCGTTTGATTCGGCAACAGTGGTAGTGATTCATTAAAAAGGTCCGTTTTAAAAACCAAACAAAAACTTCCTCCTCGAGTACACACATTTAAAATAAATGATAAAGAAGTCTTTAAATTATACTGAACAATATCAGATAGTTTAGCACGATCATGTGAGATCAGCTTCAAAATAGGCAGCAAATAATTGAGACAAACAGTAATGAATCTAAAATCTACACTAGGGTTTCTTTGAGGGTAACGGAATGCAAGACAATATGGACAATTTTGTATTTTAAAAGCAAATTGACTGTAAATCTTTCGTAAAACTGAAAATTGAGCAACACAACAGGACGGTAAATAATATTAGTAATATTTGTGCACCGGTCTAATGTCTCCTGTAGAGGCCTTATGTTAGCTGCCTTTACCCACAGGAAGGCCCATATGGATCTGCAGCCACAGAAATGGAAAGCCCATAATTCATATTTTGTACCTTAAAGCATGTTTAACACTTTTTTTCTACCACATTTAAGCCCATTCTGCAGATTTCCCCCCCCAAAACATTTGTTCCATCTGGACCTGCCCACAGGTAACGTATTGCATGGTAGACAAGGATTGTCCAGGGTCTGACACATTTATTTTCCTGATGGATTTAACCTTTGAAAGAAAAAAAAATATGTAGGCTATTACATATGTTAAACTGTGAACAGCTTATGTAGAGTTGAGGAGCATGACGTGAATGAAATGTAGGGGCAAAAAGCAGAGATGTTCCTCTTGTTTTCAACAATCAATAGGATTTATCGGTTTGAGAGCAGCACTTCTTCCCTCCCAACCTGTACTGAAGCACTGTAGCCACAAATATGGGGGTGTCTTATAATGCGGAGTGATGTTCGGTTCTGCTAGAGCTCTCCAGATTTTTGGTTGCAGGTGATACACACCCGCACGGGATGGTCCCAACCCCTGGAGGGCACGGCCCGGCGATCAGGGGAGCAGTCGTTACATACTCCTTGTCCACATGCACGGCAGTGATGGATAGAGAGACGGGCATTAAACTCACGCTGGCACTGGTAGCAACAATGGATGTCTTGGTCAGGGACCCAATATGCTGGACGGGCGGCATCTTTTACCAGACCTGGTAAATGCACAGGTGCATTTGATCATGCTGATATCCCAGTGCAAGTATGCAACTATGATTATGAAAAAATGCTTAAACCTTAAGATCACAGAACAGGTTGAACTAGCCTAAGGTTTTAAACGTGTATTAATATAATCTATTAATTATAAAAACATTATAATAGACTGACACTCAACTGTATTTCCAGTGTGAATTCATATTATGTCATATTAACATTTTCATAGGCTCATAAAACCGTGAAATACAGTGAAGAACTCACCAAGAGGGATGTCTATGGCAGTGACTACGGCTCCTAATGTGTTCTGAACAGCTTCTCCCACCTTCCTGGCAATCAGAGTCCCACCTTCTTCCTCTTCCAGCGCTGCATCCAGCAGTTCTGTGAGACCATAATTTTGAATTTATTCATATTATGAATTGAAATAATGCATGTTTATGTCACAACATGTTGCATCAGTGTCTTATACTAAGTGTGTAATACTTAAGTTTCAAAATTATTGAAACCAGTAACTGCCTTAATTTTACGTGGCATTGATTCAACAAGGTGCTGGAAGCATTCTTTAGAAATGTTGGCCCATATTGATAGGATAGCATCTTGCAGTTGATGGAGATTTGTGGGATGCACATCCAGGGCACGAAGCTCCCGTTCCACCACATCCCAAAGATGCTCTATTGGGTTGAGATCTGGTGACTGTGGGGGCCATTTTAGTACAGTGAACTCATTGTCATGTTCAAGAAACCAATTTGAAATTATTCGAGCTTTGTGACATGGTGCATTATCCTGCTGGAAGTAGCCATCAGAGGATGGGTACATGGTGGTCATAAAGGGATGGACATGGTCAGAAACAATGCTCAGGTAGGCAGTGGCATTTAAACGGTGCCCAATTGGCACTAAGGGGCCTAAAGTGTGCCAAGAAAACATCCCCCACACCATAACACCACCACCACCAGCCTGCACAGTGGTAACAAGGCATGATGGATCCATGTTCTCATTCTGTTTACGCCAAATTCTGACTCAACCATCTGAATGTCTCAACAGAAATCGAGACTCATCAGACCAGGCAACATTTTTCCAGTCTTCAACTGTCCAATTTTGGTGAGCTTGTGCAAATTGTAGCCTCTTTTTCCTATTTGTAGTGGAGATGAGTGGTACCCGGTGGGGTCTTATGCTGTTGTAGCCCATCCACCTCAAGGTTGTGTGTGTTGTGGCTTCACAAATGCTTTGCTGCATACCTCGGTTGTAACGAGTGGTTATTTCAGTCAAAGTTGCTCTTCTATCAGCTTGAATCAGTCGGCCCACTCTCCTCTGACCTCTAGCATCAACAAGGCATTTTCACCCACAGGACTGCCGCATACTAGATGTTTTTCCCTTTTCAAACCATTCTTTGTAAACCCTAGAAATGGTTGTGCATGAAAATCCCAGTAACTGAGCAGATTGTGAAATACTCAGACCGGCCCGTCTGGCACCAACAATCATGCCACGCTCAAAATTGCTTAAATCACCTTTCTTTCCCATTCTGACATTCAGTTTGGAGTTCAGGAGATTGTCTTGACCAGGAGCACACCCCTAAATGCATTGAAGCAACTGCCATGTGATTGGTTGATTAGATAATTGCATTAATGAGAAATTGAACAGGTGTTCCTAATAATCCTTTAGGTGTGTATATATATATATATATATATATATATATATATATATAGACACACATATATATGCATACATACACCGATCAGGTATAACATTATGACCACCTTCTTAATATTGTGTTGGTCCCCCTTTTGCTGCCAAAACAGCCCTGACCCATCGAGGCATGGACTCCACTAGACACCTGAAGGTGTGCTGTGGTATCTGCCACCAAGATGTTAGCAGCAGATCCTTTAAGTCCTGTAAGTTGCAAGGTGGGGCATCCATGGATCGGACTTGTTTGTTCAGCACATCCCACAAATGCTGGATTTAGATCTGGGGAATTTGAAGGCCAAGACAACATCTCAAACTCGTTGTTGTGCTCCTCAACCCAAAGCATGTGCTCCTCAAAGCAACATCCACATGGATGGCAGGACCCAAGGAACATTGCCCAAAGCATCACACTGCCTCTCGGCTTGCCTTCTTCCCATAGTACATGCTGGTGCCATGTGTTCCCCAGGTAAGCGACGCACATGTACCCGGCCATCCATGTGATGTAAAAGAAAACGTGATTCATCAGACCAGGCCACCTTCTTCCATTGCTCCGTGGTCCAGTTCTGATGCCTTCTCTCCCCACGTGCATCAATGAGCCTTGGCTGCCCATGACCCTGTCGCCGGTTCACCGCTGTTCCTTCCTTGCACCACTTTTGATAGATACTGACCACTGCAGACCGGGAACACCCCACAAGAGCTGCAGTTTTGGAGATGCTCTGACCCAGTCGTCTAGCCATCACAATTTGGCCCTTGTCAAACTCGCTCAAAGCCTTGCTCTTGCCCAATTTTCCTGCTTTTGACACATCAACTTTGAGGACAAACTGTTCACTTGCTGCCTAATATATCCCACCCACTAACAGGTGACATGATGAAGAGATATTCAGTGTTATTCACTTCACCGGTCACCTGATCGTGTGTGTGTGTGTGTGTGTGTACAGT
This sequence comes from Gobio gobio, assembly GCF_949357685.1. NCBI lineage: Eukaryota > Metazoa > Chordata > Actinopteri > Cypriniformes > Gobionidae > Gobio > Gobio gobio. The sequence continues at coordinate 22,211,630 of NC_137105.1, forward strand.
ATGTATGTTTGTATGTATGTATATACATATTGTATATATATTGAATATGATCAAAACATTTTCAGTCTGCCATTCAAAGTGTGGTATACCTTCTGGGATGCCTCTGTTTTGAAAGCAGGCATCACAGACTCGCACAGGTGCCAGGCCCCAGCCTCTCTCAGGGACTGGCCGTGACTTAGAGGAGCAACCATCACAGAAACCTTCTCCACAGGCCCGACAGTGATGCTTTGTATCATTATCCTGGAATCCCTCTCCACATTTATTACATCTCTGGGGGGAAAAAATACTCCTTCTTAAGTGGAGACTGCTCTTCATTAAAAAGGCACATTAAAAAAACTAGCATTAAAACTCACAAGGATGAGAGAATTGGGCTTCCAGTAAGTAGGAGCAATCTGGTCTGTTAACCAGGCGGTGACAGCTTTGGCAGGCTTGACGCTTAGCTCTGAAACAGACTGAGCCATATAGTTCACACCATCCAGCAGTCTCTGTGCAGCATTGTTGTTGTCCTTCAGGAATCCATCAGACTGAAACGGAAATGTGAAAGTGATTAAAACTTGTTCTTTTCGTTATTTAAATGGAAGAAACATAGGAGAAAAAACAGCAGATTTCTCTCACCCCTGGCCAGACATGCTGGATCTCAGTCCGAACCACTGTATCAACAGGGTCCTGGTTCCCATACCAGTATTGCCTACTTCTATAGATCACAGAGCAGTTTGGACACTCAATCACGTATCTGCAAAGAAAAACCCCCACTCAGTCCTGCACATCTAAATGACCTGAACTAAATGCACCTTTGTGCAACTATAATCCAATAACACCACTCACCCGGACCAGGCGTATATGGCTAAACCAAACCAAGGTGAGTCAGAGGATGCCGTCGTCTTTGGAACCACAATCACCTCTTTGCCACTCTCATAACAAGCCTGGAATAGCAGATAAACACACATAATGTCAGACCTGGGCAGTCACAGAATATAGCTGGTAAGGTCAGGTCATGTGTTGCATTGTTTAGGACCTACCTTGCAGGTGTAGATGCGATTATCGTAGTGGGCTGAATAGCGGCAACGGTGTTTAGCCTCATGCACCACACCCTCTCGTAGGTGATTCATGCTGTTTTTACAGCCTGAGCTAAAAAAACAGAAAGAATCAGAATTGCTTTTGTTTATATATGTAATTCAGGACAGGCTTTAGTATGATGTACATTCAAGGAATTTTCCACCTCCATTACAAGAGTCAAAACTAGCATAGTCAAACATCTAATTACTAGTTTAGCCACCTGAGTGGCGCCGCACAAATAACTCCTTTTGAACTATTTTTTGTTGTTGCTCAAACCATTTTTGTAGATATAAGTGTATATAAATTACTTGACTGTAAAAAATAACTTTGTTTGGGAGTTAAAAATGTAAGGTAAGTGACGTGTTGGCATCATAACTCAACATTTGAATATGAATCAAATATTCATTGTACATGCTAAAAAAAATTTGCTCAGGGACTTCAGTGAACCTTTTTGAGCAATGTCTCAATTGAATCTGTGTTGTCTTTAACATTCATTTAAAGGGAACACGCTTGCACGGATCAGTAGAATTAGGAATCTACGATCAATATATCTATGACCAGGCTCGTATTTTGACCTCACTTAGCGGAAGTTATGGCTGAGCTCAGAGATGATCACGTTCAAATACTGCTCGGTTTCTCGCAGAAACTGATCGTTTAGCTAGATAAGACCCTTATTCATCGTCTGGTATCGTTTAAAGCTCTTTGAAGATGTACTGAAACTGTCATTTGGACCTTGAACCGTTTGGAGCCCATTGAAGTCCATTATATGGAGAAAATTCCTGGAAAGTTTTCATCAAAAAATTAGACTGCAGAAAGAAAGAGATGGACATCTTGGATGACATGGGGGTGAGTAAATTATCAGCAAAAGTTTATCTAAAAGTGAACTAATCCTTTAATGCATTAACATTAACAAAGAGCTACATTTTTACAGAAGTTATTATTCTTTGATAACGTTAGTTTAAAAAAAGCAACTGTTAGTTAATGTTAGCTCAGGCCCATTTAAATAATACAGTTACAACTTTTGATTTTAATAATGTGTTATTTAATGCTGAAATTTACATTTAAAGGGGCTATATGCGTTTTTCTGAAATTTAAACTCGCGACTGACACCTGTGGCCAAAAAACAGAACTGCTCTTATTTTCTGCTCGCTCTCGCAGCGGTGGTGACGTCACATCCGCAGACAGCGCGGGAAAAAAACGACCCGCCAGAAAATAGGAAAAATAGGATACAGGCTTATAGGTGCACCCACTGTGAGCGGACAAGGTGTCAGTATGCTCATCAGGAGATGTTTGAGTCATAAATGGTAAAATAAAAAGGCTATTGTTACGTTTATTTTGGGGAAAAAGTTGCATATAGCCCCTTTAACTAAGATTAATAAATGCTTTAGAAGTATTTTTCATTGCCAGTTTGTTAACTAATGAATTAACTAATGTTAAATAATGGAGCCTTATTGTAACGTGTGTGACTGAACAATAAAGAATCAGAACATATTCAAACAATATCTAGAGCATGTAGTCCAGCCAGATTAAAATATAAACATGTTTAAATTTGAAAATTAATAGCCTTAAGTCTTTAAGTATTAGTGTGTGATGAGCACTGTAGCGAATACAGAAATCTGAATGGCTGTTTTGAAACATTTAAATACTGTAGAAGCAGCTGCTTTGTTTACGGGGTTACCGGGGGAAACAGCTGCATTTCTGCTGTTCCATCAGCGCCATCTGCTGTCAGAGAGTGAACGTACGTTTCATTTAGCGTGTCTCCTTCACCCGTTCCGCAATGCGCTGCTCATGTGCATTGGGTTTGTTTACATCAGTGCGCGTTCCTCTTTGACGTGTTGTACATTTTAAACGGTTGATGGGTAAAGTATTCTTAAAATGCATTCAGAAAATCGGAATAATTCGTAATAAATAATTATTCCCGGTATTTTGAAGTGCTCACGATAACAATATCGTGGATGTTCATTACCGTGATATATCGTATTACCGTATACCGGCACGTCTACTTAACACTGATACTTCTACTCAAAACTGACAGTAAAGGTATTATAATGTTATAAAATATTGCTATTTTAAAGCTACACTGTGTAACTTTTTTAGTTTATTCTTAGCTAAAAACACTTAGTTCTTTCAAAAATATATGTGCTCATTAATGTAATTTACTTCTTTCAAGTAATAAAGTATTCTCGTAAATTTATAATATGCCATTGAAAATACATACGGGTAAGGGGTTCGAATGCGGGTCGCCATGTTGCCCCTCCATCTTGAAAGTACATTACCCAAAGAAGGACATACCCGTAAATTCAAGCTTCGCCTTTCGCGTTTTAACACTCGATGGCACCGTGTCGAATGTGGATGAGGTCGAACTGGAAGCCATATTAATCTTGGACTAAATCGGCCACCGTAGGAGTTAAAACGAAATTGGTATTGAGAGGAAAAGAAACTAATATTCACTGGATGGTCATATACCTTTTAACCGCTAGATGGGGGAAAATATCACACAGTGTAGCTTTAAATAAATGCTGTTCTTTTGAACTTTCTATTAAAATACAAAACAGTTGTAATATTTCACAATATTACTGTTTTTACGGTTATATTAATGCAGCCTTGGTGAGCATAAGAGACTAGAGTATGAGTGTGTATCGAGTAGGGTAGAGTATGTTCTTAACTGCATGTGAGTTGCTATTGAAAATTCTAAACAGATTTGGAATGAGGAGCAGCTTACCCACAGCTGAGGCAGATGCTAGAGCAGGTAAAGTACTCATCTGGAAAGAAAGAGTTGCTTGCCAGATGCTCATCAGGAATCTCTCCACTGAAGCACTCACTCAAAGCCTTGAGAACAAGAGCTTCATCATTAGCTTGTTGCATTCAAATGTATAACTGAAAATAGCACACGTGTGTCTTTTGGAATATTTCAAGGTCAGAGCTCAAGATTTGTAAGCAGTCATTTGAGGAAAACAGACCTTCTTAATGGGTTAAAAATAGAATAGATAAAAATGTGTCTGCAGATTTTTGGAGAAAAGTAATTGTAAAGTGAAGTAGTGAACATTTCACCAACACTTCCACCCTTTCATGTCATCGATGAGCTAAATGTGTAATTGAGCTAATCAATGACAAAAAACAAATTACCTGCAAGGCCTTGTAGATGACACCAGCAGACCGTGGAGATCGTGTAGTGTTGTTGTCTAACTGCTGCTCAACACTGCGCAGCAGACCGCCGAAGTCAGTCGGGGGGTTGTGTGTGCGAGTGCCCCGGTATTGAATCGAGCTGAATGCCTCCGGAAAGAGGCCAAGCTTTCTGAAACGTTCCTGAAGAAGCCGCTCAGCTGATTCTGATGGCTTATCTACAGTGCATGAGAAAGAGAGTAGTATTAAGCATTTATTATTTTGCTTACATTATCTATTTCAATGTCATTTCTAACTTCTTGTTTTGTAAATAGGACAGCAAAATAGAAAACATCCAAAACTCAGTGAACTGACCTGAGCCTAATAACTTAGTGTGGACTGTCTCATGGAAGATTATAACAGCAGGACCTAGAGTCGACAGGGGCACATCCAAACCACAGCGGGCAGTCGTAGCTTTCAGCTCCTTCGTAAAATGCTTTAGATACGCATCTGACGCATCCCCGAGAAACTTGAAAAGATCATCATGAAGCCGGTCAGCATGTGTCCGATAGATGACCAGATCAGACACTGCAAGCACCTTCAGGAGGAGGCGGGTTCGCTGTCCTTGGTTGGTTCCTGCCCCCAGGAGTCCCTCTGTGTCAACAACCACCACCTTGTGAACAGGGTCCATTGCTGCCCAAACCCCAACGGTGCAGGATTCCTGGGTTGGGGATGTCTTGAACACTTCACGACCCAGAAAGAAAGTGTGATTGAGGGTGTGGGATTTGCCCTCTCCAGTATTGCCAAAAATGGATACCACCTTCAAAAGCTCCTCAGGCCTGCAGCCTAAATTCCTCACAAACTCCTCCTCATCCTTCAACTGTTCAGGTTAAGGAAATAAACATAAGCCATATACTTATGCAATATCACACAGTTAAGTAAAACAAAAAACAACAACTAGTGGTTTGAAAAGAAGAAAAAGCATTTGTCACAATGCAATTATGCACAGATTAAAAGCAAGTCTGGAACTAGGGTCGAGCAGAGCGATAGTGAGTTCCCTCCCTGCTCAAGACAAGTGGTGTTCACTGCAGAGTCAAATGACGTCCAGCTCCCCCTCTCTGGACATTATGATTTGACCTAGTCCAGCTCCAACTCTGTGGACCTAATGGGGGGAGTTATGTTTAGTTATAGGGTGTGGTTGGGCTGTCTAGCTCCACTTATTATGTCCAGCAAGGGGGAACTGGACGTCAAGCGGAGGGTGTTCCAGGGGTTGCGCTCGGTTCAACCTCCAGGGAGTGGGTTACCCCTCGGCTGAAATCGCGTTCTCGGTTGAAATCTCGGTTCGGTCTGGAGGGAGTCCTAGGTCCTTTGGGGGGCACAGGGATATCCATGGGGGTCTGCCTGGGTTGAGCTAGAATAGCCAGTCCCTAACCCTTCCCACAACTCTATCCCTCCACCCCATTAGACGTGAGAAAAATGGAGGTGGAGCTGGACGTCATTTGACTCTGCAGTGAGTACCACTTGGAGTAAAGTACAAATAAGATAAACAAAATGAATTACCTGCATGTCTTCCTTTTCATCCACCAGAAGAAAGCTGATGACTTTCTCCAGTTTAGCTTTCAAGGCATCCAGCTGTTCATCTCCAGTGCTGCAGTTCTTCTCCGCGGGTTTAGAGGGAGGGTAGGCAGTGAGAGGGTGCTTTCTTTTACTGACCCCGCTGTGAGTCCGCTTTTGACAGTCCAAACACAGGTTGATTTTACATCCCTGACAGCGGACCACTGCTCTCAGCCGCCCCCCGTTCGGAACTCCCCCGTCCCCTTTACATGAATCGCAGTAGGGTACGTGGCCAGGTGCGATTCGGATCCTGTCGTGGTTCCTCATGCGCTCCTGACGGTGGAGCTCCAGCTCGCATCGGATGCACTGCAGGCTGCCGCATTCGTCGCACTCGAAGGCGGCCTCGTCAGAGCCACCGCAGGCGTAACTCTCCTGACAAACCAGGACGCCGTTCAACCCCTTCTCCGCCGAAGAGCCCTGACCGCTCATTATAGGTCAAAATATAATAGCGAGGTAGCACACCGAACGGAAGCAACCAAATTTAAAGTACTAAAAGCTCTCTGTAAATATACTAACTGGTTATTCCTCTGAAAGTTGAACCAACTACAGCAGAGACCAACCTAAATGTACAATCAACAAGAGAGATGATATATAATACCTCATGAATGACGCAGAGTTCTTAAACAAAATATCTTATACGTTTGCCTTGAATTTCATTGGAATTCTAAATGTCTTGTGTCAAATTATGACACTGGCTTAAAATCAAATATTCAATATGAACTATAAATAGATCAGTTGACATCCGTATAGCACTGGCACTAAGTCAGACTTTGTCCAGCTTTCTGGTTGATTAAAAAGTGACCAAGCAGTCTAAAGTGTCTAAACTCACAAACTACAAGCAATAACAATTAAAATGTATTTATTAACAGACGTAAACACTAAGAAAACAGCTACATTCGAGTATTGTTATCGTCCTGGGCTTTTGTTACTCAAGCTAACTAAGATTAGCATACGTGTCTGGACAATCTCCTCCAATTTCAAAGACTACAGATACTAGGGGGTTAGAAATATGATTTCTGCAGCTGAATTAATAGTTATTTAGTATCGTACAGACTGTCCTTAAAGTATGTTCCCCCACAACACACTGATCAACACAGCTTTGACCGAACAAAACAAGCAGATTTCGAGCCAGAACCACACCGCAGTCTTCATCAAATACGCCGCTGAATTCCCTGAAACATCGCACACGACAACGACTGTATGATAAACACAAATTAATAAGCCGGTTGATGTCAAGATAACTGTTTTTCCCCACCAGCTTGTAAAATGATTCCCCTCCCCGGTTGATTCGGGTGAATGTTGTTGCCAGGTCAGATCAGCTGATCGGCTTGTTTTCACTGTAGCTGCAGTCGAAGGTTAACAAACACAAAGCCAGATGGGAAATTGAGTCCATTTCTCTACAAGCAAGTTTACTTGTAATTTAAAATAAACTAGACATTTTTGGGAACATATGAGGAGACAGAATAACTACACTGGGCATTTAATAATAATATTTGTAACGCACTTTAAACAAAATCTCAAAGTGCTATCTGAAAAAGAAGTGCACTTAATTGTATTGAATATGCACTTGTACTTTGTATCTTAAAAGTATATTTTAAACAAGTGTAGGCTACCTGCAGATAATATAATATTAATTTGTAACACTTTATTTTACAGTGTCCTTGTTACACGTTACATGTAGTTACTATAGTAATAACAATAAATTATGCATTACTACATGCAACTAACCCTACAAAAAACTAATCCTAAACCTAAGTACACAATTAATATTACTCAGTAATTAAATGTATAGGCCTATTTATACTTTAACAAGGACACCTTAAAATAAAGTGTAATTTGTATTACCACACAAAGGTCAAATAATAGCTTAAATTCAAATAAAAGTCAAATAATAGCTAATAACACTATAGCTTATAGAACCTGTATATAAATCTTGTCTAATTTTCACAAGTTATTTGTATTATTCTTTATTTATTTTGGAAACATGTATTTTCAAGCAATGGTAGAGGTTGACACCTAGCAGCCTAGCAACCACAGTGGCTACAACCCATTGCCTGTGTTTTCCTCAGCCTCATTTTAATTCACGAAAAAATCAATTGACAGGACAATCTACCATGAAAAAAGGCCCACTATAACTAAAATAACAATTAAGGTCAAATATTCTTACATGGCATAAAACTGCATTTCTCCACACCCCAGTCCAGTAGGTGGCGGAAATGCATGTTAATTTTCCACCGCCACACTGTAAGAAGAAGATCGATTCAGTGCCTGTGGACAAATGACTGTCGAAGCACAGCTAGTTAAATTCTAGTCCTTATTCACATAATTTTCTGACATCGATATAACTAACAGTGATCAACATGGCTGAGGAAGATTTCACAGACATAAATGGCAACTCGATTTCATTAGACTGCCAAACTCACTCTGCTTTCTGCAGAGAGTTTACCGTCACCCCACCGAAATTGTCCTTGCGCAAGGTGATGGTGTGCACCTGCTTTATATGGTTATTTGCTTATGCTATATTTTTCTTCACCGAGGTAAGAACGTTATAATGCAAATAATATGCGTTCGCAAGCATATTTTCTGATAATACAATGAGATTACTATACTTCTAATCACTTGTATTAATGCATAGAACACTGCTGTCCTGTCGAGTGCCATCATCCTCACGCTGGCTGGGATGATAATTCATATTCACTTTGTGAAAGTGGACCATGAGACCCTTCTCATAATCGGCTCCCTCGGCGTCCAGCTGTCTTCATCTTACGCGTCTGGACGAGAAAGCACGATATTCATTGAGATGAGCAAGCTGAAAGACATTGTCATCAACGAGGCTGTTTATATGGTAAACACAGTATTTGACCCTCGTGCATGATGGTGATTAGAAATCAAAATCAAGTCAAAAATAATCACCCTTGTATATTTCCACCTCAGCACAGCATCATATACTATCTGTGCATTCTGATCAAGGACCCAGCAGAGCCTGACACTGTGAAAAGCATCGTTCCTCTATTCCAGGTATAAAGCAGTTGTTGTTGTTCTTAAGCAAAAGCAAGATTATAGGAATCTTTAGCATGTCACTTTGTAAATTAACACGTCACATTCTTCCGTCAGAGTTCTAAGCCACGGCTGAATTGTTTGGTTCAGGTGTACAGGAGCTGTCAAGAGATTCTAGCACAGACCAGATGACGCAGAGGTAATGTTATGGTCCTTACTATACATGTTTTACATAACTGACATAGTTCTGTGTCTATATGTGTTTTATGGCTCTATTTCTTTTACTCAACAGAGTCTTTCTTTGAAACAGGATAAAGATTGGAAAACCACAGAATGAACCATAAGCGTATTGTTGGTAGTATTTGTATTCTTGCCTACACTACATCTTTCTGTTACGTGGTTTGCAGGCCTATATTTTGCATCCACAAACTTAGTTTCTACAGTAGTCTTACCTTATTTATGGTCTTACCTTATTATGTATTTCTCAGTGCTTTTATTATTATTCTTTATTATTGTTGATTTGAATATTATAGTCGTTTGTTTTCCCCACACTGATTCTGACCTTAAATAGCCACTAGGGGGACATGTGTGCCAATTTTTGGAAACGGGAACAAAATCAGTTTATTAAATATTAATGATGGTATTAATGATTTCCGATTTGGTACTGTTTTAAACATGATTTGATTTTTTAAAATGTATTAATTATTGATTTTTTTTATATAAAAAATCAAAATGAAAACTTTTCATTAAAATTATAATTGAAAATACACATTTGCTTGATGAATTAAGACAATACAGAGACTTTATTTTAAAGAAGTATAGAGAATCAATGAATTATTCAGCTATTAAAGCAGATCTTATTTGGCCACCATTGTTGTGGGTCACTTGAGGGATTATGGTAATCCGCCTCATTCGCTTTTTGGTGGGTCAGCATTTGATTGTGTTCCAGCTTTTGCCAGGATGTCTTGTTATCCAAAGCAGTTTATGTCTAAGAGTTAAGCAGGTTCAACTCAATGTAACTGCTTGGAGTGAGTTTATCTGAGCTCTTTTTGCAGAATTCAGAGCACCACCAAGCTTCTGATTTTTTCCCCCTTATAATTGACATAGTTGAATCAATTATTTTATTGGTGTCCACATTTTTTAACTATGTTTAAATACTGTAAATACAAGTGGAAATATATACTATGGTTTCCTGTACAGAGTAAATGCTTTCTAGAGGTCAGACAACAGAAGGCAAGTGAACCTTTTTTGCAATATCAGTTTCATAGTATTTCTGGGGCACAGCTGTTGTGAGCATCCATCACACTAGATCTTACTGTCTTCTGTTGTTTCGTGGAACACACAACTAGGGATTTTTGTTGTTACTGTGTTTACCTTTTCTTATGATTCCACTAACCGTTACATATTCTGAGGAAATGTTTTCCATGCTACCTCTGTGTTATTTTATGAGTCTGCAATTTCCTTATTGGAACTCACTGCCTGTTGCATAGACAAGGGTTAGAGTTGTCATTCGAGTTTACCTGTTTGGCAAAAAGAAAGAGAAACCACCCACATTTATTTGTGTTCATGCTGCTTTGTGTTTACACACAGTGAAACATTCCCTTCACTTTTGAAAGCAACTATCAACATGATTAAAAACGCAGATTTCCCCTCTAACTTTTGCTTAAATTAATTTTATGGGTTCAGTACAAGTTAAACTCAAATGACAGCATATTCCCTCTTTATTTAAAAAGAAAAAAAAAGAATTTTAAGAGTTGGTGAGGCACTTAAAATGGAATTAAGGGAGCTAATCTGTAAATGTAGCTATAGAATAGTATAGTATAGCCACAATATGTGAACAGAATTTGTGGTAACATGCCGCTCAAACCTTTGGGGTCGGGGGTTTTTAAAATGCTTTTGAAACACTAATATTGTGAATTGTTTTTATTACAATTTTAAATAACTGTTTTCTATTTTCATATATTGTAAAATGTAATTTATTTCGGTGATGGCAAAGCTATTACACCAGCCATTACTCCAGTCTTCAGTGTCACATGATCCTTCAGAAATCATTTTAAAATGCTGATTTGGTGTTCAAGAAACATTTCTTCTTCTTATTATTATTATTAATCTTGAAAACAGTTGTGCTGCTTAATGTTTTTGTGAAAATCGTGAAGCATTACTTTCCAGTGTTTTTTTATAGGATTTGATGAGAATCAAAAGAACTGTGTTTATTTGAAATAGATTTTTTGCAACATGTCTTTACTGTCACATTAGATCAATGTAATGCATCCTTGCTGAATAACAGTATTATTATTATTATTATTTATTTTTTTAATCATCCTAACTCCAAACTTTGGGCGGTATATACAGTTTACAACTTTGTTCCCACAGCAGTGTAAAACGTCCATAAAAATGACTAGAACAGCTTTACAGCTCAAATAAAAAGTTTTAACAGAACAATTAAAGTGATTTTATAAAAATATAACCTTTTGAATTTCTGCTTTTAAAAGTTGCTGCCTTCAATTTTAATACAATCAACTTGGATGTTTAAGTCATTTGAAGTGAAATTACATTGAACTGACTTTTATAACTTATAAAAAAAAAGTGAAAAATTGTTAAAGCAATGTAAAAATATATTTTGGCATACAAATTATATGATCATGATGTTGATCATATAATTTTTACAGGGTCCCTTTTGCTTCCTTTTTATCTCATAACATTGAGAGTCCAAATATATATATATTTTTGCGAATATTAACATTATATGCCGCAAATGCTGTTGATTGGGCTTAACTTGTATTGAAGTCATGCTTGAGCCCGAATAGAACCTATAGGTCAGAGTTCAGAGATCTTGTTGTTATTCAAATACTGTTTCCCATGTAGCATTGCTTCATTCGCCTCTGACCATTTGGAATGACCGTTCCCATAGAGGCTGTGAAAACAACTGAAGGGTTTAAAATGATCCTGTTAGGCTGCTGTGAAGATGCTCCTGACAGGATAATCATCCCTCCCGGAGGTGCGAACCTCCCAGGAACTCTGCTCCGGGGGTGTCAGTGGGGGTTTGACCGTCCTACACCCTCCAGCCACCCAACGGAGCACATCATAAACAAGCTGTCCACCATCAGCACTTTTCTAATTAATTCAACTCTCTATAACAATAAAACATCTGGGTGTTTAGCTGCTCTGAATGATGTGTTTATATTGCGTCCTCCTTACGCGGTTAAATGACGTTAACCACGGTTTATATCTTTTTGTGTATATAAACACTCCAGAGGCACGTGAGCTCTCTTGGTTTATAAGCTAAAGTACTCAAGTGATAAAACTTGGCATTTTCAGCTCAAGGGGGAGGAAGCCTTTTTAAGGACTCCGTTTTGGCCTTTTACAAGCAAAAGATGCTGATCATACCCTCCTATGAGAGATTTTAATGTACATCAGTTATTTAAACAGAGACCCCTCGTCAGCTGGATTTAATGTCTACATCTGATTGCCTAAAGGATGGGCTGTATTTTGGAGGGAAAACAGTTGTGTGGGAAGGGTGCAGGAACCCCGCTGTGATGGGAGTTCCCCTCCCGGCACCACTTTGCCTCCCTGTGGACTTTTACTATGTGCTAAGGTGTAACATTCACAGGCCATGAGGCAACACAAAAACACCCTGGTGATAGAATATGGACCGCTGGAGTGACTCCCTTCTCCAGCTGTAATCTTCTTGCCATTGGCCACCATTTTTTTGTGTGAAGTTGCTAACTCATGAGTTGGATGTGCTTATATTACTAGGAAGCAACATAAACCCTCCCTTAATGTTTGTGTGCTTTTTCTATTGCGTAATGGTATGCAATTAGTGCTGAGCAACACAACCCGGAAAATCTCACTGAATCTGACCAGATATGCAAAAGCATCAAATGTGAACTTGTTCAGAAGTAAATCAGGATGTAAAATAAATTCAAGAGGGCATTTTATAAAGCCTTTAAAAAAGAGAAGTATTAATATTTCTACCCAGGATGCTATACTGCTGTGCTCTTTCAACACTCTCCATCCCCCATACCTCTCTGAATAACAAAACTGTTACTGGAACTTCAACCCGAAAGCCCACCCCTTCAGCCTCAAGTTTTCATTTGAATCTTGGTTCTAAACTCTCTAGCTTCTCTTGATAAACGTGCGCTGAAACGTTAGGACAGGTGTTGTGTGCATTGTCACCTGAACTGACCCATGGGAATGCGGCTGCGTCTTTTGCCTTGCCAATTTACCAGTTTATTTGTTAAAGTTTCAAGCATGTCAGCTGTAGCCTGATATTCTCAGCTTTACAGAGTCAGGTACTCAGCCTTTCTCTTTTCCCTGAGGTTGTTTTGAAATGTGTGCTTTCCATCTGCCTGTGAACTTTCACCTAGAAATATCCACCAGATATCCTCTTAGATTAAGTTCTCAAGTTAGTTACTACTAAGTGCTTGCAAACAGTGGAGAGGAAATAAGCAACTTGATATTAGATCGGACAGTGATAAAGCAGAAAGATGACTCTGATAACTCACATAATTATATATACACACACACACACACACTATACACCGCAGCTTTTTCTATGCGGTTTGGCCATTCGTCCACACGCAAAAGCAGTAACCGTTCACTGAAACCAAACTTTTTTTAAAATGAGGAAAAAGTTTATAAAAATGCCAGTGTACGTGTAGACTAGGCCTGAATTGCCAAAAGTATACCCCTCTAAATCATTGAATTCAGGTGTTCCAATCACTTCCATGGCCAAAGGTGTATAAAATCAAGCACCTAGGCATGCAGACTGCTTCTACAAACATTTGTGAAGGAATGGGTCTAAAATCACTGAGCGGGGTCAGCGCATGCTGAGGCGCACAGTGTGCAGAAGTAACCAACTTTCTGCAGTCAATAGCAACAGACCTCCAAACTTCATGTGGCCTTCAGATTAGCTCAAGAACAGTGCGTAGAGAGCTTCATGGAATGGGTTTCCATGGCCGAGCAGCTGCATCCAAGCCTTACATCACCAAGTGAAATGCAAATTATATATATATATATATATAGAGAGAGAGAGAGAGAGAGTTCAATAATAATTATATATATAGAGAGAGTGACAAATTCTATTTAAAATAAATGCTGTTCTTTTGAACTTTCTATTCATCAAAGAATCCTGTAAAAATGTATTACAGTTTCCAAATATTAACAAGCACAGCTGTTTTAATGCCTGTTCACACTAAGAATAATACAATAAATAACGTTCTATTTATTCTAAGTGTGCCCTGCAATTTTGTCATCTGCCGCTTTAAATGCTCTAGCTCTTTAAAACAGGATTGATTATAATTGGCTGTCAGTGTTTATAATGTTCAACTGGGGGAAAAAAATCGTTCTGAAAAGTTATTCCAATTAAATTGTTTCTCTGTGCCATTATTGTTGTTGTGGTGTGGACTGCTATTCTTTTATACTTTATAGTTGTATTCTTATATACGTTATAGTTATTGTCCTTGTGTGAACAGGCCTTAAAGGTCCCATGGCATGGCATTTTTCTATTATTTTATAATGTTTCCTGAGGTGTACTTATATTGTTAGTATGATTTTTACATCATAAAATATCATAATTTAGAAATAAAAGGCATTTTTTCTATACTGCTGTTTGCCCTGTGGCTGAATGCCCTGTTACAAGAGGCGTGTCTGCTGTGAGACTTCAGTAAAAACGCCCACTGTTGTGATTGGCTGACATCTTTGCATTTGATATGAGCGGAGGGGGCGTGGTTTAACGAGGTCTACGAGGCACGAGCAGGCACGAGCTGCTGCCAGAGAGACGGATGGACCGGAGTTCACTTCACATCGGTTCTGTCAGTCTCAGTTCAGTGAACTGTTTTAGTTACAGCATATACTTCAGGTTATTAGTCTATTTCTAGTCGGAGGGGCTATCACTCATGTCAGAAAGTTAGTAACTTTAGTAAATTATGGATCAGCGCTTACTGGAGACGCGAACCGTTTCGAACGATTCAGTCCGATTTGGTGAACTGATTCGGTTCACTAAAAAGAACCGGTTCAAAAGAAAGATCGTTCGCGAACCGGACATCACTAATGTACCAGAGACTGAGCTCAGCGATTGCTAACAAAGTTATTTATAGTAACTACTGAGTTATGAGAGCGCTGTCAGTCAGCGCAAGTTTATTGTGTTTGTATTTGAGAGTTCTGAATAAACACGAGTCCCAGTCACGCCGAGTCCGTCTTCATCATTATTACCAACTTTGTAACACATGCAAAGTACCATTACAGCTGTCGAGATGAACGAGTTATGAGAAAGTGTTGATAATACCATTATTTTTAGATGTTCCTATCATATGGAAAGCGTCAGTGACGTGCATTGAGTACACAGCGCAAACAAAGACACAACAGCAGTAATCGAATGTAATCCAGTTTATTGTGGGGAAAGCTGGCTAGCCTAGCCCAGATACCCTCACGCTTACCCCCCTTCTGCTTAATCTTGTGCCGCGTAAGGCGCCTCCGCTGTGGGCCAGATGCAGTACTGGGGGTCGGGGATGTTGGAGGCCGACCGGACAGTGCAGCCCGAGCCTAGGCGTGTGTAAGGTTTATCTCTAAAGATGTAACGACTGTATGCACATTGTAGAACCGATAGACGCGACGAGGACGTACAAAAACACTGACTCACAAGATAGAAAACACGAAAACACCGTTCTGTCGGGAGAGAGAGAAGCCGCAGCGTGTGCACGAATAATAAATAATTAGCTACACATAAGAAATCACTGATCACAGATCAGAAGGAACTGAAAAAAGACTTCTGTTTTCATTTGTACATCCAAACACTGAGAAACTGCCAGCGTTCACTCGTTCACAAGCAATGATGCAATGATCTGTCGAGCGTTTGCATGGGCGTGCTAGATTCTCTGGGCGGAGGAAAGGGAGGTAACCGTTCCTGCTTGGACGTCAAACCAGGAGACTTCAGGATTGGCTCGTCTGGCCTGTCATTTTCTCAAAGGCAGAGAGAGACAGCCAGAACTCGGGTTTACACCGATCAACATTTCTATCCACTTGGGGACAATATTCAGGCTAGGGGAACTCATATTAATGTTGAAAAACCTCATAAAATGAAAATTTCATGCCATGGGACCTTTAATGTTGATAATAATAAAAAAAATGTTTCTTGAACATCAAATTAGCATGATTTCTGAAAAATTGTGTGACACTGAAAACTGTAATAATATTTTAATCTTTTTTACTGTTTTTGATCAAATAAATGCAGCCTTTGGTGAGCAAGTCAAGTCAACTTTATTTATATAGCACTTTTTACAATGCAGATTGTTTCAAAGCAGCTTCACAGTGTTAAACAGGATAATCCAACATAATTTTTTCGGCCGTACAGCCGTTCCGGAGAAAACGGTGATGTCATCTAGCTCATTTCAATTATCATACAGTGACAATGTGGGCATTAGATCAGTAATTAGATCAGTAATTTAGTTTATGGTTAATTTAGTTTACTAATTAGATTTATTTGGTCTTTAGTTGAAAAATGTATTTATACATTTATTTAAAAATGTATAGCATAAGAAACTTCTTTCAAAAACATTAAAACATCTTACATATGCCAAACCTTTGAACACTACTGTATATTATATAAATACAGATTTTTCATACATCGTCAGATGTCATAAAAATCTACATTATGACATTTACAATCCCTTCTTTTTTAAAGGCTCTGTTAGTTCAAAGACTTGGCAGAATAATAATTGCAGCAATATACACAATTTCCTCAAAGCCTAAGATTATTTTAATCTTCAGTACTCAGTTTCATGCAAGCTCTTATAGATATCATTGTCTTAAGTCTGAGGAAACGGATGTTGATGTGTTAACCCAACGCTCTGCTCATATTACCTCACCAGCAGTTAGCTGATCTGAAAGGCTGGGCTGATAGACTAGATGTTCTTCCAGTCAAACCGGCTCTTTTGGCTGTTAAGATGAGAGGTGAGAGAGAGCTTGTAAAGCTGGTCAGGTGAGCGTTCACTTTGTTAACAAAATGTAAGCCTTGCGCAGGCTTCATTTCAAATAATCAGTCTACATCTATCAAAGACCTTTGGTCTGGATACACTCACATTAAGAGCCACAATCATAAGCATCTTCTTGGCTTGGTTAAATGACATATGTGGGGCTGGATAATGCTGAACTCTTGAAGTTATCTTCTAGAATTTATGAGGCAATTAATCTGCAATGACATCATTTTGGTTTTGTGAATGTCAACTAACGTTTGTCTTTCATGTTGAAGGGTTTTATCATCTTTTCAAGACTGGTTAGTTTGGCTGTATTGGTGCTTTGCTAATAATCCATGTAAGTGGAATTTCTTCCATCATTTTAACAAAGAAAAGTGGGCAAAGAAAAAAAAAAAAACTCTGATGGGTCCCATTCCTTCGGATTGAGTAAGCGAGGACCAGTCACGTTTAAACGTTTATGTCATTGGAAAACACAGCTGACCCACATGCCAGTCCTGCATGCATTGCATTCTTAAAGTAATGCTACCATTAGAGATGACAAATGATAACAACGATGTCTGAAGAACTGCCCCAGATCATTCTAACAAAGAATTTTGTGACTCTTGTATGAGTTGCTTTCTTTTCTTAGCTCAGTGTCAAGAATTTAATCTGACTTTGAATTTATCAATTGAAAGAAATCTATTGCACCAATTCGACAATGCGACTCGTTCTCTAAAAGAGATTATAGGCCTAATCCTAATTTATAGCACATTGTGGCAGTTCATAAGTGGATGTAAACGACGTGACAAAAACACCCGGCATTTGGATTTAAAAGCAGCCACGTTATCACCTTGATAATGAGAAATGTAATAAAGCTTTCCAGTGGCAAAAATATTTTATTTTAAAAGTCATGGGCCAACACTGACAACAAGTTTCTGTGTTTTTTTTCTTCCAGAAAGTTTCATATTTGTTAGCTTTGTCAATGTCTTTTGTAATCTATCTTGGTTCTTTTGCTGTTGTAGAAAGCTATTTAACCTCTTAAGCTCTGGGACCATTTTTGGGATTTCCGCCTAGATTTGACCTGCCCAAATTGAAAAGCTTCCCATACCCACATACAGTGGTCTAAATACACAATTCTGGTGTCATTTTACAGGAAACCCTTTGAAGTTTCATAAACCACTGCTAAAAGTGACAAACATGTAAGTATATGTAATATGTTGTCTAAGCTGTAATTAGTCAAGTCACCTTTATTTATATAGAGCTTTTTACAATGCAGATTGTTTCAAAGCAGCTTCACAGTGTTAAACAGGAAAATAATGCCGTACAGCTGCTCTGGAGAAAACGGTGATGTCATCTAGCTCACTTCAATTATCATACAGTGACAATGTGGGCAGATCAGTAATTTCGTGTATATGGTTAATTTAGTTTACTAATTAGATTTATCTGGATATTTAGTTGAAAATTAAGTGTCCCCAACTGAGCAAGCCAAACCAAAGGCGACAACCTAGCCCCCCCCCCCCCCCCCCCCCCCAAAAAAGACGCGTTTAGAATTTTTTGGTTATAAATTCAGTTTTGAAAGTGTGTAACTCAGGCCCTGTGTGTTCAAGCACTCTGCAGACAGTTTGGGCTGTTTCCACTAGATTCCAGAAAATAGTGGACAAAAGAATTTTGTCTGTATCATGTTGTATGCAAGATTTATGCAAATAGATCTGAAGGGAGGACCCCCACCCTTACCTTCCTAAACCCCCCCTTAATACCAATATACCGTGTCATTTAATTCTTTTTTTCAGTGTTTGCTGACATTTGCTGGAAACTGCAGGGTGCTAGATCTCAGGGCCTGAGGTATTCACTTTCAAAAATGAATGTATAACCAAAAAAATCTAAAATTTTGTTTGTCTATTTTATATGATGTTTATTATATAAAGACGGAAATTACATAAAAAAGGTAATATTCCTCCATTTAGATTCATTTGAATAAATCTTGCACACATGATCCAGACAAAAATCTTCAGTATTTTCTGAAATTTAGTGGAAACAGCCCAAACTGGGGGGTTATTAAATCTCATGCAAGATATATTTACATGTTTATCACTTTTAGCAGTGGTTTATGTAACTTCAAAGGGTTTCCTGTAAAATGACACCAACATTTTGAATTTATACCACTGTATGTGTATGGGAAGCTTTTCAATTTTGCGGTACCAGAGTAATTTAGTATAAATAAGTTACTTTGTGTAAAACAAATGCCAAAGTGATGCACATCTCCAGAAAGTAGAGACTCTAAGCTTTCAAATGGTACCACATTGAGGTCAGAGCTCCTCCACAGACATTTAAAATTGAAAGTATATACATGATGATGTCATTCTATACAGGGTCCGCAGAGTTTAAGTGGTTAAAATAACTGAAAAAAGTCATTTGGAACTGTCTGTCAGCCAATCAGAAACAAGATTTCTATATAGATCACTGTTATATCCACCTTATTTTGCAACTCGATATGAACCCCTTTTTTCTGTGAACGTATAAAACTTCAGATTCATTAGCTATAGGTAATTAACTAAAAATAACAAAGTGCAGTAAACGATTTGTGCTACAAACCTGTGTGTTTATGATAATGAAAATCAATTAAAATAATAGGATGACAAATACTAGTTTGCAGTATCAAGCAGCATAACAGACTGGAAGTGGCTTAACCAGTCTCGCACATTCAATTTAAAAATGGTCCCACCAACTGTTACATTAAATATAAGTTGGATGACAAGCACATCATGCAGAATACAGAGCAGCTATTTGAAATAAGGCACTCTCCATTATGTTTGTAAAGGTTTCTGATGTGGAACGATGACTTTATGGACAGTGATGGTGTTCTCTTCAGCCAATGATCTTGTCACTCAACAAGCCTCAGCAAGCTTGTGAGAATTTATGCGACTTGATGCACCATTGGTAAACATGTTCTGATGTCAGCATGTCTTCCCTTTTCGGTACTGGCTCGGGTGGTTGGGAAGTGTGGGATACTGTTGGTAGTTGTTGTCATCTTGTCCTTACTTGCAGTTGCGCCTCTCAGTTGGCTCGTGTGGCTACACCCCCACCCCTACATGCAAAGTGTGAGAAAGGCACCGCCTTCTGATTCTCACCCTTAATAAACCTATCATAATTAATTTACTTATTTTAAGAGAGACATCTCATCAGTACAATAAAGTTATTGATATTTCTGGAACTGTTTAATAGCTGTTTGTGTCCCAATAATCGACTGAAATATGTATCTATGACTCTGTTCCAAATCTAAGCTTCTAAGCATCTGTGTTAAGTGTTAAATGTTGAATACTCGGAAACTAAACACGAAGCTTATAATTTGCTGCAACATTGAAGGTATAGGGTAGAAAATGTTTTTCATGAAAACTTCTGTGGAAGTCTCAGGACCAAAACATTTTTTCTGACTTGCTCCTCCAAAACAACTCAAAGTGGCTCAAAAATATTTAGAACTTGTGACTGTGCCGGCCATTTGTTTGGGGTGGTCTTTTTATTTAAAGAAATTAAATAATTAAAGGACTCTTTGCAATTAATATTGTAAAATATCAAAATATTACATGTTTTTAATAATATGCACACATTAAGTTTTGTTTGTAGCTATTATAGGTCAAAAATGTAAAAAAAAACATTTTGTGTCTCGTCACATTATGAATGATATTTAAATGATTGCATTTTTTCAATTCAAAGTGGTGAAATTACATTAAAAAAGCTGAGTAGTTTGCGTCACTGTATGTTATTGTATGTGTATGTATGTGTATGTATGTGTATGAATGACACTGTATGTGTCATTTTGACATTGACTAGCGCTGTTAGACCGCAGAGGCAGACCAGCCTAAAAAAATTATATTTTTAAACTGTATATAATCCTAACAACAAACAGAGCAGTGCATAATGGAGAGCAGCAATAAGAAATATCAAATATTGGGGGCGAGCGGTGGGGCAATTTGGCTATTTCCAATTATTGGGGTGGATTTGTCCCCCTCAATGCCTATGATGGTTACAGCCCTTCCATCAGGTGCACATGCTCCTCCAGGATGGTTCGGTAGTCCTTGGCCGTGAAGTGCCACAGTGGGGAATGCTATGTTATCAGCCCAAACCATCACTGAACAATACATGTTTCACATTGTCCACAGCCCAAAATTTGCACTGTTAGCTCCAATTAAACCAACTTTTGACATTGGCACAAGTGACCAAAGGTTTGGCTACAGCAGCCCGAACATGGATATTGACTCTGTGAAGCTCCTAATGAACAGTTTTGGTGGAAGAGTCGAGGTGTGCATTTTATTCTGCAGTGTTTTGGGCAGCTGCGGTTTTACGCTTTTTGGATACAATCCGGGTTAGTACCTGGAAATCCCTTTCAGACAGCTTCCCATATACGTCAACAGTTACACCTGTTGGATGTAGTTTTGTCCTACGTGGCGGTATGCCCACATTTTTACATTGGTAGATATCAGAGCTCTCGATACACCACAAAGACTTGCTGTCCTAGTCACAGATGAGCCAGCGAGACACATGACAATTTGTCCTCTTTTGAACTCTTTTGATTTGTCTCCCTGCTTTTAATGATAGAATGTAAAATCATATATATATAATAATATATACATAACATACAAACTAAAATTTAAATAAAAACAGAAAATGTAAAATATGAATAAATATGATTAAAAACCATAACAGGACTTGTGTGTGCGTGCGTGTGTATTTCTCTCATTTGTGCATTCTGAGATTCTGCAGTCTCTGCAAGGGCAACATGATAATGTCGCCACCTTGGAATTCTAAGGTTCTATCTGCATTCTGACTGGTTTGGAGATATGGAGCTTTAAAGTTTTTGCATTCCATTTGACTGTGTAGAAAGAATCTTTTTATTTTCTAAATAAAAAGTAAAAAAACTTAAACACTTAAATAACAACATCACATAATGTAAAGAAGTTGTCACAGAATAAGAATATGTGAATAACTCAATTTTGACAAAAATGTCAGATAGAACCTTATAATTCCAAGGGGACGATGTGTTAAAATTAGTCTTAGAAGGCAGCACATAATTTCCTTTTGGAACAGACTTTGTCTCTGAATTGCACATAGGGTGCCTTAAAAGACTGCCTACGGTCAGTTTTGGAACAGGACCTGTGCAGTCAAAATACAGCAAAGTGAAATGTCAGCATGTAACACTGTGTCATGATTGCGTCTTTGTGTTTATGTTGACCAAGATAGATCTTTTGTTGGACTCAGCAGATCGTTGCTCAATGGGTTTCAAAAGGTCAAACTATAACGTGAACAAGAGTGACATGTCAATGGCGGAACAGCGCAATTGATTTAGTTCAATGGTCGAAGTGATCCCATCACATTGAACAGTCCAATCAAGGCTTATATCAAATATTTGAAGTCATTATCAGCTCATCAGTATTGTGAAAAAGGACCAATTTGAGGATCAGAATGGCACGATTTCTTTGAAGACAGACGAATGTGATGCACTGAAATACATTTAGCTGATTCTCTATGAAGCAATCCATCATGGACATAATCATGCAATCTGTTTTCAAAGGATCACATGACTACTTACCAGTTATCTGTCAGTTCAACCAGGAACAGATTTAACAGGGTTCTGCTTTACAGTACATGTGTGAGAACTGAAACCATAACAGCTTATAAGCCACACACCCGAAACTGGGGATGAATCAAATAAACAAGACAGTGAGAATGGGAACGTTATTGCCTACAGGCACTCCTGCAGACAACAGCTGTGAACCAAGAAGCCCTCGAGCTGTTCGTTTATCACTACTTTTATTTTCCTGATTTACACTTTCCTCCTGCTCGGGGGATCTTTTCCACAACAATATTTGCTATAATGACAAAGATTAATTTAAGTTTGAAGTAAAACATCACTCAACTAATTGAATTGCATGAAGACAGTCAATTTGTAAATCTAATGAGGCTAGTTTAAACCAGTTTGAATGCATAAAAACATTAAAACGAAATGTTATATTGTAATGTAATATATATATACTAGCAATGCTTGGTCAGGCAAACATCACTATTACTATTGTTCATACTTTGTTTTAGGGATTTGAACAAAAAGTATTCAATTTGGCTTTTATCTTTTACCACAAAATGTGTGATATGAATGATAAATCAAATCATATTTATCTTTGAAATATTGAAATAAAGTAAAATAAAGAATATAAATAAAAATACAAAAATTAAATGACTAACATTAAACCTAAAAAACTTAAACGAAAATTAGAAATGTTGCCTTGGCAACTAACTAATTTACTTATTTTCCTTTAATACAAAATAAACAACCTCACAAGTGATCAATGCAATAAAAACATGCCAACAAACAAACAATAGAACAAAATTATAATAAGATATATACAGTACATGCATTTATAAAAGTTGAAGTATTACAATTATTAAAACTGAAATAATAATTAATTAATCTTAAATTAATTAATAATAATTAATTAATCTAAAAATTAATTAATCTTAAAGGCGCAATATGTAAGATTTTTGGATTAAAATATTAAAAAAAACTAACAATGTCTTATATTTTGTTGACTTATGTACTTACATTATCTCCAATGTTTCCAACAGTTTAAAGCCAGAGAAATCAGCTATTTTAACATGTATAACGGCCCGTGTCATTCCGTCGCCTGTCAATTACGTCATATCCCAACCCGTTCTCACTCCCAAGGCGTCAAATTCCGACGCATGGTCAAGTGCTTTCCGCGTCACAATAAAGACGCTAAAGGTACCCCTAGGCGTCACTATGTTGATGCGCCGAGTGCTCCATTCATTTCAATGAGAAACCTATGGCGTCAGACACAGACGCGTCGGGCATGGGAACGTTATCGTCATGATGATCTATATTGGGTTATGATTTTGCCATTATGACATGTTGGACTGTGATTCTCAATTTAATCAGCCAGCATCATTTTATTTACGCTATCTAGACACGTTTTAACATGTAACCCAACCCCATTCCATCCCTAAACCTACCCATTTGTGTGGTATAAAACGCAGATATAACAGGCAGAGTCGACTGCATGCACAATTTATTCAAAAAATACAAATATTCCAAGTGTTCTGAGGCCAAGCGATTGATTTGTGTGAAGGAAATCCCCAAAAGCGATCAGCGTCTCCATCCGCAGAAGATCACGAACACATAAAATTTCAAATATTGCCGCCCGTTACGTCAGTTTTCATAGTGAAATTGCATTGGCTCTCGTATGTCTCGTGACCAATTGCATCATTACGTCAGCTTTGATTGTAAAATGTCATTGGTTCTCGTGTGTCTTGTGACCGAATGCGTCATGCTAAAGAGTCGTGTGTATTATTTGAATGAGATATGAATGAGTGCGTTCACAGAGCTGCGGGATCATCATCTCAGCGATTAAAACATTAAGATCAACTCTGTTCTTTACATGAAGACATCGTGTGACTTCAGAAGACTTGGAATGCAACATGAGTTAATACTTTTATACTGTTTTTGGTCAGTTTTTGCAATAAATAGATGTGACTGTACTTCTATTTGCCTGTTATGTCTTTTATATTGTTTGGGAGTGGGTAGGTTAGGAGTTGGGTTAGCTGCTCCAAAATATAAAAGTAACCTTTAAATATGAATAAAATATTAATAAAATCATGTATGCTTTTACAAATGCAAAGAATAAAATGCGTCTTGATCTGACGCATTGGGTAAACAACTGAAATCAATGGAGCACCCAGCGCGTTGATATAGTGACGCCTAGGGGTGACTTTAGCGTCTTCGTTGTGACGCGGAAGGCACTTGACCATGCTTCGGATTTTGACGCCTTGGGAGTGAGAATGGGTTGCATATCCGTGTTACCCCTGGCTTTCCGATTAGATACCATGGAAACACCAAATACGATTTAATATATTAAGTGCTTTATTAGACAGGTGAGCAACTGGATGCCTTTATTGATAGAAAACAAATTATGGTTTTATATCTCAACACTTAGTCTTATTGTTTGAATCTCTTGTTTTCTTGATTTACCATGAGTGACATGTTTTGTATCATGCCTCAGAGACAACACTATTTTGTCAAGCGGCTAACATAGCAAAATCAGAAAGAGCTTTATTTGTAATAACAGTAATACATTTTCTCCACCATACAATATATTTTAAAATGAACTGCATGCCATTTAGCAACGTCATCCAGCTATTCTAAGATATTCTAATATCAATCTAGCTTACTGCAATGTGCAACAAGTTTGAATGACGTTATAACATAAATTTCAACACACTCAAAAGTGTTTTAAAACAGCGCTGACAATTTTAATTAGTCAAATAAAGTGACCTGTATGAGTAGTAATTCAGCACTTTATTTGAATAAAATGATGTAAATTTAAGTGATCAAATGTAACTGTGGCGAAGTTCAGAAAAGAAGGAAGTGGACGTTAAACATAACTTTAATCGTAAACTAAACAAAACAACAAAAATGAAAGGGATGGCAGTGGATAAATAATAAAAACAGAAAATGTCCCAGATTCATGGCCCGCCTTGCTTCTTGCAACAGTAATGTTAATAAAACTTGAATAGATTAGTTATTATTTCTGCCAGAGTCTCATTAGATTGCTTTCCATTGGCTGTAAAGTTCTCCCATAATTCTACGCTCATTCACGGCGTCATCAAGCTACACTGTTGTTATTGTCTTAAAGAAGTGACCATAGTGGCGAAACGTACATACACTGATCAGGCATAACATTATGAGCACTGACAGGTGAAGTGAATTACACTTATATAATTACACATATATATTAGGCAGCAAGTGAACATTTTGTCCTCAAAGTTGATGTGTTAGAAGCAGGAAAAATGGGCAAGCGTAAGGATTTGAGCAAGTTTGACAAGGGCCAAATTGTGATGGCTAGACAACTGGGTTGGAGCATCTCCAAAACTGCAGTTCTTGTTGGGTGTTCCCGGTCTCCAGTGGTCAGTATCTATCAAAAGTGGTCCATGAAGCGACAGGGTCATGGGCGGCCAAGGTTCATTGATGCACATGAGGAGCAACGGCTGGCCCGTGTGGTTCGATCAAACAGACGAGCTACTGTAGCTCAAATTGCTCAAGTGAATGCGGGTTCAGACAAAAAGTGATAGTGATATAAATAAAAATGTAATAAAAAAAATTACCCTGACACCTAAGCAGCTAGTGGAAGTTATTCATATGCAATGATTGATCAAATGCAAAAATGTAGTTCATTCTAATTGGGTGAATAGCATTTTGAAAGCACAATTTGTAAGATTCAAATGAAAATGTTGTGTAAATATAAGTAAAACAATCGGCGAATAGGGCCTATTCATCATCTTGTCTGCCAAACAGCCTCTGGCAATAACAGTAACATGTGATTTAGCTGACCAGGAACCGGCCGTGTCTGTGACTATGCACCTGTCTCCTCTCAGGAGGCCTGTAGGTAAATATGACAGCAGTGAAACTCATTGAAACTGGCTGAGTGCCAGAGAAGGCACTAGTCAGTTTAGTCTGAGCCCTGGGAAAAGGGGCGGGCAAGAAACTTAACAAAGGGGTGAGTAACCGTTTCTTTAACCACAAAGTGAGACGAACACCTCACCATTCATGGGAACCTAAACCTGTCAGGCCTGGCTTCTGTTGCTCAACATGTGGAAAGCGGTATCATGCTAGGCTCAAAAGCGCAAATGCATCTTCAAGGAAATGTGGGTGTGTGTGAAAATCGCCAAATTTACAAGTAGAGAAGATTAGTTTAATTACTTCATGTCAGGCTAATTATAGAAATTTGTCATTTATTGCTTTCCTGTATTTCCCTGCACTTTGGAGTATAACTTAGAAGAATTCAGTATACCATTAAAGATTGTAATTAAAAATTTGAGATGTTCTGTGTCCCTTATTTTAGTCGTACTGACTGTGGTCAAACAAGCATGAGGTCATGCGTAATTTGATCTTTCATATTGTTAGGAGCGGTAACACCTAGTTCTCATGATCCATATTGGTTCACTTCAATGCAACATTAGAAATTAGTCAGAAATTGTACAACAGGATGCCCATCGGCATCAGGTCACATGAGTATAGCCTCACAGTGGAAGTGATTCATTGTATTTAGGCTCACCATAATCGCAAATGGGCGCAATATACCATAATTTGCCCACACTGTGAATTGATCAGATAATAAGTAAATAAACTTCATGCGTAACTGAAAAAATTAAGTTATGTGTAATTTTCAAGTTTCATCACTTTTTACAGTGCATGACAATTTTGTTATGTGGCTTTTGTCAATTAAATAGGTACTGATGTCAGCCATTACTTGGGCAATAGACCATTTTCACGTTTCCAGGTTTCTCAGAAGCAGAAGTCGTCAGTTGGGTAAACTTCTATACACTGTAACCCGAATAAGTTGGCAAAACTCAAACAATTTCATTAAAAGTTATTTTTATTTAGTTTCATTAATTAAAAGTTAATTAATTTAAAGTTTAAGTAAGCAGAACGTGCAGATTTTTAAGAACTATTTGAGTAAGATAATTCATACATTTAACTTAAAAATATTATGTAATATCAAAATTTCTTTAGTAGTGGAAACTTGACTAGCTTTAACTAGCTAATTCAATCAATGCCACCTTGCTAATTGGTTACACAATGCTTTGGTAACATTAGTGTTGCATAGCACTTGCTGAATGAGGACAGCAATACATTACATTTAACATATACTGTATCTGTTCTCAAACTGCTCATGCTCCACTCGTCATCATGACGGTAACCCTACAAAAAACCCAATGCTATCTCACGACCAATACGTACATATTTTTACGAGGTGGCTAATTCGTACAAATTTGTAAGTTTTGTCTAAACCCCAGTGACAGGTAGGTTTAGGGGCGGGGTTTGAGGTAGGTTATTCGTAAGAATTCATACGAATTTGTCAACTCGTCAAATACGTACGAATTAGCAAAAATCATACACATTCGTCCGAGTGAGGTCGTAAAAATTCGTACGAATTAGCCACCTCGTAAAATATGTACGAATTGCCGTGAGATCGGGTTGAAAAACCCCCAACATAACAGAAACTCTTCTAAACTAGCATAAGAAAACATTAAACACTACTAAATCCCACTTAACATTAATCTTGCAAAAAAAATAAAAAAAATAATAATAATATAACACTTCATTTTGGCATTTACTGTCCCCTTTGAATGTCACGGCAAAGCATGCTGGGAAATTTTGGTTCAGCACAGTTTCGGTTAAATTTAAGTTAGTCTAAACTAAAAGAAACAAGTTCATAAAACTCAAAACAAAAAAACTATTCAGATTACTTCAAATGTGTCAGTTTTGAGAACTCAAAAGAAAAAGGAAGTTCTAAATACTCATAAAAATTAATTTGTTTGAACTAATTTGTTTAATTTGAGTTGGCTGTGTAGCGTAGCGGTGAATGAGAGACTACATTTAATATATTTTTTATTTTCCCATTTGCTCAAATAGCACAAGAAAAACTCCACAATAGTGTTTTCACAGAAAGAGAGAGAGATTGATAATGACACTTCCACCGAGATCTGAGTTTAAAAGTAAACAGTTATAATAGAAATTCCAATTTGAACTAGAAAAGGAAAGTTTGTCCAGGCTCTTTAAACGTTGATCACATATAGTATTGTCAGAAATTAGAAAAGCTAAGCATGAAAGAAAGAAAGAAAGAAAGATAAAGAAAGAAAAAGAAAGGAAGAAAGGAAATGGATTTTAGTGAGTTTTATTTAAAATTTGATTTATTTTCTTAAATCTTGTGCCTTAAAAATATAAGGATTTTGAAAAAAGTCAAGCCATCATAACAATCTGAATTTAGTTTGAGCAGTACAAACAACAGCAACAAGCCCTTTGTCTTGGGTTTACACTTCAAGGGTACGTGAGTGACATCCTCTCCCACATTCAGCTGAGCTCGGCTCAAAGTCACAGCATGGGACCTCGGAGCAGAGAACTGTGAGTTCACAATGTATTCATATTCCTTCAGTACCTGACACTTCCCTGTGGGTCTCATTTACACCCTCTGAAGACATTTGCAGGACCATTTACATCAAGTAGTCATGCTGTGTGAGGAGCGTATTCAGATCTCTAACATTTGTTTGCTATGTCTATAATTTAGTAGCACGTAGCATTTCCAAGCAAAGCAGTATTTGCTCTCATAACCCCAGGAAAATTATTTAAACATTTCAATATTTTAATCAAAAATTGTTTGTTGTTATTAGAATTAAATTGGTGAAAGTAATATATGTTTAATTGACCAAAGGTGACAATATATTTATAAAGTTACAAATTTCAAATGACTATTTCATAGCGACTGCTGAAAACTCGTCTTTAACACCACAGGAATGAATTACATTTTAAAATATAATAGAAAACAAGTATTTTTGTATTAACATTTCACTATATTACTGTATTCATGACCAAATAAATGTAGCCCTGTTGAACATAAAAGACAAAAGCATTAAAAACTCTTACCGACTACAATCTTTCCCCCTGGTTTCATAGTCAAAGCTTAAAGGGTTAGTTCACCCAAAAATGAAAATTCTGTCATTAATTACTTACCCTCATGTCGTTCGACACCCGTAAGACCTCCGTTCGTCTTCGGAACAGAAATGAAGATATTTTAGTTGAAATCTGATGGCTCTGAAAGGCCTCCATTGGCACAATGTACTTTACACTCTCAAGACCCTTAAAAGGTGCTAAAAACGTCGTTACAAAGTCCATCTCACTACAGTGGTTCTAAAATAACTTTATGAATCGGCGAGAATAGTTTTTGTGCGCAAAAAAACCCTAAATAACGACTTATATAGTGATGACGATTTCAAAACAATGCATCATGAAGCTTCGAAGCGTTATGAATCAGTGAGTCGAATCAGCAGTTTGAATCGCCAAATTTCAGCAGTTTGACACGCGATCCGAATCATGATTCGGCTCACCGATTCATAACGCTTCGAAGCTTCATGATGCCTTGTTTTGAAATCGTCATCACTTTGTAAGTCGTTATTTAGGGTTTTTTTGCGCACAAAAACTATTCTCGCCGATTCATAAAATTATTTTAGAACCACTGTAGTGAGATGGACTTTGTAACGACGTCTTTAGTACCTTTTAAGGGTCTTGAGAGTGAACTGTGCATTGTGCCAATGGAGGCCTTTCAGAGCCATCAGATTTCAACTAAAATATCTTCATTTGTGTTCTGAAGATGAACGGAGGTCTGACGGGTGTCGAACGACATGAGGGTAAGTAATTAATGACAGAATTTTCATTTTTGGGTGAACTAACCCTTTAAGCTAGTTCCAGACTAAAATGCATGCTTCAGCTGTTTTAACTGAAAGCAACTTGCACTGACTGTATAATGTCAGGGCCATTCATTTGTCTCAAGATGCCTACGAGTAATGTTTTTTTCTAAAGCACGTTTATAAAAGCTACTTAAATATCCTAATTGAACTGAGGTTTAATCCTGGCTTAATCTAAGCCCCGTCTGTGAAACCAGGCCTTTGAATGACAGTGTAATTGCTAAGATTGTTGCTTAACTGAGCTCAGAAAAATCACTAGGAAACAATATAAAATTTCAGCATTTTGTTCATTTATTTGATATTTAAGAGGAGCATTTTAGGGTAATGTAAATAAACAACTTTCACATATAACACTTAAAACAGGATAAAAAGAGGACTTGGATAGTTGCCTTGTAAAAACAGCATTGGAAATGTATTTTGCCCTTTAAATTGATTTCTAGACGATGCAAAAAAACACTGAAGGAGAAGCTGTTTAAAAGTGCTGCTTGAATTTGATCAAAAGGCAAAACAGTGAAGACGAACAGATAAAATGTTGAAAGCGGTACATCCTTCTTGCCTGAGGCATCAAAACAGAACAGTTAAAACTGTTAAAACAGAACTGTTAAAAACAAACAGCATTTAAAAAAAAAAGATATCTTCCACAAGAAGCACATTTATAACAAAGACAGCACTGTTTACTCTGTGAGAAGTACATGCTGTCAGTAAAAGATTAAAAAATAAACATAACCGAGCTACGGCTCCAAAAAAATGGGCTGGGCTGCTCTTTCATCTGAGTGTGTGTTCTCACAATACATTCGCACAAGAGAGGACGTTAAACCCGCCTGAGGAAACCAGGAACAACCCTGCCAATTTTTTACCCGGATCCAGGAAACCATTTTCACACAAGCCTAATAATCTTATCTTGCCAATTTGCAAGACAATCCCCAGCAAAGATTTATCAGGAGGACAGGCTGAATCATTGTAAGCGTGATGTGGGATTTATATAGTCACAAGCACCTAAAGAGGAGACAACTCACACATCGGCTTTAGTTTGGGCTGTTGCATATGAAAGAGTCTGTCTAAGTAGCGCCTGACACAAAAGAGATAAGACAGATACTCGCTCTTGTCCCCTCGACCATCAGAGACACATCCACGTGAGAGCCATTCAAGCTTTGAATAGGCAGCTAACCAGCTCATGCAAATTCACTAAT
Source organism: Gobio gobio (assembly GCF_949357685.1). Lineage (NCBI taxonomy): Eukaryota > Metazoa > Chordata > Actinopteri > Cypriniformes > Gobionidae > Gobio > Gobio gobio. The sequence continues at coordinate 22,242,846 of NC_137105.1, forward strand.
TTACATATGGTGGGTGCTCTTTGTGAACAATAAAGAGTAGTTTTCTCTAATCTTTCTTCATAATGGGTCTATAAATCTTACAGCATGTATTACTTATACAGGTTAAAACGTCCCTTAACGTTGTGTTGAGGGTCTCAAATTTCACTGGAACGTTTCTGGGAAGTTCCACAGATCAAACAACTCCGCCCATAAAATAAAGCTAAACGACCGTAGGTAAACACATTGTCCAAAATAAATTAATATCTCGTATACAGAGTTCTCGCATTTTGACCCACAGGGTCAGATGAAGCAGAAGAACTTCTTCCAGCTGCATTTGGAAAAAGCTTTAGCTCGCCTGTCCGACAGTCTCCGCTTTTTGACCTTCCTGGCCTTGTGTTTAATAGCTGCGAATATTGCCGCGTCGAAGGCCTCTTTTAGGTTCTTCTGGGTCAGGGCCGAACACTCCACATACTCAGCGGCCCTGATCTTCTCGGCGATGCTCCGTGCCCGTGAGGTGAACACAGGTTTGACCTTGTATCTGTCCAAGTCTATGAGAACGTTAACGTCCAACAGAAGGTCTGACTGCGTTCCAACTAAAATGATGGGGGAGGATGGGTTACATGCACGAATCTCAGGGATCCATTTCTTGGTAATGTTCTGGAATGATGTGGGGTTGACCACACTGAAGCAGAGGAGGAAGACATCCGTGTGTGCGTAAGAAAGAGCTCTGAATTCATCAAATTCTTCCTGCAAGTCAAAGACAACGACAGATAAGAACACGTGACAAAGTTAACAGACTTTTGTTTAACATTGGGTCTAGTTTTTTAGATGACACTTTTACACCTCACAAACTTCTATCAAAATGTACATATTACATAAAAATAAATACAATTTGTACACTTTACAGACGTTTGAACAATGATAATACTGTATATATTTCTAAACAAATTGTACAAGTTTTAAACAAAATGTAAAACCTTTTACATTTAAGACTAAACAGTTCAGATGAAATTGTTACCTTACCTGACCAGCCGTATCCATCAACTGAATCCGCACTGGGGTCCCATCTACCTGAACTTGTCCTGAATAACCAGAAGTTAAAAAAATGTCAAGATTTCTTCCTCACGGTGCATAATTACTTTAAATTAACCACCATCGCCTACAAGGGGTCAAAGATCATACACTTACCCGAGAAGACGTCAAAAGCCGTCTGTTTGTAATCCGTGGGGTATCCATTGGTAGTGTAGCTGACTATCATACTAGTCTTCCCAACCGCGCCATCCCCAACCAGCATACAGCTGATCGCAGGCTCCAGCGCGTCGTCCTGCTCTAAGCACACGGACGGAACTCTTGACTCGTGGTAAAAGTAATCCATTTGAGGTGGCATGTCCAACAATTAAAGCCAAGAAGAAACGTCTTCAGGAAAACTTTTTAAACTCCACAGTATTGATCGGCGTCTTTGTTGAGACTGATGAGTGACTCATTACTTTCGCAGCTCAAAAGCCGAATTGACTCTCTCTGATCTGTGACGGGACCTCTCTTGTCTTTTGAATCAGTGAGCGATATGAAGAGGCTTGACTTTGCATAGCCACGCCCACCACAGTCACGGGCCTCAATGGAAAGAACACAAATCTTTGGTTTGAGCACAGATAAGCTTTTTAATGATTCGTGAACGATTTTAACCCCAAATGATTCTCAATGAAACAAACTGTAAGCCTTTTCCAAAAAGTTCAAAATATAGTTTTTTTTTTATGATGAGTAACTGGTGAAACTATGGATGAAATTTAATAGACCTTTTAAATATTAAATGCAGCCCTGGTCATTTGACTAGAATGTTAAAAGACAGTCTGCGCTTTAATTTAATATTTTTCAAATCTGTAACAAAAAATAAATAAATAAAAAATGAACTATTTTTAGACCACTGTCTTTGGATCTGGATTTTGGGCTGCCATGAGAAATAAAAAAATAAATCAGTAAACAAGTCAAGTCAAGTAACCTATATTTATAAAGCGCTTTTTACAAAACAGATTGTTTCAAATCAGCTGTATAGTGATACTAGGAAATGAAAGCAACAAACTTTGTTTTGGCGATACAGCAGCTCTAGAAGAAAGTAAATTGTCCAGCTTAAGTAAGTTTTTGATTGATTCATTTCCTTTGTTTTACACGACACCGTTTCAACTGAAAACAGAAATTTTAATGCGTTCTGGCTGTTCATTTACACGACAACGGCGGTTTGTATGGAGGACGAAACCTGCAAAAACAATACATAAAAATATGCAAATAAATACACAAATAAACCCACAAAATTCTACATAAATAGATATATAAATAATTCAATGTGCTTGGAGATAAATAATTAAATAAAGAAATAAAACGAATGTTGGTGAATGTTATAAAAAGCTAAAAAACAAAAAAAACTTTTAGTTTTTCCATTAACAATTTTATTTATCCCCCCATTATTTGTTTTATTTATTTAATTATTTATTTAATTATCTCTACGCACATTTAATTATTTATATATTTATCTCTGTAGGAGTATGTGGATTTATGTATTTATTTGCACATTTATTTATGTATATATGTATTTATGTAGCATTGTATTTGTTTATTTATTTGCGTGTATTAATTTATTGTTTTTGCAGGTTTCGTCCTCCATAGGTTGGTGGCCGGAGAACGCAACATTTGAAACACAAAACAATAAACACAAATTAAGCATAATCCCAATAATTTCAATTCTGACAAAGTGTCATTGCATGAGAATCAATCCTTAACTAAACAGTGCCACTGCGTGGACAGATTAAGAACAGCAGTGACATTTCTGTCATGTAATCACATGATATTGATCAGCTGACCAACACAGCAATGCACACAGCATAGCTCGGTCTTTCAGTGCTGTCATCATTGATGCAAAACATATAATTTGAAGCTCAGTTTCGTTTTATTTTATATCTATTTGATCTATTTTTATATTTTACTTAGCACACAACGGGGACATTGGCAGTAAAACAGCTTTTGAACAGGACGTTTAGCTCACATGCTAGCGTGTTATGGCTGGGAACAGTTGGTAGAGATACTTCACGGGGTCAGTAAGTTATCTGTTGTAAATACTGTAGTTTTGTGAATATTTGATCATTTGCAATGGCATCTATTCTGGATCAATATGAAGATTCTCAGAACATCCGTCAACACAGCCGTGTGTCAGCGGCCAACATCGGGATTACTCATTCAGGTACAAACCTACAGAATTTAGGAGGATATTGCAAACATTATGATTTGGGTCGTTGTGGTATTTTTCTTTTTCGTTCACAGGGTTTGTGAATGTAAGGTTAGAAGAAGAGAAACCCATTTTCAACAAGCAGCGCATCGATTTCTCACCTCCCGAAAAAATCAACCACTTCTCTGTGTGCAACAACCAGTTATGCATGAGTCTGGGGAAAGACACCCTCCTGAGGTACAGCTGCCATTTCTCGATGCTGTGTTATCAACAAATGTTTAATTTGGATATTTTGCTATGTAGGTTTTGCATTGATTAGCTTACATGCAATGGGTCAATGATTAATGTGTATATTAATGTCTGAATACCGGTGAAAAGACTAAGCAGTTAGGATGTGGACCATTAAAGGCAATTCTCTTTGAAATGCATATTTAATCTGCTGGTCACGTTATGTTACAATAGGATAAAAATCATTTAATCTGCCTTTTATTTGTGTTATTGTAATCGATCAATTACTAATTATGCTTAATTTACATTATACATGGCCTTGAAATAAATAGCATTGATCCTATTTAAGCAGCATTTAAAAATGTTGTAATATGTTGACATACACATTATGTTTCAGAATTGATCTAGGAAAACCTGATCAGCCAAATCAGATTGAACTGGGAAGAAAGGATGATAGCAAAGTGCACAGACTTTTCCTGGATCCTACAGGTAATCACTTGTCGAAGTTCACACCTTGTTGTAGGATGATTGAAATGCATTTAGGACATCTATTAGATGTCATTAGACACTCAAGTAATTTGATTAGATTTCACCTTGAAATTAAAATGACAAAAGAAGCATCCAAAGTAGCTTAACAGATGTGAACTGGGGAATTAAATCAGGGCAACATATATTTTCAGTTCTTTTATTTAAATGTTTGGAAACGCATGCACAAGAATAAACTCACATAAATGTAATGCTTATTGTGTTTTTCATATTATATTTTATTTTACGTCATGTAAAGCTCTCCAACATATGTCATTGAGAGAGACAAATGCTCTGTTTACAACTGGTATTAAGGTCCGTCTCGGGTGATCCGATCACAAATGGTCAGGTGAGACTCCCCAACATTTACACCTGGTAATAACATGCATTTTCCATGAAGTACAAGCATTGTTTATGCTTTGCAAAAAGTATAACTTTATGCTTTCGGTTAACTTTTTAAACTTGTTAGCTAGGTCTCACTGCAGTTTTGTCGAAATGGCAGTTGGGGATGGATGCAGTTTTGTCGAAATGGCAAGATTAACTTGATAGTCAATGGTACAAATTAATCAGTGTTTGCCATTTATGCCATAATTTCAAGTTTTATGAAAAATTAAATAATGTACAAATATTATATAATAAATACTTTTAATAATAATAAGAAGAAAACTAACGGATACAAGATACGGATACAAATTAAATGATAAATATCGATTTATAAATGTAAATATACAATTTTAAATATAAAGACATAAGTTATTTTGATTTAGAGGGTTATTTTTATTTATTGCCGTAACATGCAAATGTTTTTTTTTTTTTAAAACAGCTATTTGGCCAAGTGGTTGACTGACAGGTGATTAGGCTTGTTAACGATTTAAACTGGTCAGTTTGGTCTAAATGGTTGACATTGCTAGATTATCTTGTGATAGTCAATAGTACAAACTGTTCAGCAATGTTTTGGCACGTATGCCATAATTCATTTTTTGTAATAATAAACATATTAAATAGTTTAAAAATAAATATTAAATAATTATTATTTATATAAAATATAAATAATATAACATTTAATTATTACTTAAGAAAATGTTTACATTTATAAACAAGAGAAATGCTACATTTATAAAAGTGAATATATATTATTATAGAATTATGATATAAATGTGAATATAGAATAATATACTATTAAAATAAAAATCCATTTAAAAAAAGAACTTCGGCACAGTAGTAGTTTAGGCTCGTCAGATGGATTCGCCTGAACAATACAAATGTGTTGTCATATGCATTTCTACCTCCGTATGTGGTTTCAATGGTCGTATCACAGAACATTTTGAAGCCCATTTACACCTGTTTTAACCACTGACTGAATTATGGGATCACCCGAAATTAATCTTAATACCAGGTGTAAACAGGATTAAAAGCACAAGGCTGGCTTTTTAAAACTTGTAATTCATTTTTAAACTGCATAAAATTAGAGATGCACCGATACTAAATTTATCTGCCGATACAATAGCCGATTATTCAGAATGACATCTGCCGATAGTTTGATTTTCTTAAAGGTGCCGTGTGTAATATTTATGAGGATCTATTGACAGAAATGCAATATAATATACATAACTATGTTTTACCTTACATAATGAACAGTTATATTTTAATTATCTTAGAATTAGATTTTCTATCTACATACTAGGGGTGTAAGGGTACATGTATTCGTACCGATTTATTTATTTATTTTACTGTTTCGGTACAGGACTTCCGGTACGGTGCACATGTGTATCAAATGCAATCTTTAACAGTTAACAGTAGGCTTGTTTCTTTTACGCTCGGAACATACTTCAAATCCGAGTTTTTACATGAACATATTAAATATTCTGTCCATTTTATCATGAAATTCAAACGATAAATGCCGTTTTGATGCTCATTAATGTGGGGCATGCGCGGTTCGCGCGTGCACGCAATCATCTCTTCCTAGTCAAAGAATAAAAATGAATGAATTATGTTGATGATACATTACAACTTACTGAAATGTATCATATGTCGTGTAATCGCTCAATCAGTGTTTCAGCGGCGGAAAGACGTCAATAAAACGTAGCATTACAACGTAGCATTACATCACGTAGCATTACATTTCATTCAGTGTCCACAGCTGGGTAGTTCGCTTAGAGAAATGTGATAGTGATATCTTGATTATTTAATGTATGTTTAAATAAATTTGTCATGAAAATGACAGCCACTGTGTATAAAAGATAATATTTCAACAACGAATTGGAGTAAAAACATATTTTTATATAATTTAGAAGTTAATGCAAAAACTTCCTTATGTGAAGTTTACATGTTTGCATACAATGTGTTATTTGAGTGTTGATTATTATATCTAAAAATAAATAGCAACTGAATTTAGGCTAATAGTTTGGGCTCTGTTGTTAACCTTTAATATAGTAATGTGCAAGTAAGGGCTCCCTATATAGTATACAGAGATAATTTAAATTTTTACTTTCAGTTATAATTACCCGTACCGAACCGTGATTTCAAAACCGAGGTACGTACCGAACCGGCAGTTTTGTGTACCGTTACTCCCCTACTACATACACTACGGGTTCCCTTACAGTAAAGTCACCATTTTGCGCCGCCATATTTCTACAGTAGCCCTAAACAGGCAAACTGCTCTACAGAGCGCTGGCTACTCTCTGCTGTCTCCAACAATGACATCTTTGTCCTGTGTTGGCCACCGTAGCTTCTCTATGTGCTTCGAAAGGGAGGGGTGAGTGGTGGGCGGTTGCAACTGCACCACTAGATGCTGCTAAAATTGACAAAAATTACTAAAAAAATCTCTCCTAAATAATGCTGTAAACTATAATTAAAGGGTACATAACACACACAGTGTCTGCCAGTCTCTTGAGTACCTGCAAGGGTACTGTTTAAACGCACAGTTACCTGACAAATATTTTTAATGTAAACCTGACTCTCCATTTTCTTCCACTCCAGATAGGGGTTATACTATATATATTTTTTATTTTATTCACTTACGAATATTTTAATTCTGTTTCTGTGTAAAGCACTTTGAATTGCCACTGTGTATGAAATGGTCTATACAAATAAACTTGCCTTGCCTTGCCTATAGAGTAGTACTGCATCCTTTATATCTCCGATAAGTCTTTAGTTTTATCATATTTAAAAAAGACAGATAAGCTGTACAGATTCTTTCCAAAAACAGCCGAGCTTGTGCAGGCGTGCAGTGGGCGGAGCTAAAGAGTCAAACACACACACACACAAAATACATCCTGGGCTTTCGATTCACTATACGTTCGTGTTGTTTACATTATATGCACTTACGTGCCAATTGCCAACAAAACACAGATGCAGTTTCACTCACCGCACCGCCTGCGGTTTTGACTCGTGACTGGGAACAAACAAACACATTTGCAGAACTGTTGCTGCTCCGGGAAAAACAAACTGCATCCACTGTTTCCTTAACACTGGGTTATTTGAAAAAAAGAAGAAGCTTTCCCTCACAACCAAAAACACACTTCTATTGTTGATTTTCGTGGACTTAAAACAAAATGACAGCACTGCCGATGGCTTCTGTAACCATCGTGCGCGCTTGCTCTCGCTATGGTTGATGTGTGCACGCCCTCATTCGGGAGAAGTGCCCATACAAGCAATTCTGCCCTTTATGAAGTCATACAGGGCCATACTCGAAAAAAACTTTCAGAAGCATAGAATCCCGAAGGAGTGTGTTTGGCATAGAAATACTCCGTTATACGTCCAACAAAGTTTTTTTTATTTTAGCCAGGTTTAGCATGAGAATCCAACCCTTTAACAGTGTAAATAAGTCAGAATGCATGAAATAGTTAAATAAATGCAGCCTTGGTGAGCAGAAGACTTCTTTCAAAAACATTTAACAATTGTAATGTTTCCAAACTTTTGGGTACTGTACATTTTCTTCCTTATTCAGTGATATTTTTTTTTTTACAAAGCAAAAATCCATGGGGACTTAATGCACAAGTGTTTGCAGTACATAAACCAATCATAAAATTGGCATAACATATAGGGAAAACATTATAGATATTAGTGGTTATTGTTCAGCAGTGTTTTTGATATCTTACTGAATTAAAAGCAAGAGATGAGATCAATTAAATCTGTCAATTAGACAAAGGTCAGAAAAAAACTGGTATTACACCTGACATTTCTGTCCCCCTCACTTCTGAAAAGATGGCTACGCCCCTGAAATAGAACAAAAACACTCAATATTGCATCTAAAAGTTAAGTGACTTAATGTTAATAATTGTTTATGGAACTGTCATATGAAATCAGTGTCATTTTCAGTCGTGATGTTATTCAGGAAAACAGCACTCTTGGTAATGTGACGTTGCAACTGTATCATGTTATAAATATAAATAAACTCCACATTTCTACATTTTTTACGGCAGTGTGTTAACTGAGTTTCTCTGTGTGAGTGGTGCACATTTGTTTCGATTTCTCCTCGAGAGGCTGCGCGAGCGTCAACAGTGCAACGTTAGTTACCGTCAGTTCATTATACATTATTATCATTCACTGTAAATTGCCACTTACAGCAATGAATGCAGAATCATTCTTGCATTTGGGTGATTCCCTAGTTATTTTTGTTAATGACGTTTTATCAGGCTACTTGTCCGTCGGGCAAGTCAAATTCTCTTTCATTTGCCCCTTCAAAAAACCCACTTGTCCCTGCTCTAGTGTTTTGTTTTATAGCTAACTAGCAAAATGTTAACACTGGATAACTTTCCTGAGGTTAATTGGTGACACTTTGTTCACAAGCTCTTTTGTTGACGTCTCTCTGCGATTAAAACACTAGCGATTACATGAGATATGATTCATTTCAGTAAGTTGTACTGTATCTTTCACCATTCCTTAGGATATTCATGCATGTTTTTTTGAGATATAACTTGTATTAAAGTGGAAGTAAAGACCTACGCTTGAACTGAGGTGCTACAGCGATGTGTCACGTCACATTTAAGAACGTCAAAACACCATTTATTTTTTTAATTTCGTGATAAAATGGACAGAATTTGAAAGCTGAAACTTTATTTCTTATTAGAAGTAACAAAGCTCTTTGTGATTATTGGATGGGAAGCACTACAAGTAATGTTTGGTGTAGGGAATAACAACGGACCTGGCAACCCTGGCTTAAACTATGGTTGAACTGTTTATGCTTTATTGTCATGTTAACTTGCCCTAAATTCAACGTGAGAGGTTTTCTTCATACACAGCATGATTTGCAGTCTGACACTCTTTTCCGCACCCTTTTGATTGACAGGATATCATTGGCCCTGATCATCAGCTGTTTTTAAGCGATCCGCTGATGGCCGATAGTGAAAATAATGGCTTTTATCAGCCGATACCGATTATTGGCTGATACATCGGTGCATCTCTATTTAAAATACTTTCTTTTTAATGCAGTCTGTAAAATGACATTTTCTCAATTTTCTTACAGGGTCACATTTAGTCATCAGCCTCACCACAAACGAATGTGTATACCTAAACAGAAACACTCAGAAGGTCCGCAGTCTATCACGATGGAGAGGCCACCTGATTGAAAGCATAGGTTGGAACAAATTAATTGGCTCAGAGACCAACACTGGGCCGATTCTGGTCGGCACCAGCCAAGGAATCATCTTTGAAGCAGATATTTCTGCCTCAGAGGGCAGTCTGTTCAACACCAACCCAGACCAGTACTTCAGACAGGTTCATTCCCTGGAGGAGGATGGCAAACCAGCTCCGGTTTGTTGCCTCGAAGTGGAACGTGGCTTGGAATCCAAGTACTTCATTGTTGCGACCACACGAAAACGGCTGTTCCAGTTTGTAGGAAAGCTGGCCGAGGGTTCAGAGCAGCAGGGGTTCAGCTCCATCTTTGCCCAGAACCAGGATCTCCTACCCAGCTTCCAGGAGTTTCCTGTCAATATGGGCTACAGTGAGATTACATTCTACACGTCAAAGCTGCGCAGTTGCCCCAAGACCTTCGCCTGGATGATGGGCAACGGTGTTTTGTATGGACAGCTGGACTATGTGCGGCCCGACTCTCTACTCAGTGATGTTCAAGTGTGGGAATACACACCAGACATTGATTTAAACTTTGTCAAGCCCATCTCTATAGTACTCACCCAGTTTCACTTCCTGCTGCTGCTTCCTGACCGGGTCAGGGGTATCTGCACTCTGAACGGGCAGGTTGTGCATGAAGATGTATTTCCAGATAAGTTTGGCATGCTGAAAAAGATGATCAAAGATCCCGTCACGGGGCTTGTGTGGATCTACACAGAGAAAGCCGTGTTTCGCTACCACATCCAGAGAGAGGCGCGGGACGTTTGGCAGATGTACATGAACATGAATAAGTTTGACCTGGCTAAAGAGTACTGCAAAGACCGACCAGAATGCCTGGACATGGTGCTTGCCAAGGAGGCAGAGCACTGCTTCCAGAACAAGCGCTACCTGGAGAGCGCCAAATGCTATGCGCTCACTCAGAATTACTTTGAGGAGATTGCGCTGAAGTTCATTGAGGCCAAGCAGGATGAGGCCTTGAAAGAGTTTTTGATTAAGAAGCTGATCAACTTGAAGCCCAGTGAGAAGACTCAGATCACCCTGCTGGTGACCTGGCTGACTGAACTCTATCTGAACCGGCTCGGTCAGCTGGAGGCAGACGACGGCAAACAACACCTCTTTCTAGAGACCCGTGAAGAGTTCCGCACCTTTCTTAAAAGCCCCAAACATAAAGATTGCTTCTACAACAATCGCAGCACCATCTACGACCTGCTCGCTAGCCACGGCGACGTAGAAAACATGGTGTATTTCTCAGTCATCATGCAAGATTATGAGCGTGTTGTATCTCATTACTGCCAGCATGATGACTACAGTGCAGCTTTAGATGTTCTCTCCAAACACTGCGATGACAAGCTCTTCTACAAGTTCTCTCCGGTCCTCATGCAGCACATCCCCAAAAAGGTGGTTGATGCGTGGATTCAGATGGGAAATCGGTTGGATCCGAAGAATCTGATCCCAGCCCTGGTGAACTACAGCCAAATGGGCAGCATGCAGCAGATAACTGAGACCATCCGGTACATGGAGTTCTGTGTGTATGAGCTGGACGTCAAAGATGAGGCCATTCACAATTACTTACTGTCGCTTTATGCCAAACACAAGCCGGATGCCCTTTTATGGTACCTTGAACAAGCAGGAACGCACATCTCCGATATTCACTACGACTTAAAATACGCCTTGCGCCTTTGTGCCGAACATGGGTACCTGCAGGCCTGCGTCTTGGTTTACAAGATTATGGAGCTATATGAGGAAGCTGTGGATCTAGCTTTACAAGTATGTGTCCTTGACATTCTCTTTCATTTCTGTTTGAGAGGAAATCACTTTAAAATCTTTTTAAGTCTGCACGAACTTTGCATGAAGTTTGTCATGTTGATATTATTGTGAATAATTAATCTATTTTTTTTTATTTTTACCTCGTAACTTTTTATCAAAATGTCATAGCTCGATCTTCCAGTGAAATAACAGACTTCTCCAATTATATAGTCCACTTAAACCCCGCCCCTGCAATCTCACGTTCATCTGCTTCCAAGGTCCAATCAACAACTGATGCATAGAACCAAATACCCGCATTACATGTTTTCTTTTACAGTAATCTGTTGCACTTGCATGTACGTAATTTTCTTACGATCTTTGTAAGATATATACAGTTGTGGTCAGAATTATTGGCACCCCTGGTAAATTTGATCGAAGATGGCTCTAAAAATAAATCTGCATTGTTTATCTTTTTGATCTTTTATTAAAAAAATTAACCTTTCATTGAAGTAAAAGAATGGAAAGTCGGGGGAAAATCACATTATGAAATAAATGTTTTTCTCCAAAACACATTGGCCATAATTATTGGCACCCCTAAATTTTTTTTACGAGTAAAATATCTCTAAAGTATATTCCCTTTAATATTTAATATTTTTTTAGCACACCAGGGTGACTAGGAACATGAAATTGTCTAGCTATGACTTCTTGTTTCACAGGAGTATAAATATGAGGAAACACAAAGGCCAAATTCCCTTAATCATTCATCACAATGATTAAAGCCAAATGATATAGTTCTGATGTGCAGCAAAAGATTGTTGAGCTTCACAAAATAGAAGTGGCTGTAAGAAAATAGCTAAAGCATTGAAAATCACCATCATCAAAACCACCATCAGGGCAATAACTAAGAAGTTCCAATCAACTAAAGATATTACTTGAAGAGGACATGTGTCTATATTGTCTTAATGCATGGCGAGGAGGAAAGTTTGAGTGGCCAAAGACAGATGGAGAATTGCAGAGATTTGTTGAGTCTAAAAAATCAAACAACCCCTACATCACCACATGTTGTTTGGGAGGAATTCAAGAAATATCCTTCTTGCTCATCCAGAAACAAACTCCAGCATATTCAGCTGTCAGACATGACTGGACATTCAAAAGGGACCTGGTTCTATAAAAAGAGCTTTTTGGCAGCAAACCCACCAGATCAAAACTTGACGGCCTCTTCTAGAAATCTTATAATGGGCTGTGGTTGGATCTTCCATCAGGACAATGATCCAAAACAAACATCAAAATCGACACAAAAATGTGTCACTGAGCACAAAATGAAGCTTCTGCCATGACCATCCCAGTCCCCTGACCTGAACCCTATAGAAAATGAGTGGGGTGAACTGAAGAGAAGAAGCACCAACACGGAGGTGGGAATCTGAAGGATCTGGAGAGATTCTGTGTGGAGGAATGGTCTCTGATCTCTTGTCAGGTGTTCTCCAAACTCGTCAGGCATTATAGAACAAGACTGTTATCTTGGCAAAAGGAGGTTGCAAAAAGTATTTAATTATAGGGTGCCAATAATTATGGCCAACGTGTTTTGGAGAAAAGCATTTATTTCATAATATGATTTACCTCCAACTTACAATTATTTTACTTCAATAAAAGGTTTTTTTTTTTTTTTGTAAAAGATCAAAATTTGTACAGCCTTATTTGATCATATTTACCAGGGGTGCCAATAATTCTGACCACAGCTGTATATAATATATATAAATATATTGTTTAAAGATCAAAAGTATTTTCTTTTTTTAAACATAATTCATTATTTATAAATGGTTTTGGGGATCTAGCCAAATTATCTGAAATTTTAAAAGATGAATTGATTTTGTCAAGATGAATTTTGATTTTGTTGATTTTTGACAGTGAAGCAGCTATGTTAATATTTTTTAGAAGTAATTAGAAAATATATCAATTATTTTTAAGAATTTAATTCTTTTAATGATTTGTCTCTTCATTATGATATTAAGACAGTTATATCACCCAGATTTTCTAAACTCCCCCAAAAAATATCAAATTTAGAAATTCTCACCATAGAGCGTGTCAAGTTATCGCATGTATGAATTGCATTTTAATGTATTTTTGAATTAATTAATAGATTTAAAAAAAAAAAAAATCATCACAACCATTGACCTTAACCTTCATCCTTCCCTCACATCCTGTAACAACTCCTTCCCTCGCTGGTCAAAATGACCCAAAGCCCTAAAATTATACTTTAATTGTTAAATTTAATTATTTTTTTTGGAGATTTTTTTTTTATTTTTTATTTTTTTATTTACCTTTTAAATTACTAGATTTGATCAATAAATAATACAATATAACCACATTCTTTCAACTTAAATTCAAAATAACTTGGGTGTCTGTGCCGACCTCTTGTGGGAAAAAAATAATATAACATGATATTTCATGACTTTTGCCACTAGATGGCCTTATAGCTCAATATGGAGCAAATAAGCTGTTCTTCTGGGTCCTAAAGTCGAGTTTATCTCTTCAGAATGCATTCAGATACACATGGAGACATTATAAAATATTTTTTTGGTATGGTTTTATCATTTCAGTTACTCTGGCATTCCAATATTACTTAAGAGGGTCAAATTGACCCATGAGGGAAGGATTGTTTTTTTTTTTTTTTTTTTTTCAACCACATAAACTCCTCGAATCCAATAATTTTTATTTTTGTGCTTCAAGTGAAACAAAAGTCCTGAGGTCTTATTATTATAAAAAAAAAATTAAATGAGTTTCGGGTCCAAATGACCCGAGGGAAGGATGAAGGCTGTCTGTATTGGGATAATTATACATTTAAAAATTTTTTAAACAAACAAAAAAAAATGTCTCTATTTATCCCTTTAGGTGGATGTAGATTTGGCCAAGTCTTGTGCTGACCTTCCAGAGGATGATGAGGAGTTGAGGAAGAAGCTGTGGCTGAAGATTGCTCGCCATGTGGTTCAGGAGGAGAAAGATGTCAAGAAGGCCATGAACTGTCTGTCCAGTTGCAACCTGCTTAAGATTGAGGACATATTGCCTTTCTTTCCAGACTTTGTTACAATAGACCACTTCAAGGAGGCAATTTGCAACTCCCTGGAAGAGTACAATCAACACATAGAGGAGCTGAAACAAGAAATGGAGGAGGCCACAGAAAGTGCCAAACGTATCCGTGATGACATCCAGGAGATGAGGAACAAGTACGGAGTGGTGGAGTCTCAGGAAAAATGTGCCACTTGTGATTTCCCCTTGCTCAACCGACCTTTCTATCTCTTCCTGTGTGGACACATGTTCCATTATGATTGCCTCTTTCAGGAAGTCATTCCTCACCTCTCTGTCTATAAGCAGAATAAATTGGAGGAGCTTCAGAAGAAGCTGGCAGCGACCACACAGACCACCAAATCTAGGCACAAGCCCAAAGAGGAGGATACGGTCAGCTTAGGCAAGGGCCAGGGAAGCAGAGAGCAGGTCAAGTCAGACATTGATGACATCATAGCGTGCGAGTGTGTCTACTGCGGTGAGCTGATGATCAAATCCATCGACAAGCCTTTCATAGATCCACAGAAGTTTGATCAAGAGATGTCCAGCTGGCTCTGAAGGACACGCATCTGCAAGAGTTCATCTGAGGGCCCTACAATAAATCTTATCTCTATGATTTAAATTGTACATATGCTGAAAAAATGTAACCATTTGTGCATTGTGAAAATTGTATTTAGTTTCAAATTGTACATGCTATATGCTAAATTAATGAGTATTAGCATGCTTCTGTTAACAGATATGTACTGTACAAATGGATGAGTATGTATGTTTGCTTCCATAGACCAATGGGAACTACAAAATTTAATATGAAATTGTTTTCATTTTGCATTTTGATTTAAGTGAATAATGCAGAAAAAAAATGAAAAAAAAATCGAAAGAATAAATGATTGCTATTTGACCAGACTTTGTGTTATATGATGGAATGTAATGGCACAAAAGTGTGCTCCAAAGGGCATTTTTCCTAATGCAAAAACATTTTATGAAAAATTGGTTAGAAAAATAATTGAGCAAAAACAGTTTTATAAGCACATTTTAATGTGTTATTCGTTTGTTCGGACAAAAAAATTATTACCTATGTTCAATTGTGCTTTATTTTTGTAGAAACAAATGTTTCAACGATTGTATACAAAACACGGGCTGTAAATAAAACACATGCCAATGGATAAAAAAAAAAAAAAAAAAAAAAAAATATATATATATATATATATATATATATATATATATATATATAAATCAGAAATAGAAAAAAGGAAACAACTCCCCTCAAAATATAAATAAAAACAAAAATTATACAAAACAAAATGGACTAATATATTTTAGAAGATATTGGCAAGCAAAATGATTAAGTTGCATAGATAATATACATTTTTATATTGCATTTGTGTTATTTATGCATAACAAGACGGTGACAAATTCTACGTCAATACCCAATCACGCGATATTTTGAGACTACATTCGGAAAGTGTTACGTCATAAGACCTTCGGCAACGTTCGGTTTTTCTAGGCACAACCAACAGAACACCGATAGCCATTATACTCTCCTCCAATAAACCGCTTAATTTCTACTGAGTCCATTTCTCACCTCTATCCTTTCTTAATCGAAGCTACTCCTTTCTTTTTGCTACTACTACTTTATTATGATACCGTCCCTAAATGCTTATAAGATTGCAGCCCTCAATCTATAGTCGATTGGTACGCCTGTTCACCACTCTGTCCTCGCCATGGCGCCGTGTCCCTGCTCTCTCAGTTACTGAAAGTGGCCGCCTCTCTGCTGCTACCGACTCACGGTCTCTCTCCTCGCTCACAACCGCCATTTTGGAGACAGAGAGCTGCGAGTCGGCTGCAACAGAGACAGAGCAAAAACGGCGGACACGGGGACAAGGTGAGCTGGCGTTTATGAGGAACATGGTGGGGGAGCAATGGGGGAAGATGGCCGGGAGGGAGAAAGAATTAGAATATGGGAATCGCAGATCTGCTGGCCTCCTCGACTCCCGCAGTGCATATAGACATGAGACGGGGCAGATGGTGCTTGACCTCACGTGGAACAAGGCCACATAATATTACGAATAATTTTTGATCATATCTCCCTATTTCATTTGACAAAGAGGTGGTGGCCTTAAAGAGACAGAACCCATTTCAATTATTCAAAATAATCAAGAACTTGCCATGATACTAAATCCTGTTGCTAAAAAAGTCACCTCTACACGGTTATCATATCAGTAGCAGGCGGCTAAACTCCACAGCCTTCCTTAAAAAAACGAATTAAAGCTCATTTTTAATGTTCGTGACTCAAGTTTGCCTTATAATTGCAGCGTTGCTAACTAGCAACATATACAGCCACCCTGGATTTAGATTAACAAGCAACACTGGCTGCTGAACCGCTTAGCTTTAGCTAAACCTAGCCAGCTTAATGTGCTAGCTAAGCTAAGTCAGAATCATCAGCCTGTCGATTATATGGTGTACACTAACAGTAATTTTACCCGTATTTTATAATATGTGTCGAGACACCTTGCACCGCTATACATATCCTCTTTGTATAACTGGATACGCTCGTATCGTCATCAGTGTGCGTTAGGTTTATAAACTGAGTTGTTTGTCTCAAATCAAGAAATCAAAATTGACGACTATTTGGCTGTATTTACACATGCGTGTATTGATTATGTAACAAATAGTTCCCCAGGCATTAAAGCCAAATGAGTTGCTAAACTATTGAGATGAGAATAGTTTCACTAATTGTAACTCATAACCACTCCTATATGTGTTATATTGCATCTAGGAAATGGTTCAATGGGGGCACTAAAAACACCAGTGATGTCAGTGTTATAGTTATGTTTACAGAACTTTAAAACTCTGTGCAAATACACCAGTATTATATGAAGTTTCATATCCAGAGAAATCCTTTAGATGTCCAGTTGGATGAATTACTACAATATTCAAATGTGTAAATCCATTTCCAATGGTGCATTGTCAATAAAACAATGCTCCTTTATTATAGAAATAATACTTTGGCCTTAAAGAAAGAGTTCAGTAGTCCTTAAAGTTAGCATGAAATAGAAATTCGATCTATTTTCTAAATGCATGTTATTGATCGTATTAATATGAACCATTAATCCATGCACGTTTTATTTTTTTAAACAAACAATGAAACAGAAGAATCAAAAATATATTTTCTTTTGTACTGTGAAAAGGATTATTGAAAAATAAAAAATGTTGGTCAGGGACTTGCGATTGTGAGATGTGGGCGTTGCCCTTAAAAGTGAAGGAAGTTCAACCTTGTCCCTGCAAGCTCATGTTAAAGCAGACTAATTCATTGGAAAAGTCCTGCGTACATCACCAATGAGAAGTATATAATTTTCACCAGAAAATCCAGTTATGACTTTTTGATTGAACATTACGATTAAGAAAAAATGTTGAACATTTCAGAATTTTCAGTTCATGCCGACTTAATTATTATTTTTTTGACCATGTAATTTTTAATCAATGTCAACAGTCTTCTTTGTGCTGATATATGCCAGATTTGTCCAATCATTTAGTAAGCTTAAACCCCACCCACTTTCTTACAGTCATCTGCAAGTTTGCGTTCAACAACCGATGGATAGAATCAAGTCCCCGCCCTACATTTACTTTATGATAATCCATTTTACTCAGATGTATGTCACAATGGGGAAAAAAGATCTGTCGCTAGACTCACTAATTCCATTACGTCTTGACTTACCTGAGAAGTGAAGTTTTCTTTTCATATGCTGATATATTTTCTATTAAAAGGGAAGCTGGATGGGACTTATTGAAGTTCTTGTCCCATTTTTAAATGTGTAAAAAATCTTTATTTTACACCACAGCCTCAAAACATGATACGCTGCTTGCTAGGCATTACAGGTGTTTTCAGATGCATAGACGTTCCATTCTCGTTATGAGCACCTGATTGGTGAAAAAACAGTGCAGTGCAAGATGAGTCATCAATGTCCTTTGTCTGGTTTCCTGAAAGACAAGTGAATTTTGTTGACTTTTTGGAGTCGACAAATCACACAATCATAGGTGGCCTCAAAGCTGACACATAATCATTAAAGGCTGCAAATACACTACCATTCAAAGGGTTGGCGGTTTTAAATACTTTTATTCAGCAAGGATTAGGGGTGTAACGATACCCTCATCATGTCACGATTCGATACCTATCACGATACTGAACTTGTGATACAATATTATTGCAATACTCAAATACATATGGTAAAAGGTTAACAAAAAATGTACTGTTGATTAAAATGCTAAATTTGGTGTTACATTGAGGGTGGAAATGAATAGGCTTGGATTTGGTGCTGGTAACCCAACGCACAAGACAATGGGGACCCCAGAATAAAACTATTCATGATTCTGAAGCTGAAACAGAATGATTTTAGATGAATATGCTTGCACTCTGTCACTGACTAGATATATTTAAAGTAATGTAGGCCACTTTTTTTTTTACTAGTAAAATAAGACATTTGGCACTATCAGGTCCCCTTAATATTATACATTATATTCAACGTTTTATATAATAGTTTAATGTAGTACTGACACAACTCTGTAAACTTGAATTTTTTCTCACACAGTAATTTTGATTTTGGGTGAACTATACACAATATTGTCACTATCCATGATACATACCGGTATTGTTGCATATTTTATTGCAATATGACACACAATTACACCCCTAGCAAGGATGCATTAAATCGGTTTCCACAAAAATATTAAGCAGCACAACTATTTTCAGCATTGATAATAAGTGGTTTCTTAAGCACCAATTCAATATATTAAAATGATTTCTGAAGTATCATGTGACACTGAAGACTGGGAATCGCTGCTGCTTTGCAATCACAGGAATAAATGACAGGAATATGGGGCGGCAGTGGCTCAGTGGTTCATTTAGGTTGTCTACTAACCGGAAGGTTGGTGGTTCCATCCCCAGTTCCACCTGACCAAGTGTTGAGGTGTCCATGAGCAAGACACCTAACCCCAGCTGACACCTAACACCTTGCATGGCTGAAACCGCCGTCGGTGTATGAATGGGTGAATGTGAGGCAATATGTAAAGCGCTTTGGTGGCCATGGGTCTGTTGAAAGCGCTATATAAATACAGTCCATTTACAGAAAACAATTTACAGTTATTTTAAATCACAATATTACTGTTTAAACTGTATATTTGCATAAATTAATGCAGTCTCAATGAGCATAAGAGACTTAAAGAGACAAAAATATGAAAAAATCTTGCCGACCCCAAACTTTTGAATGCTAGTGTAATAATAAAGAAAATCTGTTTCATCAGGTCTTTTAACACATGCAAACCTGAAAAGCCTGCAGTAAGTAATGCAGTTCACAAGCTTGTGGCCAGCTGATTCTGAACCTTACAAGGCTCTTATCAGATTGATTAGCACATCCTGCTTTGACAATGGAATAAATGCTCTATAACATATCAGTATGCTACCAATAAACCTATCAGCTGTGTTAATCTCAATTCACTTCTTTCTCTTTCAGCCACTGCCAGTATCACATTCTGCAAAATGCACATTAGAATGAATTAAGAACAAATTATTTTCTCTTATTTTTTGACAGCTGCTATGAATTCTCATCCAGTTCTGAATATTTATATGCAGTCTTCTTATTGTAAATGTGCAATAAATCTTTCACTGATCATGTCTATAGAAGAGCATACACGTTCATCAGTAAATGCTGAAGTCAATATCACATCCTTTTCTGTTTCAGATTTATAATTTGTGCAACACTGAACGTTAAAATTGTGAAATATGAAGTCTCACACTCCAAAGGTACAGTACTGCTTTTTTTATTTATCTCATCACAGTTATTTGTTCAGCTTCAGAGCTTGCTTTCAAAGCATTCAGGGGATCTTCATAATCTCATTTAAAGTTAACCAACAAACTTTCTGATTTGTCTATGCAGTGATCGCCGTTCAGGCTCTTTTAACCTTTGCCTATGGCCTCAGAGCAGGATGGCGTGGGAGACGCCACTTGCTCAAAGTTGGCCAAACCACTTCACCTGCAGTACCTTGAACGATCCCTCCGCCTAGACACCTTTCTAAGGCAGACTGCTGCTGTTTTTAACCAGAACATTTCCAGGTAATTCAGTCCTCTTTGACCTTCTGTCTATTGAGTCACACGACATGACCTTTATGACTTTACAAAATTCTTAGAAGCTATAATGTCACAAACCTGTTTGTGATTTTTGGCTAGTTTGTTGTTTGTTTTAGAATGTTTTTCTCTATTTTCCATAAATCCCAAAACCAATAGCTAATGGTGGATTTTTATAGCAAATGCTGCACTGTAGGTTTGTTCAAGGTCGTGTTTGTGTGTGCTTCTCTATTTCAGCGATGACAGCGATGATGGTTTGGGCGAGGGGTCTTCTCTGGCCTCGTCTAACCCACTGCTGGCAGTGAAAGAAGATCACATCAACCTCGAGGACGAGACCAAGGACTCCTGCAGAGATGGAGAGACAGAGTGCGGCACTCTCAATGGAGTTGTGCTGCAAGGTACAATATATAAAATAAAAACGTCATCTGTTGTATAACATAAGAATGCATAACCTCTTCTTAAAAGTAATTTTTGTATATATACAATATATTGCCATAAGCAGTGTTGGGGAAAGTTACTTTGAAAAGTAATGCATTACAATATTGTGTTACTCCCTTAAAAAGTAACTAATTGAGTTACTTGGTTACTTTTTAAGAAAAGTAATGCGTTGCGTTACTTTTGCGTTACTTTTACTCACCTGGGCTGGGCTTGTTTTTGTTTTTTTTATAACAAAAAAAGTTATATTTTTGTAAAGACCTCTTCATACCAAAATTGAAATAATAAGCCCCAGGCTGAGGTAAAAATGCAAATTCCTGCATGAACAGTAGAAGGCGCAGCTCCATTCTGGATAATGGTAGAATAGGATGCAGGAGAAAAAAGTTTTACCAATAAAAACAAAAAATCTAGTAATTTTCATCATCAAAGGTCAGCAGCAAGACATTGGTCAATTAAATATAAAGGTAGATTAAATGCATAAAATAGTTGGTTTGCATAGTACTCTGATTTTGCATTTGACTGATTTTATTCATTTTGAGAAGTACTGAATCTTTATTGTGCAAGTGAGATGAATAAATGCTCACATTTAGTCTAGAACTACAAAAACCATCATGTTTACACACAACGCCTCTGCACTTATTTTTCTCAACGTGGGGGCAGGAGAGCTGTCAGTCAAATTAATGTGAAAAAGTAACTTGCATTACTTTTTTGAAAAAGTAACTCAGATATTTTGTTGTAAATTTGAAAAGTAATGCGTTACTTTACTAGTTACTTGGAAAAAGTAATATTATTACGAAACTCAAGTTACTTGTAATGCGTTACCCCCAACACTGGCCATAAGTATTGGGACACCCCTACAAAACATTGAATTCATGTGTTCCAATCGCTTCCATGGCCACAAGTGTATAAAATCAAGCACCTAGGCATGCAGACGAATCACACTTCTCTGTCTGGCAATCCGATGGACGAGTCTGGGTTTGGCGGTTGCCAGGAGAACAGTAGTTGCCTGACTGCATTGTGCCAAGTGTAAAGTTTGGTGGGGGTTGTGGGGGGATTATGGTGTGGGGTTGTTTTTCATGGGTTGGGCTTGGACCCTTAGTTCCAGTGAAAGGAACTCTTAATGCGTCAGCATACCAAAACATTTTGGACAATTTTATGCTCCCAACTTTGTGGGAATAGTTTGGGGATGGCCCCTTCCTGTTCCAACATGACTGCGCAACAGTGCACAAAGCAAGGTCCATAAAGACATGGATGAGTGAGTTTGGTGTGGAAGAACTTGACTGGCCTGGACAGAGTCCTGACTTCAACCCTTTGGGATGAATAAGAGTGGAGACTGAGAGCCAGGCCTTCTCGTCCAACATCAGTGCCTGACCTCACAAATGCGCTTCTAGAAGAATGGTCAAATATTCCCATAAACACACTCCTAAACCTTGTGGAAAGCCTTCCCAGAAGAGTTGAAGCTGTTATAGCTGCAAAGGGTGGGCCAACTACAAATTAAACATTACGGATTAAGAATGGGATGTCATTAAAGTTCATGTGCATGTGAAGACAGGCTTTCCAAAACTTTTGGCAATATAGTGTATGTATATATGGAAGTATGGCAGTCTTCTTGGACTGCAAGTACATTTTCTCTCATTACGGTGATGAAGTGAGTAGAATTTGGCTGGTCATGTGATCTCAGCAGGGTGGTTTCAATGAGGAATTCCAGTGTGTATATGATTTAAAAGAATAAAATCTAATAAAATAATCTAATCTAAATATCTAATCTATTTTTCAATATAAAATACTATTCATTTCTTTAGGGGTAAAAGTTTCTAATGAGTCACCTTTAACCCCAAACTGTCTTCCTCAGAGCACAAAAGCGACAAGGCCAGTCTGTACAACTTCTCGAAACTGAAGAAAAGCAGGAAATGGCTGAAGGTATGTATAGAAAAAACTCCACAATGATTCTGCCAAATGCTTTATCCAAATCCAATCCCTGCTCAATGGAAGCCTGTTTCTGCCGCAGGTTAAAATAAACCAGTAATTGTGATATAAAGTTTAAAATAGTAAATAAAGGCACTTTGCGAGATCTAAAATATCAGTGACAAAAAAATATATTCACAATTACAGGTTGAAATGTCGAAACTATGAGAAAGTGGCAGTACTAGTGAGAGTAATATCCCAGTTAAAAGATACAAACTCACAATAGTGAGAAATTAAGTCTAATGGGGCATGGTGATAGAAGTGGGAAAGAAAATTAGTTGAAGAACTCAACGTTTGCGTTCTCTCACAAAATCTTTCCTCTAGAGAGGAAAAGTTTTTGTGAGCAAAAAAAAACGTGATTATGGTAGAATGTACTATATTTTATTTCTCAGGGGAATGCAATACTTTTGAGAACGAAAAAGTTTTGTGAGCAAATACAATGTTTCTCTGGGGAACAGAAATGTTTTGCAAGCAAACTTTGAATTTTGAAATATAATTTGTCCTCTAGTTTTTTTTCCCCATTGCGTTCTCCATTTAGGGACTCCGTAGTTGCAATTATAAGAAATAAATTTGATATGATATATATATATATATATGATATAGTTTTTGCTCAAGTCACACATTTATAATTAATTGTGCCTCTCCTTTATGTCCATGTCTAAGCAGTCTGATGTTTGTGAATTGCAGGGCATCTTGCTGAGCGATGACACCACAGATTCAGATACTGACTCGGATGATTCTGACTTTACAATGACACGGGAAGAGCTCCAGGACATGCTGCGCCTACACAAGTTCACCAAACTCCACCAGAGCAAGTTCCACTCTGACAGAGAGGTACGACGTGTTCGCAGAGTCTGGGATGGCTGCCCCCGCACAGATAGCTTCATGGAAACTGTTGGTAATCTGTGTTTGTGTTCACAGCTGCAGCACTATCAACACTATAGCACAGGCCTCCTGTCCACTCACGATCCTTTCTACGAGCAGCAGCGCCACCTAATGGGCCTCAAGAAAAAGAAAATCAAGGAAGAGAAGAAATGTAAGGGTAAGCCTACAGGACAAAAGAGGAGGACATTAACTGTTTTCTGGTCATTTGAATACTCATCCTTCTTTTGTAGCCAAACTAAAAAAGATGAAAAAGAAGAAGAAACGGGGAGAAGAATTCTCCATGGAGGGACGGGCGCACATGACTAAAATATTTGCTAAGTTTTCCCATGATGCACCTCTTCCCATGATCAAAAAGAAGCACTTAACCATCGAGCAGCTCAATGCTCGTAGACGAAAAGTCTGGCTCACTATTGCCAAAAAAGAAATCCCAAAGGTACAAGCATTTTTCTTGGTCAACAGTTGCTATTCCCTCTATTTCTTCTGCTCTTGCATTAGTCTATATTTTCATTCTCTCATTTCAGGCGTTTAAACAGAAAGTCTCGGCAAGGAACTTTGTTTTAACCAATGGCAGAAAGGTAAGAGATGTTTATATACACTACCGTTTAGAAGTTTTGAGGTCTGTAAGATTTTTTTTTAAATGTTTTTCTCTCTTATGCTCACCAAAGCTGCATTTATATGATCAAAATTAATGTAATTTATTCCTGTGATAGCAAAGCTGAATTTTGTAATTTGCTGACTTGGTGCACAAGATTTAAAAAAAATATTATTATTATCGATGTTTAAAACGTTTGTGGAAACCCTTATACATTTTTTTCAGGAATCTTTGATGAATAGAAAGTTCAAAAGATTTATATTAAATAATAAACTATGTCTTTAAGTCACAATTAAATGTATATTAGCCTAATATTGGTGTTAATCTTACTGACCCCCAAACGTTTAAACGGTAATTTATAGTGTGGTCAAAACATCTGAGACCACATTGAAAAACTTGACATTTTGGAATTTAAAACAACAAAATATTATGTAATTTTCTTTCACTATTTCTAGGTCACTAAAAATGTTGCACTTTTGTTTAGTTAGATATTTTTATTTTTTACGAATGGTCTCAGAGAGTCTATTTCTTAGGATGTTTAAGTCTTTGTGCATCTACACTTCTCCAGTTGGCCCACCAGTGTATGCGTGAGGTCCGGAGGGCTGCAATCCAGGCACAGAAGAACTGCAAAGAGACTTTACCACGGGCCCGCCGCCTCACCAAAGAGATGCTGCTGTACTGGAAAAAGTACGAGAAGGTGGAGAAGGAGCACCGCAAGCGCGCTGAGAAAGAGGCTCTCGAACAACGCAAACTGGATGAGGAGATGCGGGAGGTATTCATACATATACGCTAAAAATCACATTTCGCTGAGAATCATTTCCCAAAACATCATTCTGACAGTTCTTCCTGTTTGTCCCATCAGGCTAAGCGTCAGCAGAGGAAGCTGAACTTCCTGATCACCCAGACAGAACTGTACGCTCACTTCATGGGGGGCAAGCAAAACGCTGGGGGAGACGGCACACAGGAGGAGATCCTGCGGAAGCTTGAGGACAACAGCTCCCAGCGGCAGATCGACATCGGTGGAGGGGTTATGGTCAATGTCGGCCAGGAAGACTATGGTAAGACCTTATTCTGTCTCTGGTGGATCATTCAATGTGGATCTTATGCAAATGTGTATTAGAATCATGTGCTTTCCATATTTTCTTCTTGCAGATAGTGAATATTACAAGTCCCAGGCTCTTAAAAATGCAAAAGAGGCATACCAGATCCACCAGGCTAGAGTAAGTGGCAGTCTGAATTATATGGTATATCTTTGCATTACATCATGCATGTTTCCCTCATGTATTTTGGCTGGAAATTAATTATCACAATATCCCTTTTTTTGTTCTGTAGACCAGGTTGTTTGACGAGGAAGCAAAGGACAGTCGCTGCGCCTCTCTGCATGCGGCTAGCATGTCTGGCTCTGGCTTCGGCGAGAGCTACAGCTTATCAAACCCATCTATTCAAGCAGGTGAAGACATTCCCCAGCCCACGATGTTCAATGGGAAACTTAAGGGCTACCAGCTGAAAGGCATGAACTGGCTGGCCAATCTTTATGAACAGGTGATTTTTGATACTCTCTTATGCTTATTTCTCCATACACTCCCATTCAAAAGTAAGATGATTTTTTTTTTAGCTTTTATTCAGCAAGGATGCATCAAATTGGTCAAAAGTGACAGTAAAGACATTTATAATGTTACAAAATATTTTGGACTTTCTATTAATCAAATCCTGAATTTTTTTTCCACAAAGATATTATGCAACACAACTGTTTTCAACATTAATATAAATATAAGAAATGTTTCTTGAGCACCAAATCAACATGTTAAATTGATTTCTGAAAGATCATGTGACACTGAAGACTGGAGTAATGATGCTGAAAATTCATTTTTAAATTATTTTTATTTTAAAATGTTATTTTAAATTGTTATAATATTTCATAATAATACAGTTTTCATGGTATTTTTGATCAAATAAATGTTGTCTTGGTGAGCAAAAACTGTATAGGAGTGTCCTGTATATAGGATCACATCCTTCCATCATGCTTGTGAGGAGATTGTGATGATTTATGTCTCAGTCTGTTTTTCTCCCATAGGGCATTAATGGCATTCTGGCAGATGAGATGGGGCTTGGAAAGACGGTCCAGAGCATTGCTTTACTGGCTCATCTGGCAGAGGTAATGATTGACTTTCCAAGTTTTCTGAAACCATGCAATAACTTTGTGCGATGAACAGACTGAAAATTTAAGTAGTTATCCACAGTAAATCTTGGCATTTGCCTTAGTTTTATATATAATGTTTGTTTTATTCGTGTGCTTAGTGCATTGTTGTATATGTGAATATAAATGTTTTATGGACTTGGTAAGGATGTCTGTTCAAATGATAAAAAAGTAAAAAAAATATATAATAAAGTGTTATTAATTCATGGCCACATTTAATTACTTTTTTATTTATTTTTATTTAAATAAAGCATTCCCTTTTACTGATTTGTTCCTATAGATTTAATTTAGATAAGCTGTGGCCATGATTTAACTACAACAAGGGAACTAATTAAAAAGTCGTGGGAATTAATTCTTAATTCGTAGCCACGATATCCTGCTTTTTATGTGCAGGGCTCTTTGTATAACTAATCTTAATATTAATACTAATAATAAAAAATCTCAGTCATACATTTCTCAGGCCATTTTCGTGCAAATACATAAATATCAAGATGTGGAATATTAAGATATTTTAATATAATATTTAATATTATTTCGCCCAGCCCTACCGTTAGCACAGCGTAGCATGATAACAGGGTTTGCAAAACATTCTCCTTCTCTATTGTATCATCTTCTAGCCAACATATTTCTCTTGAAAGATATTGTATTTCCTAATTGCTAGGCTCTCAGATTGAAAATCTGGAAAGGGTTTATTTTTTTGGGAATATGACACCAGCATTTTATAAAAAACACAACTCTCTGTTCTGCTTTCCTATGCTATCATATGCATTTCTCTGAAACAAGCCTCTCACACCACAAATCAATTATTTGGCATCGATATGATCCCTCCAGCTGTCTCCGCTGCCCTCTGTGACTTCCAGGGCTTGCGAAAAGAGGAGGATACAGAGTTTTGGTATTTGATATGAAAGCGTAGCGCTGTGGGCCCATAGGAAGCCATGTTAGCATGTTACCTTGTTCTTCAGTTGTTTCCTGTTTTGACCCCTCTCTCTTCTCTCATTCTTTCCCACCATCTCCGTCCCCATCCCCCTCTGCCGTCTGCACCTGTTTGGCTTATTTTGTGTTCGTGTGGTCTGTCGGACAGAGGGAAAACATCTGGGGACCCTTCTTGATCATCTCCCCAGCTTCAACACTCAACAACTGGCATCAGGAGTTCTCCCGCTTTGTCCCCAAATTCAAGGTGAGTGTGGCAGCTGTGTAGGGAAACACCTGCAGCCGTGGATTCCTTTTTACCGCTCTGTCTCTCTGTCACTCTCTCAAACCTTTTATAAACCCATTGAACTACGTCTATTTTCAGAACAATGGAAAATGTGTTTTTTTTCTTAGCCATTGCCTATTTTGCTGTAAGGAAACGCATGACAGATTGTTGCATTTCTGGTTTGATTTTTGTAATCCTTAGGGGGCAGTGTTGTATCATTTATAGTGTGTTCTACTAATATCAGCAACCTAAATATTAATTTCCTGCCAGTCAGACCGAATCACAAATCATCTGTATCCGAAATCTCAGCCAGAATATCTTGAGGAATATCAGAGGGCTGAACAGTAATTATTTCTTTTTGTTGGCCTGGTCAGGCCAGTGATTCAGAATTATACTAGCCCTGCCAATATTTTCACTGGCCCCGCCACACTTTATTTTTAGCAACATATTTTTGTGTTATAAAGAAATATGTTTTTCATTAAACATTTGTTTTCTTTATATTAAAAAAAGTTTGTGAAAAATGTGTGAAACTTGAAATAATAGAGCTATAATGTAATTTCATGAAAGCTATAAATTCATGCGCACACTTTTACTTGCGCATTCTTGCCCGTATCAGTCGCTTCATACTTATTGTTGAGCCCTAAAACAATGTGCACTGTACACTTTGTAATGAGGTTTATATTATGAAAAGTGTATATATAGATAGATACATAGATATATTTTGGCAAGGATTTATTTTGTTGTTGTTTTTTTCTTCAAATGTTTTAATACTTAATTTGTATTATTCGCAGGTGTTACCGTACTGGGGGAACCCTCATGATCGTAAAGTTATTAGAAAATTTTGGAGCCAGGTAAGCATTTCATAAGAATATTGCTTTAATATACCGGATTAATTTGAATCTACTACTTCAACCATATTTTGTCCCCGTTTGGCTCCCGTAGAAAACGTTGTATACCCAGAATGCACCATTTCATGTGGTCATCACCAGTTATCAGCTGGTGGTGCAGGATGTGAAGTATTTCCAGAGGGTGAAATGGCAGTATATGGTTCTAGATGAGGCCCAGGCACTGAAAAGCAGCACCAGGTAATTAGCACTTTCATTTTTAAAATGTGTATTTTTGGAATACATAACAAGGTAAGTTGATAGACCACGAGGCAAATGGGATTATTAAATACAAGCAAATCATGACAATAAAAAAAAAAAAATCATAACATAAAAGGATAACCAAAAAATATTTTTTTAAAAATACAGGTTCATTACAGATAGAATATTAACTAGCTATAAACTTTGTTTTATACAGTATTTACTTAAATGTTTTGGAACTGATACTAGCATTACCACTTCTGTTAACTGGCCAAACAGACTGGTTATCAGCTCATGCTGTCTTAAAATGTCTTAAAGTCTTAAAATGACCAATTATGTGACCACAAAACCAGTCATAAGGGTCAGTTTTGAGATTTATACAGTACATCATCTGAAAGCTGAATAAATTAGCTCTCCATTGATGTATGGTTTGTTAGGATAGGATTTGGCCGAGATGCAACTATTTGAAAATCTGGAATCTGAGGGTGGAAAAAAATCTAAATGTTGAGAAAATCGCCTTTTAAAGTTGTCCAAATGAAGTCCTTATCAATGCATATTACTAATAATAATACATGTTTGATATATTTACTGTAGGAAATGTACAAAATATCTTAATGGAACATAAAGAAAAAAAAAGATAATTTTAACCCATACAATTTATTGTTGGCTATTTCCACAAATATACCCATGCGACTTATGACTGGTTTTGTGGTCCAGGGACACATATAGGCTAGTTAATCTATTGTATTTTCTTGCAAATATAGCTCCAAAATGTGAAAATCTGGTTGTCTAATTGATATGCATCCTTGATTGAACCTTTCAACAAGGGAAAAGAGTTTATAAAAAGCTCCAGAGAGTCTCCAGTACTGGTGCAGATTTTCCATATTTCCATCCTCATAGACAGTGCAGTGACACAATGTCTGGACTGGAACCCTTCAGAGAATGAGGGCCTCTCGAGCTCTGAGTGTGAGTTTGTGCCTCTCTGGAGATGACAGCACATGTGCCAGCAGCTTCTGTTGTGGTGGAACATGATTTATTGCCCAATTGGAGTCTCGACAGGGCGTCAGAGCAGCTTTCTTGAGCTTTCAAGTCTCTAAAGTCCCCATAATCAATGAAAGACTTAACCAAGTCTGAGGAGTGAGCTCTGAAGAGAACCCCTGTAGTATTCAGAGTTCAAGATTGAGCGCTGTTGTCATGCAGAGTTATATTCTCCGTTAACCTCGGCTTGCTGCTTGCTTGGGAGGTCTTAGTAGCTGTGTCTGGTTCTTCTTGGCAGCGTCCGATGGAAGATTCTGCTTCAGTTCCAGTGCAGGAACCGCCTCCTGCTAACAGGGACACCAATTCAAAACACAATGGCAGAGGTAAGTGTATTCATTCGAGTTTACATGTGTGAGTGCAGTGCCACAAAAACTTGACACAATTGTTCTTCCTCTCAGTTGTGGGCCCTGCTTCACTTCATCATGCCGACTCTGTTTGACTCTCACGATGAGTTCAATGAGTGGTTTTCCAAGGACATCGAGAGTCATGCTGAGAACAAATCTGCTATTGATGAAAGTCAGTCAACTCTTGTTTTGTTTACTGTCCATTTTATCTTCAGAGAGGTTAAAATATGTGTTAGGGATGAACAATTTAGTCCAAAAAATTATTTAAAAGACTAAATAAAAGAGATAGTAAGGGATAGCCCGGGATAGTAAAAGTTTAAAGTAGTTTAAAAAGCTTACAGTTTGAAGGTTTTTAGTACTTTTAAGTTTGAAGTAGTTTTAATAGTTTTAAAGCTGTCCTCATCCAGTCTATCGATAGATCAGATCAGATGTTTTGGGAGATTGATAGGCAGTTGCTAGTATTTGCTGGGTGTTTGCTGCCTATTGCTATGTGGTTGGTAGGTTGTTTTAGCACGAAGCTAGCAGGTTTAGCATGTTGCTAGCATATTTTAGAATTTTTTTTAGGCGTTGCTAGGATGTTTTATCATTTAGCTATGTTGTTCTAAGATAGTTGTTAGGCTTTGCTAGTGAGGAGCAGGGACATTATTCTGGATTTTTAGCTGCAAAATAATAAAATTATTTTGTAATATTTTTAAAAGAGCAGCACTCATGCTGAACAAGTGATGTCTTCATGTTTTGCCCATGCTCCGATAGACGTAATTTACGGTGGTTTAACCTTTCAGACCAGCTGTCCAGATTGCACATGATCCTAAAACCATTTATGCTGCGCAGAATAAAGAAGGATGTGGAGAATGAGCTCTCTGACAAGGTGAAACAGTCTTACAGTATCTCAGGCAGAATTGTGGTTTGTGGTTTCATGTCCATATATGTGATATTTATGTTATTCATTTTTTTAAACCGTCATCTCAGATTGAAATCCTGACATACTGCCAGCTGACCAGCAGACAGCGGCTCCTCTACCAGGCTCTGAAGAACAAGATCTCCATTGAGGACCTGCTGCAATCATCAATGGGCACGGCCCAGCAGGCCCACAGCACCACCAGCAGCCTCATGAACCTGGTCATGCAGTTTAGGAAGGTGAGGCTGGGTTCATTTACTAAAGTTCACCCAAAAATGAAAATTCTGTCATCATTTACTGACCCTCATGTCATTCCAAACCTGTATATATGTTTTTTATTTTATTTTGTGGAACACAAAAGAAGATATTTTGAAAAATGTTGGTAATAGCTTTGGTTCCCATTGACTTCTATTGTATTTTTTGTCAGTAGAAACCAAAATTGGTTTATCAAAATTGGTCACCAACATTTTTCAAAATATTTTTTTATGTTCCACCAAAGAAAGGAAGTCATACCGGTTTGAAGCAACATTAGAGTAAATAGTGAAAGAACTTTAATTTTTGTGTGTCCTTTCATACTCACTGTTCATATAGTAAAGAGCTGCAGTTTTTAAACAGTGTTTTTCACAAATTTTAAGGTTTGCAATCACCCAGACCTGTTTGAGCGTCAGGAAATACGCTCTCCTTTCCACATGTCCCTGAAGCCCTTCATCATGTCCAAGTTTCTGTTCCGACACGCCATCCTCCGCACTTCTGACCTCGGAAAGACTAAGTAAGTTGATCTCCATGTAGCTTCCAGGTTTACTGTACCTCCCTCAAGGCTTGTTCTCACCAAGTTCAATAACTATAAAGCAAATTGCCTTAAAGGATTAGTTCACCCAAAAATGAAAATTCTGTCATTAATTACTTACCCTCATGTCGTTCGACACCCGTAAGACCTCCGTTCATCTTCGGAACAGAAATGAAGATATTTTAGTTGAAATCTGATGGCTCTGAAAGGCCTCCATTGGCACAATGGCACTTTACACTCTCAAGACCCTTAAAAGGTACTAAAGATGTCGTTACAAAGTCCATCTCACTACAGTGGTTCTAAAATAACTTTATGAATCGGCGAGAATAGTTTTTGTGCGCAAAAAACCCCCTAAATAACGAATTACATAGTGATGACGATTTCAAAACAAGGCATCATGAAGCTTCGAAGCGTTATGAATTAGTGAGTCGAATCAGCGGTTTGAATCACCAAATTTCAGCAGTTTGGCGGTTTGACACGCGATCCGAATCATGATTTGGCTCACTGATTCATAACGCTTCTAAGCTTCATGATGCCTTGTTTTGAAATCGTAATCACTATGTAAGTCGTTATTTAGGGTTTTTTTGCGCACAAAAACTATTCTCGCCGATTCATAAAGTTATTTTAGAACCACTGTAGTGAGATGGACTTTGTAACGACGTCTTTAGTACCTTTTAAGGGTCTTGAGAGTGTAAAGTGCCATTGTGCCAATGGAGGCCTTTCAGAGCCATCAGATTTCAACTAAAATATCTTCATTTCTGTTCCGAAGATGAACGGAGGTCTTACGGGTGTCGAACGACATGAGGGTAAGTAATTTATGACAGAATTTTCATTTTTGCGTGAACTAACCCTTTAATTCTGTGAGATCAGGGAAGTCCATAGCATAATTATAACGATGATGACACACAGGAACAATATCATTGGAATCTCTTTTCAGAGCAACTTTTTCAGTGGATGAATGATAAATTGTCAGTCAATCAGAATCTACCTGACTTTAGAGCTTATTACAAACAGAATGTTATTGTGGTGTGGACTTTAATATAGTTACCGTTATAGTTATCGTTCTTGGTGTGAACGGACCATTAGGATAATAGCCAACTTTGTGGCATTATTGATTCCATCTCCCATCAAAAGTTGTTATGCAACACATGTAATAGCTTTGACGAGTTTTTATTAGATTGTGTTTTATTCATTTTCTTCACTCCTCAGACTGAAGCAGACTCTGCTCTCTCCGTTCTCCACAAAACACATTCAACAGTCATTGTTTCACAGAAAAAGTGAGTCTCTTTATTTATTCCACAATTATATTCTAATTTTGTCAGCACAAAACTTACAAACACTTATTTCTGATCATTTGCATGACCGGGCACAGCTGATGATGAAGGCAGCAGCTTTTCCTTCCTGCGTTTCATCGATGTGTCTCCTGCTGAGATGTCCAACATCATGCTTCAGGGGACTCTAGTGAGGTCAGTTACTTCACTTTCATGTAAGAGACTATGAAAGTTCTGTCATTATCTTGTTCCAAACATGCATGACCTTCCACAAAAAAGAAATGAGGATGAAGAAAATAATGAAAATAAAGTCCCCCTGTAGTCAATAATTGTATCCCGTAAACTACCAAAATGTCATAACCTTTAACTTTTTTTCCTGTGAAAATAATTTCTTCATGCCTTAAATAGCTTCAATAGTCCCCGCCTCAACTCAATCACATGAGCTCAGAATACCTGATCCACTGTCAACTTTACCGTAGTAAACACTACAGATGGCAAGTGGAAATACTGGATTAATTAAGACATGCTGTATATGTTTGAAGCAGAAACGTATTCAGAAGAAGAAGAGCAAATTATACAAGCTTGTCTAATTTTTACATGAACTCTCCCTTTAACCAGTGGATATTTTAAATAAATTTGCATTATTCAAGCTTGTTCTCATCCGGTAGGACTCATGACTCTAATAAGAACTAAATATATCAATAAGAATCTAATTCTTATAATCTATTGTATGGTGATATTTAGGTGTGGGATTCAATACATTCATTGTTTCCTACAGCAGTCAAAGGACTCTTAATAGCTGTTTAGATAATAAAATGTACTCTTTTCCTCTTTTCTTAGGTGGTTAGCCCTATATCTGTCCTTTAAATCAGCATACCGGCTCCACCACAGACGTATGTGGGATGTAGAGGAGAAGCAGGAGAACGAGGCTAAAGGGATAGCCTGTTTACACAAGCTTTCACACAGAGATCTCATCCTGTGGCTCAACAAGCCAACGTCTTTCCCAAACGTCCACAGCAGTCCTGTTTTACAGGTGAGCTCTGTCGTTTTTTGTCATTCTTGCTTTGTCATATGATAGCATTGGTACTAGTGGCCTTCATTACTATATGTTGGTAGTTATCAACCTTTTTTGGCAACATTCACACTGTCAGTTTTTGTGATAGACAACCGCATTTACTTACAGGTGTCATAGCAACTTAAAGTAGCATCTTCAATACCGTCTGTATCAATGTGCAATGGGAGTCAACCATATTCTCTTACCAATAACCATAGTGACAGTGACCAAAGTAATATCAAAGATGTCGACGTCCATTAAAATGAAAAGTTGTTTGACACAACAGAACAGATTACACACAGCTCATATCTCCATCGCTGTAAGTTACCGAAATCACACAAGAAAACCCACAACACACAGTGGCTCTCTCGCATTGTATGTGATGGACAACTGGTTGTCCAGTCCAGTTCCAATGCGGTGTCCTGAAAATGTATGGGTGTGAGTTTGACTATAAAATGCGGTTGTTACTCCTGTGAATAATCATACTGTGTCCTGTGTGTTAGGACCCAAATACAGGACTGACAACCTTAAGCTTGGTACAAAGAAATTTGTTTGTTTTCTCGAGGTGGCAAGAACAAGAACAAAGTTCGTTCTGGCCAGGACATTCCATGCTTCTCGAGAAAAGCAGGTGCCGAACATTTCCAATTCTCCTCATTGACGCTGCCCACTTTAAATTTCTGCCCAATCACACAATAGTTCTCGGGACACCTACAAGAAAAAAAGTTCTGCTCAGATGATGTGTCGAGAACAAGCTACGAGAACTCCCAAACCAGGGCTGCAAGAACAAAATTACGTCATTTTGTTCTCGCAGCCTTGGAGCGAGAACTTTTTTCTCTGTTCTTGCGGAGTATGTAACAGCCTTTATTCTGCTGCTGTGTGAACGTTACCTTTGTCCATGTCGTATTACAAATGTTAAGCATCTACTGCTGTAAAATGAAGCCAGATTAGCCATGACACCCCAGAAACAACAACTTCATAGTTTTTACAGAATATGTAGTTTCGCAGAGCAAGGGGCCATTCACACAGTTTTTGCATTTGAACAACTGGCCCCACTTTATATTAGGTGGCCTTAAGTACTATGCACTTGCATCAAAAAATAAGTACAATGTACTTACTGTGTTCAAATTGTATTGCAAAACACCTTTGCTGGTATTGAGGTGGAATACAGGTAGAGTTAGGGACAGGAGTGGTGGTATGGGTTAAGTTTAAGGGTAGGGTTTGGTGTAAGGGAAGTGTCAACTGTGTAATTACAAATGTAACTACAGAAATTAATTACAGATGTAATTACATACAGGTATTTTTTTAAATGTAAGTACAATGTAAAAACATGTAAGTACACAATAAGTGCATTGTATCAAATGATTCATTAAAATGTTAGTACATAGTAGTTAAGGCCACCTTATATAAAGTGGGTCAGAAAAACTTGAAAAGTAGGCAGTGGAATGCAACTTGAACTACTTTTTAACTTAAACGCCACGTTTTTAGTACACTGTGATGCACAAGACCGTGAGACGCTGCAAAGCACGAGATGTTAACAGATCTTGTCAAACATGTTCATCTAATACATGTTAACATTGTTACAGCAGTGAAATACAAAAGCACGTTGTGTATGACTTTTTTGGCATGCATTCTGGTTGTATGTCCAAAAATATTAAGGACTGATTATTTCTCAGGCATGGCTCAAAAGACAAAGTGGAACAGTTCTGCTTCTGGATGTTTAGTTAACATGCTCTTACAAAACTGAATGTCTTCCAAAGATTTGATTGCACAGACTTTGGCATATTTCTTTGTTCATCATATTTCTTGCGTTCACTGTTTTGGAGTTTTGTGTATGAGTGCAAAGGTCTGCTCCTGCCTTGGGTTACCCCACTGAACCAGATTAAATGACCTTCATCTTTCATTAGCGCCAAGGGTTCGTATTTCGTCGTAGAAACCTATTTCCACTCACCCACGAGACACTCCAGTGTTGCTGTATATCAAATGCTGATGAGAATATGAAAGGTCCAAACTGATTATCGAGGAAAGGAAAGACGATAGAGGAAGTGATGCTGGATGTCCCAGTCCAAAAGCTACAGTGTCATCCCCCGGAGGCCAAACAGCGGCAGGGGTTAACATGCAGTTTGGCGCGCTGGCGTGCGTTCAGGCTACGGTCAGGGGAAGCTGTGTTCAGAAGGTGCTGACTGAGGTGTAATATTATCTACTTCCCACTACAGCTTTTATACCACACAAGCGTCTCCTAGCTCCACTGGGGCATGGATGGGGAACACGACACCACAACAATCAGCTCCCCATGTGGAAACGTGGACCAGCCCATATCGAGTGCTCAGAAGCCTTGCTGTAGACTCGTAAAGAATCTTAAACCATGCAAACTAGTGGCAAAAGTGAAAGCACTTGCCTGAAAGCTGTGATTTTGTGAACTCTCTTTAACCTTCATTTACTGACTACAAAGAAAAGTTTTTCAACGTTTTCACTGACCAACAAATTGTATTTTGTAAATGTAAACTCATTTTGATTTTGATGGTTGCAACGCACTCCCAAAAAGTTGAAACAGAGGCATGTTTAACTAAGGATATTAATTGTTGCAGTTTTGCATGTGGAATTTTTGTCCAATCTGGCCTGATACAACTGATACAGACAGCTGCTCAACAGTCCGTGGTCATCGTTGTCTGATTCTCCTTTTCTTGATTGGCAATATATTTTCAACAGGAGGCAGAAATGGACTTCAGGCAGGCTAGTCAAGCACATCTACTCTACGGTGCAGTGTCTAAGAAACCACTCTGCTCTAGCACATGCAGAATGAGGCCTGGCATTGTCTTGCTTCTCATGAAAGATCTCTTGATGGCAGTATATGTCTCTGTACAATCCCAAAATTACGCCTCCACATTAATAGTACTTTCACACATATGCAAGTCACCCATACTGTTTGCACTTTGCACTGCTGGACTCCCATACCATGACCTGTCACTAATGAAAGTCTGGATGGTCTCTTTCGTCTTTGGGACTGAGAACTCGATTTTTTCCAAAAACAAGCTGAAACGTGGACTCATCTTACCACAGCATACATTTCCATTGTCATCTGAGATGAACTCGGCCCCAGAGAATTCGACGGCATCTCTGCGTTTAACAGATGTATAGATTTCACCTTGCGTAACAGTGATTCAAGTTGCTTTTCTTGATGCAGCGGCAGACTGTTAAGTGACAACAGTTTTCCAAAGTACTCCTGAGACCATATGGCTATATTTAACACAGTAACAGGATGGTTTCTCATGCAATGCCATCTGAGGGTTCAACGGTCATGCATATTCAACAGAGGTTTCCTGCCTTGCCCTACATGTAGAGATTTCTCTGGATTCCCTAAATCTTTTTACAAAATGATGTATGGTAGATGGTGAAAGACCTAAATACTTTGCAATCTTGCATTGGGAAATGTGATTTTTGAATTGTTTAACAATTCTCCAGTGAACCATGACCCGTCTTTGCTCGCAAAGGCTGAACCTTTGGTGGGTGCCCTTCTAAACCTTAACACGGTACCCTCACTATTACCAATTCACATGCTAATTGTCCCGCCATCAAAATGTGTTTATACTTACAAAATACAATTTATTTGGCCAGTGAAAACGTTGGATTTTTTTATTTTGTACTCGAGTCAATTCAATAAAAGTTAAAGAGAACTGATTCTTGATTTTTATTACATTTTACAAACTTTTCTTGACTTTTTGGAATTGGGGTTGTACAGTGCATCCGGAAAGTATTCACAGCGCTTCACTTTTTCCACATTTTGTTGTTACAGCCTCATTGCAAAATGGATTAAATTCATTATTTTCAAAATTCTACAAATAATACCCATAACGTGAAAGAAGTTTGTTTGAAATCTTTGCAGATTTATTTAAAATAAAAAAACGAAGGAAAAAAAATCGGCACCCGAAGCACCTTCGGCACCAATTACAGCCTCAAGTCTTTTTGAGTATGATGCTACAAGTTGGCATACCTATTTTTGGTCTGCTTCTCCCATTCTGTGCAGGACCTCTCAAGCTCCAAAGCCATTTTCAGATCTCTCCAGAGATGTTCAATCGAGTCTGGGCTCTGGCTTGGCCACTCAAGGACATTCACAGAGTTGTCCCGTAGCTACTCCTTTGTTATCTTGGTGCTTAGGGTCGTTGTCCTGTTGGAAGATGAACCTTTGCCCCCGTCTGAGGTCCAGAGCACTCTGGAGCAGGTTTTCATAAAGGATACATTGTACATTGCTTCATTCATC
Source organism: Gobio gobio (assembly GCF_949357685.1). NCBI lineage: Eukaryota > Metazoa > Chordata > Actinopteri > Cypriniformes > Gobionidae > Gobio > Gobio gobio. The sequence goes on from NC_137105.1 coordinate 22,281,288, forward strand.
TTTCCCTTGATCCCGATCAGTCTCCCAGTTCCTGCCGCTGAAAAATATCCCCACAGCATGATGCTGCCACCACCATTCTTTACTGTAGAGATGATATTGGCCAGGTGATGAGTGGTGCCTGCTTTCCTCTAGAAAATTTGCCATTCATGCCAAAGAGTTCAATCTGTGTTTCATCAGACCAGAGAATTTTGTTTCTCTTTAGTTGCTGTCATGTGTGTTTTACTGAGGAGTGGCTTCTGTCTGGCCACTCTACCATACAGGCCTGATTGGTGGAGTGCTGCAGAGATGGTTGTTCTTCTCTCTCCACAGAGAAACGCTGGAGCTCTGTCAGAGTGACCATCGGGTTCTTGGTCACCTCCCTGACTAAGGCCCTTCTCACCCCATCGCTCAGTTTGGCTGGGCGGCCAGCTCTAGGAAGAGTCCTGGTGGTTCCAAACTACTTCCATTTATGAATGATGGAGGCCACTATGCTCATTGGGACCTTCAATGCTGCAGACATTTTTCTGTACCCTTCCCCAGACCTGTGCCATGATACAATCCTGTCTCGGAGGTCTACAGACAATTCATTGGACTTCATGACTTGGTTTGTGCTCTGACATGCACTGTTAACTGTGGGACCTTAAATAGACAGGTGTGTGCCTTTCCAAATCAAACCGAGTTTACCACAGGTGGACTCCAATCAAGTTTCAGAAACATCTCAAGGATACTCAGTGGAAACAGGATGCACCTGAGCTCAATTTTGAGTGTCATGGTAAAGACTGAATACTTATGTTCATGTGATTTTTTTTTTTTTTTTTTCTCCCTCGTTTTTATTTTTTAATAAATTTGCAAAGATTTCAAACAAACTTCTTTCACGTTGCCATTATGGGGTATTGTTTGAAGAATTTTGAGGAAAATAATACATTTATTTCCATTTTCAAATAAGACTGTAACATAAAATGTGGAAAAAGTGAAGCGCTGTGAATACTTTCCCGGGTTGCACTGTAAGCTGACAGTCTGTGGTTTGTAAGTAATCACATATTGCTCAAGTTGAATGTGAGCCAAGGGAACCTCCTCTCAGAGGTGCTCTGTGCAGATGTTGTTGATCTGTGTGTTGTTGTATGGTAATTAGCGTTTCATATATTTGTATCAGTCAGTGAGCAGCCGCAGGCAGCTGTGCTGTGAGAATCTCAGCGCTCATCTGTGTTCGTACGGTCCCTGTCACTGATTTTTCCTGACAGTGCTTTATGAAACTAGACACGAGCACTCCTGCTGAGGCTGCCACACAGCACCACTCTTTCTGTCTATCTTTCTTTCTTTCTCTCTTTTCTCGCTTTTCTTGCTTTCTTTTCTTTCTCTCTCATCACATGTCTTTCACACCTCATCCATCATTAGCTCACAGTCTCCTCTAAATGAAGTTGACAGGTCTGTTTATTCGTGTCACTTTGTGGATGCAGACAGGAAACAGGCAGATATATAGACGGGTCTTTATGATTCATGTGGGTCATTAGAGCCGTAGTTTTGACTGTGACCCCGTCTGGACGTCTGTTAGCACTGTGGTCTCATTTAGGGTATCACTTCTGCTCAGTGTGACCTCTTGACTTGAGACAAATGGAGCTGATGAGATGGGAGTCGGGTATACATTAGATACTCATTGTAACTCATTGTAGAGAGTAAAGTGATCACTAGGAGGCGCTGCAGGCCCATATACTCCTATTTGACTAATTCAAGCGTTGTGCGGAAAAAAAACATCCTCACACACTCAGTCATATGTGTTGAAATTTTGACAGTATGTGATTTAGTAGGGTGTAATATACAGACTTTTTTTTCTTTCTTTTCCTGTAGGATTTAGTGTTCACGTCCACAGGGTCTTCGCCGATCTGTCACACCGATGTGGTGATCCACAGCAGACGCTCATCCACTAAAACGCTCAGACGGTGCCGACCTACCCAACCACCCAAGTTTTTACTCACTGTCACACCCAGGGTAAGAAACACACACCCTTTCCCTCAAAAATATCCTAGTGGACCATATTAATTGCCAGAACTTTCACTCAGTTTAGCGGTTTGAAATAAATCCAGGTTTCTATATGCAGAGATTCTGTTTTCTGTATCCAGTAACTGTTTGGCAAAAGTCAGAAACTCATCAGCGTGGATTTCTACTGAGGGTGGTCAGCTGCTAAAAGGGATCTCCTGCTGTCTCAGAAACAAACTTATGATCAAAAATGAAAGGCCTGTTCTCTGTGTGGCCCTCACTACAGGCTTGGTTTATTTATCCTCTTTGACCCCCTGACAGATCTTCTGCTCAGCTGATCATGACCCCGGTGGAGAGTAACCAAACAACACAAGCCCACCAGTGAGAAATCAGAGGTCTTGGTTAAGGGCTGCTTCTCTGGCTGTGAATACACAGACCCATCAAAAACCACACTGCCATTTGGGATGCTCTCAAACTTTGGGATACTCTCAAGATACTGTGAATTGGCATCTTTGGTACTAGAGGGAATGTGGTAGTCAAGACTTACAACATCGTTTGCTGGTTCCTATCAATCCTAGCCAAACTAGGTTTTCAGATCTTTTTAGATTTTTATCATTGTTATTATAATTATTATCAGTTTAAACCTTGAAATAACCTCAATTTAACCAATCGATTTTTATTATTAATAATAGTGCTCAAATATTTTGATTAATCAGTCAATCCTAATGGTAATTTTATTATAATTATTTTATTTATATTATATTTACTTTTGTTATGGTTGCTTTAACTTATGTTTACTTATTGTATTATAATTATTTAATTTATGTAACTAATAATGTTATAATTCCATATTATTCTATATTCTTATTCTTTATTCTTTTTTTATATATGAAATTAATAATATAATAATTGTATTTATTTGTTGATTTTCTTCCTTGTTTTCTTCTCTTAACCCTAACCATAAACCACCCTTTAAACCAGAGAATAACATTTTACCTTTTATTAAATTATAGTTTTATCAAAAGAATTTAAGCACTGAAGCATAACTGTAACCCTAAGCCTAACATAACCTGTAATCTAGTTTTTCCCGAACCAGCAAAAGATGTTGACCCACGAAAACGTCCTACTTAAGAAAATCGAGATATTAATCTTTTATACGCGAGTGTGTTGTACTGACACGTATCTGTGACGTTAATGGTTCAGTCATGTATGAGGAACTGTTTTCTTTTTCCTCCAACATCTGCTGTTAACTTGGCTAATGTGAGACTATCTCTGTGTTATCCCAGCCCAGAGAGTCGGGATTGTGTCTGGCCTCATGGCCGCGCTGTGAGAATTGGCAGCGCGTTGGGCACAAGCCCCTAGGCACCAGGGGCATATGGGCACTGTGGGAAAGTGATAAGATAGATTAGTCGCCTTTTTTCTCTCTTTATTCATAAGGGACTCTTGACCCGTTGGCTTTTTATGGCCACATCTGCGTGTTCGTGCTCCCATTGGTCAGCTGTTCGCTACAAAACTGGAAGCCTGGCCAAAGCTGAGCTGTTTTTCATCAGAGATAAGGAATGAAAGGAAGATAATATCATCCGCTTGTCAGCACGCCATAAAATTCTCCATAAAGCTGAAAGAGGGATAAAGCGAGAAGGAGAGGGAGAGAAAAGAACCGGCCAGTGGAAGGGATTGTGAGCGGTGTGAATCACTACAGGAAATGGTCATCTGTTACTCAAAGGCCTGTTAGCACTGTTAGCACCGCTGACCTCTGCCACGCTTTCCTGCAAGAGCGGTGGGGTTCGGACAAAATGTCAGAAAGACAGGGTTGTGCGTGCCTGTGTGTGTGTGTGTGTGTGTGTGTATATGTGTGCACATTCGACAACTGGAAATGATTCTTCTTCCCCCTCAAGGTCCAATTTGTTTGGTGTTTCTTAGCGATAAAAAGACTGAATAGGGAAATAGATGCCAATTATCTGGAGGAAAGACAATTTTTTTAATGTAAACAGCCTTGGAGGTGTTGACTAAGGAATTTTCTTCATTCCCTAGGTGACTTCAGTTCCCATGGAACGCTACTGTGCTGATCGCAGTGCCGAGTATGAATGGAGGTTAATACGCGATGGAGGGAGTCTCATTGCTAAGCAGTGTTTCCTGTATGGATCCCCCGAGCTGGCTTGCGCTTGGGCTCAGCGCTCTCAGACCTTCCTCCCACAGAGCCCAGGGGGCGTCATGGCCCTGCAGCAAAGACACGGCTGGTCCTTCATAAGGATTCCAGGTAGGTGAAATCCTGGCTGGGAGTTAGCGTGCAAGTTTGTTTATGTTTGCCCGTGTGTAAAAGCAGTTGAAAGGTACTTAATTTTTTCCAAGAAGTTTGTATCCGTGTATTGTCCTTGCAAAGACATTTTTATTTATTTTCTCACATTCATTGGTGTGTTCATACGGGTTTTGAGTGTCTCAAGAGGAAGTCAAAATTTTATTGAAATTTATAATGCCCCTCAACAGCACCAACTTACCACCGACTTACTGTGTGGTCACATTAGCAAAATTTCTGAAATTTTGCAGGCAAAAAAGTGTAATGTTTATTCTGAATAGTGAAGCAATGTATGAAGCACAGCTCACACAGCAGTCAAAACCAAAGCAGCTTTTTGTTGGCGAACGTGGAGAATTTGCGTCACCAACTTGAACACGAGAGAAATCTGTGTGGGAAATGTTTTGCCCTCGCATAAACCTCCCGTTGCATGGATTCTTTTGAAATGACTGGATTTGGCCCACAACATTTTGTCAAGCAACTAAATGTGACCACACCTTTAGACTTGAACACAAACCAGAGAACTGCATCCCAGTTCCTTATGGCAAGACTTTAGGCCCTGGGGGACGCCATGGTATTGCTGTGCTCTGGGGTCAAAGTGCATTTCAATCAAAGAAAACTCACAGAGTGGCTAAAAACGAGATGTAGGCCCATGGGAGAGGGCTGGAGGTCACGGAAGAGGCCACGTCTGAGGGTCGGTTCACCTCTTAGTCATTGTCACAAGTTTTGGCACCAACACGCAGCCATTTGTCACATGTTTAGCACGGCAGTGCGATGGGAGTAGTGCCAGGCGATGCTTAAGACTTATTTTGCAGATAAGACAAATTTTTGCCTGAGCCTGTAGCGCGAATTGTGCACAGGCATGTGTTTGTGTGCGCGTTCCAGTGTAATTGCTGGGAGCAGACTGGGAAAGAGAAAGAGGTCTGGGAGCGCTTGTGAAGTTGGGAGGGGGGACAAAGCAAGGAAGTTGGACTATTGGACATTGTTTCTGCACAGCGTTAGGTAAGCGCTTTGAATGTGTGTGTGTGTGTATCACTCTGAATGTTCATTCACAGGCTTAAGGTGTTTCAGAGCGCACTTCTCCCATTTTCTCAGAGTCATACTGTACCCAGGGAAGGAAATGACACAAGACTGTGTAAGAGTCATTGAAGTATGCTGGCGCTCCCACCACTGGCTAATGGAACTAAAGGCCTACATCTACATATAAAGGCTGGTGGAGTGTTTATTAACAATAATGGGGTACTACGTTGATCAATTTCTGATTATAGGGCAACTCATTTGAATAATCTTGAATACAACTCAAAATATAACTGTATAGCTGTAAATCTGGAACTTAGGTTGCAAAATAAAAAACTATTTAGAAAAAAGTTTGATATAAGGCTTTTAAAGTTTTTTAAACTCAGGGGTTTTAAAACGGGGACTGCAGAACCGTGCCAGGCCAGTGTTTCTCAACCACTCAAGATGACACGTATACAAGACAAAAGAAGTGTTAAAATAAACTTAGAATCAAGATATTTCTTATAACCTCTCAACACAGGTTATTTTTTCTATAAAAAAAGAACAGGACTGCCAGTGTCTAGAAAAATCTGGATACGTCTAGTATAGACTATATATTATCTAGGCCTGTGGACAATGGGGGGCCTTGGAGTTAAAAAGGTTGAACCACTGTGCTAGCACTGTGGAAATATTAAGAGAAAAGGTGTAAAAAATAAATGAACAAAAATTAGATTAAAATAAATGGGTAAATAAATAAATACAGTATTACAGTGCTATAATGAGTTGAATAAAAACATAATAATGTAACTTAATAGACACAAAATATTTTCCAAATTATATTTTAGACATATTTATAACATTAACTTTTCACAGTATAAGTTACTGTATAGATGCCTTTTATTTTTTGATGATATTTGGAGCTCTGTGGCATGTTAAAAAAATGATAACCCAGTTATCATTTTCAGTTGTAAATTAAAAAGTCTTAAAAAAAATTAGGATGATCTCATTAACATGTCATTCATTTAATAAAGAATACTAATAAGTCGTATAAAAGTATGTTTTTTATTTACGTCTTTAGTTATAGTGTTCCAAATACTTTTATTCCTGAGTAACCCTCAAACAAATCTGAACACAAATGTAATTGTATAAACATTTATTGTATTTTTTATTAACACTTAATCACACACACATGTAGCAAGATTCAACTTGATGCATATTTTTTGGGTGGTTTACACACTTGTGTGTTAGCGTGTTGCTGCTGTACCTTTCGTGTCACACTAATTGGGGGCAGGCCACAGAAGGACAGGCTTTCACTTACAATAGCTCTGCACATTGTTGTAACGCAACTGCTGCTTTGAGCTGTTATTTTGAGGGAAAGAGAGTGAGAATGCTGCAGAGCTCAGCTCACAGACAGCCTGTGGGAAACTCTGCTTTCCCTTCCTGTTCTTTCAAAGAATCTCTGCAGTCCAGCAAAATGGCCGGAAATATTCCTGGCCTTTTTGATTTGGGGCCCAAACAACAGTGACTGCATAATTGTTTATGATCTGCTCCCTCGCCCCGCCTTTCTGGCTGTGAAAAACAGCCAGGCTTCACCAAGGTGTTTGGGAAGCTTATCCTTGAGTCAGATGCCAGGTCCTTCCTTTCATTTTCTTTCTTTCTGTCTTTCTGTCTTTCTGTCTTTCTTTCTTTCTTTCTTTCTTTCTTTCTTTCTTTCTTTCTTTCTTTCTTTCTTTCTTTCTTTCGCTCTTTCTTTCGCTCTTTCTTTCTTTCTTTCGCTCTTTCTTTCGCTCTTTCTTTCTTTCGCTCTCTTTCGCTCTTTCTCTCTTTCTTTCTCTCTTTCTTTCTCTCTTTCTCTCTCTCTCTCTCTATGATTTTTTTAAAGCCTATGTTTGGATATTAAAATGGACATTTTTACAATTTTACTTACCAATTTTTTTTTTTTTACTATTACTAATCATTTATTTCTGTTCTTCTTGTCTGATGCTACATTCATTCTCTTATAGAAGGGGAGAGAGGGGGGAACAATATGGGAACATGGCCAGGGAGAGACTCGAACCCTGATTTCCCATGAGCTCCACTGCTCAATATATTCTCAAGGCCACCACGTATATTGTTTTTGCAGGTCAAAGGCTGCAAATGTCATAATGTCGACCTTTCATGAAACAAGTTGCTTCCCTGATGCAGTTCTCCCTCTGGCCTACAGAGGGGGCATTTTGCTTGGCTTTAGCCTGCTTTGCCTCTCCATTTTGTGTGGATATGTGGTCACATATTTCTTCCCCTGTGCTTTTGTGTTTGTGCACATATCCCAGGTGGGATCTGGTGAGGAAAATCGATATATGACAGCTTAACGTCAGTCTCCCTCTTTTGCTCGTTTTCCTTCCCACCCCAGAAAGATCTGTGGTCGCTTGACTGCTGCAAGACCCCATAAACATAGTGTGTAGCTTTACCTGTAGACTACAAAAAGACAGCTTTAGATGGAATATCCCCCCTATCTGAACAGTCCTTCAGCTGCTGGTCGGTAGGTTTTATGTCTATTCAACGGTTTCTATAAAGTATTTTGAACCCCATTGCCTTCCATTGTATGGACAAAAACAGTTGAAACATTGTTCAACATATCTTCTTTTGTGTTCTACAGCATAAAGAAAGTCAAACATGTTTAAAACAACACGAGGGTGAGTAAATGATGACAGAATGTTTATTCTGAGTGAATTATCCCATCATTGGGAAGTATATCACACTTCAAATCTGAGCTCATGCCCTTCTAAAGCATGATTACATCATTTATTTTTTTGAAGGTTTAGTAATCACTGTCACTTAAGCAAAGTTTTGCAAAGTGTCATAGAGTGGCAAAACAAATATTGTTTGTGTTAAGCATCAACCTCACCCTTTGGCCCCATGCCCATGTTTAGGTGTTGGCTAGTGGTTCTGGTACTGAGCGTCAGCAAACACTAAAGCTAATCTTATAGCATAGAGGTCATAAGAGCCAGTGCTTGTGCTTTCACCCACTGTCCCTTTGCCAGAAGAAATGGCCCTAAAGCTCCGATTGCTTTAATGAAATTAGCATGCAGTGGAAGGGCAATTAAGTAGGCAGTGGGGTTAATGAGCTTGTCCAGGGCTCTGTGGCAGATTTTTTAAGTGGGTCACCCTCGGGTCAGACCTGAATTCTGGACGGGAGGGATTGGATTAGAGCCGAGGCTCCTGGAAGGGCACTTTTAAGGGGCTGTCACCAGCAGGTGGGTTGGATTGATAGTGGTTACCATGGTTACATCAGATGGTACAGTGCTTGGTACCTTTGAGCTCCCCTTGGTTTGCAGTTGAGTTGGAAAGCATCCTGAAAGAGCATAAAGAGTCCTCTATGAACTTTCATTTCAACATAATCCACCCCTAATTCCGTTATTTTGAAATCTAAATGAAGTAGTCTCCCTTGTTAGTTTCCTCTGAAAATGTTTTTATGTTTTAAAGATTTAGCTTTGATTCGCATGTCTAAAGACTCACTGAATGTTTTAGAAGTAGCATGTAAAGTCTAACAGAAAAAACGGAGTAATTGCATAGTTGTCAGGCTTGTGAAATCGGACGTGTGGGGGGATTTGATAAGAAGGGAATGGAAACACCAGTGGAGACTCTGTGGTGCCGGTGCCGTTGAGTTGTGAGTACCAACGGGTCACATCATCCCGTTAGATCACCATCTTCATCCCACAGTCATTCAGGGGCTTCATAAAGGGGGATCTGGCAGCTCTTTGCCTTATCCCTCTGACGCCAGACCCATTAGATTACAGCTTTATGGGGAAAAGCGTATGGGAGTCTCTCTTCTCTTCATGAAACTGTCCTTCTCTCAGTCAGGAACCTGAAACCTCTGCTTTTTGCTAAAGAAACCATTGCTGTTAAAGCTGTGGGATATGGTTGTTAAACGTGTACATGTATTTCACCAGGCGATGAAATGTGATCACTCAAGCAGTCTTTAGTGGTCTGAAAGTAGTATATAATCATTATGTAATCATTATATAGTGTGTAACCAGTTCGAGTAGATCTTTTATTAGTATAAATGTGCACGTTCACCTGTAAATCACTAGAGCAACTGTGAATTTAAGTTAAGTGAATTTGGGGTCAGAAAGATTTTTTAAAATAAATGAATACTTTCAGTATTAAGTACAAATATTCAGTAAGGATGCTTTATCAAAAGTACCAGTAAAGACATTTATATATTTATATAAAATATATATATTTTTTTCAAATAAATGCTTTTTATATGGACTTTCTATTTAGCAAAGGATCCTGAAAAAAATGTATCATGGTTTCCACAAAAATATTAAGAACAACTATTTTCAACTGTGATAATAAAAAGAAATGCTTCTTGATCAGCAAATAAGCATATTAGAATAATTTCTGAAGGATCATGTGACAGATTTACAATCACAGGAATAAATGACATTTTTATTCAAACAATTGTTTTTAAATGGCAATAATATTTCACAATATTTGTATTTGTATTTGTATTGTACCATCCCCAAACTTTTGAACGTTAGTGTACATTCGGCTTTATAAAAAAAAAAAAAAAGCCCAGTTAAATTATTTAAATATTTAACTCATCTGTCATAATAAATTATAATATTGTAGATATGTAGAATATAATTTACATTAAATATAATTTAATGTTTTATTCAATTATATTTAATATACCAAATAAAACGCTTTAAATATTTAATTTTGAATTCAAATTTTCAGAAAAGCTTTTAATCAAGGGATGAATAAATTGAAAATGAACCATTTTAACCTTGTGTTTTTGAGCATTTCCAAGATCATTTTAGATGTCTGCTGTCTGAAACTGATCGATGTGGAATTTCCTCATAACTTTTTCATAATGATTACCATCCTCTCTGCAAACATATTGGTTTGATGTGATCTAGTTTTCCATGTAGTTCAGTGTAACTATATATTCAGCTATATTACTGATCAGCTCATTTAAATTATCATAAAGGCATAATTAAGAGATAAAATGTTGAAAATATTATTTTTTTAATGTCCTCATTATTAGATAAAGTCAAAAATAGGATTTTAAAAGTCATAATAGTGAGATAAGTCGAAAATATGACATGCTAAGTCATAATTTTAAGAAAATGTTGAATATATGATTTTAAAAGTCCTCATTATTAGATAAAAAGTAAAAAATATGACATGCTAAGTTATTGAGATGAACAGTTGAAATAAGGACTTATAATAATAATAATTACATTGTTTTAATTTTGTGCAATATATTTTTTACATGCGTTTTTACATTTTGAAATCAGTTTTTGCAACAGAAATGAATCAATCAAAAACTTACTTTAGCTTTTCATCTAAAACTAAATTAATTTCCTATCATCACTGTAAAGTTGCTTTGAAGCAATCTGTGTTGTGAAAAGTGCTATAGAAATAAAGGTTACTTGACTCGATTTGACTGTATGTAACCCAATTATTTTGACGAATATAAGCATGCAGACTTGCTTGTCGTTGAGTAACACTTGAGGGGTCATTTGAAAGTATCTGAATATGGCCCACGAGCCTGATGTTTGAGACCTCCTGCCTTAGAGCAAATGTTCATCTTGAGTAAATTAGATCCATGTGGTCATTATCTTCAGCACAATCATCAGCACAGTGATTATGAGATTCTTGAGTGTATGGGCTAATTTGAGCCATTCTCCTCCACTCATTGAAAAGGTTACACACATGACCCTTTCAGGGTCATGGGGGTGTTGAGTCAGGGTTCAGCTATGGTTCACATTAGCATGGACATGATGTGGCAACAGCAACATGGCCATGCTGGCCGTGTGTTTGACATGCTTTTTGTACTGTCTAAGGCTCGGCCAGCAGGCCTCAAACTCTCTCTGGGGATCTCTAGATTGCTCTGGCAGCCGGCTCACTTTGTGTGTATAATCACTTTCTGAGTGCCCATAACTAGCAGGGTCATTTAACTTGAGCTGACCTTAGGGTCAAGGGTTGTACCAGTCAACAATGGGAAGCCCGTGCTTCCTCTTTTATAAGCACTGTTGGGGTGACAGCATTGACAGCCCATTGCCACTAGATTCTCTGGTCTGTGAACGTCAGTCACATGTGTTGAGGTCTTGCATAACTGATGTAGATTTAATAATGACTAGTTTCAATCTTTAAAAACGGAATTGTGGATTCATAAGTATAATTACTTCAGAAAAGAATGTATACTCTAGTACAATTCTAGTTGATATCAATATTAAGCCAATAGCTATTTTCATGTTATGGCCAATATTAAAATTCTGTACTTTCATTTGCTAAAGATTACATTTTAACAGTGTTAGTAAATTTAGTTTAAGATTTACTTACAGTGAACATTGGACGATGACAATGTTATACATTTAAAAATACAGATACATAAAAAAAACTCTAAGCAATATGGTAGCAATATATCATGCATCACTAAAATTTACAGCAGAATACAGCAGTATTTGTTTTTTTAATCAGAGAAAAGGCATTCTGATAACACTTCATCTTGAGCGTAATACAATATTTTTTTATTTTAATATGTTTATGTCCATGATATTATTAACAAAAATATCAAAATAACTTCACAGTGGATCGTTAACTGGGTACAAATTTTGGTACTGAGAGTGGGCTTTCTGTCATCAGTAAGTAAGGAGCAGGAAATGGAAAACCCGGAGTGGAGCTGGAGCGGAGTGATTACAAAACACTTTGAGCAGGGAGGGGAAATTGCTGTCACTCCACAAGCTTATTCATTATATTCCTTTGATTTATCTAATCAGCTCCATTCCGACAGTGTGGGATACAGTTTCGATCTTGTGAGCTGACTCATTATTTACCATTTCTCAGTGTTTTTGAAATGTTTTTCTCTGCTTTGTTCTTCAGACAAAGAGTCTCTGATCACAGACAGCGGGAAGCTTCACACTCTAGACCTACTTCTGACTCGACTGAAGTCTCAGGGCCACCGAGTTCTCATCTACTCTCAGATGACCCGCATGATAGACCTTTTAGAGGTGAGTGCTTCCAGGAACTTCTCACAGTCGGTGACTGACAGCTCTGTGGCCTGTGAACATTACGTACCTACATCATGTCATTGTGACATGTTTTTTCCTTCAACCTTCAACCTTTCATTCATGCCCACAGAAATCTGTCTGTAGTGAACGGATTGTAGATTTCTGAGGTCAGGCTGTGCGTGTTTTTGTTTACATATTCAATGTTTTTTGAGTGTTAATCCTACAAAACAAGAGATGGCGAAATTTGATCAAGCATTGTGAAAGGAATGTTCGCTGTTAAATAGCTCCATATTGTTGTAGCTGGACAAAGGCGGCTGAGAGAAGATAACTGGAGGAAACAATCACTTTTTCCAAAGGCACACAGTTGTTTGCCACATGTTCAGCAGCAAGCCAAACATGGAGCTAATTGTAGAAGCCTCCAATAACATTGTCGACACAGGCCGCTTGTAGTCCCACACAACAGCTCTCGTAGTCTAGAAACACCTCAAGTCAATAGGAATTCCTTCCGATTCGTTTTGGCTTAAGCATTTTCCATGGCAGTCTCTCTAAAGTCTGATTGCGTGGACTTGACTTCCTTTTTTGTGTGAAGTAGATGGTTTATAAAAATAAGTTAAGCATTGAAAAACTTTTAATTGGCTTTTAGTTTTGACATTGGCATGCAAAGCTACACTTATATATACCTGGTTGTACCTGTTCTAAATGTAAATGATTCATCGGTGCACATAATTCAAAAGAAAAAATTTAATTACTTGTCCTGCCTCTAAAATGAATTTCCATTTCAGCTCACAAATTCTTCTTATATTTTAACCCCTCACTTTGTGATGGAGAATATATTTTCCATAATGTCCTGCTCTTTAAATCAATTTCAGATTTTTTTTCTTCTCGTTTTTACTTTTTTTCTTTTATTTCTTACCGTTAAAAACAACATTAAACATTTCATTTATATCGCAACTTAACAAAAAAACCCTATTCTATAGCAATGTGTTCTCAGAAGCTGAAGACTGTCAAGTCTTGTCTCCTTTGATTTTGTGTCTCTCCAAGCAGACCCCTTGAGTGTTTTGGTCAAGTTTTCTTATTTATTATATGTGCAACAGCTCAACTCCCACTTGAGGTCTGTTCAAGTGTATTCCGGGCATTGTTCCTAAGTCTCAGGCTGAATCACGTTATGTTCCGCACTCTGCTAAACTAGACTTATGTTCTCAGCGGTATAATGTTGTTTAAGATGGTCCCATTTGTAACTTACAGCTGCAGAGAAGCTTGGGATTTGTGATCTAATGTTACTTCAGGCTGGAACAAAGTCCTAATCAAAGACATTTAATGTCAAGGAGAGTGCTAATGCTCGCTTCATACAGTCCAGATGTGCTTTTGGGAGGCCGTCCAGTGAAGTCGTAGGCCTGATGGAGTCGAGGCTTCACGCTGGGTGGCGTAGGAGAGTGGGAGGTCATCTGAGAAAAGTCACTAAAAAGAGTTTGCAATGCTAATGAGGGTGTGTGGCAGCATGTTAAGGGGAATGTTATTAAAAGCTCTGCAGATTTAAAGAGAGGATTAAACTGAAATAGACACAGCAGTATCATATCGTTGACTTGTTTCCCTGCATGATTTTCCATTTTCTTACTTGAAATGTGTCTCAACTGTCCTGCAGGAGTACATGGTGTACCGCAAACATACTTACATGAGACTGGATGGTTCATCCAAGATTTCAGAGCGGCGGGACATGGTGGCTGACTTCCAGAGCCGGTGAGTTTTCAGCTAGTTTTCAGCCGCCTGACAGCAGATATTGAAATGGAGACGCACGCGTCTGTAAGCGCCTGTCTCTTCTTAAACCTAATTGGGGTTTGTTTTTTCAAAATGTCACCAAGCGTAAATTCCTCATCCCTGGCGGTGCTGTCAGGCACGGAGGGTTTTGCGCTCTCTTCTCTCTCCACCCTTCCTCACAGGGTCTGGTTTGCATTAGCTCAGCTCTCTGTGGGTGCAGTGGGCTCTGGTTTTTATTTTCTAGTGGAGTGTGCTGTATATTGAAACGTCTCTCTGTTTAAATCCTGGGTGGTTGGGCAGGCCCCTTAAAGAGCACAATCTGCTGCCGCTTTATTTGCTTTCTCTCACTGTTCTGGTATCCCCTCCCTTTGCAGGACGGATATTTTTGTCTTCCTCCTCAGTACCAGAGCCGGAGGCCTGGGGATCAACCTGACAGCTGCAGACACGGTGAGGCCATAGCCCATCAGCACATCATGATTACCAGATCGCCTTCCCCCCACCGAAGGCCATGGGAACGGCCTCTAATATTGTAGGACCCGAAGACATTTAACACTGAACTCATTGACCTTAATATGAACACTTTGAAGCTTTGAATAAATGGTCAGCATGTAAAGCAACCAACCATAGTACCGCAATAATAGAAAGGCATTTTATAAACAGATAAATAATAATGCAGTAGTTTCTATAATTGCCTTTTATATTGTCACTTTACTGAAATTAAAGAATATTATTATAACACTATATAGATAATATTTACTTTTTATTAAATAATTAGTGTGGTTTATGATGTCATTCATATCTTAACATGTTTTTGTTCACAACAATGTTTAAATTAATAAATAAAATGTTTGAATATTTCGTTTAATTTTACATTTTAACTAAAATGTCAGAGTAAACTGACAATGACAATTTTAGATTTTTTTTTCAAAAGCTATTGCTGAAACATAAAACTGTAAAAAAAAGAAAAGAAAAATGTAATAAACTTTAATACACTTATTCGATGTCACTATCCTGTCAAACTTTGGCAAATCCAGTGATTATTTCATCATCAACAGTGCTCATTGTATCTGGTACCTTGTAAACATGATTTTGTTTTCAAGCAGACAGATGAAAAATCCTGTCTGCTCTTACTCACAGAAGTTGTGTTGGGTTGGCCAATCAGATAAGAGCTTTCCAGATCCAGAACGTGCTTTTCAGTTTTGTGTACAATACGCAGTGAGAGAAACAGCGAATGAACTGTGAAGTTGCGCAATCTGAGGCTTAAACTGTTTTTAAACGAATGTGAACTATGTGTGCAAGAACTAAAAATGCCATCTGTGGATTAGCCTTGAACAGGAATGAGTTCATATGAGGAGATCATATAATATGACTAATTTCCTCTCTTTCCAGGTGATCTTCTACGACAGTGACTGGAACCCCACGGTTGACCAACAGGCTATGGATCGAGCCCACAGACTAGGACAAACCAAGCAAGTCACAGTCTATCGGCTTATTTGCAAAGGGACAATTGAGGAGCGCATACTGCAGAGAGCCAAAGAAAAGAGTGAGGTTAGTACACAGTATCTAGGTCCTTCCTTGGGCCAGAAGGTTACACAGAATATAATGTAACATGTTTTCCTTTTAATTCAGCTAACTCCACAATGGATAGACAAATTACCCCCTTTTTCCCCAGACAGCTTTCATTTGTCAGTTTAAGTTACAAGAACTATATTTATCTAAATGTCAAACCTCAGAAGAGTCTTTGCAGTGACAAGGGGGCTAAAGTAATATTTAGCCCATGGTTTTAACTGCAATTACCACTAATTATACTGTAATTACATATGTGCTCTAAACTGTCACATGTAGTCCAGGACGTCTGTATCAACACATCATTATAGTCAGTATATGTTTCCAAGAGTCAGGTCTTCTCCTCTTTCTGCTCTTACTTATTTGATTTATTTATTCTCTGTCTCAATAATGACTCTCTGCTGTGGGATATGCATTTCAGATTCAGAGGATGGTAATATCGGGAGGAAATTTTAAACCTGACACTCTGAAGCCCAAAGAGGTGGTCAGCTTGCTGCTGGATGACGAGGAGCTAGAGAAAAAGTGTGAGTTACCACCCTGTTTAACATCATAAAAGAATATGTATAATCGTAATAATAAATTGATCAATTGACTGTTTGCTCTCCTCTGATTGGATGGTATGGTTGTGTTTCTGGGCAGTACGCTTTCGGCAGGAAGAGAAACGGCAGCTGGAGGAGTGCAGTAAGGTGAAAGATCGGAAGAGAAAGAGGGAGAAGTATGCAGAGAGGGTAAGTGCCCTCATAGAAGCACAAGCAATTGATTTTAGAATCTACTTAATTTGCAGTGGTGTTCAACTATAATAATATATATATCACAATAAAGTTATTTTTGTTAAAGGATTGTTTATATTTCCATGAATTTCCTTGCGGTAAAGAATATAGTTGTTCACTATATCAGTATTGTTATTGTTAACTAAAACGTTTTAAACCATTATAAAACTAAAACTATTAAAATCATGTTCAGTATTTGAAATAAATGTAAATATTAGATGGAAAACTTGCCTTAGCAAATAACTGAAATATGTTTAATTTGAAGTACTAAAGATAAATAGAAATATAAAGAAAACCTCAAAAAATAAATAAGTCAAATATAAAAAAAACTAAATAAAAGTTAATTCAAAATAGTAATAAATACTATGATAGTATATCAATAATGCTAACTGTAGGTTCCTGAAGTAGAAATTCACAAATTATGTTGTAAGCAAACATTCAGAAAATGCCCTAACCACGTTTGTCCAACTGTCCTGTCTCCCTGCATCCCTATTATTTTAAAAAGAAAAAGGAGGATGACCCAGACATTAAAAGGAAGAAAGAGGGTGTGAATATGGTCATCCCTTATGTCCCGTCTGCAGACAACTCCAATCTGTCTGCGGATGGAGAAGACTCGTTCATCAGTGTGGACATGGATTCTGCCATGCCCAGCCCCTTCAGTGAGGTAAGAAGCAATGAGACTCGACCCTTATGCACTTCCTGGACTGGATTTGAAATAACTGTGTGATCTTGATAATGTGTGTTAAATTGCGGAGGTCATAAGTGCTGGTCCTGTAATGATATTCTTTAGGTGATGAGAACTTTCCCAAAGAATAGATGATTTCTATTTCTAACTATTATGCCATTGTCAACAGACATCCTCTCGTTTACTTGCTGCATTGATCTCACGCCGCTCTTCCTCCTCCTCATCCATCTTCTGGTCCTGCTGTCTCTCCTCCGTGGTGCTGTCCCTCTGTCCCTATCTCACCCCCAGAACTATGTGTCTCTGCAGATCTCGTTGAGCAGTGAGCTCCAGCCCAGCTCCATCCCTGCAGACGAGAGTAGCAGTGACATGCTGGTAATAGTGGACGAGCCCGTGTCTTCTGCTCCGCAATCCCGTGCCACCAACTCTCCCGTCTCCATCGCCGGCTCTGTGTCTGACACCATGAATGGTGGGTACCCTCTGTTTTTTTCTTACTCAATTTATTTTTCATCGGTTTTATGTATATCACAACAAGCCTTTTCATATTTGCACATACAGTATTCATACAATTTTATTCAGTATTATGCATTCTCGGAAGTTGGGGAAGGTCAAGGAATCCACACTGATGTCTGACAGTAACAGGTTAAAAAAATAAACCAAAAATGACCAGTTAGAGCTCAGCGAGGGATAGATTTTTCAGTCCCGCTCCCTCAAGATTCTGTCCCATTCCCACAAAAATAAGTAACATTGTAGCGCACCTCTCATCCAATAAATCGCAATAATCTTTGTGTTTTGTTACTTTTGAAATTAAACAAAGTCTCTTTTTCCGTTTTATTACGAAATTCAAAAACATAAATACCGTTTTGGCGCTGTGGCGTGTGATTGCTCTGGTGCGGAGCGCACGTAGACTGATCTCTTCCGCCTTAATACCAGTTATTACCAGTCAAAAATGAATGAGCATCTGAAAATGTATCTGAAAAGATAAAGTACAACTTACCGAAATCCGTATCATGTCACATGGAATCACTCAATCAGTGTTTCAACCGTGGAAAGACGTCATGTAACGTCACATTTACCTCAGAAAAACCATATCCAGTGTCCATAAACTTGTTAGTCAGCTGGAAAAATTACCTCTCGAGGGGAGCATTTTGCTAAATATATGCACCATATTATACATATATATATACATTATAATTCAATATTTAATG
Source organism: Gobio gobio (assembly GCF_949357685.1). Classification (NCBI taxonomy): domain Eukaryota; kingdom Metazoa; phylum Chordata; class Actinopteri; order Cypriniformes; family Gobionidae; genus Gobio; species Gobio gobio. Next base: position 22,299,509 of record NC_137105.1, read on the forward strand.
CATGCATGAATAAATCTGGCAAGTTTTTATGACAGCCTCCATTTAAATGTTTATATTTAAAAAAACGAATTGGAGTAGAAATATGATTATGTAATTGTAAAGTTAATATTATAACTTTATTATTATTAAAAAAAACATAATTGAGTGTAATTTAAATGTTTGTATAGAAATCAGTTAATTTTTACCTTCAATATTATAGTAGGCTAATGTAGCCTATAGGCTACACTGGCTCCCATAGTTTACAGCAGGGTTCCTCAAATCTTGCCCTGGAGGGCCAATGCGCTGCAGAGTTTAGCTCCAACCCTGATCAAACTCACCTACCTGTGATTTTCTAATGATCCTGGAGACAATGATTAGCATGTTCAGGTCTGTTTGATTAGGGTTAGAGCTAAACTCTGCAGGAAAGTGGATCTCGTGGGCCAGATTTGAGGATCCCTGGTTTACAGCATTAGTTCAGAGATTTGTGTGAATCGAAATCGAATCGAATTGTGAAATTTGTGTCAATACCCAGCTCTACTTCTCTGTCTGGCAATCCGATGGACGAGTCTGGGTTTGGCGGTTGCCAGGAGAACGGCACTTGTCTGACTGCATTGTGCCAAGTGTAAAGTTTGGTGGAGGGGGGGGGGGGGGGGGCTCTTAGTTCCAGTGAAAGGAACTCTTAATGCTTCAGCATACCAAAACATTTTGAACAATTTCATGCTCCCAACTTTGTGGGAACAGTTTGGGGATGGCCCCTTCCTGTTCCAACATAACTACACACCAGTGCACAAAGCAAGGTCCATAAAGACATGGATGAGTGAGTTTGGTGTGGAGTAACTTGACTGGCCTGCACAGAGTCCTGACCTCAACCCGATAGAACACCTTTGGGATGAATTAGATCGGAGACTGCGAGCCAGGCCTTCTTCTTGTGGAAAGCCTTCCCAGAAGAGTTTAAGCTGTTATAGCTGCAAAGGGAGGGCCAACTCCATATTAAACCCCTATAGATTAAGAATGGGATGTCATTAAACTTCATGGGCATGTAAAGGCAGACGTCCCAAAACTTTTGGCAATAGAGTGTATGTTTCTTTCTTTCTCCTACTTCCCGTGCATAAATCACTACCACACTGAATGTGGTGCTAGACAAATTTTGATTGCTGAGTGCACTCATTTCTCCCAAATAGATATATATTTTTAATATGGTAAGAAGACATGCATAAACAATGCCGAAACGAATTCACAAATAAATTTGTTTTTAACCTCGCTCTAATGTTGATGAATTCAGACATTTCTAAATGAGCGACCACGTGCCTGAGGTAAGTGATTAACATAAAACACACCCTAACTGTATCCAAATAAGGTTTTTCCGCGCACCCTTTTCTTTCGTTACTCTCAGCAAACGTGGAGCTCTCTAAATATGCGTTCTTGCCTGAGATCAAGTGCAGCAAGATCCTCAAGCAATGCCAAGAGTGGCATCCTCAAAACATGTTCAAACGCAATAAACAATTTTTATATAGACATTACAGACCTCTGATTAGCCAGCTGTATATACGCGTATCTGCGTCTTTATTTAAATTTTGAACAAATTATTTGTCCATGAAAACATTTGTGTGTACACATGCTTAGTGAATGAGACCCAGTATTCTGCTTTTTAAAATACTTTTTTCCTCACTTCTCACTTTTCTGGTCTAATAAATGTTCTTTGGGGCTTGTTGCTTTACTGCTCGAATCCCTCAATATAGTTTAACACTGTCACATTTAGCACACATTTGGCTGCCTTCCTGTCGAATGATGAGCAGTGCTAATAAGCAGTGTTGCAGTCTAGGCTGTAAAGCTGAGAGCGCAGAGGTTTGTGGGATTGAGCTTGCCGGTGAAATGCGAGCAGAACTGTGGCTGTCAAAGAGACAGGGTTTGCGTGAGTCTAGGCCGCAGTTGCTCAGACAGCCCGGGCATTCAACCTCATAATAAAATGAGGATTAGTGGAAAATGAACAACTCAGACAATTCAGAAGAAACATGTTGATGTTGTTTGGCTGGCACATAATCCATTAAATAGTTGTGGATCTATGAAATCCAATTTTGAGCATACACTACTGTTCAAAAGTTTGAGGTCGATATGATTTTTTATGTTTTTGAAAGAAGTCTCTTATGCTCAGCAAGGCTGCATTTATTTGATTAAAAATACAGCAAAAACAGTAGTATTATGAAATATTTTTACAATTTAAAACCGCTGTTTTCCATTTTAATATATTTTAATAAGTAATTTATTCCTGTCACGGCAAAGCTGAGTTTTCAGCATCATTACTCCAGTCTTCAGTGTCACATGATCCTTCCGAACTCACTGCCGATTTGCAGGGCCGGCCCGTGGCATAGGCGGAATAGGCAAATGCTAGGGGCGCCACTCATCCATAGGGGCGCCAAAATGTATTACTGATACTATTTTATTAATATTAATTTGAAATATTACCAAATAAAGCGCAAAAAAAACTTAACTAAGTCCCCCGCCTCTTCCCGGTCCGCCTCATCAATCTCCCCCGCCGATCTACTTGAAGTGCGTCAGAAATACAACGCGCGATCAGTTTAACGTTGGAAATTTGTTGTGTTGCGTCGTCTCTCGCCGCATCCAACGCAGACAGGATTGCTTTCATTTTTTTAGGGTGCTTGGCCGCTCGCTCCAGGTGTTGACACGGTGTAAGTTGCCTGATTATTTATGACGGATGGCCGAATTGTAGTGTCAAAAAAGACAGAAGCCCTCTGATGCAGGGAAGATAAGGGATACACTGCTCTTCTTACATAGTATTTGTATTTTGTTTATCTAAAAATTATTAAATCAAGGTGCATTTACTAGATAAGTAAAATGACAGAATATATTTTTCTTGTTTACTTGAAAATAAAAAAAGAGTTTTTGCTTAAAACAAGCAAAATTATCTGCCAATGGAGTGAGAGAAATAATCTTGTTCCTGATTGAAATCTTGTTTCTGTCCCAAACAGAAATAAGATTATTTTTCTCACCCCATTGGCAGATAATTTTGCTTGTTTTAAGCAAAAACTCACTTCATTTTGATTTTATTTTCAAGTAAACAAGAAAAATGTCTTATGTCATTTTACTTATCTATAAAAGCACCTTGATTTAAGAATTTGTAGATATTTGGACTGTAAACAAGAAAAAGATTTGTGTTTAAATAAGAAGAGCATTTTTTGCAGTGTAAAGACAGAAGTAAAGTGATGTAGGCAAATTAATGAACAGTTTATTTAATTGCATAGTAGTAAAATACTAATGTTTGCTAATTAATTCAGTTGTTTTTACCTTAAACTTTATGCAAGCAGCTGTTCTGGGTTCTCCAGAGGCCACAGCCAGTGTGATTTTGTACAAAATAAATAATATAAAAATATTAAACGCATGTAATATCACTTTTTTAATAGCCTAATGTTTTAACTCTGCAGTTGTGCAGTTTTAAGGGAGTTTTAAGGGGGTGTATCAATTTTAAAATGTATTTGCCCAAATTAGTAATGATATTTATATACAGGTTTATTTAAAATAGCAACATTTTATGTAAAATTCATATTAAATATCTAAATTTCTGTTTAATTCCTGGTGAAAACATGAATGCTCATAGCTTAGTGGAATATTGCTGCCATCTACTGGAAAACAAACACTTTTGCTAGTTCTCAATGAATAGTTTGTGCATGAATGCTGAGATGGTGGAACTGACACACAGAAGGTTGCTGGTTTGATCCCAGCGGTCACCACCAGTGTGTCCTTGAGCAAGGCACTTTACTCCATGTTGCTCCAGGGGGATTGTCCCTGTAATAAGTGCACTGTAAGTCGCTTTGGATAAAAGCGTCTGTCAAATGCATAAATATAAATGAATGCTAGATGAACTCCTGCTCTTTGTGTTTAGGCTGTAATGTGGCATAGGTGCAATTTTTGTATAGTTTGACTATCATCAGCCTTTAAAAAAAAAAAAATAATAATAATAATATCATGAACATAATGACGGGGTAGAATGGACTGGACATCATATAAAACAACAACAATAAATATAAAAATAAAACATCAATGCATTACAAAAATAAAACAGTACGAGTGTTTCCAAAGACTGATAACGTGTAGTGCTAAACCTTGACATAAGGGGCACCAAGTAAAATCTTGCCTAGGGCAGCAAATTGGTCAGGGCCGGCCCTGCCGGTTTGCTTTGATGAATAACATTATAAATGTTTTTACTGTCACTTTAATGCATCCTTGCTGAATAAAAGTACTGATTTAAAAAATAAAATCTACAAGAGATTAACATTTCATCATGTATGACTCTCTCTCAGGTGTCTCCTCCCAAGATATATCCAGTCCAGGCAGGGGAAGGTCCGGTCGGAGTCGAGGACGACCCAAAGGCTCTGGAGGAGCAGGCAAGTCTTCTGTGAGGAAGGGAAGAGGACGGAAGTCCACCGCGGGCAGTGCTGCAGCCATGGCGGGAGCGATGGCAGGGGCTGCAGCCGCCTCTGCAGCTGCATATGCTGCATACGGCTACAGTGTTTCCAAAGGTAACAGATTTGACTTTGACTAACTGAACTTTTGCTGAAAAGGCCTATAACAGTTCATCCATTGTTAATCAATTCTCTTCCAGGTATTCCAGCAACTGGCACCATACAACCGGCTCTCATTCGGTCTTCGACCACACCTGCCTTTGTTCCAGCTGGCACCTCCTCCCCCCAGGCTAAAGGAAGCGCTGCGACCACCAACTCACAGACTTCAGCACATGGCAGTTCACAAAGCCAACACAACCCTACAAAAAGAAGCAAAGTACCCAGCAACCATAGTGGGCGGTAGCAGCTTGTGAACCCTTGCTTTTTGATTGTAGCATGGCCAGTACATTTTCAGTCCCAGGTTAACAATTCTCAAGCTTAAGATGTTGAGCCGCTTTCACACCACAAGCCCTACTGTCACTGTGAAACCCAATGTGATGCCCACACCCAACTTACCATCTATTTCGGTGATTAGTGAGCAATATGGGAGGATGTGCACTTCCCTAAAAGCAAAAATGAGTCATCAGGAATTTGATCTTCAGGATGTGAAATTTGCTCATTGATCCTTCATACAGAAAATAGCTGTTGTAAGGATGACCAATGGTTTGTTATTCTAGTATCGGCTCTTTTTTGTTTTCTGATGACTATGTAAGCAAAGGGCAGCAGGACCGAATGAAGGAGTTTTCTTCGTCTTCTGGCACATCATGAGATGTTTGGCGTCATTATCAGCAGAGATGAGTTGAAATGGGAACGGGGATAATAATGGGGTTATTAAACACCCTCTTGAACAAAGTCTTTACCTGAACTCATACAAACGGATAAGACTGCTTTTGCAAGATTGCTCTTATTTTTGTAGGGCAGACTCGTTGACATTTGTTCAATTTAAATACCGAACGGCCTTCTCTTTCTATGTTTATTTGCTGCAAATTCAAAGATTTTGGCTTAAATACTAATATATATATTTTCTCTTGGGAAGAATAAAAGAAATCAATGTTTTTGTAGTAAATACGATGAAAAAAATGTCTGAAGTGAGTGCTGCTCGAAAAACATGTCACTGCCCAGATCGTGACTTAAAGTACTTAGATGTGAAATGTATCATAGCTTAAGTTAAAACTTGGTAATTTATGATGATCTGTGCTTGTAAATTGTATCGAAGCCGTTTTATTTTTAAATGACATGTTGAAAAGTCCTTCATTTTGTTGCATCCAAGACAAATGGCTGTGGTTTTTGAGAAAGGCCATTTCTGGGTTTATTTTGTCTTTAAATGTGATGATAAATGTTCTATGTATGTAAATATTTCAAGGGTATCATCCCTTTCAAAGTTCTCCATTTTCCCCCAGTTGCTTGTCTATTTTTATAGGTCAGTGTAAATACCTAAAGAAAACCCAAATGGTCCCTTTTACTAACTTGGAGAAAAAATAAACAATTCAATGATTTGAAATTTTCACTGTGGGATAATGTGATTCTTGATAAATCTATTTCCTCATATGTTGTGTTAACAATTTTCTGCTGAATCTTACAAAACTCAAATTGAGCTCTCTGGTTCAAATATCTCTCTTACACATTTAACAAACATACCACCTTCATTTCACACCAAACGCACAACAAGGATACAGGTTCTTTGAATGTTTAATGTGCAAAAGGACAACAATCATAATGGCTTAACAGTATTCTCCTTCAGTGCAAATTAAAATGGAAGTGTATTGAGGATTCATGCCCATGTAAACAATGCAAACAGATTTAGAACTTGACAAACTTTGGCAATACATTGTGACAAGCATGCATTTGTACTACAGCAACACATACTTAGGTCAAGAACACATGACGAAAACTGACAGTGTGCATGGTGTCATGCCATAGATTAAAAATAACAGCCTAAAATTCCATGTTCCCTTAATACAGTAATTTTACCGTAGTACAGAATTTTAATCGCTTGGTATAGAGAATAAAATATTTGAACAGCCACTAAATCACACCTCAAGGACAGCAACGTTAACTTTATGTTAGGACCTTAATGGTGTTTGGACAAGATGCTGATACACTCAGTGGCATATTTTAGTGTTTTACAGAAGATACAGGTTTCTGGGATGCTAACAATATGGGTCTAATGGTGGCGAGAACAGCTGCCTCGATAGAGAACAGGTGAGGGTCATCAACATCAGGGCAGCTGACTCTCATGAACTCCGCCAGGCGAAGCAGGTACTCAATGTTGTGGCCGGACTTCCCCTTGCATACAGCAATCTGAGCTGCGATTTCCTCCGCGCTTGCAGGCCCCAGGTAAATAGGGTTGTCAGTTGTGGCGATGTAAACCAGAGCCTGGACAGGTGACTGATTCGTGCCCTGCGGAAAGAACTCCACGGCCTCGGTCAGGTAGCCGCCTCTCACCGCCTCCCTCACGTTCAGGTACTTGAGAGACTCTTCGACCTGAGAGCCAGTCACCTCGAAGGCAACACCCCAGGTGCACGCCTGTGTACAAAAACGTAAGGTTAGTGAGGGAAACGAGCATAGTTCACCAAAAAAATTCTAAATTAATTTGTTCGCAAAAAATGTCATTGATCCAAGCCAAATTACTTTCTTCCAGCAACATTGAGAGATGTTGTGTATAATGACAGCCTCAGTCACTCGTTTATCTTCCCCCCCCCCCCCCCCCCCCATACAATGAATGTAAATGGAGACTGGCACTGTCATTCAATTTAATATCTTCCGTGTTTAGCAGAAATTAGTAATGAGTAAACAGAAAAATCATTATGCCCACAAAATGTGCCATTTCTCTCTTGTCTATTCATAGCGTTGTTCCTATAAAAAGTGGAAGTTACACTTACGTCATCCTCCTCGATGAGCGTCACCACTCTTCCGGGCTGTCATGGAAACACGAAAACGTCATTAAGTTGCAATGGGAGAACGGTTCATTGTGCGTTTTTAGGAAAACAAAAAAAATATATAGTATAAATGAAAAACTCACCATTTCATCATTTCCACGATGAAAATTATCCCCGTGCCAGAAGCGCCTCTTGTACCCCTTAATATAACCGACCTTGCTCCTCTTGTACTTGAAGTCTGGTTTCCAAACCAACGAGCCGTAACCGAAGATCCACAGGCTGGATTTTCCAGCGACGATGTCTTGAGGTATCATCTTAATAGGACGGTATGAGGATAGGAAAGGTAATAGTGTAGGCTTTGATGTAACAGCTAAATGAATGGGCCCTCAGGCTAACTAGCTAGCGTTAGCTTCCTCCTGTCAAGTAGGAGAGGTATCGGTTGGCTCACGGCTATACCACGGACGGTATTAGAGCCCAACTGCTTAGCAGTTGTGATGGTGCAGTCCCGCAAATCGCTTTTCTGTGCCTGGTGCATGCCGATGCCGTGCAGTTACCGCATCATTGCCTTAAAACTCCATCTCGGCCTCTTCGGCTCTTTCAATGAGAATAAAACACAAAGGCTGTTGCTAGCTCACCAGCCAGCCTCCTGTTTACCAACAAACGTCTACCCAGCCAATCACACGACACTTTAAAGTCAGAAGAAATAGCCTTTTAACCGTTTCTTTCGAGCACCCTTTGTTGCCGTGCTGGTTTTCCTGCTCAGCGGATGATGAAATGAGGGCTGCTTAGAGCCAGACTATATGCGACGTTGTCTAGGGGCGTATCTGACCTTGCTCAAAATCCGTACCAATCATAGCGTAGAGAGGGCGGGCATCTTGTCTTCTATCCAACCAATTCATCTCGCTGTGACTCTATAAGCGCATAACTGTCTGATTGGCTCATGAACCAGGAAAAAAAGGGCGCATTTTTTTAATTTCATAGGCGTACCAGCCGTCAGTCACAGAATACTCTCACGCTCATTCGTCAGCAGATCTGTCGCTTAAAATCTGCTCGGCTGATGCAACTTGAAACAAGCGTTTCAAGCCGCGATACAGGCACAGCATGTACTGAGAGTATTGCATCAGGCCTCCCAAGAATGTTGTATGGAGAACATAACAAGGTGTCACTTTTGACTTAGTAAGAAGTCTGCATTGGAAGATAATATAATAATTTCTATTATATAATATAAAAATGTTTCACAAAATAATACAATATCCATCCATTTATCCATTTTTAACCGCTTTGAAGGGTCGCAGTGATGCTGGAGTGTAACTCAGCATGTCAGGACATAAATATGATATGATATGATATTATATAATATAATAGTGACCCTGGCCCACAAAACCAGTCATAATGGTACATTTTCAGTTCATTGTCTGAAAGCTGAATAAATAAGCTTTACATTGATGTATGGTTTGTTAGGATAGGATTTGGCCGAGATACAACTATTTGAATATCTGGAATCTGAGGGTGCAAAAAAAATCGAAATATTGAGAAAATCGCCTTTAAAGTTGTCCAAATGAAGTAGCAATGCATATTACTAATAACAATATTTTTTTTTATATATTTACGGAAGGAACTTTACAATATATCTTTATGGAACATGACCGTTACATAATATCCTAATGATTTATAGCATAAAAGAAAAATTGATAATTTTCTCCAGGGTCACATATAATATAATGTAATGTAATGTAATGTAATATAATATAATATAATATAATAGAAATTATGCAAAAAATTCCACCAATTCCATTTGTTTTCTTTCCCATCATTCTTATGTTTGTTTGCATTTGTCTAGTGAAATTTCCACCAGAAAATGCAACATCCTTCAAACATCTCCATTCAGTTTTATCCTATCATGACTGCTGAGGCAGATTAGTTTCTTCCTGAAGATCTTTTAAGCTATGGCATCGGCTTGTATTTTAGATCTTCTTTGTCTGTAATCTGCATCTATGATAGTGTGACACATTTCAGATCTTTCCATTTTTATTACAATGTTATTCATAGTATTTTCATACATTTCTAATGTTTCTACAAACATCCAATCCTATTTACCTGACGGTTTCCACTGTGACACCCACATGTGTAGTTGTTTACATCTCATGCTCACTGTATTTACAAATGATGATAAAGTTAAGGTCATCACTATCTACCTTCGGAAGGTACTCTGAGGACATATTGTTTGTCCTTTGAGTTGCGTCATGTTCTTAGCAAAACAAATATTTATGTACGAACCCATTTTCTGTCTGGATGATTCAGTGTTATTACATTCATATTTTTTTGCGTAATACAGAGTCATTCAGAGGTATTTGACCAGAGGCATCATCAAACTATTAAGACAGGCAAACTATTAAGACAGAAAAACAGGCAGGGCAGACTTGTGATCTCAGTAACGCTACAGTTCCTTTGTCAACCCTGCTTGGAAATTGCGTCTTAGGTGGACAAAATTTATCAGCCCAGTTCCAAAGCATTAGACTACTGCACTGACTCAACTAACATTCACTCCTTGACAATGAGGATGGTGATATTTTTCGAATTTCAACAGAAAGGAAAGGCTATATTTTATCAATAACTCATCTTATTTCCAACAAGCGTTTATGTAATCATTCCCATGTAAATTAAACACTGAATGTCATAAGAATTGGATGAGGGAAAATATTATAATGATAATTTTGTTGTAAAAAGTTCAATTTCAGTTTATAAACAAAACACCCCTCTGCCAGCTGCCACCCCTGGACATTTCCTTGTATAGCTTAGGCTTTTCTTTGGTTAAAATAGGATTATCTATAAATAGAGGTATTAGCTGGCATCATAAGATACAAGCACATGTAAGCTCCTTAAAAGTCTGCATGATGCACAAGCCTTTCTCTGCCTATAGCTCAGGCAGACGGGGGAGCTCCAGTGACCAAACCTTTCACGGGACAGCCTGTTTACTTTCACCTTAGGCGTGGACACACTAGGCCCCCGCTGACCTTATATGAATGACAAATGCAGAATGGAAAGAGGGTCATGTGAATTGCACATGTGTTGTACTTGATGTTTGTTGGCTTGTTTCTATTTCGCCATTACTAACACGTTTCTTAAAGATTACTGTTGCTTAAATTCATGTGAAAATTTGTTAGCATAATTGATTGAATGTGTATCTTAATTACCACAATTTAACTGTAACTGATGTGATTTGACAAAGCAAATTGTTTTAAAAGTGTATGAAAATTTGATAATTCATGCTGCTTTACATTGGTTGTCATGTAAGTTTGATGTTCTATTGATGACCAGTCAAACTAGTTTCAGCTAGTCAGAAACATATTGTTGTCAAAAACAACAAAAACACATGTGTCCTGGGGCCTATACCATGAAGCCGGTGTAGCTGGCTAACCAGATATGTTTAAGCTTAATTTGTGCCAATCCTGGGTTTTTTGGTACCATTAAAGTGGTTTGGCTTTTAGCAGTGTTCATCTCCACAGTAACTTACGGCAGGTTATGTTCTGGATAAGAGATCTCAAACTGAAATTGGACCAATCAGCTGTGAGCAAATTGACGCACCTGATGCAATAAAGTCACTCCCGCTGTTTCTACTTCAAATTAAAGGTCACTACATACCAAATGATTTTTAAAGACTAAAGCGTCTGGCTTTTAACAATGCTTATTTATAGCAATAATAATTTTTGAATGATTTAGATATCATTTATGTAATTATTATACCCGAAATCAATTACACATGTATTAGTTAATCAATCATTAATAGGCACTTTGTTCAAATTAATATAAATAGCCTATAAAGGTCATACAAATCAATAAAGGCTTTAAAATCAATAAATAAAGCTATACAAATTACTAACATGAGCTTAAATGTTCAATTATCTCTATATATCAACTAAACTAACTTCATAACTTTTACTTGAATTGACGTATAAGATTTTTCTTTAAGTTGTCCTCTTTTATAGACAGCTCTGCTGTGTACATTTGTTTAAATTCTTAATATTTTTAATTCATGTAATATTCTGCAGAAGATAGAAGTGAATCTCTCTGCTTCTCTCGCAAGAAGTGAATCTCAGTTTCACTGATCCACAGCATGTTATTGGCTGTTCACTACTGGGGCCTATACCATGAAGCCGGTTTAGCTGGCTAGCCAGATATGTTTTAGCTTATTGTGCTAATCCTGGGTTTTAGGTACCATTAAAGTGGTTAGGCTTTTAGCAGTGTTCAACTCCATAACTTACGCTCCACGGCTAACCTGCTCCAGGGCAGGTTATGTTCTGGATAAGACATCTCAAACTGAAATTGGTGAGCAAAGTGACACACCTCGGATGCAATAAAGTCACTCCCCCTGTTTCTCCTCCAAATTAAAGGTCACTTACAAATGGCTATTAAAGACTAAATCGTCTGACTTTTAACAATGCTTATTTATAACAATAATAATTTTGAATGATTTAGATATCATTTATGTAATTATTATACCCTTAATCACTTGCACATGTATAATTTTAGTTAATCAATCATTAATTGGCACTTAGTTGAAATTAATATATATAAAGGTCATACAAATATGCTTTAAAATCAATAAATAAAGCTATAAAAACTACTACATGTGAGCTTAAATGTTCAATTCTCAATATACCAACTAAACTAACTTCATAACTTGCATTGACGTAGTGAATATTTTCTTTAAGTTGTACTCTTTTATAGACAGCTCTTTTCTTCTTGCTGTGTAAATTTGTTTAAATCCTTAATATTTTTCAATCATGTAATATTCAGAAGCCTTCGTTCAGCCAAGGAGCGAAGGCTTGTAGTACCATCACAGAGAGGCAAAAAATCCCTTTCCAGAACATTTTCATTCAACGTTCCCAGCTGGTGGAACGATCTGCCCACCGCCATCCGAAATACTGATTCGTTGACAACATTCAAAAGTCAACTAAAAACTTATCTCTTCCATGAGCACTTAACCTCTTAAATTTAAAAAAAAAAAAAAAAATTCCTTTCCTCTTTCTCCTACTCTTTCCCTCCCTACTCTAGCCTGTGCTACACTGAGAAATGTACACGGACTAAGTATTTCAGGCGCGTGTTGCGCTCACTCGACTCTTCACGACCAATCGCTTATTGTACCCCCAAGTTGTAAGTCGCTTTGGATAAAAGTGTCTGCTAAATGCATAAATGTAAATGTATTCTGCAGAAGAGAGAAATGAATCTCGCTGCTTCTCTCGCGAGAAGTGAATCTCAGTTTCAGCATCATAGGACCAACATAGCCTGAATAGATTGGTTTGGTTTTGTCAACTCGAAACTAATCCTGTAACCCTGAGTTTGTTAAACTAGCATCATGGTACAGGCCCCTGTAGTGAATGGGCCTGCCATAGGGTGGAGACGAAGAAATCTGCACCCAAAATAAACAGAGCCAGAAAACATATTCCCATGCCCCATGCACACATATAGCACACTTAAACATTCTTCCTGCCATACATGATAAAATGCAGTGAACGTTTCAGACACGTTGATGGATTTAATCGTTTTTTTTCTTCTTCTTTGGCTCACTGATAGATGAGAATGTTTGGAGATTGAATATTTATTGCGATCATCACTTCTTTGTGATTTAACCTTTTAAAATTACATTTGTTTTCTTAAAGAGAATGGGAATGGGGTCCAAAACAACAATGGACCCCATTGACTTTCATTGTATGGGCAAAACAGATCTTCAGAATATATAATTTTATGTTCTATAGAGGAAAGAAAGTCAAACAGGTTTAAAACTACATGAAGGTGAGGTGACATTTTTGGGTGAGCTATCCCTTTAATACATGCAAATCACTTGGTAATTGCTTGACCTTGTAAATACTCAATTGTTATTTGTTACATGGTTAAAGAATTTTAAATTTCACGAAATTAATCCTATAAAAGAGAACTTTAAGGACAGATAGACAACAACATGTGTTTTGTATTTTATCATCATGTGTTGCTGTACAAACCGCGTGGGCATTTTAGCGACATCTAGTGTTAGTGAAGGAAAATTGCAGCTGCCGGGCCTCTGGGTTTACTGTGTGTCTGGCTTATGATGGCTGTTTTTTAAGCATCATGTGTTTTAAATTGTAAATTTTGGTGTTGCATTTGACCACCCTTTTAGGAATGCATTGCTGTGTGATTTGTGTTTACCCGTTTTATTCTTTCGACTGCATATGGCCGACCGTGTCAAAATCTAATGAATGTTTTGCATTCTCCCATCAAGGATGTTTTCAAATTCCACAACCCAGATTTCAAAATACTCTTGAAATGAAATCAATAGTCTTGATTTGGTGCCACCCTCCCGTTTCGTTTGTTATGAGCTCGTTTCCTGAAACTTTGGGGATCCGTACAAAAATACAGAACGGAGAAAGAAAGAGATGCGTGAGAAAAGCATTTGGCCAGTGCCGGCATGTTCTGCATTTTTTAATCAGACAGGAAAAAGGAAATGATGTCACTGGGTCACAAACAGGATGCAGTGATTATAACACAATGAGAATGCCTGGCCATGCGATTTAGACCCAGAGGCCAGAGAGCAATACACACACACACACACACACACACACACACACACACACACACACACACACACACACACACACACACACACACACACACACACACACACACACACACACTTGCAGTTGTGGCAGGAGGGGTTAGAGTAACAGGTTGCATTGCGAAAGTTTTAGAGCAAGACTAATTGCTGCGTTAATGCTCCGGCTCCTGACGGAAATTCTCTCGGAACCTTTCCGAAATGTTTTTATTCTTCCACAGACGCAGAGACAAGGATGCTTAGATGACATGGATGAACAGGATGTGTGTGTGAAGTGTGTTTGCGTGGCATAGATTTGTTGTCGTTTGTTGATTATGTTGCTGTTAGGAATGGAAAGAAACCCGAGCTTGACCTCCTGGACAACCATTTCTGTTTTAGTACTTAGTTAAACTCAAAAACGCATCTCCTGCATGGCCCTCTGGTGCTTTGCATGGGGTCTCATAATGTTGACTTTGGCCAGGGTGGTGAATTATTTAGGAAGAACTGATGGGAAGGGTGAATCTCAGAGTTGAACATCGAATGCTAGTCCAAATTGCCTTATTTTTATGTGGATCACCTACTTAAATTCCCGATCATGTCTTATGGATGACCTTTGCGCCCTTTAGGTGATCCTGTACAGCCCGTTCTGCTCTGGGAGGCTGATAACGTCTTTGATTATTTTTGAATGAGAACCTTGCTTTCGTCCTATTCTTTCCATGTTTGGGGAGCATAATGCCACTGAAACCCATCTGTGGGCACCAAGGCCACGTGCACACGTCTTTTGTTGGGGATGGAGATGTCTCCTTCAGCCCTGAAGGCGAGGCTGAGGCCTTTGGAGCTGGAACTCGTTTGTGTCTGTAAATAAGTGTGTGTGTTTTCTTTATGGGTGCTCTGCTGAGCAGCGCCATGATGAACCTGGTGAGAGGGGCGGCATATGCCGCTGTTTTTATAGCAGGACAAGGTTGCACCCTGGGGCATCTGTTTCGGTTTTCTGAGGAGGGGCCGCTCCTCTGTCGTTTGCGCTCTTCGCCTGTCTTTGTTTCAGAATTTCCAGCTCAAGGGGCCTGTATCCGAGGCAACGGATTTAAATTTCAAGCCAATTTACAACTGGGGAAGGGGAAGGGGGGGGTTGTGTGGTTTTTTTTTTTCAGGATTGAGAAAAAATACTTCATGGAGACGTAAAAGACGGTACATTTGTGACCTTTTGTAAGGGAGAATAAAAGGAAAACGTTAAATGAATGTGAACATTTTCATTCCCTTTCCACTCACAAATATATATATATATAAAAAAACATGTAAGTGTGACTGTATATGTGGACAAAAAATAGCAAAGAAATAGCTTGAAGGAATTAACTTTTTATTCTTCAGATGTTTGGTTTCTTATAAATATGCATTATATACAAAATAATAGTATAAAACATATAAAGAGCAGTGTGTCATTATTAAATTAACTCTGGAAATAATCACTTTTTAAAAAATTACATTATTGGTTCTGTATTCTCAAAACTAATTATAGGCAGTCAGTGGTGAGCAGTTGCTTTGTTTTTTTCTGTTTTTGTCCACTTCTTGTCTTGTACTCATGGGCCGTGTTGCATAAAAGAAGTCAATTGAACTTCTTGGATCTTGCTGGCACAGTTTTGCGTATTACAGTTCTGTAGGTTATTTTTCTTCTCTTCTTTTTTCCCCCCACGTTGAACAAAATCTCAAAAACAATCCAAGAAGACCCTGGGCACAAACATAGCACTCTATTTAATTCTTTTAAGGCTTTTTCGTGAATTTTCAGCTGCTTATTGTAGAGAGGAGAGCAAAAAGTCTTTTTTTTTTATATGATTGATGTTAGCAGTTTTTGTCTTCTCAGACATTCATCATTGATTTGTATGGGTAAGCTCTGATTGGTGCTCCCCTCCTCCTTCTTGCATAGCTGGCAATGCTGGTTAAAGGTTTGGAAGTCCCTGGCACCTTCTATTGATTACTTGGCGGGCGACGTGTCCATGATTACCACAAAAGGATCTTTTTGACTGTGTTTTTTTTTAAAGAAGTCCCTTTTCCTTTCAGCCCACGGGGGAAAAAAAAACATACCGTAGCAGAAGAGTTCAGAAATCATCCAGGACTGTACACGTTTGTACACAAACACTTCTTCAACATAAAACTAAACTATTGCATTCGATGAGCAGGACTCTGCTCTCTCCAGTTTCTCAAGTTTCTCAGTGCAGCAGTGGATGTCGATATAAATCTCCAGTCTCTAAGTATTTTTGTAAACAATCCAGAAAAAGATTTTACTTTGATTGTGTTTTTGTCTCCTCCTTTCATAGACATCAGCCTGTAATTTATACCTGTAGAAAAAGCAAAAAACAAAAGAGAGGCTTAGAAGAATGAAGAATCCCCCTCAATATGTACTGTAATGATATCGTTTCATAACAATATATTGAATTCAATTGACTGATTAGTGGTCTAAATGGCACATTCGTCACTTTTCTTTCATCCTTAAGTGAGCCTCTGTTCAGTAGGCTTCATTAGTAAGACACTGACAGAATGATAAAATGGTGAACATGGCCAGCAAATCCCAGCTTGAAATATGCAGACATATTAAGAAATGAACTGATCCTCCTTACCTCAGTTGCTATGACACATTCACTCCTCTCCTCTGCTATTACAAACACAGACTGGTACACGGAGTCCCTTGGGGAACATATCGTTGATATCCTACACTCTGGCTTTTCCCTGCACACACAAATCACGCTTCATGTTAACACAAAGTAAAAGCACATGGGGCAGCTATTTATTGCGCAGAGATGGGGGTGAAAGCACACGTTTTTTCGCTATATATTTATATTGTTCTTTTGCTCTGTTTACAGAGGCTGATGTAAGAAAATCCCTGTAAGAGGAAAAAGCGCTTTTGTTGTGCGATCCAAATCAATAAAAATCTTTTAACGGGGTAAAAAGGCTTCTTGCTGTCAATGCCTTTGGGTCCTTTGTTTGAGCTTGTAAATGTGTGTTGTGGTTGTGGATATCGGGGTTTAACTTCTCTTAGCCAGAATCGACGTTCATATTACGGTCATCAAGTGAGCACTAAGTGCAAAGGTTAATATACTGGGTGGCACGCTAATGGAGCATGACCTCAGCGTAATAAAGCTAATTCAATCCATCAAAACGCCTCTATTTATCAAAGTGACGTGAAATCCATTTCTTACCTGTACATTCTACTCAATGGTATTTTGTCTTCTAAACACTTTTCGTATTTATGACTTTTGTCCTCTTGGGATACGATGTCCTTGAACTCTTTCGATGAATTGTAGTCCAAGTGGCAGTTCTTGTGTATGTAATTTGATTTGTCAGGTGCGCAGTCCACCTCTAGGCTGACCTGCTTATTAGTGTTCTTCAGCTGTGAGGTGGGGATCAAGTTGTCTCTTTGTGATTCCGACATGTTGTTCATTGCCTCGCCTCGAGTCCTTTCTCCAGATGCCTGCCTGTGAATGTGGCGCAGAGCAATGACCACCATGCAGAGGAGAACCACGAGAGCCACCAAACCCACGGCCAGAGAGACCGCGGCCCACTGGAAGGAGTCTTCTCCTTTTGTCACGGGAGCGGTGACTGAGTAGTATTCGCAGTGGGGTCCGGTGAAGCCGCTGGGGCAGAAGCAGGTGGGCGGGTTCCCTGGGATGCCCACGCAGGAGCCACCGTTGAGACAGGGTCTGAACAAGCAGGCGTTGGAGGGCCGGTCGCAGTTGCGGCCTTCGTATCCCGGGGCACAGGAGCAGACGTAGTCGTTTATGCGGTCGTAGCACGTGCCACCATTAGCGCAGGGGTTGTTCGCGCAGTCGTTGATGTTGATCTCACAGCGCTGGCCGGTGAAGCCCGCTCGGCAGCTGCACATGCGTACGCTCCCCAGGACCACACACAAGCCATCTGTGGATTGTAGGCATAGGTGTCAGTGACTAATTACACATACATATGCATGCATGCATGCATGCACACACATCTGGATCTCTAGATCCAAAACACACTGCATGAATTTAACATTAGAGGCAGAAGAGGTACTTTTGCGTACCATTGGCACACGGCAGAGTCGTGCATTTGTCCACTCTTCTTTCACAGTTAAGACCCGTGTAGCCTCTGGGACAGTCACACGCATAGCTGCGCCCATTGTCCTTCTCGTGGCACCTGCCCTTATGAAAGCACGGAGAGTCTGCGCAGGTGAGCAGACTGTGTTCACAGTGAGTTCCCTCAAAGCCAGGCAGACAGGTGCAGCTGTAACCTTTAACAAGATCCTATAGTGCGAGAGAGGAAGCAGATGCTTCAAATAGATATTTCTGGAACTGTTTGCATTGTTTCATGTTTGTACAGTAATTCAAAGATGTTAAGAAAATGATGCAGTAATCCATTAATAAGTCATAACATGCCCATTGATTAAGCCTGAGGTTTTGACACACACCATTGATGATTATTTTGAGATGACCAGATAATAAAATAGCAAAGGTTAACGCATAGTTTAGTCATTTCAATATCACCAAAGTCTGTTGTGAAGAGTATCCATTCATTTCTATCCAAACTGGAGCTCATTACAGTAAAAATGGTGAATAATGCATGTGGTTTTAATGAAATTCCTATTTTCAGATGGAGTCAGCATCCCTCAGTGGCAGTAAGAACATGAAGGTTTGGGGCTTTTCAACAGAATAATGACTCACTGAGCAAAGACCTCCGTTCTTGCATGGGCTGCTGTCACACTCCCGCACCTCAAACTCGCAATTTACCCCGGTGAAACCAGGCCGACAGGTGCAGGTGTAACTGCCCTGACCTGTATTCATACATGTGGCTCCGTTCACACATGGCTTGTGATGTGTGCAAAAATTCAAATCTGTTTGGGAGGAAATAATAAAAAATGCCAGTTAATGGGTCATATTTTCCATGTTTGTCACAGATCTACTTGTTCAATCTTAAATAAGAAATGAACTGAAGTGCTTTAAGTTCTATTATTACTTTGAGTACTATGAGACTGAGGTCAGTAACGAGTGAGACATTCAGTCAGCTACTGTAACTGTTTAGGGTTTAGTCTTACCTTGGTCACAGAACAGTCCACCCCAGCCCTCTTTACAGTTGCACTGCCATGGCTGTTGACAGGTTCCATGTTTACAGGCTGGATATTTTCTACACTCTGAACAAAGTTTACCCTGCCAACCTTCTCTGCACCTGCAATACACAAATAGAACGATACTATATGAGAAACACTTTAAATATGGCTCAGAACAAATATTCAATATTCACATGTTATTTTTCCATCAAAACAAAGCTGAAAAACAATGTGTTGCATTTTAAGACTTATCCTGTATGTGGGTTAGAAAAATACAACAGGGCGACTACTATATTAGTGTATGCATGCAGAGACACAGATCAAGAGGAATATTAGATCTAAATAGAATCATGATATTCCACACTTCATACACAACCCACGTATACTTACACACACTCTCCAGGTTTGGAGCAATTGCCATTGGCCTCACTGCACCCCTCCAGACAGATCGCTGCATTAAAAGAAAAAGCTCTTGTTAGTAAAGGGCCATGGGTTTACAAAGTTTAATTAAAAGTTATGTTGGCTTATGTTAAATAATTCCTCCTATACCAGCTTAATATGCTTTGATAATAAGTAAGCCTTTGAGAAGTTGATTCTTCGAAAGGTGTACCAAAACATTGCTCTGCTTCCATCCAGTCTGAAGTAATGTGGGCTTAGCCAGCTTTGGGAAGCACTACGTGTTTGTCCAACCAAATGGATGACAGGGGAAGTGCTCAGGAACCCTTTTTTTTTTTTTTTTTTTTGCAATTCTGTCTGGTGGCAGTAGTGGCACAAAAAAAAAACTCCCTTCAACTAAAGATTAACCTTTGATGTTGAAGATGTAGGATATAGTGCCAAGCTTTAAATGAATACATATGACTGATTCATTCTGTGCTATGTTGCAGCTGAATGGAAAGCAGACATGTTAGAAACTGGTAGCCTATAGTCTATTTACAAGATTTGAGTCCAAGCTTTAAAAATGGAGCATCTGTTTTTGCATTATGGCTTTAACTTATTATCAGCTGCTCTTGTTAACTGTAGTTTAGTATTTGTTTATTATCAGCATAGCGCATGGCCTTTGTACAAAGAAATATCTTTCACTTAAGCAATTGTACAGAACCTGTATAACGAGGTCACTGCTATAGATGCGGGTAATTTACTGTTGCTTGTGTTGAGCTGTCTATGACATTGATTTTGAGCGGGTACCCGACCAGCACTGAACTGCTGGTTAGACCGCAGCAGATGCTCTATCCCAATAACGGACAGCTGCCCCTATTGTTGTTTGTAGTCTCTGCGAACCATATTTGCAGCTGCTACGCTGGAGCGCAACAATGGGGACTACAATTTCGTGGCGCGTGGCGGATAATAATGGCGCGATTAACCCGGCGCGTGCTTGCCATGACGCTCGCGAAGGATTAAATTACCAAGCACCCGTGCTTAGAGTATACACAAACTGTGTCAGTGCCCTGATCAACAGTGTGCATTTTCAGAGAAACTACAGCAGAAAACTCAGAATGAAACATTGGCTTTTCATCAAACCCATAACCATCTCAGCGCGCAGTTTGTGTTTACTGCTGCTCAGCTTTTGAAGACCAAAGAAGCCAAACACCAAAAGGTTGGGGTTAAAGGTACATTCATCTTTTACTTATTCGTTTCAAAATCACGTTTCGTTTACCAAAAATGTTATATTACAAGTGACTCAAAGCGCCTATTTATTTAAGTATACACAAAGCGCTTACAAACTGTATCGCCTGAAGTAGTAACCATAGCAACGATACGCTACTTGAGGATGGAACATTGACATGATAAATATATAACATTGCATGTTAAATTTCTTAATAATTTAAAGATTTATTTACACTAAATTTCATTATCAGTTAATTATTGATTTGCATATCACAAAATGCAAATCAATTGAAAAATATTTTTTGTTGTTTTGTCTTTTTAAAAGCGAGTTTTATGAGGGGCAATAGACAATTCTGGTCTAAAATTCCTTTTAAAAAGTAGATCCAAGGCATTGTAATTTGCACAATGCAGCAAGGCCTTATCTTAAGGTTCACTGACAGTGTTGATTTAACATCACTCAGACATGCTCAAGCAGTTTTGATCGATGTAAATTAGTGGGATGAGCAAGACACAAGGCTCACACCTATGCAAAGCCTCAGTCTTCAAGACTAGAGACCAGTGGATTGTGATCTCTGATTGCTTACGTTCTTCGCAGTACTCCCCCTTCCAGCCAGGGAGACAGGATAACTGCCCATCTGGGTTGCAGGTGTAGTGGCCAAAACGGTCGTCCCTGGGCGTGCATTTTTTGGAACAACTGTCGCCGTAGTAATTTTCATTGCAGATGAACCGGTAAGAATACCTTAGCTCCGTCTGCTTCCCGCTTTGAACATCCTGAGACCATTCAGCCCCTACTTCCAACTTTCTCTGGATGGCAAAAAAGCTTATCTGCAAGTCGGGGTTGTATGTGTCTGTAAAAAAGAGGAGAAGATTCTGATTAGGCCATTGCTGTGTTATTATTATTTCCCCCTCAGTAAAAACTAAAAAGTTTCAAATAAGTAGGTTAGAGAATAGCATTATATTTAGCTTTATTTTTTAATTTTTTTTTTTAAAGTGTCTTCAAAAGAAAGCAAATATAGACCAACTTTAACTTCTGGGAAGCGGACACATTTGGAGTAAAACGTATGTTTAAATTTCCTCTTCCTTTGAGTGAAGCGAAATATTCCCATGGTATTATCCCATTCTAAAGGGCGGGACAGACAAAGGTGTAAAATACAGGAAAATGCAGTCGGATGGTTTTGGCAAGCGCTGTGTATTCTCACCAAAGCCCACTGCGCTTTCCCACGCCAAAAATAAACCAAAGGAAGTTCAATTGTGTTCGAGCATGAGAATGCAAAGGTGTTTGAAGCAATAGAGAAAAAAAAACATTAGGCCTACAAATTTACAATTTTTAAATGAACATGTTTTTTCTTAAGAGTTGGGTGCAGCGTGCAATGGTTTAATGAAAGTTTTGTAAACAAAATGTATATAACAACTAACATTCTAATGAAAGGAAATATATGTACAATATCGAAGTGTCGCCCTCTAGTGTGAAAAAATCGTATCTTACCTACAGGTAGATCCGCGTAAGGTGAGTGCCAGGCCTCAATAATCAATGAAAATGATCCCTACGAGGAAAGAGAAATTTAAGTTGAAACCTTTAATAACACTGGATAACACTGATCATTAAAACACAGGCGGGTGTGTATAAATCAAAATAATTGCATGCATTATACAAACGTTAAGAAGCAGTAATAAACGAATAATTAAAGTGATCAAACTGCTGATTAATGTGGAGAAGATCGAAATTGTAAGTCTGTTGAACCTGGCTGCATTACAAACTGTTGCTATCCCAATACTGGAATAAAAACACAAACGTAGGTAGCCTAATGCGTTCTGCTTCTATACAATCAAAAGAAGTTGAATTTGAGCTTACCGGCCACCCGAAGTTGAACGGCAGTCGGATTGGTGTGCTGAAAGAGCCACCTCCCATGATACTGAACGAGTTCGTCCCCAACACAGGCGTTATGGCACTTCCAAAGATACAGTCACCCGGAGACACGACCACCTGGTAGTTTTTTAGGCAAACTCTGAAGAAAGTCCTGCAGTCAGGCTTGCATAAATTGCCATTTGCGAGCAAGCCTTTGAAATTTTGGAATTCGTGAAGGTCGAGTTCGAAAACACCAGATCCAAATATCTGAGGGGGAAAATGACATGCATTACAACATTGCACTGCAAACACTGGCTTACCCACAAAAGTGCTCTCTGTAGGCAACTTGGGAGACAGACAACGGGTCCTGCTGACTTTCCACAGGACCGACCATGGATGTTTACCTGCGTCAAAACGGTCGTGAAAAATGCGATGAGAAAGGTGAGCCAAGCTGCCATGCTTTTCGATTCTCCTGGGCAGCCGCGTCACCCACGATTATATTCCCCGAAAGAGCCTATTCCAATGTAAAAGGGTGCAATGAAAACAAATGCCGAAGAGTAAAAAGGTATATCCCGCTGCGCGTCCACAATGCACAGTGTGCAGGAGTGTGCAGGAGCACGTCAAATTTCCAGGTTATCCAAAAGGTGATGGTGAAACTGGAAAATCAGCATCCAGTCTTATTCCTCTCCGGCTCAAGATATCCACGGAGCATGTTTAGTATTCCACAGTGAGCACACCGATGTGTTTAGTGTCAATGGTAATGTCTTGTTTTGGTTCTAAACTTTGTGCTTCAGCATTGCGCTGTTGGGTATCCTCGCGCTTCTCGTGTGATTCGTGAATGAAGACTTGTTTCTTGCGTCCCGCAGTATTTATACTGGCTTTGTGTCTATCACTAAACGCCGCCCACTTCATATACTCAGCCCCCCTCTCTCTACAACAATGATATCCACATTTAATACCCACCACTACGCGGATGATGACCAATTGAGCGCGAGTGATTATTAACAAGCCCAGCATCTGTTGGCATATTTAAAGCAGGCATGGTTAAATACTGATCATTTCACACCGTGCAATTTTCCGCTTATCGAAAACGGAGGAAACTTCGCACTACGCAGAGCCTGTTACTTCTCGTTTGTCCCCGTTCCAGTCAATTGCGCGGGTAATTATATTACATAATTGAAAGCGTGCACGGTCAGTGTAGGGTCATATTGCCAACCTCACCTGATGTTCCTGCGTAGAGCCTCTTCGTGTTTCGAGCTAGGATAGAATGAAAGCACTGCATCAAAGTCACACCGAAAGCGCTATAACAGCTATTATTTCAATCTGTAATGGTTAATTAAAATAAAATAAAAATTAGACAATTATTGGAAAAAACAATAGGTCTAAATTTTTTTTTTTTACATTTTTTGTAGCCTATGTTTTTTTTTTTTTACAGCTCACTCCAAATAATGCCCAAATAAGCTCCAATTACAAAATATGGTAATGAATAATATTTCCACGTTTAATTTGATACATGTGCTGCACGCGCTGTTCTTTCAGCCTAAATACAGCGTGCCGTTATTGTTGAGTCGCGTGCCCCTCGTTAGAAGCGCGTTTCGAGGGCTTTCGTGCTGCTTTCATAAACGGGCCTCTGGCTGAGATGGGGTGAGATAACAATTCAGCTGTATGATAATGAGGATTTTAGCCATAACCGCCGTCAAACTCTTCGTCTTTTTCTTCAGCACTTAACAAGAAAGAAAAAATTACACCAGTTTTATTCAGTTTTTAATTTGACCCTTTACCCTGCAAGCGGCACGGTGGTTTATGAATCACTCATTTTGGATGATGATAACTGCGTCATGTAGCCTATATTATTTAATCAATTTAATTTCATTCTTTAAGACAATGATCTCTATAAAGGAAGACTAACTACAGGATATTAATGTACAGTTTCTTTGCATGTAAAATACAAATTAGCCTACTTTAAATTGATCACTTAAAATAGAATTGCCAAATTAGAGTGGTTTGCAGGCATGTTTTTCATAAAGCGTTACCAACGGATAGCGACTTTATGAAAAGAAAGAGCAAATTACAGGGAAGTAATCAAATTGAAAGCATTTTCATTTTGCTTTTTAATATTTTGCCAATGTCCACAGGCGTTTTGATTTTTGATTGGTTGTGCTATTGGACTGTCATGTCGCTTGAGGATTTTCTATTTACCATCTGGTGCTAGATTGAGCTCGCGCACTAGCCTACACTCCTCTCGTCTGAGCGCGCTCTGAAGACCGACTTAACCTGTTCATTTTGGATTCTAGCTGGCATCTTTAGTGAGTAGAGAGGGATTCAGCACATCCAAAAAGCGCATTAATTGCATTACAATAATGTGACATTTTCAGTAATTAGCCTACAGCAAGCCTTATTTTCATTGCCAGTGCGCCCTGAACGAGCCAACATGACCATTTGAAGGAAACGCCTGATACATGCACAGGTGGCGAAAGTGCATGAAAGAGGGTTTAATTGCTTTGTGGTTAGCGGTGACATTTGAGAGCTCTTTCGACAAAACATTATAGTTTCTCTGGCTTTCTTGCCAAAAGTAAACCGAACTGACAGCTTGAATAACCGATTATCTATCACTTATTATGGTTAAAGCTCGGGATTAGGTGTCATAAACTGGTTTTGCCAATATCTGTTCAAAACTGAACAAGCCTAAATACGGCAATACTTAAATCATGCAGCCAGATGTAGTTCATTGATCCCATTTATGTCTGAAGCTGAGGGAGTATATAAATCATATAAATAAGCTCTGCAACTATAGATGGTTTCTCATCTCTTCCATCCCATGTTGTTAAAAATTATTATAATTTTTTTGTGACATATTTTACGCAGATGGGCCTACATCAAATTAACTTTGATCTAAATGTTGATAAATTGTTGTAAGGATGGGATTCTGTTTATATTAGCAGTTTTTTACTTTTGGTCAAGTGGGCAGATGATAATTATAATGAGAAGGTCAGCCGTAATAATAATATGAATTACAGTATAAACAAATATGCCTTCCTTCCCATGTTTTAACGTTTAGAGTTTTAACCTTTA
Source organism: Gobio gobio (assembly GCF_949357685.1). NCBI lineage: Eukaryota > Metazoa > Chordata > Actinopteri > Cypriniformes > Gobionidae > Gobio > Gobio gobio. The sequence goes on from NC_137105.1 coordinate 22,324,980, forward strand.
TCAAGGTTTTTTTTTTTTTTTTTTTTTTAAATGGTAATGTTTGTTGATTTGCCATTATCTGTTTCAAATCTCTTTTTCTCCATTCTGGTCTCCTTCTGAATATACGCTGAGACAGCATATTTATCCTTTTTTTTTTTTTTAAGATGATGCATTGAATAGGTTTTGTGAGTCATATTGACACACCTGCCATGCTGGTGATGGCCAGAACAAATGAAATGACAAAATGAAAGAAAATGCAGTCTGTGTAGAGAGAGCGAGAGCGGCAGAAAGTGGAAAGACATCCATATTTGTTTTGTTTATTGACCGAATTAATTGTCAAAGCACCATTTATTACAATAACCATAGCAAAGACATGTTTGTTTTGGCTTATCATGAGCAATCTCTGAGTTTCAGTGATGGACAAAGCAGTACATTAGTCCACAACACCACATGGCATATCAACTCTCATTTGTTTTGCAACTGGATAAATAGCAATACCACTCTCAGCATGCTCCAAATTATCCTGTTTTTGTCAAATCATTAAACAGCGTTCACAGTCAGATGGTATCGTATTATTTGCACCCAGGAGGTTGTGTAGAAAACTGGTTTCTGGTTTGATAGCTGCCTCGCTGGAAAACATTGCCTATCTTATCTCCTCTGGTGCCATATGTCTCAAGTTAAACAGACATATAAATGTCATTGTGCAAGCAACAACTAGGCATTTATAGATGTGTTTCATCTCGAAACGCTTTCCCTTGTCTCTTTTCACAGAAGAAGGGAGATAAAAGACCAAACAAGCTTCGATTAACAAGTTGCTTTAATGGTCGATGTGAAACGAGCTGATAAAAGTGTGCGATATCCTTAAAAAGCGACAATGAGCCATAAAGAACAGATAAAAAGTTCAATATAACCAAGCAAATAAATAAATGCTGCTTTTAGTAAAAGCAATGCAATTTCCAACTATAATTACATTAGCTGGCCACAACAAAACTGAACTTATCAACTCATTCCTTACATTTTTTATCCCAAAACTGTGACTCTTTTTGAACGGACTAACGTCCCAAGAGGACTTTCTGCAGTCCTCAGATCGCCCCTGCGGTGAGCAGAACAGCGGATCAGAGAGCATTTTTCCTCCTGTGTCTACACCACTTCCCTCCACTCCACAGTTGTCTGGTCTATATACAATATGTCTTCTTGTTTTGACTGCATAGAGATCTGATGATCAGTGAGCTCAGTCTAGATCTTTCTCGACGTTTGTAATATGTCAGATCACATATTAGGTCGAACTTCAAACAAGCAGAATAGATATTTTTCTGTCAGCAAATCACTTTAGATAGGAGCACAAAGTGCTCTATATTTAATCGAACAAATAAATAAACAGTAGATTATGAATGACAGCTACATAATGCCACGTGTGCTCAGAATTGTTACTATGAATCCAAAACAATAAACCTGCTTCTTCTGCCGGAGTGACTTTTTTTTTATTATTGCCAGCACTGGAAGTGGAGGCAGATGGCCCTGGTCCACTTGGATTACACCCCTATTAAAACATGGCAGTTTCACACTCCGCAATGCTACATTTGATCTCTGAGCCACAATCTGTCTTGACCAATCAATATCCAGTCCGTCGGTAGTGCTGCACGGAGAGGCTGCAAATCAGCAATATTATTAGCCACCTGTTTCACTGATTATAGTTCAGAGCTCTATTTGTTTTAGCTAAGCACCAGCAAATGACTAAAGTAGAATGGTGCTCATTGTAAAATATTGCAAGGCTTCCATCGAGGAAGGTTAATTCATCCGCCAGCATTATTTCTATGGATATAAATGTGAATATAATTTGAATCTTAATAAAAATGGACAATAAGCATGAGTGCAAAAGGCTTTGTTACTATTATAAATAACCTCACTCAAGCATAGCGATCTAATATCTATCCGACTGCGTCCATCTTGATGCTGGTGAGCCATTAAAGGGTTAGTTCACCTAAAAATGAAAATTCTGTCATTAATTACTTATCCTCATGTCGTTCGACACCCGTAAGACCTCCGTTCGTCTTCGGAACACAAATGGAGATATTTTAGTTGAAATCCGATCGCTCTGAAAGGCCTCCATTGGCACAATGCACGATTCACTCTCAAGACCCTTAAAAGGTACTAAAGACGTCGTTACAAAGTCCATCTCACTACAGTGGTTCTAAAATAACTTTATGAATCGGCGAGAATAGTTTTTGTGCGCAAAAAAACCCTAAATAACGACTTCTATAGTCATGACAATTTCAAAACACGGCCTCATGAAGCTTCGAAGCGTTATGAATCAGTGAGTTGAATGAGCAGTTTGGATCGCCAAATTTCAGCAGTTTGGCGGTTTGACACGCAATCCGAATCATGATTCGACTCACTGATTCATAACGCTTCGAAGCTTCATGAGGCCGTGTTTTGAAATCGTCATCACTATATAAGTCGTTATTTAGGGTTTTTTTACCGCACAAAAACTATTCTCGTCACTCCATAAAGTTATTGTAGAACCACTGTAGTGAGATGGACTTTGTAACGACGTCTTTAGTACCTTTTAAGGGTCTTGAGAGTGAACCGTGCATTGTGCCAATGGAGGCCTTTCAGAGCCATCAGATTTCAACTAAAATATCTTCATTTGTGTTCCGAAGACGAACGGAGGTTTTATGGGTGTCGAACGACATGAGGGTAAGTAATTAATGACAGAATTTTCATTTTTGGGTGAACTAACCCTTTAAGGTTTTTCATTAAAATCACTAGCACCCACCCATCACCCCTGAGAGGAGCTTGTCTATCACTCTGAACCTGTTTTGGAACTTTTCTACCATTCTCTCTCCATTGTGTTGACACAACAGTATTGTTCCATGTACTCCTTGCGTCCCTCACAAGAATGCTGTTACTGGCAGTTGTTCTGTTGAAACCACGATCCATGAGTGTATTTCAAGATGTCACGATTCATCATACCATGACCTTCCCAAAGAAACCCTGCTGAAAAGTACATTCAAATCATTAAACTGTACACAAAAAATGCTAGCTAATTAGCTAATTTCACTGGTGCAATCAACATTATTGGCATTTTATTTAGCAAAATATGGATGTTAGAATCAGTGAATAATGTATTTTAAAAACAACTTGAACATATACTCTGAAAAGAATACTATCTAATGTTATTAAACTTCCATGTCTACTGTTCAAAAGTTTGAGGCCGGTAAGATTAAAAAAAACAAAAAAAAAACAATTATGCTCACCAAGGCGGCATTTATTTGATAAAAGCAAAATACAGCAAAAACAGTAATATTGTGAAATATTATTACAATTTAAAATATCTGTTTTCTATTTTTATATATTTTAAAATGTAATTTATTCCTGGGATGTCAAAGCTGAATTTTCAGCGTCACATGACCCTTCAGAAATCATTCTTCTAATATACTGATTTGGTGCTTTAAGAAACATTTCTTATTATCAATGTTGAAAACTGCTTAATATTTTTGTGGAAATCATTATAGATGTTTTTTTTTTTTAAGGATTCGTTGATGAAGAGAGGGTTCAAAAGAACAACATTTATTTGAAACGCAATCTTTTGTAACATCACTTTTGATCAGTTTAATGCGTCCTTGCTGAAAAGTATTACTTAAAAAAAAAATAAAAAAAATCTTACATACTGATCCTGTACGTTTCAAAGGTCATCTCTCATGACATGCGTAACCATGGGAAAAAACATTTATATGGAAACAATGGGGTTACATGAATATCATATTTGTGTTCTCTCACCTCCAGAGCAGCAGCTGAACATGATGCTTCCAGCTAGTATGGTGCTAATGACAGAAAGAGACTAGTTCCACTTCCTGACTCGATTATGAGAGAAGACATGTGGTTGAGATACAGAACGTAGATTAGAGAGACCACCTGCAGCCATATAAGGGGTTTAGAGCACAATGCGAGACTGAATTAAAGCATGTGCTAATCTTCCAGAAAACATACTCTATTAATCAATAGCACACTACATCTTATCATCCACATCTTTTCCTGTGAAACGAAAGTGAAAACCATATGTTTGATCTGCTCTGTGACTTCTTCACTAGGGAGCCTGACTGAAATCAGGGGTGGGACTCATTTAACCTTTATCACTGGTGCTAGTGGTGACAAAGTTTAACAAATCCCAGTGGTTAGGTACATGGCACCTTGGAAGCATGGCCAAAAGCGACACACGGGGGCACAGTTTCTGCAAAGCCTTTGCCACAATGGGATTAACGTCTGTAGCCCAAGATAATCCCAGTTGTCTCTACACCAACCCACCCTGCAAAACTGGAAGATGAGAGAGAGGGTAAACAGACAGAGAGGGCTAAAATGGTGTCAGAAAGCTACACTGTACTCATGAGTCATACTCCTACAGTTTTTTGTCCACTTTCTTCATGCAGGGAGGAGTAGAAGGTTCTACTGGCCGAAGGTCTGAAAACAATTTGGGTAATCTGTTGCATGGGGTGCAAGACTACTAGCCATCTGTGGGTGTGACGTGGTCTGTAATCAGTCAACAAGTGAGATCTACACTGCAGTTAAGCTCCAAGTAAATAAAACTCAACATCCCTTTCCATCCTATATTATGTTTAATTCAATTAGGTTATAGTATACTATCACTAGGTAGCCTCACACCTGGTAGCCTTCAAGGAATAAAATAAATATTAAAGGGTTAGTTCACCCAAAAATGAAAATTCTATCATTAATTACTCACCCTCATGTCGTTCCCAACCTGTAAGACCTTCGTTCATCTTCAGAACACAAATTAAGAAATTTTTGATGAAATCTGAGAGCTCTCTGACCCCTCCATAGACAGCAATTTAATTAACACTTTCAAGGCCCAAAAAGGTATATTTAAAAATCATTAAAATAGTCCATGTGACAACAATGGTTCAACCTTAATTTTATTAATCAACAAGAATACTTTTTGTGTGAAAAAAACAAACGAAAATAACGACTTTATTCAACTGTTTCTTCACGTCTGTGTCAGTTCCCTATGCAGTTTACGTTGGCCAGCTCCTGCGTCAGAATCATACGCATGCATTGTGGTGCTCACGTGAACAGCATCGGCCAATGGTAAGCCAGCGTTCTGCTGTATAGCTCTGACGTAACTCAGAAGTTCTGTACTGTATTTACTACTTCAGCAAGTGTTAGAGACGTGAAGAAATTGTTGAATAAAGTCGTTATTTTTGTTTGTTTTTCTGCGCACAAAATTTATTCTAGTTGCCTCATAAAATTAGGGTTGAACCACTGGAGTCCCATGGACTATTTTAACTATGTTTTTTACTACCTTTCTGGACCTTAAAAGTGTTAAATTGCTGTCTATGTAGGGGTCAGAGAGTTGAGGAATGACATGAGGGTGAGTAATTAATGACTTAAATTGTCTTCCTTTTATTAAAGGGTTAGTTCAGCCAAAAATGAAAATTCTGTCATTAATTACTCACCCTCATGTCGTTGGACACCCGTAAGACCTCCGTTCATATTTGGAACACAAATGAAGATATTTTTGTTGAAAGCTGATGGCTGAGAAAGGCTTCAGATAGGCCTCCATTGGCATTCAGTACATTTACACTCCCAAGACCCATAAAAGGCACTTAAAACGTCGTTACAAAGTCCATCTCACCACAGTGACTCTACAATAATTTTACGATGCGACGACAACAGTTTTTGTGCGCAAAAAAAAATCTAAATAACACCTTTATCCAACTTGTTCTTGTCTTCCGTGTGTGCCTCCACGACGCATGCGCGAGAATATAACGCAGATCCGGCGTTCGGACACATGACCCAGAAGCGATTTGTTTACAAGCAGAGGAAGACGCGCGTATCTAAGCTGTTGAATTCTACATTGATCGTGCTTTAGGTCTCGGCGTAGTTCTCAAAATGGGGTTAAAGTGTGCATTTCATGGATTCCCGAACCCCGGCGCTACGTCATATTCTCGCGCATGCGTCGTGGAGGCACACACGGAAGACAAGAACAAGTTGGATAAAGGTGTTATTTAGATTTTTTTTTCGCACAAAAACTATTGTCGTCGCATCGTAAAATTATTGTTGAGTCACTGTGGTGAGATGGACTTTGTAACGACGTTTTAAGTGCCTTTTATGGGTCTTGGGAGTGTAAATGTACTGAATGCCAATGAAGGCCTATCTGAAGCCTTTCTCAGCCATCAGCTTTCAACAAAAATATCTTCATTTTTGATATGTTCCGAATATGAACGTCTTGAGGTCTTACGGGTGTCGAACGACATGAGGGTGAGTAATTAATGACAGAATTTTCATTTTTGGGTGAACTAACTCTTTAAGAACTTTGAAAAATCGTTTTTTCCCCTACAGTGTTTTTGATATTAAGAAAACATAAAAAAAATGTTGGAGGTCCAAGAGAGCATGTGAAACGAGGCAATCAGTTAAATGCAGCTTTAAAATTCTGTCATAATTTACACACCATCATGTCATTCTAAACCTGTATCTTTTTTCCTGTGGAACACAAAAGAAGATATTTTGACATATTTATCACTAAAATTAAAGTCAATAGGGTTCAAACCACATTGGACTACATTGACTTTTGGACAAAAAAAAAAGAAAAAAATCTTTGTTTGTGTTTATAGCTCGGCTCAGCATGTACAGTATACTGAACATGTTAGTTGGAAAAACGGCCTAACTCCGTAACTAAAAGATGCTTTTAAACTCCCAGAGGGTTCTCTCCAGAGATCTTGTTAGCCACTCACCTAATTAACCACCAGGGTCTACATCTGTAACGCTTCAGGTCATGGGGTCATCCATTATTCAAGGACCGTGTTAATGGACAAAGCAATCTTCTTCGGTTTTTGCATTTGTAGAACTAGCTTGATGTGGACTATAGCAGACACAGAGTAGGTTAGTGTAGAAAGTGTAGTGTAGATGTTTGTTCGTGTAAATAAATAGTTGATAGAATAGATGCTATCCATCCAGCCGGTCAGTCATCACATCCATTGTGAGATATAATGTTGCTCATCATTTTTGATTTGGTACCACATGTTGTAAATCAAATTTTAACCCACAGTAGATTTATCACAATTATAGGTCCATTCGAATGATATTGTCTCTTCGAGAATGCTCAGAACTAGACTATTGAGGAGAAAATTGAATCACTTAGGAAGCTGGGGTCAGAGGAAGTGACCTTAAAGTGCTGACACACAATTACTCATAGCAAGGGTTATGTCACAGTCTGTCACGGTTGTAAAGTGTTGGGTAAAGTGTGTAGTTCTTCTAAGAAGCCGCTGATGCAACTGCTCTGGCTTCACGTAGACAGTAGACGTCCAACAATTATACCTTATGACTTCATCAATACCAAGAAAAGAGTCAAACAACTGCCAAAGGAAAGATACAATTAATTTGAGAAGTGATACAATGTTTAATATTTTCTTAAAGGGATAACCCAAAAATAAAATGTCTACACTTGCGAAGATTTCAGATGGATCTTTGGATCGACATACAAAACTGTAAAATATTATGCTTATATTTTAATCATTCAGATCACATTGCTTAACACGTGCATTGTGTCTGCTTAACTGAATACATGATGTTTACTAACCATTTATATTTATATTATCTTATAGCTGTATATTACTGCCATACGGACATTGCTTTGACACACTCTGATAGAATAATTCCTAATTGTAACATGCATTTTTCTGTGAAGCTGCTTCTAAACAATATGTATTGTGAAAAGCACTAGGGGGAATCCAGGGTGATTTAACCTGTATTCACCCCTATACATAAATAAACTTGAACTGCCTTGAATTTAATCTTTTATCTTTTACTCACCCTCATGTTATTCCAAACCTGCATGGCTTTCTACTGTAGAACACAAAATAAGATATATAAATAAAAAAACATAATTATAATATGTGCGTGTGTGCAAAAGTCTGTAAAATATCAGTTGATGTAAAATTTCAGTTCACATTTCCAAACATTCCTTTAGTCATTAATTGCAATAATCCAGTGAGATTTTTGTACAGCTGGTATGCTCCGCACAGAGATCTGATTTGAAAATCATCAAAACCTTCTGAGATGAAGAAAGAGACAGACTGAATTCAGAAGAACTGCGGCAACGTCTCCAAGACGCTTGAAAAAACCTACCTGCAGATCTCTCTTTGGAGCATACCGGCTGTTGTCAGACTCCTTGTGCATATACACCGATCAGGCATAACATTATGATGAGGTGAAGTGAATATCGCTGATTATCTCTTCATCGCGGCACCTGTTAGTGGGTAGGATAGATTAGGCAGCAAGTGAAGATTTTGTTCTCAAAGTTGATGAGTAGAAGCAGGAAAAATGGGCAAGCGTAAGGATTTGAGTGAGTTTGACAAGGGCTAGACGACTGGGTCAGAGCATCTCCAAAACTGCAGCTCTTGTGGGGTGTTCCCGTCTGCAGTGTCTAAAGTGGTCAGTATCCATCAAAAGTGGTCCAAGGAAGGAACAGTGGTGAACCGACGACAGGGTCATGGGCAACCAGGCTCATTGATGCACGTGGGGAGCGATGACTGGCCCGTGTGGTCCGATCAAACAGACAAGCTACTGTAGCTCAAATTGCTCAATAAGTTAATGCTGGTTCTGATAGAAAAGTGTCACAATACACAGTGCTTCACAGTTTGTTGTATATGGGGATGCATAGCCGCAGACCCGTCGGGGCCCATGCTGACCCCTGTCCACCACCGAAAAGGGCCAAGGAGCAATGGAAGATGGTTTCCTGGTCTGATCATGTTTTCATTTACATCACGTGGATGGCCAGGTGCGTTGCTTACCTGGGGATCAGGATGCACTATAGGAAGAAGGTAAGCCGGCGGAGGCAGTGTTATGCTTTGGGCAATGTTCTGCTTGGAAACTTTGGGTCCTGCCACATGTGGATGTTACTTTGACACGCAAATACCTAAGCATTGTTACAACCCATGTATACCCTTTCATGGAAACAGTATTCCCTGGTGGCTGTGGCCTCTTTCAGCAGGATAATGCGCCCTGCCACAAAGCAAAAATGGTTTGGAAATTGTTTTAGGAGCACAACAACGAATTTGAGGTGTTGACTTGGCCTCCAAATTCCCCAGATCTCAATCCATTCGAGCATCTGTGGGACGTGCTGAACAAACAAATCTTTGTGTGCTTAAAGGTTTGGAATGGCATGAGAGTGAGTAAAGGATGACAGATTTAAAATTTTTAGGTGAACTATCCCTGCTCGCAATGAAAATGGGATTAATGAGATGTTTTTTTAACAGGAAACCATGCTTGTCTTTCAGCTGTTGTGATATTTCAGCCTGTGACCGTTATGAAAGAGGAGGCTGATGAGGCTCCTAATGAGCAGTTACACCAAGCTTCCTGGCCAGCGAGGAAGGGGCAACAGAAAATGATGATGGTCGGAGCAACAAAGGAATAATATTTCTGTTTATCTGCTTTGGGATGGGTCAGGGGTATTTTTGGAAGGCTGTTGTTTTTTCCTCTGCAAATTCCAGGTTCCGCTTTTTTTCCGTCTCCCCCCTTCACCCCTTGTTCCCAGACTGTGAATGCACGGACGCTTCCTCTCCCTTCTTCCTATTCTCAGCCTCTGATTGCTAGGAAGCGTATGTGTGTGTGCGCGTGTGTATGCGTGTGCACGTGTGTGAAGCAGAGACACACACACAGATATTTAATGGTGAGGGGGAGTGTGTGGGTTATGTGGGGTGTGGGGGATACGGCCATTAAAGAAATGAGGGGAGAGTGTCAGCGCTTCCACGAGTGCCGCTTTCTCAGAAACAGCTGCTGATAGTTAGTGTGTTAAACAGCGAGACCTGTGCAGACAGTTCAGAAAAGCACATGCAGATGGATTTAAACTCCTACAGTTTTAATCACACACGCTAAAATTACTCTGTGTTGCCAGACTAAGCAGACTAAATAAGCAGACTAAAAATGGTTTGTCTGTTGGAGGAGATGGTGGTGCTTCCAGGTGACATGACTTGTTCTGTATTAGTTTTCCTGATTGCATGTCTTTATCAATATTGAATATCCTGAGGATGTCTCTGCTAATTGGTGAGCATCTGAAATTCATGCATAAAGCTGATTTATAAAAAAACTGTTGTAAATGGCAGCATGCCTGTTTCTCTCATAATGCTCTTATTAACAGTGCAGTAGGTCCCAAAAAGAAGTTTGCTCATGTGATTATGATTTTAAACATAAACTGGCATCCAAACGTCTGACCGCACTAAAAAATCTGGGATTCAAAATGTAATTTATACCTGGAATAAACAACGTTTAAAGTGAGGATGTAAAATGAGAAAGAAATATAAGATTCGGCACAATTTCTTAGTCATTAATAAAAAAAGTCATGTCAGATGTTCTTGCTTCCATTTGAAACTCAAGATGCTCTTGAATAAATCATACTGGAAAACATGATCATCAAGTTTTAAAGAGCCTGCTGTCATTAAAGTGAAGTGGGGACAAGCCAAATATAAAGACATTCAATTAAATTTTAATTTAATTATGAATAAAAAAATTAATTAAAACTTTATAAAAAAAATAAGGAAAAAAAATGTATTGGTGTTCTCAGACTTGGACCCCATATTTAAGCAATATTAGTAGTTTTTTTTTCTCTTACACTCATGTTAAAAAGTTTGGGATCATTTAAAAAAAAAGATTTATTCATTTTCGTATGCTCACTAAGGCTGCATTTATTTGATCAAAATACAGTAAAAACAATAATATTGTGAATTATTATTATTATTATTATTATTATTACAGTTATAATAACTGATTTATTATTATTATAATTTTTTACTTTTGCTATTTGAATATATTTAAAATGTAATGTATTCCTGTGATGGCAAAGCTGAATTTAAAGCATCATTACTCCAGTCTTCAGTGTCACATGATCCTTCAGAAATCATTCTAATATCCTGATTGAGTGATTAAGAAACATTTATTATCAATGTTGAAAACAGTTGTGCTGCTCAATATTTTTGTGAAATCCATGATACAAAGTTCAAAGAACAGCGTTTACTGTCTTTACTGACAACTTTGATCCATTTAATGCATCCTTGCTGAATAAAAGTTTTACTTTATATATAAAAATAAAAAAAATTCAGAATTGCATTGACCTGAACATTTGAATGTGCAAAAGCAGATATTCAGTGTTTAAAAGGCAATGCAAGAGATGACAAGAAAAGGGTAAGAAACCAAACTGTAACATTTGCTTCCACTGTGGCAGTGACACATTCCAGTCTATAGGATGAAGACACCAGTAGGTCACTGTGTAGGTCACTACTTAAGACAGGGTCATGACCTCTACATGTTTAACAATGACGTAAATCAGCAAAGATATTCAGTCCACCATATGGATAATGAGCAGTGATATTCTCTGCTGCATTTCACTTTATGTAAAACATTTCCTTTAAGTGACAACAAACATTTGAAAACAACATTTATTTTAACTTTATCTTAATGGATAAGGATTTGAGTTGCCCTCATTCGAGGAAAGTATGAAGAACCTGCCATCATCTTCCCTAGGGCAGGCCACTTAATTCAAGGCTGCTCAAAGATGACTGACTGTTCTTACACTTTGAGTTGTTTAAATTGCTTTCCTGAGTGACATATAATAGCTAACCAACTCATTAAAAGTAAACATTTAGGTGTGCTTTTAGGATATAGCCTGAGGCAAATAGTGCATATATGGTTATTTTGTTTCAAAATGTTGCTTGTTTCTCACTAAAAGAATGCCTTTAGGCCCAAATGGTCGCTGCTTTGCAGTACAGAATTCACTCTTTGAGTGCAGAGTATCTAGAAGTACAGCAAAACAATACACTTTTGCTTTTCCTAAACCAAGTTCCTGAACCAAGTTCACATGAGGTGTAATGCCAAAGTTAACACTAAGACCAGAGTGGTCATATTCTTTTAGGCACCATGTCCTGCTCCTGAAATCTTTCAACAAACCAGACTCCCTTGGTGCAAAATTGTTTGACAGAGATCCAAACGGAGAGCTCAAAACTGCACACTTTCAATTCCTTATGGGATGCCACGACTCTCTGCAAGGTCAGTGTTATTTCAGTTCAGGGTCATTGGGTAACACTAACAGTTGTAGAAGAGGAGATGTATGTATATGACTTAACTCAGATCATTACACCATAAGCCAGCGGTGTCGTTGTTTAGAGACAGCATCATCACCGAAAGCTTGCTGTTGATATAAAAACAAAGCAGTGCTGCTTCACCAACAGTCCAAGCCACAAGCCAACCCTCTATGTTTACAGAGAAACAACAACCTCCGTCAGTCTTCTCCATCCAGAGTTTGCAGCCTTCCCTCAGGTTCAGCTGGAATACTACATGAAAAATAATTCAGCCAAACCACATTTGAAAATTCACGCATGCTAAGAAGGGATATCGTATTTTTCTAGCTGTAAGAGATCATTAATCTTACTTCATTACATTATTTTTGGATTCCCTGGATGAGGTTCTAATGTCATGACCCACATTTGAATGAAAAAGAAAGCAGGCCCAGAGAACATTTTTGAACAATCCATGTTTTTCCCCCCAGAAATTCCAGAGGTTCCGAATCTCCTGGGGACATGTTAACACTTAAAACAAGCAGATAAACACAAACCCAGACTATCATTTACTATAATCTCTCAAGTGCCGTGCATCTCCGTGCACACTCCATTCTTATCTGAAAGGCCACCGAGATACAGTCTGCTACATCGTCAGAGCAGGGAAAATGTTTCATTTCCAGACATGGTTCTGTTTCTGCAGCGATAACCGATCCTCACTTTTGTCAGCTGTTTGTCTGGAAGCACAACCAGAGATAGGGGCACCTTGATTAATGTTTAGGATGTAAATATTTATATGGGTTGCATTTCACGGAGAGGTACAAACAACCAGCACATGGGTCTTTTGGGTTTAAAGCCTGGTTGAGTGTTGAAGCAGAAGAATTTTGTATTTACCGGTACATAAATTCACATCTTTTCCTGGACATTAAATCAGCAGTACAGCAGATGTTTTCTTAGTGTGATCTTCTATGCCTTTCACAATGATTTAAAAACTCATAATAAACATTTTCTTGCTTATCTCTGGCTATTTATATACATTTTGCTCTTGTTATGAATTGTTTTTTTTTTTAAAGATAGCTGTCATACATAAACTATATTGCCAAAAGTTTTGGGACGCCTGCCTTTACATGCACATGAACTTAATGACATCCCATTCTTAATCCGTAGGCTTTAATATAGAGTTGGCCCAACCTTTGCAGCTATAACAGCTTAAATTATTCTGGGAAGGCTTTCAACAAGCTTTAGGAGTGTGTTTATGGGTATTTCATGCATTCTGACTTATTTACACTGTTAAAGAGTTGGAATCTCATGCTAAACATGGCAAACAAATTTTTAAAATGAGTTAGACGTGTAACGTAGTATTTCTATGCCAAAAATACCCCCCAAATCACCCAGCGTTATTGGAGCAGTGGATGCAGATCGTTTTTCCTGGGCAGAAGTTGTGCAAGTGTATTTCGGAGTTCCCGGCATTTCTGTTATAAGTGCTTTGTAAACAAGGCCAAATTCGGTGCTGGATTTGCAGATCGGTTGAAACTGAAAGATGGTCATCCCATCTAGATAAATCATCCCGGTTATGAGCCAGAACCGCAGGCGGTGAGTGAAACTGCATCAAATCAATGTCTGTATTTTGTTGGCAATCGGCCGTAAGTGCATAGTATAAACAACATGAACATATAGTAAATCGAAAGTTATCCATGGATAATGTGATGATGTATTGTGTGTATTTGAATAAATTTGTTTAGCTGACCACAATAATGTGTCATGTTACCACAGAAGAACTCATTGACGTTTTTATATTGAGCATCCTGCTGTCGTCTTTGTTGCTGCTGTTGTTCTTGCTGTTCAATTTCAGACTCGGGATCTGATTCTGGATCAAATATGTATGGCTGGATCTGATTAGCCATCGTTAATTTAAGACAATAAAGTGTTTGTTCTCTTTTTATTTATAAGGATGTCACTCACAGCTTGCAGACGATTGCTACGCAAAAGCTGGGCGTGCTCGTGACTCTTTAGCGCTGCCCACTGCACGCCTTCACAAGTTCGGCTGTTCTCTGAAAGAATCGGTACAGCGTATCTGTCTTTTATTAATATGATAAAACTACATATTTTTTGGAGATATGAATAATGCAATACCACTCTGTAGGTACTCAAGATTAACATGAGACGGTGTTTGTTACAACCCCCTTTAAGAGTTCCTTTTACTGGAACTAAGGGGCCAATCCTAACCCCTGAAAAACAACCCCACACCATAATCCCCCCTCCTCCAAACTTTACACTTGGCACAATGCAGTCTGGCAAGTACCGTTCTCCTGGCAACCGCCAAACCAAGACTCGTCCAACGTCCATCCAGACAGAGAAGAGTCCAGCGGCTGCATCCAACGCTTTGCATTGCACTTGGTGATGTAAGGCTTGGATGCAGCTGCTCGGCCATTGAAACCCATTCCATGAAGCTCTCTACGCACTGTTCTTGAGCTAATCTGAAGGCCACACAAAGTTTGGAGGTCTTTAGCTATTGTTTCTGCAGAAAGTTGCCGACTTCTGCGCACTGTGCGCCTCAGCATTGGACGTATGACACAGTATTTCTATAGGGTTGTATAGAGAATTTTACAGGTTTAATCAGGACAGTCTTGTAAATTCCTTGCATATATTTTAACCACATGAACATGCAATAATCTACCATAATTTAATTGTGGTGTTCTATAAGCTCATAAACTCATGTTGTTTCATTTTGCCCTATGGGACTATGTTGTAAAAACCATTTTATTGACTAATGGATTGCACAGGCTCATTCCAAATCAACACATTTTTATACTCTACATGACCTTGCTTCTACAGACCGGTGGAGTATTTTTGGCTGCAATCTTCTCGGAGTTCCCACCAATTCTGGTATGCTGTGCGTAAGGTGTAATGGCATTAAAGGAACAGGAAAAATCCTGCCCTAGCCGGAACTTCTCAGTTTGAAGACAAAAGCAGTTAATTATGACTTCATACAGTTATGAGTCATATTAGGACTATTGTAAAGAGATTTAAGATACCAGCTCAATGTGTAATATTTATATAATTCATATGCATCAGAGGGAGGGGGGAGGAAATATTAGAGGATGAGAGGATGTAGAGAGGGAAATGGTGGCCCGGGACTGGGGGGGGGGGGGGGGGGGGGCTGAATGTACCCACAGGAAATCACAATTGTGTATGTTCCTCGAGTCACACACACTGCTACTATATGCATGTAATGTACAGTAGGTTATATATGTAACTCAGTAGCTGATTATGAGTCGCTTCTGAGTGCTTTCATATCCATGTCAAACAAGCACCTGTCTCTGAGTTCTTGTCAGAAGCTATAGGTTTGACTAAAATGCTTTCAGGGTGCAATGTATATGTGATCTCCCCTGGGTTTAACGCATTGTTCTTGTGAACACAGGGTCATGGTTTAAGATATAGCTGTTCTTGACCACTATTCACAGCTGTGGCACTTATTTTAGAGCAAAAACCTGCATTTTATTCACTAGATGCTCACAATACAGTATAAAAATTAAGGCATTAAATGCTAATACTAAATGTGCTGCTAATACTATGGGCCAGATTTACTAAACAGGGAAAATTAATGGCGATTCCAAAAAAGCGCCAATGGGAGTGGAAAGTTCTGCACGTGATCTACTGACAACGCACAAATTAAAGAACACAGACACAGCCAAATCATTTCCATAATGACCAATGCAATCTAACAGTTAGTGTCTGGTTTAAGACATGCTTTATTTGGGCGGTAAATAATGGCGCCAACACCAGTAAACTGACAAGCTCAAACCTTTGTAAATCACCTTGCATGATTAATTTAAATACTCTCCTATCATTAAAGTTTGCATCTAAAAGGGAAACTCCTATGGCCTGACAAGCCAGACCCAAATCATGATGTTGGGTCTGGGAACTCACCATTGGCAGGGCTCAATCCGAGGGGCGGGATAAACGGTTGTCTTTCAAATTCTCTCTGCTCGCAATAGGATAGCGCTACAACCAACCAGAGCAGCGAAGAAGGTGAAGTGGAGCTAGTGGATAGATTAAACTTTTGCCGTATCCGGTCGGCAAAATGCTGAACTCATCTTCCTTTCTTAAGAATGACTTCAGTGCCGTTCTTTGTTCTTTTCTCAAAGAAAAGCTTAACTCCAAGTCTTCCAGAGTCACGGACAAAACCGATTCGAAAGACCACTGTTTGCCAGCTTCTTTGTTTACAAGTAGCACGCGGAACCGCCGCAACTCTGCCGCCATTTTGTTAAGCCCGCCCACCAACTCTATACACGATGTGATTATCCTAACCAGAGCTTGGTTTTTCCAGCTCGCAAGCCAACGGAGAGTTGCTAGACTACCCTGGCTGCAAATTAGATTGGCTGCCGCTAGGGTGCATCTAGATTTCTAGGCTAAAACTCCTATGCATAGGCCTATGCAAAAATGTCAGCCGTAAAAATAATATGTCCATGCCATTTCAGTGCAAATTTTTCACTGTGTCTTTAGTAAATCCTCAAAGTAGTTTTTTTAACAGCAAAAGAAGGTTTGCACTGGTGCAAGATGTTCGTGAATCTGTCCCTAAAAGTATTAAAATCAATCTTTTCAGTACAGATATATTTCCTAGGTAAATTAGACTCAATATGTATTACGTCTTATTCACATGCACTACTGTTCAAAAGTTTGGAATCAGTTAAACATTTTTATGTTTCAACGAAGTCTCTTATGCTCACCATGGTTGCATTTATTTGATCGAAAATGCAGTAAGAATGTTAATATAGTAATATACACTCACCTAAAGGATTATTAGGAACACCTGTTCAATTTCTCATTAATGCAATTATCTAATCAACCAATCACATGACAGTTGCTTCAATGCATTTAGGGGTGTGGTCCTGGTCAAGACAATCTCCTGAACTCCAAACTGAATGTCAGAATGGGAAAGAAAGGCGATTTAAGCTATTTTGAGCGTGGCATGGTTGTTGGTGCCAGACGGGCCGGTCTGATTATTTCACAATCTGCTCAGTTACTGGGATTTTCATGCACAACCATTTCTAGGGTTTACAAAGAATTGTTTGAAAAGGGAAAAACATCCAGTATACGGCAGTCCTGTGGGTGAAAATGCCTTGTTGATGCTAGAGGTCAGAGGAGAATGGGCCGACTGATTCAAGCTGATAGAAGAGCAACTTTGACTGAAATAACCACTTGTTACAACCGAGTTATGCAGCAAAGCATTTGTGAAGCAACAACACGCACAACCTTGAGGCTACAACAGCAGAAGACCCCACCGGGTACCACTCATCTCCACAACAAATAGGAAAAAGAGGCTACAATTTGCACGAGCTCACCAAAATTGGACAGTTGAAGACTGGAAAAATGTTGCCTGGTCTGATGAGTCTCGATTTCTGTTGAGACATTCAGATGGTTGAGTCAGAAATTGGCGTAAACAGAATGAGAACATGGATCCATCATGCCTTGTTACCACTGTGCAGGCTGGTGGTGGTGGTGTAATGGTGTGGGGGATGTTTTCTTGGCACACTTTAGGCCCCTTAGTGCCAATTGGGCATCGTTTAAATGCCACGGCCTACCTGAGCATTTTTTCGGACCATGTCCATCCCTTTATGACCACCATGTACCCATCCTCTGATGGCTACTTCCAGCAGGATAATGCAACATGTCACAAAGCTCGAATCATTTCAAATTGGTTGCTTGAACATGACAATGAGTTCACTGTACTAAAATGGCCCCCACAGTCACCAGATCTCAACCCTATAGAGCATCTTTGGGATGTGGTGGAACGGGAGCTTCGTGCCCTGGATGTGGATCCCACAAATCTCCATCAACTGCAAGATGCTATCCTATCAATATGGGCCAACATTTCTAAAGAATGCTTTCAGCAACTTGTTTAATCAATGCCACGTAGAATTAAGGCAGTTCTGAAGGCGAAAGGGGGTCACAGTATTAGTATGGTATTCCTAATAATCCTTTAGGTGAGTGTAGAATAGTTCACCCAAAAATGAAAATTCTGTCATTAATTACTCACCCTCATGTCGTCCCAAACTCATAAGACATTTTTTGATATTCTGAACACAAATTAAGATATTTTTATTGTAATCTGAGAGCTCTCTGTACCTCCATCGACAGTTTCAAGCTCCAGAAAGGTGGTAAAGACATCATAAAAGTAATTAATGTGACTCATGTGACAGTGGTTTAACCTCTTTTTATGAAGTGACATGAGTGCTTTGTTTGCAGAAAAAACCTAATTTACCACTTTATTAACAAAATATTAATATTAAGATGCGCGTTCATGCAACAATGTCTGCTCTCGCGTCAACACATTATGCATGCGTTGTGGTGCTGTCATGTGTCGGATATATGCGTTTTTTTTCTAAATAAAGTGGTAAATTTAGGGGTTTTTTTTGCATACACAAAGCATTCGCATAAAATTTTGATTAAACCACTGGCGTTACGTGGATTAATTTTATGATGTTTTTGCTACCATTCTTGGGCTTGAAAGTTGCGTAGGCTGTCAATAAAGGGACAGAAAGCTCTCAGATTTCATTAAAAAGATCCTCATTTGTGTTCAGAATATCAACAAAAGTCTTACGACATAAGGGTAAGTAATGATAGAATTTCATTATTGGGTGAACTAACCATTTTTAATAATGGTAATAAGTAATATAGTGATATTCTATTTTATTATATAATGCAATTTATTCCTGTGATGGCAAAGCTGTCATTGCTTCAGTGTCACATGATCCTTCAGAAATCATTCTAATATGCTGATTTGCTGCTCAAGAAACATTTCTTATTATTATTAATGTTGAAAACTGCTGCCTAATAATTTGGTGGAAACCGTGATACATTGTTCAGGATTCTCAAAAGAACAGCATTTATTTGAAATATAATTTTTTTGTAATATTATAAATGTATTTACTGTCACTTTTGATCAGTTTAATGTGTTCTTGCTAAATAAAAGTATAATTAAAAAAAAAAAAATTATCTTACTGACCCCAAACTTTGTGGACTGATTACAGTAGCATGATTCTGTAGCTCGAACAGTAGCGTGTGGCACTAGCAATGACAGGTTCATTGGTTTGCTTAAGGCATGAACTGATAAAATGTTGAACGTAGTCGTCTTAAAAGTGTGACTGACTTGCAAGATCAGGTATACTGCGCTATAATCTGCTTTGCATAATTAAGTGCTAAAACAACGCTAATAAACGCACGCTTAAATAGGCGCCATCCACGGTGTGATTCCTTCTTAGTGAATTCCCTAAATCACCTGACCCGCTCTTTGGGCTCTACCTTTTTTGTCACTTGTCCCACATCCTGTGTGTACATATTAGGGTTGCAATGTCCCAGAGAAACGCAAAGGGAACACAATGCTGAGAAGGCCTTGCCTCTTTCCCTATTGTGGCCTCGTTAGGGAAATGAAAGGGGTGTTCCGTCTATACTGACCCTCCGATGTTTTTGCCAGTCCCTGCGTTCAACGATTGCCTGGGAATTATTTCGTTTATCAGCACTATTGTTGCCGGCCATGGTATATCTCAATAATCTATCTATTGCACAAATTACAGTCGGATTGCGGGGCCTGCGGCAGGATATTCAACTCACTGAAGTGGAAACAATAGGAAAGAGTCATTCTATCTTAGTCATTAGCGCTTTTATGAAGGGGCTATTTAATTGGCCACAATAGTTTCGTGTGAGAGTCGTCCCTTAACAGAAGTTCACAATGCTGCGAGGACCTGTCTGGCCTTTTCACAGCTGATCGTTCTCATCCTTCAGGCCCTCCCTCTTCAACCCCTTCCCCCTACCGTTCCCTTCACATCCCCATCTCCTCACAGCTTGCCTCTCTTATCTGCAGCCTCCAGACAGCTGTGTGTGTCATTGTGTTTGTCTGCACTGACTGTGCGATGAACATGGGTACGAATGCACGCATTGACTTGGAAGCAGTGAGTGTAAGCGATTTGGTCACAGGCCGCATAAGTGCAACGGGTCTTGATGTGGTTTGCATATAAGGCCATTGAACAGGCGTGGACTAACTAAATATTGAATTTCTTGAGAAACCACCAAGATCTTACTCATTGTGTTTGGACACAGCTGATTTGACTGTTTACAGTGAGTATGGGAGGTTGTGCAATGAATGATCGAGCAAACAATTATACTGTATGCGCATGATCTAAACCGGACTCGAATTTTATCAAAACAATGGATCCGCTGATGACAATTACTCTCAGCATCGTCTGTGTACAACGTGCAATTCAAATATTTAAATTCAAAAGCTTCGCTTTTGGAATGTTTACGCACTTGTGATTTGGTTGGAATATGGGATGCAGCTTGCTGGTGAGAAACATCCTGTTTACTGTGGCCTTCCTGGCTCAGGGATCATCTTTGACATCACTTTATTGTCTATAGCTGTATTCAAGGTAACCACTCATAGGGGTCACTGTCTGATGCTTTTCCTGATTTTAACGCATATAGGCGGTTTGAAACCAGAAGATAGATACCAGAAGAGTGGTTCTCAGTTGTTTTTTCTTCACAACACAGCATTAGATATCAAGTGTAGGGTGAATTCAGGTTGATTGGGACAATTTTTGCCATTGAGATTTTGATTTTGCCAAGTTCTTTGTAAGCAAAAATGTATTTAAAATGTAATTAATAATTAATTAATTATAAATATTAATAAAATAATATCATGTTCAATCAATTTCATGCTCTCAATAGCCAACAATGTGACACAAATCATGTTGCAAGTGCACCCGTATTTAATGTTAAAGTAGCCTGGATTTTTTTTCTTGTGTATGTGGGCATGTCAAGCAAACTTTCCATGTTGGCATCTATCTAATGAAAAAAATTGTGCCAAAATACTTTACAGAACTCTTGGCCTTTGACGTTAAAAACAAAATATTAAATGTGGGAAATGGTTTCCTCTACTTTTTAAAGTTGATAAGCCTATTTATTTTGCTATCCCAACAATGCACAATTTATAGTCAGTTGCATTTTATTATTTGCAATATGAAAAAGGGCAATAATTATTTCCCTTCCAAACCAGACACGTTTTGACCCACCGGATGAGAATAACAGCACTAGAACAGGCCATGTTTATTTTTTGTGGTTTGATGAATTGGCAAAATATGCTATATATAATTACATTTTTGTGTTTTATTTTTGTTGGCTCACAATTTATCCAATTTAATAGTTATGAAAAAATGGTTTAATCATAAACAGTTATGATTCAAATCAATCACCACATTATTTGAGCCCCCCTGGAGCCATAAAATACAACAGGCCATGGCATTTAATCATACTTTTCATAGGGCTCTTGTCACTTTTGCTTTTGGAATGCGTGTCAGAATCCCTGAAAATATTGCACAAGGCACGAATAATTTCATGGGAAGGTACTCGCATGCTCTAGCACACCACACCACACCACACACACGCACACGCACACGCACACGCACACACACGCACACACACACGCACGCACGCACGCACGCACGCACGCACGCACGCACGCACGCACGCACGCACACACACACACACACACACACACACACATGTTAGGTTTCCATGTTTTATGAGGACATTCCATAGCAAGGATTCTGGATATTGTCATCTTTCTGGGGACATTTTGTCCTGTTAATTTAGGGGTTTACCTTTTACCTGAAAAAAACAAACAAACAAACAAACACACGCACGCACGCACGCGCACACACTCACACACACTCACACACACTCACTCATTTTGCAACTTTACTTGATCTTTATCTTGTCCAAATTAGTGGTCTTCACAAAAGTTGTGAAATCATCTGATGTCAGATAATATGAATAATAATAATGAAGTTGTGTTAATCCTAAGAGCATTAAGAAGCCTCTCGTACCTTGTTTCCATGCAACGTTGAGTCAGCTTCCTCTACTGCCTTATTCCACCTCCTTTCCCCCTCCTCCATCTCCTAGTGCCGCTTCCTGTGTGTTATGTTTTTGAGAAGCTTCACATCCTTACACTTTGACCATTAGGTCCTGTTACTAACACAGGAGGTTGCGTACAGGAACATCTGCGTGATGATTATTTTGAGCCCTCACATGAGGGCTCTCCTTTATTGTGCAGAGCGCTGGATGTGATGTTCTGTGTTTCTCACTCTCATCACCTGCTGCCTACCACGTTAGCGCTGTCTGTTCTTTAGCCTCACGGTGTGGCGCTACAGTGAATCTTATAGCCTTCAAAAAGCAGCGTGAGGAATGGTAACAATCACAGGCCCACAGAGGACAGATTCCCCCTGCACCACCATCACCAAATTTTAGCAAAGCAGTATAACACCTCCATAACCCCCACACATGAGAACACTCGCGAACACAGAAAACACATGGTGCTTTTGGCTGCCCGTGTGAACATACAAAGGGGTGTGTTTGGGGGTGCATTAACGGCAGGCAGGCTGGCACGGGTCCTATTCTGTGTTTCACACATTTCAACGCTGATGTATTTGCTCTCATAAGCTCCTGTCTTTCCCAGCATCTGTCGCTGTGTGATTCTTATAAAGGGACTATTGTGCCATCCATCCATCCATCCATCCATCCATCCAATTCTGTAACACTTTATTTTGATGGTCCCTTTTAAACATTCTGTTGACTATAAGTAA
Organism: Gobio gobio; assembly: GCF_949357685.1. NCBI lineage: Eukaryota > Metazoa > Chordata > Actinopteri > Cypriniformes > Gobionidae > Gobio > Gobio gobio. Next base: position 22,347,655 of record NC_137105.1, read on the forward strand.
CTTTGCAACTACTACATGTCAACTAACTCTCAAAAGAGTGTTAGTAGAGTATTAGTAGACTGGAATGATTAGAGTTAGTGGAACAAGTTGACATGCACTCGCAAAGTTACAAATGGCTCGTTTCAACCAAGTGGTACGGTTCAGTACAGTACGATTTGGGACCATAAACCCTGATCCGTCTTGCGTTTCCACCACCAACAGTACCCTTATGATAGGCGTAGGTGTAGCGATCAACGCCATTCTCGCGTGAAGAAGAAAGCGACACCGTAAACAACAATGGAGGACATACAGCAGATCTTGTTCTTGCTTCTCAGCATGTGTCTGTTTGTCACAAGAGGACGACACGCTTTATTTGCGCCAAGGCTGCAGGCTGCAAGGAATATCACAGCCGAAAAAGCACACGCAAGTGACGATTCTCTGTCAACCAATCAATGTTCTGCAGTGAGTCTAGCTTCACCTTTTAGTACCGGACTACTGTGCTAGGTACCCCAACAGAAGGGTGCCAAAAAAGTGCCACTGTACGGTTTGGAATTAGGGTACTATTCACAACTTGTGGAAACAAGCCATTGTAGTCAGTAGAATGTCTGTTGGGGGACCATCAAAATAAAGTGTTAGCATATATTAAGCAGACAGTTTTTTACTAATACTCTAACACCATGTCTACACCTGACGCGACCGTTGATGCATCGCGTTGTCTACACTGGACGCGGCAAAACGACCATTGCAAAGCATTTGTCCTCCATGTCACTACGTCATAAATAGAATGAGGCATCAGTTTACTGTCGGGTATTTGTCGTGTTGCGTTGCGGCATGACGACATCACTGATTATAATGGGTAATATTGTCATGAATTCAATCGTTTTAGGTTAGGCACTAGTGTGTATGTTTGTTTATGGGGGAGTCATCTTCTAGAAATGTGATAATGGGATGTGATGTGTCACATAATATATGATTCGGGATCATATTGTGACTTTTCTGTTGTTTATTTTGCTGTTGAGCCCATTGCCATTTGATCCAATTTATCAGAACAGACAAATTATCTTCTCATTTTGATCAGTTTTCACAAATCCAATATTTAGATTGGTTGCTTATTAATCTGCAGCAGTATGATGGATCCTGGGCAGATGGCTGTATGATTTTATTATTTCCCAGTTCATTGCCATACTGGTGCAAATACAGAGAGGCTTGGCTGTGGTGTGCAGTTCTGGCAGAGATGTCAGCTCAAGGTCGAACTCAGCCTCATTTGCTTCTCATTAAGCGGTTCCAGGCATGCTTAGCCATGCCCAGTTCCACTTTATTTCCCCCTATTAGAAATTATATTTGCATGGCAATGGCACATGGGGGGGTGGGGGGTAATTTTGTTGTTTTTACGATGGGAAGAAGGGACTTCGTATTTAGCAAGGCATAGGAGCCATTGGAGGTCCTCAAAGATAATGAGGTGTGTTTAATCGCTGCTCTGCGTACCACCTTCCTGGAAGTCAAGCACCTTTCCCACAGACTCAGACTGAGAGGAACGTTACCATGGATACATAGACTCACAGCGACATGTGACCGTTGGTCAATACAGGTCTCTCACTTTTTCTCCGTTCATATCCCGCTCTCTATTTCCTCTGCTCTCTTTTCCCTCCCTCCATTCCCAGCCTTACCTCTGAGCCTGGGAGCGGAATTCTGGGAACATTTTTCCATGTGAAACGCCGAGCACCAGTCGAGGGGTGTGACGCCACTGCATTGTTTCAGCCGGTGAAAAGAGGAACCGCGCGCGATGAGGCCAAATCCTGTCCACTCCAAAAAAACAGCCACTTTCTCACACTGGCTTCCTTCCTCGCTGGACAGCTCAAAACAATCCCATAGTCGTAGGGCCCGAGGAGTGTGAACGAGGAATCAGCCGCACAGAGAGCAAAAGGGAAGCGGGCCTTTTTCTATCGGTTTATGCAGACTGTTTATGAGCCATTGAAAACAAACAAAGGGGCAACACTACTCATGTCCCCCCTCAACAGCCGCCAACTGACACCCACACAACAAAGAGTGAACGGGCATTATATCACCGTGAAACAACTAAACCGGTGGGCTGCTGGATATTTTTTTGCACTCAAGCTGTCTTGTTGCAAAAACAATGAAAAATCCTTATCATGAAAAATGGTTGGCTGTTCCTGAGGGCAGCCTTTTTTCTGCCTTTTCAGTGTTCAGCTAAAATAATATATATTGTCACCTGGGAAGTTTCCAGAGATGTAACTTTCTCTGTGCATGTTATTTCTCTTGACCTATTTTGTGTTTTTTTTTTTCCTTCTTTTTTTAAAAATATATTTTTTTTTTATAAAATGTAAAAAAAAAAAATTTCTTCCATTCATTCTTACTAATGAAACTTTATTTTTTAAATAAATTTTATTGGTACCTTTTATAAAAATCACCTTTTTAGTCAAGGATCTGATCCATTAGGTGTCAAGGCAATAAACTTCACTCTCTTATTATAATGTTTTACCTTTTTTTTCTGGTAAAACACATCTGTAAGAATGCTTGTGGTATTCTAGCAATGATTAAAAGTGGGGGCTGGAGGGGTCTGCGGATCCAATCAACGGCATGAGGTATTCCTGTTCACTTGCATATGAGCTCAGGAAAACGTCTCATCTGTGAGGTTAGATTCAGCTGCGGTGGTCTGTCTTCAGTTGTAGAGCTGTTCTCAGGTCAGGAGTTTAACGAGTTCCAAATGTGTGCATAAGGCCATGGAGAGGCTGCATACGTGCCTCCCCTTGCGATGACTCAGATAGCCCCCCTCAAATCCTCCCTATCATCATCCTATTGTTTTATTCTGCAATGCATTCAGCACGTATGGACACCACACTGAGCTTTTCCGGCCCTATATATATATATATATATATATATATATATATATATATATATATATATATATATATATATATATATATATATATATATATATATATATATAGTTTGGAGTCAGTATGAGAAATTAATACTTTTAGTCAGCAAGGACTAAATTAAAGTGATCAAAATGTATCAAAGTAATTTATCAAACTTAGAATAAAACTTTCTATTCATTTATCAGTTTCCATATTAATCAATAATATATATCCAATATGAAACAGCAACTTTTTTCAGCAATTATAATAAGAAATGCTACTTTACGACCAAATCAGCATATAAGAATGATTTCTGATGGATCATGTGACACAGAAGACTGGAGTAATGATGCTGAATATATTTGTATACCATAGGCATTCATGATCCTAAGGGTGGCTTGATGCAATGGGCTTGATTCAGCAATTTAAAAACTAAGGTTCACGGCTGCAGGGCTCCTGAAAAGTGTCTATATTAAGAGCAGATGAGCTTGGGACCTTGAAGAAGAGTCCAGACCAAGTTTTTCTTTTTCTGAAAGTAAATGCTTGTTTACACTATGTAGCCTATATAGAAACAGAATGGGTGAACAAAAACAAAAACAGCCGGGGTTGTGCGGCGTTTCCTGGCCTGTGTGCGTGCACTGTCCTTCGTCTCGCCCTGCCCGAGGATGCTGTTCCTTTAACAGCTCCGCTCAAACACACACACACACACAGAGGCTGGGAAAAGCCTAGTCTGACATGGCCGAAGAAGGGAGCGAGTTTGGAGGAAGCACCTGTTCTTCCGCGGCCGCTGCTGCTGCGTTTATCTGACCCCAGTCACATCAGGTGGCTTCCTGGTTTGCGTCAGTTGCTTCTCCCTGAGGCCTGACTGTCATTGGGCAGCTCTGGCTCCTCCTCTTCCTGTTGCCGCCATGCTCATTGATCTTGAGAGCTTTGTTGCTTCCTAGTTTCTCAGTGGACAGCAAATTGGTGGGTCTTTGGACCTGACTGATGGAGTTTCTCATCAGTGGAAAGCCAAGCTCTGACATTTGCAAATACACAAGCACATGCACACAAACAAACCCCCTCAGATTGTGAGATTGTCTAGTTTCCTTGTTTACATGTGTATATATAAATAAATATGTATGAATGGAAGAGCTAATTTAAGAGGGTGAGAGAAATTCATTAAACACACATACAGTACACTTGCTCAACCGCATTGATGTTTACCAGCAGAGCTGTTTCTCAGTTAATGTGACACAGAACATTTGGGAAATTAAATGATGGTTGGAGAGCAACAGCAAACACACCATTTCCTACACGCATACAGCTCACAACATATGCTGGCTAGTTTTTATGAGCCGCTTTTCAAGGCCATTGGGTTGTTGGGTGAAACAAACACTTGGATCTTGCAGGCAAACACAGAGGAAAAGTAGACGGAGAGAATTTGTGAACCCTTTGTAAATACCTGGATTTCTGCATTGATTATTCATAAAATGTGCTATTGTAATTTAACTCACTATTACTATATCGCTATAGATGAAAATAATCTGACTAAACTACTAATGCACATTTTTTAATGCACATTCACAGTGAATGGTGTAGAAAGTAAGTGAACCCTTAAATTTAGTTATTTTAAATCCAGTTATTTTCAAAGGGCTGACAAACGTATTCTTGTAGAAGACATACGATATAACAAAGTGCGTTCAAGCTACAGAATGTTTTTGTGTATTTAGTAGAGTTAGTCTTCATCTGTTTATCCGAGTATACATGACATGATACATGTAATAAAATATTTTAATTAAATACATAGTCGACGTAGTGCATCACCTCTTTCTTTCCAAACACACAACACTATAAGGCCAATTGTAGAGAGATGAACATGTTTACATGCCAGTGTTAATTTAAATAAAGCTGAAATAAAATAAAATATTAGAAGAAAAACTAAAAGGCAGGGTTGGCAATTGTGAAGAGGCTAGCGATAGCAAGCTAGCTTTGAAAGCATAAGATCTCACCCTCCCTTCAGAGCTCTTTCCAAAGCCACGCCTCCTTCAAAACAAATGAATGCGCACAGCAGAGTCTAAAATGACCACAAAGCACAGTTAAATTACCTCAAAGCACATAACATTACAATAATAATGAATCTAAACAACTTACAGAGCTCTTACTTACAGTGACGCATTGCTGCCACATACATATAATTTTTTCCACTCAATTATGTCGTAATAACGAGATGTTATGCCATTTTAACGACATACTTTTCTCCTACTAACGAGATGTTATGTCGTTAAAACGACATATTTTTCTCGTCAAAACGACATGTATTTTCTCCTAATAAGGACGTGTTGTATAGTGATGTATGTATATATGTCTGTATCCACATTATTATAGAGAATTCATATAGCCTATGTGCCTTTGTCACACTTGTTTGAATAGCAGAAGCAAGCTCAGCGTAATATAGGCTCTTCCACTGCCTGTATCAATGGCAGTGCCCATAGCACGAAATTTAAATGTAATTTATTGATAGCCTACAGTTCATAACAGATAGCCATGGGTAAGGTGCCATGCATGGACCACTCATGATTAGCCTGGATACAGACATATACACACATCACTATACAACACATGTCCTTATTAGGAAAAAATATGTCTTTTTAACGAGAAAAATATGTCGTTTTAACGACATAACATCTCGTTATTATGAGAAAATGATGTCGTTAAAACGACATATCTCGTTATTACGAGAAAAGATGCCGTTAAAACGACATAACATGTTATTATGAGAAAAGATGTCGTTAAAACGACATAATTGAGTGGAAAAAATATGTATGTGGCAGCAATGAGTTACCGTACTTACTTGTACCACCTGACTGCTGCAGATTAATTTCGACGTTGATAGTGCTGACATAGAAACGCATAAATCCGAGTCTGAGGACGTGAGGACTGAGAACAACTCCAGGTAGAATGTCACGGGTTGCCATCTAGTAATTACAGTTATGACATGGCATGAATGCAGCATAAGCTCGTTGTTTTGGTTCAGGAGGAACTGTAAAAGGCGGCTACTTTGTTTACGAAGCTCGGTGACTGTCTACAGTCTTACAGAACTTTTACAGAACATGGTTTGTCCAGTCATGTAATGGTTTAGGGTTAGGGTTAAATGATAGGACCAACATATATATATATATATATATATATATATATATATATATATATATATATATATATATATATATATATATATATATATATATATATATATATATATATATATATATATAAAAACTAAAATTAAAATGAAAGCTGAAAATATTAAATATAAACCAAATACTAATAAGCACTATAATAGTAAATAAATATTACTAAAATAACACTGTTACGTGCCAAATTAAGCATTATCTAGGTTTGTTCGCCCGGCTTTTATGGATGATGTTTTAAAAAGACAAATTATTGCCTGAAATCATAGTGTATGTAAACACATGTAAATCCTGACCTCACAAAAACTCCACGAGGTTGATTGACAGCTCACTCAACTGCACTATGAGTAGGCAAGGCAAGGCAAGGCAAGTTTATTTGTATAGCACATTTCATACACAGTGGCAATTCAAAGTGCTTTACACAGAAATGAAGTTAAAATAGTCATAAGTGAATAAAATAAAAATATATATAGTATAACAGTTATAATAGGAATTAAAAGGAAATAAAAACAAAGATGAAATCCCCTATCTGGGGTGGAAGAAAATGGAGAGTCAGGTTTACTTTAAAAATATTTGTCAGGTAACTGTGCGTTTAGACAGTACCCTTACAGACAAATCTTCTTGGCCTAACTTGAGGGCGTTCTCTAGATGTTTTACCCGCCAGAGCAGATCTAAACGGGTCTTCCTCGCACCGGAGGGAGTACTCCAAAAATATTTGTCAGGTAACTGTGCATTTAAACATTACCCTTACAGACAAATCTTCCTGGACAGGAACACCAGGGCTATCTCTACTTTGTTCGACCGTCAGAGCGGATCTACACGGTCCTTCCTCTTACCACCAAGGCTATACAGATCTATCCGTCAGAGCAGATCTAAACGGATTGTCCTCGCACCGGAGGGATTTCGATTTTTCGCTCCCCCGTCTCTCAACCTCTTCCACCCAGACAGCCTTAACAAAATAAAAAATAATAAAAAATAAAAAGTACAATTAAAAAATAAAAATAAAACAGGGTTAAATTGAAACACATAATTAAAGTGCAAGCAGTTCGGACAAAGCACAGAGCTTATTGAGTAAATGCATAAGATAAGGTGCAATCAGTCGGACGTACAGTGGCACAGCTGATTTAGTAAATGCACAGCTAAACAGATGTGTTTTGAGTCTGGATTTGAAAGTGGCTACTGTTGGAGAACATCTGATCTGTTCAGGAAGCTGGTTCCAGCTACGGCTGGCATAATAGCTAAAAGCAGACTCTCCTTGCTTTGAGTGAACCCTTGGTATTTCTAATTGACTTGAGCCTGATGATCTGAGTGATCTGTTGGGTTTGTATTTAATCAGCATCAGTGATGGGCAGTAACGCGTTAGAAGTAACGCATTACTGTAATCCGATTACTTTTTTCAAGTAACGAGTAAAGTAAGGGATTAAAATTGCAAAAACGGTAATTAGATTACTGTTACTTTCCCGTAAGCAGGCTGCGTTACTGCGTTAACCGTGATTGTGTTTCATGAGACTGTCCCGTGGCGTGAGTCGTGACAATGACGTGTGAGCGCCGCTACGTCAGTCAGTGGTAACAGCGACATGTGTAGTGTTGAACAAGACAACATGGAGCGCGGGAGAGAGCTGGACCATTCAGCGTTTAATGCTTGGAAGTACCGACATTACTTTGAGTTTGCACAGAAATGTTAAACTTACTGAAAAAACCCATGAACCCCCAAATGACATGACCACCGCGGCAACATCCAATTCAACCGGGCGAACCTCCGACGGCCCCTCTCCTGCTAAACAGGTGAAACTAGACTTAAATCTAAAAGCAACAGCACTTAATGCTGATGAACTGAAGAAGCTTGTCGCTGGCTATATTGTCGAGGACATGCTGCCAATTTCCACTGTTGACTCTGAATCGTTCCGACGCATCATAGAAAAAAATACCGACCAAACACGGTGTTAAGCTGCCGCAGAGAAAGTCATTTGCAGCATACCTTGAGAGAGAATACGACATAATGGACGCTAATTTGAAGGCTGCACTCGGAGATGTAGAATTTGTTTCCACCACTGCTGACATCTGGACGGTGAATAACAAAAGTTTTATGGGTGTAACAGTTCACTGGATTAATTCCACTTTTCAGCACAACTATAATTTGTAATACAGTCAGGAGAGACTTTCATTTTAATTATTTTATTGCTGTATTTTATTTACATCTAAGGAAGGATTTTACAAAAAAAAATATTTTTATTTTTTATGCAGAAATATAAGTTAACAGAAGAAGGACTTTATTTCATTAAAATATGGTGGAATGTGCAGAAAATAGGTTTAAATGTTCAACAATTTTCTTCAAGTCTGAGAATGTTGCATTTAATTTAATTTTAGCTTGATGCAATATGCATAAAGTTTAAATATTGAAACTAATAAAACAAGTTTAAAAAATGGATGTTTCATTTGATTCAATTTAAGATGATGGAATATGCAGAAAGAATAGTATTAGGCTGAAATGTCTATTGCTTTATAGCGTATTCAGGTCGTGCATCATGTTTTGAAAAATAACTTAGTAAGTAACTAGTAAAGTAATTAATTACTTTTGAAAATAAGTAATCAGTAAAGTAACTGGATTACTTTCTTGGAGAAGTAATCAGTAATCAGTAACTAATTACTATCTCCAAGTAACTTGACCAACACTGATCAGCATAGACAAATATGGTGCCTCCCTTTGTGGCACTGAAGTGATTCCTCTCTAGTAAAATCCCAAAAGGAAAGTTTTCCTTTAATCACTTAAGGTATGGATCTTTTAATGGATGGCATTTTATAGTCCCTAACAGGAAGTATTTTCCGGAGAACACGATTGTGTGGCTATATTGATTACTGTGGAGGTCAGATGCGATGAATGGGATGACATTTGCAATGTGTCTCTCTTTATTTGCGATTTTCCTTTCTTGGCTTGCTATGCATACTGACCTGTAATGTGAAAATCATTGTTTTCTGACTTCTTTTCATTCTTTTCCTACTATCAGCCCTACTTACTAAGACATGGAAAATCCAAAAGATCCATATCAATCATCTTTTTACTAGAATGTTTGTTATCTCACTTCACAACAACTGTAGAAATGTCAGACTGAAACCTCTACATCTTATCTCCTTTATCAGGAAGAGTGTATTCACGTCATGGCTCTGGGTTTTGTAAGATGCATCAAACATGGAAGTTATTCCACAGCGTCATCTCTCATCCTGTAAATGCTGCTTCCTTGTGTCTTGTTTTCCAGCAGGTGTTTCTCCAGAATTACTCCACCCCTTCCCTTCAAAGCCTCATAACATGCCGTCTTTGTTATGTCTGTTTAGGTCGTTTGTTTGTGGGCCCGTCTCTTGTTCTGCCCTCTCTCAGATGAAGAAAATACCAAACATAATGACACTGGGTAATTGCAAGGTAATTTCCTGTTTAATGACTCTGCGTTTGATGACTTTTGTTGTAGTAAATGGCATAGGCTCTAATGGTCCTCTTCTGCAGATGAAGGTCCAAACCAGATCATTCATGTTACTGGAGGGCATTTGGTCTGGTTGGGCCAAATTCGGGACTAATTTCTAAGCGACGATTGCCTCTTGACTCTGTCTCAGAGGTTCTCCGATGCTCGTCTTTTGTGGTTCCAATAGGAAAAAATAGACTCTTCATGAACTTCTCCATCCCGCCCATCAGCTGTGCTTCTTCATTGACAAAGCCACGCTGGTGGGCGTCGAACCAGCCATGCTCTTTGTGAATGAGTTTCTGAGGATGCTGTGGCCTTAAAGCTGGTTCAATAGCTGCTTTCCTGCCATTACCCCCTTCCCCCATCCAAACCTGGCCTTTCCCTCTGTCTCATTTCCTTTCTGTGAGTGCCACGTTTTGTGGGGGTCCGATAACAGGGGCACAGTTCCCATGGATATCCCCTATGGGGGGAGGGAGTGATGTTGGCCAGGGCACAGATAGAAACAGTCACTACATATATTATATTGAACACACAGATTGGCTGTGAAAGCAACTTAACTCTCATGCTCTAGTGCCAGTTACACCAAATATAACTAATAGCAACACAAAAATGAAAACATTCACCGCTTCACATAAAATAGATTATATATTCCAGATGTGCTTTTTACAGTCTACTTCACTTTAATGCTGTAATACAGTTGCATTGTTTAAGTCAGGGGTTTTCAATCATTTAAATGCCATGTCCTCAAATACGATCATACTCCTGACCCCATCCTAAAATTGAAAAGTCAACTTTATATTGTCATGTATAAAGACCCAGTCTATACAGTAAAAATGTATAAATGTCTGAAATATTATTTGGAAAATAATTAGTTCTTCGCATTAAAAACATTAAAAAACTTTGCTGTCTATCTGTTGCTCTGTTCAAAAAATACAATTAATAGTGCTTTAATAGAATAATAGCATACAATAGTTCAATTAATAACCATAAAATAGCCAATTATTTTTTATTAAACTGAACTGTTTAGTATTTAGTGAAATCTCTCCCATCTTTGATTTATTTTTTCATTGTATGTTGCACTGCATTCTGGGATTACCTTCTCCACAAATGATCCATGTTATAATTGATCTAAAACAGCTTTTTTGCTACCTTAAAATGCTGATAGGTTTTGAAAAGCATGTCTGTCTGTCTATCTGTCTGTACAATGGAATGACATGATTAAATGTCGTCATTGTGCCTAAAATGTATATATACACAAAAGCAAACGCCACTTAGTTTGTTTTCTTAGGAACCACGTGAGTCCGCATGAAACTGCCAAGGGACAGGGAGTGGATATGCCCTCCGATATAGACCAGGGCCCTTGCCTGTCAACAAACCAAAACCAAGCTTTGTTTCTGGCTCTAGTTATAGTCTCTCCGTATTTCTTTGACATCAGCAAGCAGTTTCCTTCTTTTTTTTCATTCCAGACATCATAACCCCAGGAGCACAATGGGACGATTTCCCCCTACTTTTTGTTTTATCTCATAATACATCTCTCTCCACTGTTTCTGTAATTGCATCATAGTTGTATAACACCTTGCAGTACTGCTTAAAGGCTAAATTCCAGATAATCAACAGAGGTTCATTAGGGGGCTCCTAGGGTAGCATCTGAAACCCCCTGAGGACAATTATGAATCACAGGGTATAAGACCTCCTCTGCTTTTCTAAATTCTTGCATGTGCAGTCTTGTCTAGATCAGTGCACACTGGACTTCTTGTAAAGTAACACTAAAACAGGACGTAGTTCTTTGGAATCTTGTATAGAAATACCACAGATGTGCTGTACGTGATGAACTACCAGGAAGGCCTCTATGTTTTAACCCACGAACATGAGTTTAGTTAAACAACTAGGCCCGGTTTCACAGACTGGGTTTAGATTAAGCCAGGAGTAGGCCTTAGTTAAAGCTACACTATGTAACTGTTCCGTCCACTAGAGGTTGCCTGTTCAAAACAAAGGTGTAGTTTGATAACGCCACGTTTGAGCGCAGAATCTTGGGACGTGGTCTTTACCTCACAGGCGGTGGAAAAGAGTCAGGATAGGACTCGGGCAGAAATCATGTTCATGGATGCGATTATTAACATTACTGTAGAATGAAGCAGAGCAGGACCGTGTGTTGTGGAGCTGAGCAAGGCCGCAGGAGCGATTGAAGAGCAGGTCTGTTATTATGGCATAGTCGCCGGCGGGACTTTTATTATGACACGGTCGCCGGCACCACTTCCTCTTTTCCAGTCATGAGTATGAGGTAACGCAACTCTGTTTATCGTATTAGATATATCTGCGTGTGTTGAAAAGGAAGTTATGACGTTCGCTCTGCGGCTGCTATGACACTTGTTCACACTGAAGAGAGAGTACAGCATTTCTGCTAAATAAAACTGGAAACCGAGGGTAACGCAGATATGACGCAATCGATAGGCGACTCCCTCACACGCATAGCTCACACATCCCGGTTCCTTGGTTAAAATAGCAATTTCTCACGATTTACAAATAGTTGGAAACATTTGGGATATTCTAAGTACTCAACTGAACAAAATATATAACACTGGCCTAGTGTTTTTTGGATATTTTACTGCAAAAATCTTACATAGTTCACCTTTAAACTAGCACATTTAAATAGCTTTCATAAACGTGTCTTAGAAACCAAATTCACTGGTTTTGTCTTGAGACAAAACAATTGTGTTATTCTTTTTTTTTTTTTAATACTTTATTTTAAGGAGTTTAAACACAGAATAAACAACACTGGCACGGACTACACACACAAATAAAAAAAATACAAAAAAAAAAAAGCTGCATAACAGTCAATGTGCCTAGAAGGGATGTTCAGCTTAAACCTCAGAGAAGTCACCGGGGGGCGGCTGAGCGGCTGAGCGGCTAAATTGTCCAAATGTTCAAGAAATGAACCCTAAACAGCGGAAAACGTTTCAATAGAATAAATCCTCAAAGTCTTTCCATCTGTATAACAGAGATTATGTCCATATTCCACATCTGGAAGGAAGGGGGTGAGGGTGATTTCCAATTCTTAAGTCTCTTAGCCACGATCAGACTGTTGTAATGCTCCTGAAAGGTAAGAGGTGCACTGTGAGAGGCCAAAAACTTCAAGTTCAGCATCCGGTGGAAGAGGCTTATTGTAAGCCTTGGAGAACCAGTCAAAAATGCTTGACCAAAATCCAGACAGTAAAGGGCAAAACCAGAAAGCGTGCGAAGCTGTATCCTGCGCCACCTTACACCTGTCACACATTGGTGAAACAGAGGGGAAAATTTTATGCAGTTTGGCTGTAGTGTAATGTAAGCAGTGAACAATTGAATTGGATCAGTTGGTGTCTGATGTTGACTGAGCGCCTGTATCGTAGCCAAGCACTTTGGAGAGCTCAACTCCCAGGTCTTCCTCCCAGGCCTCTTTAAATCTTACAGTAGGGGCTGCAACACAGGTTTCAAATAAACAAACAAACTTAGAAATAAGATGCCAGAGCCAGGAGGATTAAAAAAAAAAAAAAAAACATCAGAAGAGACTTGCTTCTCCGGGAGGAGAAATCTAATTTCTCTCTTAAGGTTATTTGATGATTAAGTATGATCATGATGATTAAGAGGAAAAAACAATTTTATGGACATATTTTAAGATATGTCGGTGCAAGTTGCTTTCAGTTAAAACATGGTAAGCCAGCGTTCTGACATAGCACTTCGAAAGCCTGCACTGTATTTACTTCGTCAACAACGTAGGAGACTGGCACAGACGAGAAGAGATTGTTGAATAAAGTGTTTTTTGTTTTGTTTTTTTGCACACAAAAAGTATTCTCATCGTTTCATAAAATTAAGGTTGAACCACTGTAGTCACATGGATTAATTGATCAATGTCTTTACTACCTTTCTGGAGGGGTCAGGAGCTTGCGGATTTCACAGACAACAAACTTTTGAATAGTAGTATGATTATGATGGCAAAAATAAAATAAACAAGAAAAATTTGTATCCTACCATGGCACAATAATGATCAGATGGTTATACCATGGTAGTGAATTATTTAGATATACAAACATTTACATGGTATGCTTAGGTACTTAAACATATATAATGAAATTACATTGTCCAAAGCATGGCATTAGAGGCATGTCCAAAAGCCATGGTAATGCCATGTAACTTTTTAAAATATTTTTGTTAGTGATGGCTAAGTAGACTGCAATCACACTGAACACTGAAGACAACATCTTACACAGCAAGACAAGAGGACAAACCTGTGATACTGACAAAATCAGACTGTAGATGATGTCAGATATGGAAGTAATGTCATTTATGCAAAATTTTTGTGTTGAAACAGAGAAGGGTAATTCATCCTCCTGTCTAATATTAGCAAAACCAGTGAACCTCTCTCTGCATTCCTCTGTATGGCGCAATGTCAAGAACAATAAAACCATCCATTCAAAACGCTTTTTCAGCTTGGATCTATTATTACTGGCAAAAGATCTCATGGCATTCTCAGAAAAACATGAATGTGGGTTCACATGAGGTCATGTGAGCAGAGGGTGTTTTTTGCTTTGTTGAAACCCAAAGAGTGATCAGCAATCAGGTGGACAACTGTACTGGGATTTTATTTAAAATGTCTTTTTTTTAATATATATATTTTTTTTTATAAATGTGAAAACAGTACTGAAGACTATTGGTTATGACTATAACAATTTCACATTGAGTAAAAAACAAATAGTATCACATTAAATAGAACATCCTGTAAATGATTTCCTCCCTTTTTAGTATTTTCATGTTTCTGACCACACATCTGGATGGCTGTCATGATGAAAAGATTCAATATGGCACAGTTTGTTTTCTCAGAACTGCTTTGACCTAAACATTTATGTGGTAATAGAGAGAAAAGGACTTACAGAAGGCTTTGTATCAGAGTACTGCACCGTGGCTGACAGGAACGTGATGTTGGTCATCCCTGTTCAGTGTTACAGCGAGGCAGTTCCTCACCCTTCAGGAATATGGGGCAACAGAGCAGTTTTTTTTCCAGATATAGACTGCATATCTTGGCTCATATACAACTGTATGTACTTATATGTTTTTGTTTGCATTACTGTGTTTGTGGTAGTTGAAGCCTCTGGGCATGCCTGTGTTGAATCTCTCATTGAGGCCTTCACAGATCCATTTCAGGACGCCCTTCCGCTGTTCTTCATCAAGTATATACAGAGATGTTATAGAGGTAAAACAGTACTGAGAAATTGTACTTCCCTTAAAGTACTTAAGGTTATTGTGTGACATATTCTAAGCAAGAAATATCAAAATATACTTAAGCTAAATAAAAAAAAAATATTTAGAAAGAAATTAATAAAACAAAATGTAATTTAAATATGTAGTGTGGCACTCCTGGTTACACAGCATGATTTGCGACTGGGATTAAGACTATCAGTTACTTGATCTTGGGTGCATTTCAGCATCGTTAGCCAACTTTGGCCGCAAGTTCCATCGTTACCAGCATAGGTCAGTGGTTTCTTACACTGTAATACTTGAATAATTTGGCAAAACTCTTTTTTTTTTACGTTAAGCAGATTTTTATTTTTTACTCATACATTTTAATTGCTCTTAACTTCAAACATTTGAGTAAGCTAATTCATACATTTAACTTCAAATGATCAACTTAAAATATTTTTAGTAGTGGAAACTTGCTTAACTAGCTAATTCAATAAATGCTACCTTGCTAATTGAGAACACAATGCTTTGATAGCATTAGCATAGCATAGCACTTTCTGATTGAGTATGGCAATATCAAATATTTAACATACTGTATATCTGTTCTCAAACTAAGGTCATGCTTAGTCCATACACTATGGCAATTCAAAGTGCTTTACATCAAAAAGGGAATTAAATTAAGGAAAATTAAAACAGTTACCAAAGGAATTAAAAGAGATACAAAGATATTACAGTTATAAAAGGAATTAAAATAGTAAAAAGATGATACATAGATAGACTTCTCATCTGGTTAGACTGGTGATACATAGATAGACTACTCATCTTCGGCGTGCCTAAATAATTTATCGGACGTCTCCAGCAGATCCAATCTTTCACTTAAAATCGGCTGGGCAGAGCTGGACTATTTCAATCCACGCGCTGATTAATCACCCATGCAGTTTCAATTTCTCTTCCAGAAACTTCTTAACTGTGCTGCATTTAACCACATGATCTCAATTTCTCTTCCAGAAAATTTCTTAACCATGCTGAGTGATCTCAATTTCTCTTCTAGAAAACTCTTAACTACGCTACATTACCACAGAGCCAGCCCAAACTGTCAGGGTTCTGTCACTTCGGTCTAGTTTATTCATGGTTTTGTGACAGAGCCCTGACACTCCTGTATTGTTTGTCTTGTCTTGTGTGAGCGCTCAGCTCTGAGCATGCTCGAGCTGCGTGCTCTTCTGTCCTTGTGTTTTGTGTGAGGGGCGTGGTGTTCGGATCCCAGCACTTCGGTGCACATGTCTTGTCAAGTGTTTCTTTGTGTCGTGTGCTTGTGTCTATTGTCTAACCCCGCCCACCTTGTTTACTGATCATTGGTTCATTTGCCCCACCTGTCTTCCCTCGTTACCCTCTTTTGTTTGTTCCCTATTTAATCTCCTTGTGTTTGCAGTCCAGTGCGGAATCGTCGTCAAATATACCTCATGTTTTCCTGCTCAAGTCAAGTCAAGTCAAGTCAAGTCAAGTCAAGTCAAGTCAAGTCAAGTCAAGTCAAGTCAAGTCTGTTTTTCCCCCTCGGGTAGTTTTGTTTCATCTTGTTTTATTTTGTTATAATCATTAAAAAGCCCATTATCCTCTGCATCTCTGAGTCCTCGCCGCATCCCTTCTACAACCCTGACAGTACGATTCCGCCAAAATGAGGACTCAGCAGAAGAAGGGCTCACCCCATCCACCAGCCTCCACTTGCTCCAGCCCTCTCTACCAGCGCATGCTCCAGTTCAGGGCCTTGAGCTCCCTCCCCCAAGAGGGGGCTGATCCAAGAAGGTTTGCCCTGGAATTCAGCAGCGCTGCTGAGGGTCTGGGGTTCAATGACGCTGCTCTCAAGGACCTTTTTAACTATGCCTTTGATGAGCCCCGCAACTGGTGGGTAATGAGAGCGCTGGATCACCTGACATTTGGGGAATTTGTGGAGTTTCTCTCTCACCAGGTGACTAAGTCAGCCATTGATGCTGCAGCTCCCCCAGAGGCGGCCGAAGAGGCTGCAGCACCCCCACAGGCAGCCGTCAGCACTGCAGCTTCCCCAGAGACGGCTGAAGAGGCTGCAGCACCCCCAGAGGCAGCAGTCAGCACTGCAGCTCCCCCAGAGACGGCCGAAGAGGCTGCAGCACCCCCGGAGGCGGTAAGCACCCGACCACCGCCTCCTTCTCGTAGAAGGAGGAGGAGGAGGAGGAGGAGGAGGAGGAAGAAGACTTTCTCCTTCCTACATGGCCCAGAGGCCATCCCAGAGCCTGCTGCCGGCCCAGAGACGCTACCCAGGCGTCTTGTCCTGCCCGCACCGCCCAGGCGTCTTGCCCTGCCCGCGCCACCTAGCCGTCTTGCCCTGCCCGTTCCACCCAGGCGTCTTGCCCTGCCCGTTCCACCCAGGTGTCTTGCCCTGCCCATGCCACCCAGGCGTCTTGCCCTGCCCGTGCCACCCAGGCGTTTTGCCCTGCCCGCGCCACCCATTCGGTTTGTCCTGCCAGCTCCAGCCCCTGGCCTGAGGCCGGTGAGGTCTCCGGCCCCTGATCAACGTCTGGTAATGACTCTGTCTCCCGTCCTGTGTCCTGTCATGCTTCTGGCTCCTGCCCCGAGTCCAGTGAGGGTTCCAGTCAGGCATCCATACCCGCATGACCCACCCTGGCCCTCTGCCAGGATTCCTGACCTGCCGGAGCCCATCTGGTATGTCCCTCTGGCACCGCCCTGGCCTTCAGCCAGGACTCCTGACCTGCCGGAACCTGCCTGGTCTGTCCCTCCGGCACCGCCCTGGTCATCAGCCGGGACTCCTGATCCGCTGGAGCCACTCTGGTCCATCCCTCCGGTCCCACCCTGGCCCTATGCCATGTCTGCTGTCCCGCCGGAGCCCGTCTGGCCCATCCCTCTGGCACCACCCTGGCCCTCTGTCAGGACTCCAAAGCTGCTGGAGCCTGCATGGTCCGTCCCTCCAGCCCCACCCTGGATGTCTGCAGGGGTTCTTGTTTGGCCAGAGCCACCCTGGTCTGTCCCTCCCGTCCCTCCTCGGTCCATGCTGGAGACTTTCTGGACTGTCCTGCTGGCGTTAGGGACGCCAGGTGCGTCTCTTTTGATGGGGGGTAGTGTCAGGGTTCTGTCACTTCGGTCTAGTTTATTCATGGTTTTGTGACAGAGCCCTGACACTCCTGTATTGTTTGTCTTGTCTTGTGTGAGCGCGCAGCTCTGAGCATGCTCGAGCTGCGTGCTCTTCTGTCCTTGTGTTTTGTGTCAGGGCGTGGTGTTCGGATCCCAGCACTTCGGTGTAGTTTGGGTTTCAGTTTTGTGTTGGGATTCGGACATTCATGCTCCATTTTGTTCTGTCTCGAGCGCACAGAATGAGCATTCGCTCGTTCTCGTGTGCTCTGTCTTGTCATGTGAGCGTGTGCTCTTCTGTCTGTGTGTTGTGTTCTGTGTAGCACACAGTTTATGTTTACATCGGCCGTGTGCTTTCATGTTATGTTTTGTCTTATGTTGTGTAGCACGTGGTTGGTGTTTTTCACTGGCTGCGTGCTTTCATGTTGTCAAGTTTTGTGTGAACATGCAGCTGATGAGTTTTCATTAGCTGCATGTTCATGTCATGTTTGGTGTGAGCACATGTCTTGTCAAGTGTTTCTTTGTGCCATGTGCTCGTGTCTATTGTCTAACCCCGCCCACCTTGTTTCCTGATTATTGGTTAATTTGCCCC
Source organism: Gobio gobio (assembly GCF_949357685.1). Classification (NCBI taxonomy): domain Eukaryota; kingdom Metazoa; phylum Chordata; class Actinopteri; order Cypriniformes; family Gobionidae; genus Gobio; species Gobio gobio. The sequence goes on from NC_137105.1 coordinate 22,366,055, forward strand.
ACCAGTCTTCCCACGTTACCCTCTTTTGTTTGTTCCCTATTTAATCTCCTTGTGTTTGCAGTCCAACCCCCCCCCCCCCTTCAGAAATAAATAAAATAAAAACAGGGTTAAATTCAAACATATAAAATAAAGTGCAAGCAGATCGGACAAAACACAGAGCTCATTCAGTAAATGCATAGCTAAACAGATGTGTTTTGAGTCTGGATTTCAAAGTGGCTACTGTTGGAGCACATCTGAACTGTTCTGGAAGCAGGTTCCAGCTGCGGCTGGCATAATAGCTAAAAGCAGACTCTCTTTGCTTTGACTGAACCCTTGGTATTTCTAACTGATATGGTCCTAATGATCAGTGCAATGTATTGAGGTCCTAGGCCATTAAGTGATATAGCAGTAATAATACTTGAAAATGTTTTCTTGTTCTGCTCAGAATCCTGGCAGCAGCGTTCTGTATGAACTGCAGATGTCTTATGGTCTTTTTGGGAAGGCCAGTGAGGAGTCCATTACAATAGTCCACCCTACTGTTGATGAAAGCATGAACAAGTTTCTCTAAGTCTTGTCTGGAAACAAAGCTTCTAATTCTTGATATATTTTTTAGATGACAGTAAGCTGATTTAGTTATTGCTTTTACATGACTACTGAAACTAAGGTAAGACTCCAGAATCACACTAAGATTCCTGACTTGATTTTTAGTTGTTTGACCCCTAGTGTATGCATCTACCTTGAGAATTTTATCTTTTTCAGTTTTTTCTTTGTTTAACTGAAGAAAGTTTTGGCACATCCAACTGTTAACTTCATCAATGCAATTGCACAAGGAGTCAATGGGGCTGTAGTCATTAGACGATAGGGCTAAGTAGATATGTGTGTCGTCTGCATAGCTGTGGTAAGCAATTTTGTTCTTTTTCATTATTTGGCTCAGTGGGAGCATATAGAGGTTGAACAGGAGTGGCGCAATAATTGAGCCATGTGGGACTGCATGTCATGGATGTCCACTCAGACTTATCGTAACCTATAATCAGTGTTGGGGAAGTTACTTTGAAAATGAATACATTACAATATTTTGTTACTTCCTTAAAAAGTAACTAATTGAGTTACTTAGTTACTTTTTAAGAAAAGTAATGCAATACATTACTTTTGCCTTACTTTTTCTCACCTAGGCTAAGCTTTTTTTTTTATAACAAAAAAGTTATATTTTTGTGCAAATGTAAAGACCTCTTCATACCAAAATTTTAATAATAAGCCTCAGGCTGAGGTAAAAATGCAAATTCATGCATGAACAGTAGAGGGCGCAGCTCTGCTGTGCTGTAATTCTGGATTATGGAAGAATAGGATTCAGGAGAAAAAAGTTTTACCAAAGTAATTTTTGCTCATGGTTTAACTGAATCATCAAAGGTTAGCAGCAAGACATTGGTCAATAAAGGTAGATTAAATGCATAAAAATATTTGTTTTATTTAACATTTAATTATTGGAGGTTTGCATAGTACTCTGATTTTGCATTTGATTGATTTTATTTATTTTGAGGAATACTGAAACTTTTTTTGTGCACGTGAGGTTAGTAAATAAATGCTCACATTTAGTCTAGAACTAACATAACATGTTTACACACAACGCCTCTGCACTTACTCTCGATTTTTCAGTCAAATAAATGTGAAAAAGTAACTTGCGTTACTTTTTTGAAATGCGTTGTAATGTGTTACTTTACTAGTTACTTTTTAAAAAGTAATCTGCAAACCCCCAACACTTAGCCTGACAAGCCAGACCCACATCAAGATGTTGGGTCTGGAAACTCCCCATTGACAGGGCTCAGTCCGAGGGGCGGGATAAACGGCTGTCTTTCAAATTCCCTCTGCACGCAATTGGATAGCGCCATGACCGCCATGAGCGCCACAACCAACCAGAGCGAAGAAAAAGGTGAAGCCGAGCTAACGTTTGTTGATAGACTTTCTCCGTATCCGGTAGGCAAAACTTCGAACACATCTTCCTTTCTTAAAGGTCCCATGGCATGAAATTTTCATTTTATGAGGTTTTTCAACATTAATATGAGTTCCCCTATCCTGAATATTGTCCCCAAGTGGATAGAAATGTTGATCGGTGTAAACCCGAGTTCTGGCTGTCTTTCAGGCCAGACGAGCCAATCCTGAAGTCTCCTGGTTTGACGTCCAAGCAGGAACGGTTACCTCCCTTTCATCCGCCCAGAGAATCTGCCACGCCCATGCAAACGCTCGAAAGATATCATGGGTTGTGAACGAGTGAACGCTGGCAGTTTCTCAGTGTTTGGATGTACAAATGAAAACAGAAGTCTTTTTTCAGTTCCTTCTGATCTGTGATCAGTGATTTCTGATGTGTAGCTAATTATTTATTATTCGTGCACACAATGCGGCTTCTCTCTCTCCAGACAGAACGGTGTTTTCGTGTTTTCTATCTTGTGAGTCAGTGTTTTTGTACGTCCTCGTCGTGTCTATCGGTTCTAAAATGTGCATACAGTCATACGTTTCTGCTCAACATCACATCTCTTTAGAGATAAACCTCACACACGCCGAAGCTCGGGCTGCACTGGCCGGTGGCCTTCAACATCCCCGACCCCCAGTACTGCATCTGGCCCACAGCGGAGGCACCAAACGCGGCGTGAGATTAAGCAGACGGGGGGTAAGCGTGAGCATATCCGGGCTAGCCAGCTAGCCCCACAATAAACTGGATTACATTCGATTACTGCTGTTGTGTCTTTGTTTGCGCTGTGTACTCAACGCGCGTCACTGACGCTTTTATTTTATTTTAAAAATAATGCTATTATCAACACTTAATTTTACTCGTTCATCTCGACAGTTGTAATGGTACTTTGCATGTGTTACAAAGTTGGTAATAATGATGAAGACGGACTCGGTGTGACTGGGACTCGTGTTTATTCAGAACTCTCAGATACAAACACAATAAACTCACGCTGACTGACAGCGCTCTCATAACTCAGTAGTTACTATAAATAACTTTGTTAGCAATCGCTGAGCTCCATCTCTGGTACATTAGTGATGTCCGGTTCGCGAACGATCTTTCTTTTGAACCAGTTCTTTTTAGTGAACCGAATCAGTTCACCAAATCGGACTGAATCGTTCTAAACGGTTCGCCTCTCCAGTCAGCGCTGATCCATAATTTACTAAAGTTACTAACTTTCTGACATGAGTGACAGTCCCTCCGACTAGAAATAGACTAATAACCTGAAGTATATGCTGTAACTACAACAGTTCAGACATGCTGAGAACTGATGTGAAGTGAACTCAGGTCCATCCATCTCTCTGGCAGCAGCTTGTGCCTGCTCGTGCCTCGTAGACCTCGTTAAACCACGCCCCCTCCGCTCATTTAAAATGCAATGATGTCAGCCAATCACAACAGTGGGCGTTTTTACTGAAGTCTCACAGCAGACAAGCCTCTTGAAGCAGGGCATTCAGCCACAGGGCAAACAGCAGTGTAGAAAAATGCCTTTTATTTCTAAATTATGACATTTTATGATGTAAAAGTCCTACTAACAATATAAGTACACCTCAAGAAACATTATAAAATAATAGAAAAATGCCATGCCATGGGACCTTTAAGAATGACTTCTCTGCCGTTCTTTGTTCTTTTCTCAAAGAAAAGCTTAACTCCAAGTCTTCCAGAGTCACGGCCAAAACCGATTCAAAAGACCGCTGTTTGCCAGCTTTGTTTACGAGTAGTACACAGAACCTCCGCAACTCTGCCGTGACGTGCCGTCATTATGTTAAGCCCGCCCACCGACTCTACACATGCTGTGATTGGCCTGACCAGAGTTTGTTTTTTCCAGCTCTCAGCTCTACCGAGAGTTGCTAGACTACACTTGCGGCAAAATACATTTTCTGCCGCTAGGGTGCGTCTAGATTTCTAGGCTACCCAACACTTCCTCCGCTCCTGAACGGGCGGCCATGGAGAATTATCTGTTGGAGTCTCCGGTGTCATTCGTCCTTCCAACGCCGGTTGGGGTGGGATTCTTCTTTATAAAGAAGAAAGATGGCTCTTTGCGTCCTTGCATAGACTATCGGGGGCTGAATGACATAACTATTAAGAACAGGTATCCTCTACCTTTGATGTCTTCAGCCTTCGAGGTTTTGCAGGGAGCAAAGTACTTCACGAAGTTGGACCTCCGCAAAGCCTACCATTTGGTTCGGATCAGGAAGGGGTATGAATGGAAGATAGCATTTAACACTCCCACAGGGCATTTTGAATATAGGGTCCTTCCCTTCGGACTTACTAATGTCCCAGCGGTCTTCCAGGCTCTCATTAATGACATGCTGAGAGACACGATCAATCAATTTTCTCTCCAGGTACACATCCAGCACATCAGGCGAGTGCTGCAGCGGCTGTTAGAGAACCATCTCTATGCTAAGGTGGAGAAGTGTTATATTCATAACCAGTCAGTTCCGTTCTTGGGTCATATCATCTTGGTGGAGGGGATCTGCATGGACCCTGCGAAGGTGAGGGCTGTCTCCGATTGGCCGGCACCTGATAGCCGAAAGATATTGCAATGTTTTATCGGTTTTGCCAATTTTTATCAGAGGTTTATTCATAATTTCGGTCAGGTGGCGAAATTGACTGCATTGACCTCCACGAGAAAAACTTTTTGCTGGGCTCCAGCAGCTCAGGCTGCTTTTAACGAACGAAAGAGCCGGTTTTCTTCTGAGCCTATTCTACTTCTGATCCTTCTCGAAAGTTTCTTGTGGAGGTTGATGCATCAGAAGTAGACATCGGAGCAGTTCTCTCCCAACGATCCCTTCATGATCACAAGTTACACCCTTGTGCATACTTTTCTCACCGGTTGTCACCCACATAGCAGAACTACGCCATCGGTAACCGTGAGTTGTTGGCCGTGCGCACTGGGGGAGTTGCACCACTGGTTGGAGGGGTCAGTGGAGCCTTTCCTGGTCAGGACCGATCACTGGAACCTGGAGTAAATTTAAACAGCTGAACTCCAGGCAGGCCCGCTGGGCAATTTTTTTTGGTCACTTTAATTTCTGCCTGTCTTACCGGCCAGGTTCCAAGAATGGTAAGCCTGACGCACTTTCACGTCAGTTCTCTGCCCCGGAGGATGTGGTGCCGCCAGATACTATCCTCCCTCCTGGTTGTGTGGTGGGGTCCGTCACCTGGAGCATCGAGGAGCGCGTCAGGCGGGCCCAGTTGGGAACAGAGGCGCCAAGGGGGTGTCCGATGGGCAAATTGTTTGTTCCGGAATCGTTCCAGCCGGAGGTTCTGAAGTGGTGCCACTTATCCAGGTTAGTGTGTCACCCAGGTGAGAAGAACGCTGGCTGCTATTCGCCAGCGTTTTTGGTGGCAGCGCATGGGAGGGGACATCCATCGGTTCATGGTTTCTTGCTCTGTTTGTGCGCAAAACAAGTCTGGTAATGCTATGCCCGTTGGTCTGCTTCAACCTCTTCCTATTCCGTCCCGTCCTTGGTCCCACATTGCACTGGACTTTGTGTCAGGGTTACGACTCATCTGGGCTGAATACATTCATAATTCCTTGCCGGTGTCGTCTACTTGATTGTTTCCTTTCTTGTGCTGTCTTGGTTATCAACCCCCTCTGTTTCCCTTGCAGGGTCCCGAAAGTGCGGTTACCTCGGTTCAGGCATTCATTGATTGGTGCCGGCGGACCTGGAGGCGGGCCAGGGAGGCGCTGCTGCGAACCAGGGAACACACCAAGAGATTGGCGGATCGTCGTCGGGCTGAAGCACTTAAATACATCTGTGGGACTCTCCACTAGGGACCTGCCTCTTAGGGTGCCATCTAGGAAGTTGGCACCGCAGTTCATTGGGCCATACCCTATTGTCAAGGGGATCAGTCTGGTGGCGGTGCGGCTTCGGCTCCCGCACCCCTTTCATCGTGTTCACCCTGTCTTCCATGTCTCCTGCATCAAACCCTTTATTCGTTCTTCTGTTTCCCCCTCTACTTCTTTCTTCTCCTCCCCCTCCCCTGATGGTTGAGGGCACTCACTGTCAGGAAGATCCTTGATAGCAGAAGGCGGGAACGGGGATTCCAGTATCTGGTTGATTGGGAGGGGTACCGTCCGGGGGGGAAAGATGTTGGGTCCCCACTCGGGTCATCCTGGACCGCTCGCTGATCAACGATTTCACAATTTCCTTTTACTTTGCTTTTTGTCCTAATAAATATAGTTTGAACTGATCTGCTCTTGGGTTCTCTGTGTCAAGAGCGCAGGTTGATGTTTTAAGGTGCTATAACAGAAACGTGTCATGTAAATCCACTGGAGGCAAGCTTGCCGTTGAAGCCAAGTGCAGTTTATTACAAGTGTACAAAACAAACAAGGCCTTGACTTGAACAGACTTGACTTGAACAGACTTGAAACATGAAAATCACCAACAGTGGTACAGGGAACAATAATAGACAAAAGACTCATGGCAAACATGAGAGTTTAAATACACAGAGACTAATGACTAACAAGACACACCTGTGAGTGTGAAGTCAAGTCACCTTTATTTATATAGCGCTTTATACAATGCAAATTGTTTCAAAGCAGCTTTACAGTGATAACAGGAAAATAATGCAACAGAATTTGATTCGGCTGTACAGCCGCTCTGGAGAAAACAGTGATGTGATCCAGCTAAGTCCAGTAATCATATAGTGTCAATGTGGGCAGATCAGTAATATAGTTGAATATTTAGTGTCCCCAACTAAGCAAGCCAAAAGCCAAAGGCAACAGAGGTGACGGTGGCAAGGAACCAAAACTCCATCAGGTGACAGAATGGAGGAAAAAAACCTTGGGAGGAACCAAGTCGGGATGCCAGTTCTCCTCTGGCCAACGAACAAACAGTGTATGATTATGATTCAGGCAACATTACAGGTCGAAAGTCATATTTGATCGGAATATTCAAAATATTTGTCCAGTTCCATCTGATTGAAAATCAGAGTCATCACGCCGAAGACGGGTTTGTTGAGGATATTGTGTCGATGGGCAGTCACAGAGGAGAGTCTAGTTGACACGGTCTCTGCAGACACTTCAGGGCTGCGTTGGTCATGTCTAGCGCAGGTCCACCATCTGGTCTGATATGGCCCGGATCCGGCTGACTAGAGTAAACCTCGGGATAAACAGAGAGACTAACATTAGTGTAGATGCCATACTTTTTATGATGTAACAAGTACATCAGGTGTTATGGGAAGCGTTCCAGGTTCTGGCAAACCTAGTTAATACAGCCTAAAAACAATAATTTAACTGATTTGAATAATATAAATTGATAATGTTCTGTGTATGCCATAGTAAAGAGATGTGTTTTTAGTCAATATTTAAACTGACAGAGTGTGTCTGCTTCCCGAACAATGCTAGGAAGACTATTCCACAGCTTAGGTGCTAAATAGGAAAAGGATTGACCGCCTGCAGTTGATTTTCAACTGGCCAGAATTTTGAGACCGCAATAGACGTGATGGAGTATAATGCGTTAAGAGCTCGCTCAAGTACTGGGGAGCCAAACCATTTAGAGCTTTGTAAGTAATCAGTAAGATTTTAAAATTTATACAATGTTTAATAGGGAGCCAGAGCAGTGTTGACAAACCGGGCTAATATGGTTATACTTCCTGGTTCTAGTAAGACCTCTAGCTGCTGCATTTGGACCAGCTGCAGTTTATTTATTAAGCGAGCAGGGCAACCACCTAGTTGAGCATTACAATAATCTAGCCTTGAGGTCATGAATGCATGAACTAACTGTTCAGCATTTTGCATTGAAAGCATGTGCTGTAATTTATTTATATTTTTAAGATAGAAGAATGCAGTTGTACAGATGCTAGAAACGTGGCTTTCAAATGAAAGATTGGCACACCCAGGTTCCTAACTGACAACGAGGACTTGACAGAGCAGCAATCAGGTGTTAGACAGCATTCTAGGTTACTATGTGCAGAGGTTTTTGGTCCAATAATTAAAAATTCATTTTTTTCAGAATTAAGTTGCAGGAAAATATTAGTCATCCAATTTTTAATATCAGCTATGCATTCCGTTAATCTTATGAATTGGTAAGTTTCATCAGGGCGTGAAGAAATATAGAGCAGAGTGTCATCAGCATAAAAATGAAAACTAACGCCATGCTTCCTAATGATATCTCCCACGGGTAGCATGTACAGGGTGAAAAGCAACGGTCCTAGCACTGAGCCTTGCGGTACTCCATACTTAACTTGTGATCGGTGAGACATCTCTTCATTTACTGCTACAAACTAATAACGGTCAGATAAGTATGACTTAAACCATGCCAATGCAATTCCACTAATGACAATATAATTTGAGAGTCTATTCAGAAGAATGTTTTGGTCGATAGTATAAAATGCAGTGCTAAGACTAATTAACACTAGTAATGCTAATAGAGAGATACAACCATGATCGGATGATAAGAGCAAATAATTTTTAACTCTGATGAGAGCAGACTCAGTACTATGATACGGTCTAAATCCTGACTGGAAGTCCTCACAGATAAAATTTATTTCTAAAAAAGGAGCGTAGTTGTGAAGACAATGCCTTTTCTAGTATTTTTGACAGAAAGGATAGATTTGAGATTGGCCTGTAATTTACTAATTCTGTAGGATCAAGTAGCGTTTTTTTAATAAGAGGTTTAATAATAGCCATTTTAAAAGTTTTTAAAGAGTTTAACCAATTCTTCCTCTCCTATAGCAGTGAATGAGTGGAATTTTTCCTCAGTGACATTACAATGCACTGTCTGATGCGATACTGTAGTAGATGGATGCATAGTTATCATTTTTTCCCCTAATATTATCAATCTTGCACATAAAGAAGTTCATAAAGTCATTACTGCTGTGCTGTTTGCAAATGTAAGAAGTTGAAGCTTTATTTATTGTTAATTTAGCCACTGTATCAAATAAATACCTAGGGTTATGTTTGTTTTCTTCTAAGAGAGTTGAAAAATAAGCAGATATAGCAGTTTTTACTAAGAACCCACATGACTAAATCAACCAATGACAACGTGACACAAGAGACTAGGGAAGCACATGACATGATCACATGAGGGCACAATGGAGTCACATGGCAAACCAGGAAACATGACATTGAACATGACAAAATAAGAACATGAAATGACACTAGACATTACAAAACTATTCTGAATTAAAGCTGCAAGCAGCGATGAAAGGGCCCTCGCACATGCACCGCCAACCGGTGGCCTCAGGAAAACAGTGAATAGTGGGCGACATGCATATAAGCGGGTAAATATAGGAGAAATATGGCAAACTCACTTCAATGTGCCACACTTCCTTCTGCCAGCAGGTGGCACTTTGACTATAACTGAATATTGCCATGTAGATGTCTTCAGGGCAGGACTATTATCAAACATGTGAATTTTGAGGCAGATCGGACATTGTATGCCTGAGTTACAATAACTTCCTGTTTAATGGTGTAAATCACATACATTAGCACGTAGCCATGTGTTGCAAGATTTAATGTGTTTCTAGCTTGTTTGGGATTTCATGGCATATTTAAAAGTGTTTCTGGGAGTGGATTATGGTATAAAGCATGCCATTTCCTGTTGCCAGCAGGTGGCACTATGACTAACTGAATATTGGCATGAGCGTTTAGGTCAGGACTCTTATCAAACATGTGAAGTTTGGGGCAGATCAGACATTGTATGCCTGACTTACAACAGCTTCCTGTTTCATGGCTAAACTTCAGACTTTGTCAGGCCACCACGGACACGCCCTTCAGCGATAACTCAAGATCTTCGGAATTTAACATCACCTTTAGATTAGACTGACCAAATATGATGTTGTTCTGGTTAAATCTCAATGAGAAGTTAATCAGTGTAACAGTGTAAAACACAGTTTTGCCCACAGGTGGGGCTATGACTGTAACCGAATATTGGTGTGTAGATGTCTTCAGGTCAGGACTTTAATAAAACATGTGAAGTTTGGGGCAGATCGGACATTGTATGCCTGAGTTACAACAACTTCCTGTTTCATGGCGAAACATAAAACTTTGTCAGGCCTCCACGGACACGCCCTTCAGGGAAAACTCAAGATCTTCGCAATTTAACATCACCAAGACCAAATATGATGTTGATCTGATTAAATCTCTAGGAGGAGTTTGTTAAGGTACGACGTCTGGAAATGGCAAAAACTGCAAAAATATCTCACTTCCTGTTGCGTTTTCATACTTTGCGCCCTAGGGTCTTTTTTGTAGGTATTGGCCTGTTACATGTGTCTACCGAATTTCATACTCGTACGTGAAATGTAACTCGAATGGCGCTTAATTGAAAATTGTAGGTGGTACTATCAAGCCATTTTGCCACGCCTAATTCTGAAAGCCATATTAGACGTAAATTTTCACCACTTCTGACACGTGTGCAAAGTTTCATGAGTTTTTGAGCATGTTTAGGCCCTCAAAACTGCGATTCATTTGGGAGAAGAAGAATAATCGGCTGAGCAATTACAATAGGGTCCTCACACCATCGGTGCTCGGGCCCTAACTAGCATAGCAAAACATTAAACACTACTTAATTTTAGTATTTCGCTTTTTAAGTTTCATGGAAAGCATGCTGAGAAATAGAAATCCCAGTTCAGTTTCAGTTACATTTAAGTTTGTCTAAATGAAAAGAAACAAGTTAATACAACTCAAAACAATGAAACAATTCAGATAACTTAAACTGTCAGTTTTGTGAACTCAAAAGAAAAAGAAAGTTCTAAATACTCATAAAAGTTTAATTTGAGTTGGCTCTACTCAAACCAATTAACCCTTAAATGCATGACTGTTTCGCAAAACATTCTTACATATTCGGGTATTTAGCGACCCGGATCTATATCTAACATGGATAGATCTCTACCTGTCGCGATAATATATAAAACTCCTGATATCAGAGTAACAATTAGATTATTAGATTAGATTACTATAAAATAAAACATATTCCGTTACCTTTTGGAGCTTGGAAGGGTTCAGTTTGAGCAGATGTTTTATACCATCATCACTGTCCTCGTCAGAGCTCATTTCCCAGTACATTCAGCATCTGGCTCATATTCGCGATCTCATGCATATTCTCAGAACTCATTTTCAACGTCTTCAAAATAAATATTTTGATTGCTGACAGATTCTTGACCAGATCCATCATCAAGTGACAGTGACACTAATATTTAAAGGTGTTCAGTGCTCTGCAGTAAATTGCTGAGGCATTTAAAGTTTTGCAGATTATAATTATTATTGTTTCGTTTTCTGTCTGAGGTAACTATGAGTGAAACGTCATTTCATCATTGCGTATCATACATTGCCACCTTGTGGAATAATTGCACTTATTTCATCAATATAGATTCATTTATTATTGTGCAGAAAAAAATATACGTACAATCTTACACACCTTGGGTTGTTACAGGCATTCAATTATATATTTTTTTCTTGTTGTATTGTTTATAATGGATTGATTGAGGAATACTAAGAAGGTTGATGTCTAACTTAAAAAAATGAATGAGGAAGGAGGTGTCAGTAACACCTGGAAATAAAACAAATCAACAGAGAATAAAAATATAGAAGTAGTCTTCAGATGCCATGTTCATTATTTACAGCAATAATCTGACATTCATTTGACTAGAAATAATTAGTAGATTAACTTAATTAACTATACTGTTGCTGTGGGTTAGTTATGTGGAAAGATCCTTGGTTTATGTCCTAAAGGCCGGTATTGGGGTCTCATGTCCGTCGTGTTACGCTAACGACAGAGTTTTCCTTTGCGGGCTGGGGGAGCGATCATGAGATGTTTCTCAACTCAGGGTCCTTGGCAGGACCATCAGCTCTTATGGCATATAATCGGCCAAAATTGATGGTGGGGTTTCAGGTTCTGAACTACTTCCTGCCATACCTCAGGAGCCGCCATGTGCTTGTTCAAGTTAACAACGACACTTCGGTGGTTGCATATATGTAATTCCAGGAAGCGGACATCCTGCTGAGGCAGGGGCTGAGGCCCGGGGAAATGAAGACTCCACACCGAGGTGGCGGAGCTCTTGTGGTTATCCAGCTCCTCCGGGACTGGACACCATGATACAGGAGTGGCCGAGGCCACCCCTGTACACCTTTACCCGATTGCTCTGCTTCTGGGAGTTCTGGAGAGAGTTCGCCGAGACGGGGCTCATCTGTTATTAATAGCCCCATACTGGCTGGCCCGAGTAGGGCTCAGACCTAGTTTCTCTTCTTGATGGCTCTCCGCTGGAGATTCCGTTCAGTAGGGACCTTCACTCTCAGGTGAGAGGTTTGATCATCACCCCCGCCAGGAGGGTGAAACTGGGCCTGGCCCCCAAGGGGGCCCAGCTCATAAGTTCAGGTCTCTCAGCCGAGGCTGTTGAGCCCGTATATCACTCCAGAGCTCCGTCCACAAGGAAACTGTATTCTAGCCACATTAAAGGTGTATGTGGCAGTCTTAGCTGCTTTCCACGCTCCTTTGGGTGAGGTTTCTTTGAGGAGACACCTGCTAGTTACTTGTTTCCTTCGTGGCATTTGAGGCTTAGATCTGCAGTCAAGGGTTTGCGCCCGGCAAAGGGAAGGTTTTCTTCATCCTAGGCCGGGCTATGTTGCTGGGGTTTCTACTATTATTGTAATACCTATAGTGCTGCTGGCCTTTGTCCTCCTCGGCGTCAGACCAAGAGAAACTAATCTGCTTTGACCACTCCTGGGGTGCAGGTGCTATCTTAGTAGTGTGCGCTTTTGATTTCACACATACGGTAACTTGCTTTTATGGCGGCGTGGGTATTGCGTTCTTACGGCGTTTCGATGCAGCGCGAGCTCCCTTGAAAGGGAACGTCTCAGGTTATATATGGAAGCATGGTTCCCTGAGAGGGAACGAGATGCTGCGTCGTCCTGCCATATTCCCTGTGTGCCCGTGAGCGACTTTCTGTTTGTGTTCACGGGTGCTTTATAGTTTCCGGTCTATGACGTCACCCCACCTATGACGTTCCGTCTGTCCATTGGACTGATTCCACAAGTGCTTCAAGACGCAATCACGCAGAGGTGTTCTCACGGCGTTTCGACGCAGCGCCCCCTCTCGGGGAACCATGGTTACATACGTTACCTGAGACGACTTCCTTAAGAACTTACCCTCAGGGGAATCCCTGCCGCCATTTTGAAGTGCGTTCCACTTCGTGAAGTGGATGAGGGAAGTTTATATGAACAGACCCTCGCTCCCTCGATTTTGACTCAGTCTACTTCATGTGTACACTTCAGGCAGCTTCATATACCCCAATGCAACATGAATGTGATGTCACCACATATCGCGTTTAATTTACCCCACCACAAACAACTCTACGATATTTTAATTCTTTTTAAAAACATTTAAAACAACCCAAACACACCTATATGCATATTGAATGCTGCATTAAATGATTTCGTAAAGGAAAAAAATAAATAAATAAATCAACTCCATAGTGGATTCCAAGTGATCAAGGACTTAGGACGTTCCAGTTCAGTCCATTGTAAAGGTTCCGCCAGTAGTGGGCACTCATGCAACGTAAGCAATGACGCACATCCGAGTGAATGAGACGGAGGGAAGTTAGCAAGTGAAGGGCATAATAAAAACAAACTGGAACGCTGCATGAGTATTCAGCCTGTTCCTGGTTCACCCAACCTACACCATAAGACAGTAGCCTATATATACACATTTGAGTATAATAGTTTATTTTATGTTGATTTGAGACACAATTGAGTTATTTTCAGCAATGGTTATAGTTAAAACCTATTGCTTTAGATGTTACATTCGTAATTATGCTAACTTTTTCACTAAAATGCACAATTTTATCTGCTTATAAGTTTTGTTAGAAGGCCAAAAAGATTCATGATAACATGCAAAATAATAATATAAAAAGTTTTAAAATAAAATTGCAAGGAGCGTGATTTCTGCCTCAAAGCACAATTATTCTGTCAATGATAACCGAAAGTTCACATTCCCCACAATAATGCTTAAAGCTACACTGTGTAACTTTTTTAGTCTATTCTTAGCTAAAAACACTTAGTTCTTTCAAAAATATATGTGCTCATTAATGTATATTTACTTCTTTCAAGTCGTAAGTTTATAATATGCCATTGAAAATACATAAGGTAATGGGATCTAACGGTGGTCGCCATGTTGCCCCTCCATCTTGAAAGTACATTAGCCAAAGAGGGACATACCCGTAAATTCAAGCTTCGCCTTTCGCGTTTTAACCGGTTTTAATACTCGATGGCACTGTACAAAATTCTCTGCCTCACGCATGTGCGCGTCAACTTGTTCAGACTTGTCTGGTGCATGTGCTGAGAGTTTTCATCTCAGCAGCGTCCAGTAATAGAGTTATACAGAGTTTTCCTGGCTTGTTTATTCCTCAAAAGTCTGTTTTTCCTTGTGTGGTATTTCTGTGCGTTAATAACTCCGTAAGTAATAATAGTTATTGTCATTGTAGATGTGTTTCAGAGTGTGTCATCGCGTAATTCAGTTGATGTCACCGCAAAAGCATTTTTGTGTCAACATACAATATCATAATGCTCACCTATTTGAATAATCATTCAGTTATTTTGTTATCAACAATGTTTATTCGTTTTTAGAAAATATTTGCTTGTAATGTATGTTGATGGAAATATGTATCAGGTCTGATCGGCATATTAACAATTGTTATACAGAGCGCACTGCAGTGCTAACGTTAAAGCGGCGCACACACTTTTGTAACCGGACACCGCTTGTTAGCAGCGGCAGCGGCAGCTCCGCTCCTTTTAATGCAGCTGCATTTAGCGCCTATATATGGTACAATAAGCTCTGGTTTACGGTTACATTATACAAATGTAACTTATAAGTATAGTTATACAGTTCTTAACTGTGTATGTATATTTACCATCCTTATTTGTTCTCTCACAGAAACCACATTTATGTACATATCCACGCAAACCTGTTTATGCCTTGCAATTGGATGACTGAATAAACATTACTATCATCAAAGTTCACTCTGGATTAGCTGCAGTTCTTTCTAGCCGAATAATTAGGCCAGTTGAGTTCCAACCATCCCACTGCGCACAGAATATCCCACAGGCACCGTGTCGAATGTGGACGAGGTCGAACTGGAAGCCATGTTAATCTTGGACTAAATCAGCCACCGTAGGAGTTGAAACGAAATCGGAATTGAGAGGAACAGAAACTAAAATTCACTGGATGGTCATATACCTTTTCACCACTAGATGGGGGAAAATATCACACAGTGTAGCTTTAAGTGTAGTAATTAAGTCGTTTTTTTTTTTTTTTTTTTTTTTTTGACAAATGCTAATATTGAATATTTCTTAATTTCAGTGATATTCCCATTCCATATTGACACTATTTTTGGCAAGATCATTCAGTCTGATGATTAATCTCTGTTTTTGTCTTTACTGTTTTTTTCTTCTTCAATGTTTCAATCAAATCCATTCAATATTAGCATGTGTTTGTGTCTGTGACACTTTCTCTTTACAAATGGACTAATCTCCCTGTTTCCACAGTGCCCAGATGAGAGATGTTTATGAAATGGTTTTATGCAGAGAAGGCCACCCAGTGCCTCTGTTTGTTTCCATCTGTACAATGCAGGTGCATTGTAGAAAGACCGGCCAAATGGAATGGAAAGACAATGGAAAGCTGGCATTAGCAAGCCTGTGGAGGGGGACCAGGTGCAGTCCAGAGCTGCGTTCAGACAGGGTGGGCACATAAATAACCCGTAAGTGTGTACAGAGTGGCATTATCGCTCCCAAAACATATTCTGTTAAAGTATGCTAATAATAAGTTAATTGATTTTAACCCAAATGCTTAACTTTTAGGAAATTTTTGAAAATGTGCACGATATTTTACCAGATGTATATCTTTTATATTAGACCACACATACATGATGCCACAAAGCAGAGTTGATAGAGATTATTTGTTTACGTCATAGAAATTACATAAGTAGTCATGCTTATTTATTCAAATGGACCACACTGCCCAATTACAGCACTGTTTCTTACTCTCACTGCCGCCATGTAAGCACCAGTTTCAATGAAACATTAATGGAAGAAAAATAATCCAGGATATCACTGTGTCTAAACTGCCGGTCCATTAGTTTGTCATGTTTAATGCATAAATCAAGCAGGATTCCTTTGGAAAGCCTTTTCTGTCTGTATGAAAATCCAGACAGAACACATTCTTCTCATTTCTATATCAAGCAGCATTTGGGGGGAAAAAAGCCACTAGAAGTGATTGTGTGACACCTGCAAAGTCATTCCCTGTTTGTTCTAACTGCAGTGCCAGCCTTGTGGCCTTTGACTGTTGATGGTGATGACAGCTTTGAGGTGGGACGTTTGTTTTTCCATTATTTTATCGTAAATACAGCTCACGGCTGCCAAAGACGTAAAACGGTTCGTGGACCCGTAAGCAAGATAATCAAGTGTGAGCCAATGCTGCTTCAACTGTAAAACATGCTGGGGTAAGCTGCCTTGTGTATATGAAGTTGCAAAAACCATTGAAGTAGATGCTGATAAAGCTGAGTGAGACACTTACAAGTACTTAAAGAAAAACATGTTCAAGCATGTTTGGAAAACTATAAACATGATTAGAAATCATAACGGACTGTTTGATTCCCTTATCTGTGTTGTAAGTTCAAACTCAAATTATGAAAGTAAAAGTAACTTTTTTAAAACAAACAATTGAGAATTACAAGAAAACTCTCTAGCCAGCTGCCTCCCACTGTATTTACTATCACTTTTTTCACTTATATGACACATTGACCTGTTTTAATATCTTCACCCACATCCTACAAGGTATAGTTAAGCTGAAAAATAACAATTGTGTCATTATTTACTCTAAATAGCTTTCTAAACACATACTGTATGGCTTTGCCAAACCTGCTCTTTTTCATACAATGTGTATGAATGGTGACCACAGATGTCAAGCTAAATTTTCATTTTCCTCACACAAAGTGATCATACGGTTTCAGAAGACTTGAAATGTGTCACACAAGTCATATGAACCTCAGTTATGATGCCTGGCAGTTCCTGGTCCACATTCACATTCATTATACAGAAAAGGGCAGCATGAAAATCCTTCTGAACTTCTCATTCACGTCTCAAAAAGAAAGTCATATATGTTTGGAATGACATGAGTCATTGATGAGTAAATTACTTTTTTTTTTTTTGGAGTGAACCGCCTTTTTAATATCCAACATTATCATTGAGTTTACATTAAATAATTTCATACAAGCAGAAAAAAATAATTATAGTAATTTTCTTGCCATTCAGTCATTCAGAGACCATTCTGAAAACATACATTATGTCAAGACATAACCTTGATTTACACACCGCCTCTAGAATGGGGAGAGGCTTATTGGTTCATTTTCTCTTTTTTCTCGTCGATTGAAAGTTGTTCTAAAAGGTGGATGGAAACCAGGTGCTCACAATAGAAAAGACTTTTACAGTTTTGGACGTAACTCAGGCTGACAGAGTGCATGTGCATGCTGAGCCTGGTATGCAGCTGTATCCGTTTGTGGGGAAATTTTAAGGTTAGTCAATTAAATTACATCTGTTTCCACCTGAGTCCAATAAGACAACTCTTGATGAGGACATCACACCATTGATCCAAGGGTTCAGTTTTCTTTCCATTTCTTCAAACAAGCTGTAATGCTGTAGAGTAATTTCCCAATTTTTATGTAACTATTAAAACTCTCTGAACTGCCATACCTCATAAAGTATGAATAAAACAAGAAAGAAAGAAATGACATGTGTTCTGTGTTGTGGCACACTACACGTTTACATATTACTTACTAGCTCATCCCTTTGGCAAAACAACAGGTTTAAACAAGACCTAAGGCAGTTTTGAGACACCTCTGGCCATTTTAAATTAAATGATTAAACAAAGATATTATTCACAAGAACATAAATGTGTACTATATAATTTTGCTGGCTACAAAAACTTGCACAGGAAGACATGAATGTGTTTGTGTGCATGTCTGAGGGTCTTTTCCCCCAAATAATTAAACTACATAATGTTCAAAAACACAGTTGGCTTTTAACCACAGTCCTGGCAGTTCTCCTGTAGCTGTAATCTAGTTTAGCTCCTCTCTAAAGCCAATGAACTGAATTAATTCAATACCCCTATCGTGCCCTTCGCAAAGAGCCAAGCAACACCACCATTAAAACTCCTCAAGCCAAACAAATGTTAGTCTGTAATCTAATTGCACTTAATGGCCACACATTTCTATGGATAGGTTGTGCTTTATCCCGCCACTGTTTTCCTGGACTACAGGACAAGATGAGAGGACACTATATTGTAGCCAAATGACATGCTCCACCACACTGCTAGAGACAAAAAAAGCACCTTTTTAATCTGATTACCTTGGTGAGAGTCTGGAACTAAACCAACTTGGAAACTTTTAAAAAATAAAATAAAAACAAAATCAATAAACTTAATAAAAAATCAGAAAATGACAAATTTCAAAACTGATAAAAAAAACTCTTGAAAGACTTTTTGAAAGACAAATTGAAAAATAACAAAAACAAAATATAATTTAAAAATGTAAATAAAAAAGATTCAAATAACAAATTATAACATTTCTCTTACTAAGAAAGGACATACTTTCTCACATGTAAATAATATTTAAAAATCCTTTAAATAAATGTTTATGTTGAAATTTGTTGAGGTGCTCATGGAGGATACTCCAAGACACATGGTAAAATGTTAACAAAAAATTGACTGTAGATTAAAATGTTAAATGTGATGTTACGTTGAGGGTGGAAATAGATAGGCTTGGATTTGGTGCTGGTAACCCAATGGTTGTCCAATGGAGGACGATGGTGAAGCCAGAATAAAAAGATTCATGATTCTGAAGCTGAAAATACAGAATTATTTTAGACAAATATGCTTGCACTCTGTCACTGACTAGATATTTAAAATAATGTAGGCCACTTTTTACTGGTAAAATAAGATATGTGGCACTATCAGGTCCCACAAATATTCCCCCATTGCATTATTATACATTATATTTATCATTATATATAGTAGTTTAATGAAGTACTGACACTAAAACTCTGTAAACTTGAACACACCTCACACAGTAATTTAAATTTTTGGTGAACTATAGTCAAGTCAAGTCACCTTTATTTATATAGCGCTTTTTACAATGCCAATTGTTTCAAAACAGCTTCACAGTGTTATAGGGAAATAATGCAACAGAATTTGATTCAGCTGTACAGACGCTCTGGAGAAAACAGTGATGTCATCCAGCTCAGTTCAATTATCATATAGTGTCAATGCGGGCAGATCAGTAATATAGTTGAATATTTAGTGTAGTGTCCCCAACTAAGCAAGCCAAAAGCCAAAGGCGACAGAGGTGATGGTGGCAAGGAACCAAAACTCCATCAGGTGACAGAATGGAGAAAAAAACCTTGGGAGAAACCAGGCTCAGTCGGGGTGCCAGATCTCCTCTGGCCAACAAACAAACAGTGTATGATTAGGATTCAGGCAACATTACAGGTCAGAAGTTGTCTGGCTATCACCAGACCAAGCTCAATTTAATATTTAACATTGGTCTGGGGAGTCTGCTATGTATTTGCAGAAGTACTGCACAAGAGGCGTGATAAACGAGTATAATTCAAATGACTGTACGCAATAGGATAGTCCTTCAACCAATCAGACCACAAGAGGCGTGATCAACGGGCAACGACCCATCGCCTCTCTATCCGTCATCGTGTTAAACCCGCCAATAGCGTGCCAGGTGGATAAGCCAGTCTGTGATCCCGCAAAAGTGTAACAGAAGTAGAAGTGAATGTACAGGTTTCCTGACTGATTTGCAGGGCAAAATCAAATCGCCGGCAGATCAGGCTGGGTTTACCCAGTCTAGGTCAGAAGTCATATTAGATCGGAATATTCCGAATATTTGTCCAGTTCCATTTGATTGAAGATCGGAGTCATCACGCCAGAGACGGGTTTGTTGAGGATGTCGTGTCGATGAGGCTGTCACAGTATCCATGATATATGTTGTATTTTTGTATCGCGATATATTGTGACACAATATATTGTACATATGTGTATATAGAAACCTATAGAAGCCTGACAAAAATGCTTATTTTAAAGAAAAATGTTAGATGGACTTAGAGGCTTTTGCATCTGAAGTCTTCATATATATATATATTATTGAATGTTGTTATCTTATCGTTGCTGTTGGCCATGCTGGTGGATACGGAGAAAGGAGAAACAGAATCCAGTACAGGGATCAGAGGGCTCAAACTCTGAGACGCAGCTCCGGTCTACTGCTGACTCATTGTGTGTGCCAAGTTTCCCTTGCTGAGCTGTACAGCTTGACTGCTTCATTGACTGTAGTGTCTGTGCTCCTCTGAGGGTTGCTACTGCAGTTTGAGTGTGTGAATATGAAATGTGTACAGCAAATGTGTACAGCAGTACTTATTTGACAATTGCACAGATACGCCAACGCTGGGGTCACAAACTTTGAATGAGGGAATTTCGATTTCAAGTGTCTGCTGTCACCAAACTTTTTCAACACTCAAACAATGTAAACAGCGAGTCGAGAACGCCGACGGATAGATGTAATAAGCAAGCAAGAGCAGTAAGTCTTTGTTTACACAAGCATGTTGGCCACATGTCCCAAGCTCCAAGATGGCAAGCTGAGTTGTTTATGCGTCCCGCGAAGTTCACACGAGGTTCAGCACCAGCGTGGACTGCTTTTTCACTTAGGTTTTTCTTGTATCTTTCCCCAGGCTTTCTTCCTTGTGGCAATATAGCAGCATTGTATGAGAGAGGCATTCATGGCCATAACAATGTCGGGGAGTGATTGAGACCTGTGGCGTGTTCTCTGATGGCTGGTTGTCGTGCTGTTCAGCCATTGCATTTAAACACACAGGGGACACATTTAATGCGGCACAGCTCTGTTTCACCATTGTTCTTCCAGGCCATAATGACAGATTAGGCCCTAAAAAGCACTAAACTACTGTGGGCCAATACTCCACATACTGAGTGAGTGAATTCCCATCCATGGGAACCCGAGGAGCTTAATTAACTTCTCTTTCAATGTTCAATTTAATGGTATTGTGTCTAACTGATAAACATAGCTTGGCAAGCACATTTAACCCTTTAATAGTTTCTGTATCCTGGGGAATATAGACATATGAGAGGCAGTGGAGAGGGACAATAATTAGGGTCTTAAAAGACAATAAGTTTTGACTTAAAAGTACAAAAAAAAGTGACTTGGCATAAAAACTCTGGCATGAACTTTATCTAAAAATAACAGAACAGCATGCCTAAAAATAGGTTTATTCCTATTTTGTAATTATAGGTACCTAAATAAATTAATACATTTGAGTCTTAATGTGCAGAAAATAATCCACTTTTAGGGATGTTTTTTTTTGTAATCATCTTTCACTCTATTTGCTTTGTATGTTGCACTTTGCTAAACATTATAAATCTGACTGTGGATTTAGTATCCAAACCTCCAAGCCTTCAGTGAAACTGTAGCAATAGGCAGATTTTTTTTTAAATAATAGATTTATAAAGCTAATGAATATGGATTTATAGCGCTTAGTAATGGTGCAAAAAACAATGACAAATCAGCTGTGATGAAACCCACTCCCCTCATAAAGTGAAAGCCAGAACAATAAAATAAGTGGGTCATAAGGGGAACGGTTTTCATCAAAACATGTTCAGACACACATTCATTGGAATACAGATGAAAACCTACTGGCACTATGAAAATGCATTCCAAATCCATTCTGTTCTGTTAGATTTGCGATAATGACCTCATCCTGTTTTAGATTAATGTAAATACAACATTATTGCTCGGAATTATGTCATAATATTGCGCTTGTGGTTTTTGGCCTTTGCATGCACCGTAGAGTCCAATGACTCAATGATCAGGACATATTACACAATTATATCCTCAGTCAGAGAAACCCATTTGTAGTGAAAAAGGTCAGTAGACTAGGGTGAAAAATTACTCTCAGGTGTACGTCAGGCCAAAGCTCTCCTTCAATCTCCATTAGAAACAAGGGGATGAATTTGACGGGCTGATGGGTCTCAAGTTACCTAACTAAGCCCGTGCACCAGATGCTGAATGGCACTTGCACACAAGTGCCAAGTCGGGGTTGGTAGTTTTCAACAGCCATGAGGGCGTTTCCTGGCAAACGGCTGTTTAATTTCAGACAAGAGTTTTAGCGTGAACAGAGACTCATACGTCAGATAAAGGCCCTCAGCAGCCTGACCAAACAAACAAGCGTCTTATTATTTCACTGCACACGCCAGGGCTAATTTGTAGTGAATTAACAGGGCCGCTCATAGCACAGATAAGCCTTAGCCCTCTCCCTTGTGTTTTCTTAACTAATGCTAGCGCTCCAGAAGCCCGTTTAATCATTTTTAGATATCTGCAGAAATCCCCAGTGATGCAGGATTAAAACGTCAAAGCAATTTCACTGCCAGCCAATTCACACGTCCTCATGTTTGGAAACCTGCGAGTAATCAGTGATTGAATGACAATGTATATTTTGCTTGCTGGTGATTATGGACGATAGTCAGTGATTGCCCATGTAATTTTACACGAGCCTCATGTATCTGCCGTGGAGAAATTAAAGCAGAAGAAAAATTTAATTTTGAGCAGATTATTTGCACATTTATCTCTTGATATATCACAGACTATGCAATAAAAAGAAAGAGAGATTCATGTAGTTTGAGTTTGAATTATGGAGTTCATTACAGGGATCATCATAAGGACAGCCTACTGACCCAGGTCCAGTGTGAGATAGTTTCAAACCATGAACTGTCACTTGTCACTTTACCTATTTTATTATTGTTATTAGTAAGTAAGTAAGTCAGTAAGTAAGTAATAAAAGAAAGTTATTCATTCGTTTGTTCATTCATTCATTCATTCATTCATTCATTCATTCATTCATTCATTCATTCATTCATTCATTCATTCATTCATTCATTCATTCATTCATTCATTCATTCATTGTTACCTTTTTTAACCATGCCATTTTAGGCCTTGCAAATGAATTTTTTTTAAATGTTTTTGATTGTCTATCAAATATTCAATCTCTCAGCTAAATGTAATAATATAAAAAATGATAAAGATAAAAAATAATATTAAAGCTGCAAGCAGCATTTATCGGGATTCAAGTATTTAAGGCCTTTAAGCACATGGGTAAAAAAATATTATTTTTTATTTAGAAAGCATGTTAGAAAACAACATGTTTGCACAGATGTGAATAATATTTTGATGTATATAAGGAAGGTCAGCATTTGAAAGTTTATTTTACCCTTTGGTGGACAAACATGCACCTATGAAAAAATGCACAGTAAAAATGTTAGGGCACCATGGATTGATAATGAGTTAAAAAACTTTATGGTTGAGAGAGATGTGGCAAAGGGTACAGCAAACAGAACTGGTAACAAGGAGGATTGGGATGTCTATTGCAAATTAAGAAATCAAGTAACTAAAATTAATAGGAAAAAGAAAATAACGTTTTACAAAGTTAAAATAAGTGAATGTAAATATGATGGTAATTTTATTAATTAAATTAAATAATCTGTAGGAAATCAAGCTCAAACTTCTTATTGATACAAGTGACTCATTTGTAACTAAACGAGATGATGTTGATGATTTTCAATAATTCAATAATTTAAATGATTTTTTCATAAATAAGTTTGATACATTAAGAGAAGAAATGTTGTTTGGTTGAACCAGTTTGCCACATCTTTAATATCAGTATTGAAAAAGAGATTTTTTTCCCTTTAGCTTGGAAAGATGAAAAGGTTATTCCTCCATACAGAAAAATACAGCACTGAGTTTTAATGGTGCTAATAGTAGACTAATAAGTTTGCTACTAGAAACGAGATTGTGAGCAAATTCAATTCTTCTTTAAGGAGAATAATTTGCTGTCTAATTTTCAGCAAACATATTGAGAGGGGCACTCAACAGGAACAGCATTAACACAGATGACAGATGAGTTTAGCACAGATTGATGACAATAACTTAATAGGAGCAGTATTGTTTGATTTTTTGCTCAGCTTTTGATGTACTGAATCATAAATTATTGCTGGATAAACTGAAATGTTACAAATTTACTTCTCATACATTGGTTTAAAAGTTATCTGTCTAATAGGGGGCAATGTGTATTTTATAATGGAAGTTATTCAGATGTGAAAGAGTTGCAATGTGGTGTTGCCTCAAGGAAGTTGTTTAGGACCATTATTATTTTCTATTTTTTACCAATGAACTTCAGCTTATTTTAAAGTGCGCACAGACAGTCATGTATGCAGATGATACAACATTATATTTACATGTAACATCAATTAAGCAGTTGTGCTTTGAATGAGGAATTACAATTGGTCATAAAGTAGGTACAGAATAATACATTGGTTCTAAACTTGACAAAAACCAAAAGCATTGTGTTTGGATTAAGTTTTACATTTCAATTTAAGCCACAGTTAAATCTGTCTGTAAAGAGTGTACCTATTGAACAGGTAGAGGAAATTAGACTTCTTTGAGTTATATTAGACAGTAGGCGGAAGTGGTCAAAACTGATAGAAAATATGGTCAAAGTTATGGGAAGAGGTTTGCAGTTAGTAAGAGATGTGCAAACTTTTTACCACAATACTGTATTTCTCAAATTGTGCAAACAACCCCCATGGAAATAACCTATATAAACATATATGTTTTAATATAGGTTTTGATATAGGTTTTTATTATATGTGACATATTTAAAATTGGCCGTTTTCCTATATTATATGTACATATATGCACATATGTGTACATATATATGTGCACACATATACCTATATAGATACATATATGCACATATAATATGTGTGCATATATGCACGTATACATGCACCTATATGTTCACCTATATGTGTGTTACCAAAACAAAAGTCTTCAAATTCATTAACCACAGTGAAATGCTGAGATAGATGTGGGATAATGATGATGATTACTTGAATGTATGTTCTATGTACTTTTTTTAGTTTTTTTATTGCTACATTTAGACTGTAATGACCTTTCAGCCATATTCATCTAGAAATTGTATTAAAGACCCCATGGCATGAAATTTTCATTTTATGAGGTTTTTCAACATTAATATGAGTTCCCCTAGCCTGAATATTGTCCCCAAGTGGCTAGAAATTTTGATCGTTGTAAACCGATTTCTGGCTGTCTTTCTCTGCCTTTGAGAAAGTGACAGCCCAGACGAGCTGATCTGGAATTTTCCTGTTATGAAGTCATAACAGGAACGGTTACCTCCCTTTCCTCCGCCCAGAGGATTTGGCACGCCCATGCAAGCGCTATATTTGTCCTCGAGAGATCATGGCCTGTGAACGAGTGAATGCTGGCAGTTTCTCAGTGTTTGGATGTACACATGAAAACAGAAGTCTGTGATCAGTGATTTCTGATGTGTTAGCTAATTATTCAAGTTCACACAGAACTTTATTATTCGTGCACACGCTGCGGCTTCTCTCTCTCCTGTCAGAACGTTTTTTTCGTGTTTTCTATCTTGTGAGTCAGTGTTTTTGTACGTCCTCGTCGCGTCTATCTGTTCTTAAATGTGCATAGAATCGTGAGTTTCTGCTCAACATCGGCAGAGTTACATCTTCAGAGATAAACCTCACGCACGCCGAAGCTCGGGCTGCACTGACCGGTTGGCTTTCAACATCACTGACCCCCAGTACTGCATCTGGCCCACAGCGGAGGCACCAAACGCAGCGCGAGATTAAGCAAAAGGGGGGTAAGCGTGAGCGTATCCGGGCTAGCCAGCCTAGCCCCACAATAAACTGGATTACATTCGATTACTGCCCTGTTGTGTCTTTTTTTGCGCTGTGTACTCAATGCGCGTCACTGACGCTTTTCATATGATAGGAAAATATCTAAAAATAATGCTATAATCAACACTTACTCGTAAGTCGTCCATCTCGACAGCTGTAATGGCACATTACATGTGTTACATAGTTGGTAGAATAAGGAGGATGACGGCTCGGCGTGACTGGGACTCGTGTTTATTCAGAACTCTCAGATACAAACACAATAAACTCGCGCTGACAGCTCTCACAAATCAGTAGTTAATTTAAATAACTTTGTTAGCAATTGCTCCGTCTCTGGTCCATTGATGTCTGATTCGCGAACAAATCTTTTTTTTGAACTGGTTCTTTTTCGTGAACCGAACCAGTTCACCAAATCGGACTGAATCGTTCTAAACGGTTCGCGTCTCCAGTCAGCGCTGATCCATAATTTACTAGAGTTACTAACTTTCTGACATGAGTGACAACCCCTCCGACTAGAAATAAACGAATAACCTGTAGTATATGCTAGTAACGACAACAGTTCACTGAACTGAGACGTGCTGAGGAAACTGATGAGAAGTGAACTCGGGTCCATCCGTCTCTCTGGCAGGCTCGTGCCTGCTCGTGCCTGGTAGATCTCGTTAAACCACGCCCCCTCCGCTACAAGATCTGATACTCATTCAAATGCAAAGATGTCAGCCAATCACAACAGTGGGCGTTTTAAGTCTCACAGCAGACACGCCTCTTGAAACAGGGCATTCAGCCACAGGGCAAACATCAGTATAGAAAAAATGCCTTTTATTTCTAAATTATGACATTTTATGATGTAAAAATCATACTAACAATATAAGTACACCTCAGGAAACATTATAAAATAATAGAAAAATGCCATGCAATGGGACCTTTAGGACAATACATTGCAAAACATTGCATTTTGCATTGCATTTGATGGATGTAACGGTGAATGTGTATGAGCTGTAATGTGAATCTGGAAGTGACTTGAAACTGGAAAAAAGGCTTGATTGACAAAATAAAAAAAGACATACAATTTTGTTATACATTTCCTTCTTTTCCACTATCTTTATACAAGAAAGAATTGACCTTGTAAATGTTTCAGGAAAACGTGTAGACATTATAGCTTTCCATCTCCTCTCACTTAATTGCCATAGTTAAATTCCATAACATGCCAATTACATTTGATACCAATTTCACGTGTTCGCACATACATAAGTTCTTGTATAATTTTTTTTTGTTAGTTCTTGGTTCTTGCCTTGATAATAGAAAATATGAGCTAGGCATCATGTATGACAGTTGCCAAAGTGAGATAGGAGCTACAAAATGACCAGATCCTGCCATGAGCTATAGGAGACATATCTTATATAATAGAATGTAATAGAATTGTAATAGAAGGGCTAATATAATAAGAATGGACAAAACTTTAGGTTGGCCTCTGGTGAAGGATTGTCTCTCTGCTTTGTTTCATAAGAACTATTTATGTGTGTAGAGTTCTTAATGTCCTGTACTGTGAACTTTTGTATAGTAGTACTGACATTTTCACAGCAGGCATGCATCAAAGCGATGTTTTTTTACTTCCTGTTTCGAAAACCACTGCAAAACAACGGACTGTAATGTATAGAGGAATGAAAATAAGGAATGATTTACCATCGGATATTACATATTTTTTTAATATGAGCTTTAAAAAATCTTTAAAGGATCATTTCATGGCAAAGTAAATTGTTGATTTATATTTATATTTATGAGAGCATAAAAATGACCCATGGGTGACATTGATTGGATTTTCTTGCCACTTCCTATTAAAATTGTGACATCTGGGTGTTATTGTTTACCTATCAACCTATGTTTTCAAATTTCCTGTGGTGGTTTTGTCTCGATTGGATTAACGGTTTTGAAGATATTCGCCAAAGTTTTATAAGTGCTAAATCACACCGTTGCACAAACCATAAGGTGAAACCTGGCATGTTTGGTATCGTTGGACTCGGCAAGGATTCAGGAGTCTAAGAAGGTGACTCCCATGAAAATCTCTAGCTTGAAACTTCTCAGGCATTTGGTTTCCCTTAACGACCGTGAATCGAAATGTTTATTTTCTTTTTGATAATTATTGATATTCACTCCCCAGAGAACATTTCTGCAGTGGTTTGGTTCCGATCAGGCAAAAAACCTGGGAGTAGTTTGCAAAAGAAAGTAAAAAAAAAAAAAAAAAAAAAAAAAAAAATGGCATTTTGTCTGCAAGGATTCCAACGATTTAAGACAATTGAGCCTAAGGCTAATGGTTTAGGAGTTATGAGCCATTTCGTACTTTTGACTGCTGTAGCGCCCCTGTCAGGCCGATCGGGGCGTACATTGGTGACATTGTAGGCAGTGTGAATACTACCAGCCCTTAAAGTTTCAAGTCTCTACGAATTATGGTTTGGTCTGCCTTATCAGTTTTAGAGGAGAATGCTGATCCTTGGAAAATTTAACAATTACGCTACGCGCTTGAACCCCTAATAAATTAAAAATAATACATGTCTATGCAGTGGCCAAAAGTGGATATCTGGAGGGGATATTTGTTTTTAAGACCCTACAAGTTTGATTATACCATAAAAATATAAGGATAATATTAAATATTTTAAATGTATACCACCAGCAATACCAGGACCACATACACACACAATTAAATAAATAATTCACTGGTATGGTAAAACTGCAACAATTCACATTACATGAAGTCTTTCACTGAGAACCTTCATTCTTATATATCTGAGGTGAACATGGTCACACTGGGTTCACATTTTTCTCACATCGAGAAATAATCCAGCTTGCTGTCTGCAGTGTGTATTATTGTATGATTAGAGCTGGGGTTTGAAAACAAGCAGGGTCTTTAATGACCCTGCGATCAGTCATCAGAGCCGTTCAGTCTCACTGGTCATCATCACTTTACAAAGGCTCTTAAAAGCCCTAATTTTGTTCTCCATTAGTCTGGCCTCTCTATCTCCCCGGTTCCTTTAGCAAAGACCCATGTTCCGTTCCACATTACCCCGGCCCTCGTATCGCCTTAGCCCCAACTGTTATTTGTGGCTCTCCCCTCTGGCATTTCGTATTGATTGAGCTGTGTTACTTTTTGCCCCTTTGATGACTAAAGTAGGCTGCTGAGATGAACCCTGTACAGCCTGTGTTCCCCTAACCCCTCCCATCCCGTGGTCCCAGAGCCCTGAGAAATCTTCACGTGGAGCAACAGGAAACACTCGAACATCAGGAAACCAGCTTGCGTTAGAGGGAGGCTGTGTTCCTGTTGTTGTCATTGTTGTCACCGTGGCTGTTTCAAAATGAATATTTTCCAAGCTCATTTCGATTTCAGAATAAGTTTTATGCATGCTCGTTTACTGGACTTGATGTGATATGGTATGAGTAACTGACATGATGCTGCATGCATGTTTTCATACTTATATTATCTAATGCAGTTTCTGTTTCCTGAAAATCCATTTCTGCTGAAAAACATGTTGGGTGGCCTGTGATTTTGTGACAATTGAATTATCATTTGGACTGAATCTGTGCCCTTCTCTCATGTTTTGGTTTCGTTATCTCTTAATATTTTAGGATGAGTCGTATCTCATCGTTCATTTTTTCTCATGCAGTGCGGCCCATTGTTTGCGGGGCTTTTTAGGCAGGTTTCCCCCGACCAGATTGCATCATTGATGTCAGTGATGAGCTTGGAGCAGAAATCAAAACATGAATAAATAAACTGAAACAGTGAGCCAAACTGTCCTCCTTTTTTAAAAGGACATGCGGTCTTCATTATCTTGCTATGCTGGAGATAATTTCATTTAATCCAACTGAAATTTCTACCCTCTGTTGCCATTTGGCCAACAATGCCAGTGCCTTATTACCTAAAAGCTTACTCGATCTAATGCCTCCTGAAAACTGGAAATTAGATTTGAAAACCTGCCTCATTAATCATCACATCTTATAATCTTTTGATGTGATAAAAAAAAAGATAGTCTGTTAGATGTTGAGATAAAAGGCTTCAGAGATGGTGTTGGAAGATGAGAACCATGATATGATCTATTATTATTATTAAGAAACATCTTCAAAGATCAAGGCTTGAAATAACGTGGCTGTACCTTAAATTATTTTTGATGCTACAGAGGTTGAAAGTTTTGTAGCAAAGGCCACACAATTGTAGCACATGTAAAAAATGTCTGTTACAATCTCTGAAAACAACCACAAGTAAAAGAAAAAAAAGAAATTGCTATAAAATACAAAACGTCTCGGTTACGTATGTAAACCTTGTTGCCTGAAGGAGGGAACGAAGACGTATGTCGGACGTCACAGATGAATTGGGATCCCTTCTGGGAGCCCTATCAACTTCGAGTGTATACAGAACGGGCCAATGGACATAAATATGGAAGCAGCACACATTTGTTTTTCACTGAGGAGCCGAACTAGTGAATCGGCCGTGCAGTGATGGTACAGCAACTGTGGTGACAGGAGGTACGACCTTCAGGGAATGAGGGTTACATACATAACCGAGACCTTCCCTTTCAGTCGGTCACGTTCGACGTACATCGGATGTCACTGACGAATTGGGATCCCTATGGAAAACGCCACGGCTGTTTCCACTTCCAGCGCCCTGCACAAGCCCCTCAGACCCCCGTATGTTGGGGAGGGAACTTACGCAAGGAGAATCACTGCTGCTGTTCCACAAGACCCACTCAGCAGAGTATTGGATAATCCTGGGAAAACGTGCCCCAAGAGGATGCTGCGGAGTCCACGGAGTATCATGTGGAAGATACACATATGGACTGGCCATCCGGGCAGTACAACATATGAAATGTGGCTCCGCCACATCTGACAGCCGTATGGTGGTGGAGGAACACAGGGTTCGCCTAGCTGGGGAACTTACTGGAGCAATAAAGTGCACTTATATGGGTCCATTAGGAGGGGAATGGTGCAGCAAGCCTACACTTAGAACGGGCACTTCGGTGTTACTGGCTGGTTGAAGTGAGAACACAGGAAGAAACCGGCTCTCCACACGGAGGCTATAGAATCTAGCGAACATGTTAGGTGTCCTCCAGCCCACAGCTCCATATATAGCTGTCAGCGAGGCGCCATGCATCAGTGCCCAGGAAGAGGCAACACTCCTAGTGTAGTGGTCCCGGAAGGGAGTGGTGGAAACCTTGGGCACATATCTGGGTTGGGGTCTCAGGATCACGTGAGAGTTGGCCGGCCCAAACTCTAGGCACGATTCGTCGACCAAAAATGCCTGCAGGTCCCCTACACTCTTAACGGAATCCAATGCAATCAGGAGCACTGTCTTCCAAGACAAGATTTTCAACTCTGCTGACAGCAATGTTTCAAAGTACGCGCTTTGCAGTGCCGTTAGCACCAGGGACAAGTCCCAAGACGGTATAGAGTGAGAGCGAGGCGGATTTAGTCTCCTCAATCCCCTCAGGAAATCAGATCATGCTTTCCCAAGGACTTACCATCAACTACATCATGATGTGTGGTGATAGTGGCAACATACACTTTTAGGGCTGAGGGAGACAGCCTTCGCTCCAACCCATCTTGTAGGAAGGAAAGCACAGAACTGATCGAACATCTTCGGGGGTCCTCCCAGCACTGTCAGATTGACAGAGTCCAACTCCATATCGAGAAAAGAGATCCTCTGCACAGGGGAGAGTTTGCTCTTTTCCCAGTTGACCCGAAGTCCCAACTGGCTGAGGTGACTGAGCACCATGTCCCTGTGTTTGCACAACTGGTCTCTCGACTGGGCCAAAATCAGCTAGTTGTTGAGGTAGTTGAGAATGCGAACACCACGCTCTCTCATGGGAGCAATGGCTGTCTCTGCGACCTTCGTAAAGACACGGGGCGACAGTAACAGCTTGAAGGGTAGGACTCTGTACTGATATGCCTGCCCCTTGAACACAAAGCATAGGAACGGTCTGTGTCGAGGGAGAATCAAGACCAGAATGTATACATCCTTCAGGTCGATCGCTGCAAACCAATTTTGGGGGCGGATGCTAGCCCGGCTTCCAGCGACCAAACAAGCGGGACCAACGGCTCCACAGACATTCAGCGAGACAAGCAGGTAAGTGCAGCAGTGCAGCACTTACCTGCTTCCACTGAGGGGGCGCACGGGTGTGAGGAGGCCTCTTGAGTGCGTCCTGGGCACAGCCAGCACCCCCCCGCTGGCGATGGGAGAGGAACCTGTGGGTGACAAGGCATAGCGGCGTACACCACCAAGCACGCTCTCTTGGCACCCAGAGATATTGGAAACAGCTCTTTTTTTTAAGTTTTGGCGGAACACAAGTCAAATTTGAACAAAAGATTCTCCCCCGGCCCTCCTCCATCTCCTGAAGAGCTGTCCCCTCCATCTCTGGGTGGCCCGTCCCAGGGTGGCTTGGCTTTCCACTTGCCATTTGAGGTCTGAGACATGTGGGACTAGAGAGAGAGAGAGGGCTAGCAGTTGTCATCTAGTCATAGCTAATAGCCTGTGCATACAGTAGCATTTCATTTTTTATAAAATGAGATTTTGGCCAAATGTATTTTACAACAGGAAAAACTGAGCACCTAATAAGCTACAACAAACTTTGTAACTGTTGATGAAAATGTAACTCTAATGTGATACCGCCGTTTTAATGACTGACAAAATGCAAATTTTCACACATTCGCTGGCCAAACCAAAGTGCATTTGATTTTGACTTTTGTAAAATGATAATAATATATTGATAAGTAATATAAAAACATATAATTTGTTTTTACCATCGGAAAATCATAAAGCACAGGTGCGCCCTGAGTGAAACTCATCATCTAGGTAAAATATATTTCTAAGAAATTTGTTCTTTGATTTTTGATTGCCGAAACCCTTAATTTATTAACATTTAATGATATTATGGTTGCATGTTTAATTCATGTTTTTTGCTGTTAATATGCACATATTCGCTAGCTAGCAAATTTTTGAATATTGTATTATATATTCTCCGCTCGTCTTCACATAGTAATGTTGTCATTTACATTAACTGAGGTATAGGCTTCCTTTTTCACTAAAGAGCTGGTTGGGCCAGGCAAATTTACAGAAAACACCCAAGCGACAATAGTGTAGGGGTAAAGTACATAATTCAAAGTTTTGATGCAAATCGACCGGAGGTTCGAATCCGCCTTTTGCTGAACTCGCTCTACTCCCTTTTCCCATCACATAGAAGACCGGAAAGGCATTTATTAAAAAAAAATATTCAAAAAGTGTAAATAAATCATCTAACGTGTGTTGAATGATAGAGTTAGGGGTAGGTGAACAGACATGCAGTTGCTCTTGGGGTGCCCTTTTTTCAGTTTCAGCACATGCCCCTCAGAAGGTCGGTGCACAGCCCTGCTGGTGGATTTCCGCTGGAAATTTGAGCATGTCTTTGTGTCATTACGTCACGTCTGTATATAGGTATATATAATATATAAAGGAGGAGTCCAGCTAGTAAGCTATCGCATGTGAGGATGCTGCAGGTGGCGGATCATTTATAGCCTTTTCTCACAGCAGCTGGAATAATTAAAAATATCACTTTGATGGCAGATTGTAATCTGTAAAAAGTCCAAAAGACAATAATCAGTGACAATTGGAGATTCACCCATAGTCAAAAGCAAAAGATTAGACTGTATGGAAATTAAAATTTACAGGTAATGCTAATACACACTAAATACACATAATCAAGCAAAGCTGATGTTGTTAACAATTTGAGAACAAAGTTTAACAATAATAATAATTTGCTTGATTTGATGTGATATGAGCTAAGTGAACATTAGATTTAATCACCATTGGTAGCCCGATATATTGTAATGCCTTTTTTCTCAGTTGGTCAGAACAAAAGTGGCAGACATGTTACTTACTTGTTCAAATGACATTGAGGGAAAAATTCTTATTTATCATGTAAAGACGATAATTCTGCAAATATTTGCAATTGCAGGTTTCAAACAGAGATGGCGGCAAATGAATTATGAATAAATAATAGGCTATTTTCTACCCTGGTTTTGAGCCTAGCCCTTGGAATTCTCGGCTTTGCGAGCCCTGGACCATACATGTTTGAATCTGATCCCGAATCGCAGGACAATGAACCAACAACACCTCAAATACAAAGGATACTCCAGCCTGTGACAGTGTGGTAAGTTATCGTTAATTATGTTTAGTTAGACATGTACACATAATCAGTAGATATCAAGCGATCTGTAACAATGCAATACTATCACATATAAAAACATTTTTACTCAACATAAGTGAGTTGCATCATTCCTGTCAGATCCAATATAGACGGCACAGCATTGTTTTTTAATCTCATCCTGTCTTCAAATCCTGTCTCTTGTTTACAAAGGAATCCACAGTGAAATTAATCAAACAAACGTGCAATATCTTACCCACAGGAGCTGGATCTTCATTAAAAATAAAGCTCTACCATGTATTCCTAATATTGGAATCCAAATGAAGCTTATGCTGCATGTTTATTTCTTGGAAGTTTGATCTGGTTTAGCTCCACATAGGCCTATGTTATTAATCTATAACATGTCAGGCGTGAGTCGGTGGGCGGGGCTATAGAATCGTTTTTCTGCTTCGGTTAAGGCGGAGTTTCACTGAACTCTGACGTCACAGGGAAGAACATTCGCAGATCGATCATTTGTTGAGCCAGCTGTCAATAAAAGCTTTTCTTTGACTAACAAGGAAGTTTTCAGCTTTCAGTTTTATGCTCAACATTTTTCATTTATTTTATTTCAGCTTTATTTCAGTGACTGGTTTTAGTTAACAACACTGTCCTGAACGCGTAATTTCCCCCCAAACCACTTCATCAGAAATCCCACTCTGCAGCTAATTTTCAATTCAATTAAATTCAATTCAATTCAAATTTATTTGTATAGCGCTTTTCACAATGCACATTGTTTCAAAGCAGCTTCACAGAAAGTGCATTTCATAAATGTACATTGAAAAATGTTAGAAAAGAGAATGTTAAAGAAAAAATGTTAGGATAAGTTAATCAATCATGTATTATTTTAGGCCATAACAACGCTGGCGTTGAGTCGTCTCTTCACAGGCGTCGAGTCGTCTCATCACAGGTGTCGGGGCATCTGAAGTCTCCATCAGAGGCTGGATACAAACTGGAGCTGACGAACTAGTTACCTCGGGACTAGTGTCCCGAGATAACAACAGAAAAGCAGATGGGAAATAATTAGCATAGCTGCTGTTCAGAATATTAATGCTGTTGGTGCGATTTAACTGTAGTATAAAACTTATTTATAATGTGAATGCTTGGCTAAAGAGATGCGTCTTTAATCTAGTTTTAAACTGGGACAGCGAGTCTGAACCTCGAACAATATCCGGAAGACTATTCCAGAGTTTAGGAGCTAAATGTGAAAATGCCCTCCCTCCTTTAGTGGACTTAGATATCCTAGGAATGACCAGAAGCCTCAAGTTTAGTGATCTTAAAGAGCGCGATGGATTGTAGGGCGATAAAAGATCAGTTAAATACACTGGAGCTAACCCATTTAGGGCTTTATAGGTCAGTAGCAATACTTTGTAATTGATACGGAACTTAATAGGTAACCAGTGTAGGGATGATAAAATTGGTGTTATATGATCATATTTTCTTGACCTAGTAAGAACTCTAGCAGCTGCGTTTTGGACTAACTGTAGTTTGTTTATCGATGATGCAGGACAACCAGCTAATAAAGCATTACAGTAATCTAGTCTCGAGGTCATGAATGCATGAACTAACTTTTCTGCATCAGAAATAGATAGCATGTTACGTAGCTTGGCAATGTTTCTAAGGTGGAAAAATGCCGTTCTTGTAACATATGAAATATGACTTTCGAAAGATAAGTTGCGGTCTAATATAACACCCAGGTCTCTTACTGTAGTGGATAAAGCGACAGGACATCCTTCCAAGTTAAAGTTGTATTGTGAGAGGTTTTGTGGGCAATTTTTTGGACCAATAAGTAACACCTCCGTTTTATCTGAATTTAATAGCAGAAAATTACACGTCATCCAGTGTTTAATATCATCAACACACGCTGTCAGTTTAGATAATTTAGCGTTTTCATCTGGTCGTGATGAAATATATAATTGAGTGTCATCAGCATAACAGTGGAAATTAATTCCATGTTTTCTTATAATATTACCAAGTGGCAGCATATATATTGAGAATAGCAGAGGGCCTAGCACGGATCCTTGCGGCACCCCATAGTCTACTGATGTCATCTTTGATTTTTCCCCATTTAGACAGACAAAATGGTAGCGGTCTGATAAATACGATCTAAACCAGTTTAATGCCTGTCCCTGAACACCAGTGTAATTTTGAAGTCGATCTAATAGTATTTTATGATCTATAGTATCGAACGCAGCACTAAGATCAAGTAGAACTAGTATTGAGATACAGCCTTGGTCAGAAGCTAGAAGTAAATAATTTGTGATTTTAACGAGTGCAGTTTCTGTGCTATGATGTGGCCTGAATCCTGATTGAAATTTTTCATAGATATCATTTTCTTGCAAGAAAGAGCACAATTGAGCGGACACAACTTTTTCTAGTATTTTAGACATGAATGGAAGATTTGATATTGGTCTGTAATTTGCTAGGTTATTATGATCTAATTGTGGCTTCTTAATGAGAGGCTTTATGACTGCCAACTTGAATATTCTTGGAACATGACCTAAAGATAAAGACGAGTTAATAATATTGAGAAGAGGCTCTTCCACTACAGGTAACAATTCTTTCAGTAGTTTAGTGGGTATTGGATCTAATAAACATGTTGTTGGTTTAGATGCAATGATAAGTTTATTTAGCTCTTCCTGTCCTATAGTTGTAAAGCGGTGTAGTAGTTCTTGAGGGTTAAGGTTTGTTAAGCTTAATTTTGTTGGTTAAGGTTACAATGATGTTTAGGGATAAGTGTTTGGTGTAGGCAATCAGTACTGTGATTGACATGAACAATAAAATCTTAAGAAGAGGCTGTAGGGCAGAGTTTCCACTGAACTGGTTTGGGGAAAAATCATGTGTCCTGAACTGCTCAAAGAAACATCTGAAAATGATAAATAAAAGTGTATAAAAATAACACCAATGCAAACCTCTGGTCATGTAGTTTTGATATTTTAAGAATTATTTAAGTAGCTATTTAAGTTTTATATAGTGTTATGCTAGTTCCCACTGTCCCTTTTAATGCTTTTAAAGGAACAGATACATTTGAAGGAAACCTGAATGAGAATCTGAGATTTTATAGATTTTATGATCCAGGTTTAACTTTGCATTGCAGTTCATGTTATTTTGAATTTAGTTCATGAGTAATACAACGAACACTAAATGTTAAAGGCATAGTTCATCCAAAAAATTATATTCTGACATAATTTACTCACCCTCATGTCGTTCCTAACCCGTATGACTTTCTTCTGTGAAACACAAACGAAGATTAGAAAAATATATCAGGGTCTATAAAATAATAGTCAAGTGGACCCTATTGTCCTTCATTTAATAGATAAAAAGTTCAACAAAATGTCTTCTTTTGTATTCCATAGAAGAAAGAAATTCATACAGGTTTGGAATGACATGAGAGTGAGTAAATGATGACAGTTTATGCTTGTAATTGCAAATTGTAATCGTATATGTATTATGTGGACACTGTGTAAAATGTAAAGCGTTACCGCTGTCTGTTCTGCACTGAAGAAATAGTGTGTGTGTGGATAGCTGTTCAGATTCCCGCTGATGTGTGTCAGAACACTGTTCAAATAGATGTAACAGAGCAAGAACAAGCTGTCCCATTAAACATGTACCAACAACCATGAGTAGCATCAGGTCATGCCAAGTGCTATCAGGTGGCCAAAACAAAAACTCAGATGCGCCATGAGCCAGCTGCATGATGTCATTCGCCATAAGTGACCTAAGGACAGACTGACACTCTTATTGTGAATTGTTTTTATTTTCACCAGCAACACACTCTGCAAAAATATGATACAATGCACATGTGATGAATTATCACTGGATGAAGGGAGCAAAACAAAAAAAAACTAAACAAATTCAAATTTTTTACAGATTTAATTTTTTTATTTTTTATAATACGTTTTTAAATGACAGTTTAGTTCTATTGTATTTATTTTAGAAATATAATAAAAGTAAAGGACTAATGATTTGTAGAAAAGCCTAAGAGAGTGTTAATTTGGATTAACATCACCAGTAGTCTCTATCACAAGCCCAAATGTTTAATTTAAGGAGTGCGGAAACAGTGTAACAGAAGAGTGCCGTCTAAAGAGAATTATTTTGGAAAAACAAAAAACATTACTCGTGGATATGGAAGTGTAAAATTTCACACCAGTTGTGGGCATCTTCCCAGCTAAGATGTAACACGTTGCAGTGTGCCAACAGAGAGAAGTGAGCTGTTGTGATGGTGGAGATAGAGCGAGTTGATGTTGATAGCATAGCAGTGAACGTGTGCATGCGTGTGCACGTATTGTGGTAATCCGAATCAGCCGTGAAACCCAAGGAGACTCATCTACCAGAACGGTTAATTATTCAAGGTGCTTTGGCTGAAAACCTGATCGCCTTAGGAATCCATTAGGCACCGTGAGCACCAGTGCTTGCTGTGAAACTACAATGGAGAGAGAATGGCCACTGCTGATATACTGTACGTGGTGTAATTGAAAACCAGGCTTTTGGGTGGCATGTAAACAGGGAGAATTAAACATCGTGCCAAGCCAATGCCATACAGGAAAGTATCTTGAGCCTTGAAACCACAACACATGCAATGAAATCAGCCTTGTTACAACTTTGTTGTAATTAGAATTTATGGTTTCACCTCTCCGGAATTGAGAAAGAGAAAGAGCGAAAAAAAGACGAGGAGAAAGGGAGAAAGGGAGAATGAGGGAGATAAAGAGAGAGGCTATGTTGACACAGCAGCAGAATAAAACTGACAGATATGTTTGATTGATCTCATTAGTTTGTACATTTGTACCATGAAACTTACTTATGCAGTATACTGGAATGTGGACATATTAACAGCATCTACAATGCACCTTAAAAGCAGTTATGGATATAACAAATTTTACACTGAAGACTGGAGTAATGGCTGCTGAAAATGCAGCTTTGACATTGCAGGAAGAAATTACATTTTAAAATATATTATAATAGAAAATGTATTTTAAATTGTATTCATATTTACTATATTACTGTTATTACACAATATTACTGTTTTTTGATCAAATAAATGCAGCCTGTGTGAGCATATGAGACTTCTTTCAAAAACATTATTTTTTATTTAAAAGAAAAAAGTTTTACCAAACAAACTTTTAAATAAGTTATTAACACATTGACAAAATGCAACATATAACATCTTAAGGTGTAATATATTGATTAAAAAAAAAAAAAAAGATTTCCATGATTAAATAAAACAATTTATAAATTCCTTAATTTCAATATTATACTAACTTTCCTTATTTTATGAATGGAATAATTTGAAAAAAGCTTTGACATCTCTAAAGTTGTTCATATGTAAAAAGATTACGTTTTACATCTTTGCCAATCTGTTTACATAGGAATACCTATATAGTAATAATTTGGTTATGGAAGAAAATTGGCCTTGAACTCGGTTATTCATCCATACAGACTGTATTTGAGCCACTGTTGTATAAACACAATTTGAGAGTCACACCTGTTAGTAAATGAGGTTGCCATCCCAAACACTGACTGTTTGAACAGCCAGAGATTGCAAGCATTTAACTGAACATGTGAAGCACACGCGAATCCTAAAGATTTTCATTGTGTGCAGTCAACGATGCTTGCTTCCCCTTTAGTTAAATAGAGAAAAATAGGAGCAGATCACACTCACAGGCGTTTGACCATCTGCTCCAATTTCTCCCAGTAGAAGTCCTTTTTGCCCCATCCGAGGCCTCAATTTCATCAACAGTGTGCAAAAGACACCCTAGAATTAATCTCCCTCTGCCTCCAGTCACAGAGGGAGGAAGGACTGTGGGCGACCACAGAGCAGTGCTTTGGTTGTGAAAGCAGTCATTTGTTCATTCACTGCTGTGGAAAGCAGCACCCGGGGAGCACTCTCTCGTTTGCTCTCCCGCTGACAGAAAATGACTTGGTTCAGCAGAGCAAGTGCCAGTGCAGTGTAACATCCCTCAGATCTGAAGAAGAGTTTAGAGGCCAGGGGCATCTGCTTTCTGGCAGTTACACACAGGGTCTCGTACTGTCCTGTTATTAACAGTTTAGTTTTGTATATTCAAAACTACAGTCGTTCCTATTTATTTCAGGGCTCCAGACTTTGGGTAAATGGCCACAAATGTGACAATAAAAATGTAAGACAATAATTTTAAGTTTAAGAACCACTAATGTAGCCTGGCTCTGCCCTCCCACGTACTTCCGCTCAATTTTCATTTATGCTGCGTTCCAGGCAGGTTTTTGAGCCCGTAAATTACAACTTCAAACCACGATTCACGACTTTGTAGTGTTCCAGGCAAAGTCACGCCAAACTGCCTGAGCGCAAGGAATTGTGTGGAAGTTAGATGTAAACAAAGCATGGCGGACCGTACGGGGTGTATGCTCATTTACAATAATTTCTATCGCCAAAGGTGCTTACTCCTTGCTTATTTGAGGGAA
This sequence comes from Gobio gobio, assembly GCF_949357685.1. Classification (NCBI taxonomy): domain Eukaryota; kingdom Metazoa; phylum Chordata; class Actinopteri; order Cypriniformes; family Gobionidae; genus Gobio; species Gobio gobio. Next base: position 22,406,428 of record NC_137105.1, read on the forward strand.
ACGGAGGAGAAAAACAGCAGAGACGGCAAGAAAAGCTGTTATACTTTTTATTTCACGTTATTTGTATATTTGTTTCATAAACACTGCATCCGTAGGGGGCTGCCATTGTTGCTTCGCGGGCAATGTGAAGTCAAAACTCGTAAGTGGGAGTACATCGAACTAGTACGAGTTCATGGGTGGGAAGTCACAGGTTTGGCTGCCGTTCCAGTCCACTTTCACGGGTAGAAGGTTGGAAAAACACGGGTTACGGGTTGCCTGGATCGCGGCATTACCTTCAGTACTACGTCTGGGACTGCTGTATATGCTTAGGTTTTCGCCCGAACAATTTTTTACCGGTCCAATCAGCGAACACAGGGAGTGGCTGAGAGCGATGACGTTGATGTCGTGCGCTAGTTTGAGTTGTAGTTCAGTAATGGCGGCAGTGAAAGATGCGTGTGTGGCACCGCTGACAAATGTCCAGAAGTTAAAGCCGGAGTGTGGCGAGGTGGATGAGCGAGCGAGACATGGGACGAGCGAGATCGGTGTGCGTGATTGAGAATGAGACACACCGGTTTCGAGTCCTCTCATGAGGGAGCACGGAGGCATATAAGGACGAGCGACACTGGTGAAGGACGAGAGAGGACCTGGCCTGGATTTTAAATTGTGTTTTGTTTACGTTTTGTTATGTATGTGCACGGCAGTCATCTGTGAGGGGCTGCCGCTTTTACTTTCATTTTGTGTTTATTATTTGATTAAAAGTTGTTAAACGTTCGCCGGTTCCCGCCTCCTTCTTCCCTGAACAAACAAACTCCCATTCCACGGAGCAAGAACAATCACTGCTGAGTTTTGTTGGTGGCCATGATGTTGTGGTCCGGGAAAAGTATTTTTCAGCTCGCTCCGTTAGTGGTGAAGGAGTTGGCTGTAGCTGTCCGTCTCCCACCACCCGCGAGAAAAACCCAGGCTGAATTACCTACTGCTTTTGACAAACACCAAGGTCGTGTGGTAATGTAATTGCTCTCCGAATCCACATCTCTGAGTTTTCAAGAATATATCAATTCAAAATTCTCTGTTTATATCCTTTTTAGACCCTTGCAGAGCACCGTGCGGTTGCGTGCGCTATAATTTGGATGCATTTCTAGACTTTTATTTCTTTAAATGCTGGCAAGTGTTTACTAGAGCAAAATATTTCATCACCGCTCAAAAAATAAAAGAAGAAAAGCACGTAAACATTTGAATTGGGCTTTTATTCACGGCAGCATTTATTCCTATCTCACCATGCATATGACATTTTATTTACAGCATATACAATCATGTTATGATTGCACGGGATATGCACCACAAGAGCAGCGCGATCCGATCACAAAACTCTCCTCTCCACCGTGAATAAATCACAATCCGAATGCACAAGGTTTTATCACTGACACAGAGGTGGTGTGCTAGCCTAGTGGTGTGCACACACAGTTAATGTGAGAATCAAAGGCGAACGGCGCGTGACATACGTCACAACCAAATGTTAGCGATGGGTTAGGCAGATCCAGAGTGACTCGTGGCAGTTTTAAACTTCAACAGAGTTCCCGCCTTCAAGGAAGTAAACGCTTGTCACTGGAGAGTGGCCAGACTCAATGTACAAATGAAATGTACGAGAGTCTGGTAAGACCTGGCTACCACTAATGATAGTTGAGAAATCTTTGTGTGCGTCCATATATATAACACATGTATGCACACAAAAATTTGTTCACAACATTCATTTGCAAGTGAACGGTTCCCTCAGTCAGCACACTTTTCACAGCCTCTTCACAGTTCAGGCTCCCTCACTGAACGGTGTCATTTTTCGGAAATGTACAATTGGAAATGAAACAGGAACCATTTATATGCCACAAATATATAATTAAATAGTCACATACTAAAATGTCCCTTCATTACAGCACACAACATCTGTTGTTAAGAGTAAACATGCACTCAATGAACTGAAGTGCTTCTGAAAAACCATCTTCTTTGAGCAATTCTGTAATTTGTTAACTTAAAATTTAATTTGGCCTAAATGTTTAATTTTAAGAGCTAACAGCTCTCAGTTGTACCATTAGCTTCTCTTTTTAAAACTCCAAGCAAAAATGGCATTGCAAATGATGTTTTTGTGCAAGCCTGTAATCTACATCTGTTCTTCAGATCAGACCTTAAAACATTTGGCAAAACCAAAACAAAATATAGCTGCAAGCAGCGATGATGGGCCCAAGGCCCGGTGCCTCCGGTGGCTCGAGGATAACTGTACAATGTACATTTAAAGCAGGTAAATGTAAAATAACTATGTCAAAATCTTTTGAATATGCCACATATACTGCAGCAGCTGGTGCCACTATGACCATGAACCACAATAGCCACATTTAATTTAGATGTTAGGGTCATAGGATGTTATAGGTCACTTTCAAATGAGTGTGATGAGTGTCATTTGCAGCTCAAAATTTGTCCATACGTATTAAACTTGTTTAAAATAATAATAAAAATAATAAACTAATTATAAAAAACTATGTTGTCAGTGCACTTCAGATAAACTAGTTCTATGCTTTTATTTTGTTATTCAAATTGATAGCAAATTATTAAAAAATTTCACATCCAAACAAAAATAACCGACTTACTGTTGGTCGGAGCTAATGACAAAAATTAGAAAGTTGTCCGGCTCGATGAGAACAATACATGTACTGAGTTTGGTAAAATTAACCCCCCCACTTTAGTCAAAAGATGCCACTACAGAACCCCTCCTCCACACCCTTTTCTAAGGCTTTGCCCATGTCTGCTGGCTGACAACTCTAATGTGTGTGTTGAGTTTCATGCAATTAGAAGCATACTAAGAGTCTTAAAAACACCCAAAAAGAACATTAACGTTTGACACATTGCCATGACAACAGTATTCAAGATATCAGACATTATCAAGACATTATTTATGCCAGAATACTATCAAGACACTGCAGATGTACATCTGCAGTGTCTTGACAATATTCTGACGAAGTTTGAAGCAAATTGGGTAAAAATAAGAGGGCGATTTCAAAGCATTTTGAAAGTGACACTCTTCTTGCTACCAGTTGGTGGCGCTATGACTTTGACCCACACATCCATGTGATCAGCCTCCTACGAACTGGCAGCTCCAGTAGTAAGATGAAAAGATTTATCTTGAACTCTGTCATGGAAACTATTTATAAACCTTAATCAAACAATTTAATAATCAATTAAAAATTTATTTATACCTGTATGATATTACGCTGTAGCCACATTGGACAAAGCGGTTTGGAAAATGGATTGATGGGTGATTCAGCTGCGGACGCCATCTTCTGGTCAGACGCGGGAATTCATTTGGCGTGTGTGAGACTCTCAAAGTGCATTGGTATTCTCTAGCCGTTGAGCATACATCTACACGATCTACACTAGTTATTGCGGTGCATTGTGGGATTGAATGAGTGCACTCAGTTACTTCCACTATGGTTTCGGACACCACTACAAATGGCTGTACCCTCAAATAATGCAAAATATATAGCACATTCCTGTTTTCCTTTTTTTCGCCATACATGTGTTGACCAAACCATCTGAGATATCAAAAACATGCTCATTATTTAGCATCCTAAATGTTTTGGCTTCATGCTGACCAAGTTTGGTACCGATTGGATGAATTCCTTAGGAGGAGTAGGCCGATATCAAATTCCAGAGCATGCGCTTTTCAAACAACCCATAATAGCTGACTTTCTGTCGGGCTGCAGTAGGGTGTGAAAGTTGCCCCTTAGGGCTTGGGCGCAAAAAAATTTAAACAGAACATATTTTAAACAGAACTCTTTCCTGATGGAAAAAACAGTCAATCAAACTGCTTGTCATTGCAAAGGGGAAAGGAGGACTACTAAATCAGTGAGTGATTTGATCACATGTGACCAGTCAAATGAAAGCCTTGGAGGGCCATGAGCAAGTTTTAGAAGTCTGGAGATAGGAATTATAATCTTCAGGCCCTAATGAATATTCAGACACATCTGGTTATGCAGGAGAGATAACAGTGGGTGGAAGGACTGTGGATTGTCCATCATTGCTGCTGGAATTGATGCTCTGTATCTGGCTCAGCTGGGAGCTTAGCCACAGCAAGCTAGCAAGTCTCCTAATGAGTTGCATCAAAGTGCCAAAGACCCAACAAACCATATTGAATGTCTAACTTACTGGGTATTTGAGGACAATAGACAATATTTATCTTGAACTTTGTCATGGAAACTATTTATAAACCTTAATCAAACAATTCAAAAATCAATTAAAATGAATTTATATCTGTATGATATTATGCTGTAGCCACATTGGACCAGCAGTTTTGTAAAATGGACCACTCTTCACCCAGGGACATCCTAGGCAAGAATTGATCAAGTTAGCAAAGTTCAACTCAATGCACAGGCTAAAATTAAAAACAATAAGGCTACAGCAAACATCAATAAAAAAAGAACCATAAAAGTATGAACATAATTGCAAATACACCAAAAATACACCAGTGAATCAGAGATAATGACACATCTGTTTTATTTTCCATCATAAAAGCCATTCGCTCAAAATGGTGTAAGTACATCAGGGCTGTTTCCATCTATTACTTTGTGAGAAGCGGGCATGTATGTTTGCCTCCTCCTGCCATAAAGTTTAGGAGCTCCATATATTTCCTTATATCGCGTTATATTTATGAGCCCTAAATAACGATGATAACCACCACAAAAGAACAAACAGAAGATGACCTGCTGCTGTGGAGCTCCTAGCACCTTTATTTGAGTGATTTCCTAGTTGAGATAAGGACAGAGTACTATCTTGTGCATCTTTTGGCTAATCTCGTCTCACAAAAGGGCTTCGGGTCTGCTATCACAAAGTCTAATTCTTGGTTGTGGTAGCCTAGCAGTCAAAGATCAGAGATGCTAATCAAAAGATTTGGAGCTAAATTCAACCAGGCACTGGAAACTTTCTAAGATTGTGGAAGCGATGCCGGGACGTGTGTAGCCTGCTTGGAGGAACTTGAGGAAATTGAAGCTCATTGACCCATGACTGAAACAAGGATGTTCCAAAACCTTTATAAGGAGAGCACAAAGCTGGCCATGTCAAATGGAAATCATGTATATAGTCTTTATATTAATCATTCACTGTTGAAACAATGGATTTTTTCAGAATTACAGTAGTGCAATGTATGGGTGGATTATTGCTGTTTATGTTAAACAAATGGATAAATGCATTTAAGCTATATTGCTTATATATGCATGCTGTGATAGGCATCGTATTCCTATAGGTAGACGTGATCAGCTGACAGTCAGCTGATGTGAGCTTGACTAACATGACCTGCCAGAACTAAAGCTATACGCTTGATTTTTATAATATACAGGTATATAATATGTTTTATAATATTATCTACTCTAAATATAACAAATACTTTTCCTTAAAAATCCTATTAAATTGTTTGCACAAAGTGAAGTGTTTGCTTGGTCCAAACTTTTACATCGCCTTAAAACAATATTTTTAAACTGCATTTACAGACCAATTCTATGCTCTAATATCAATTTTTTTTTGCAAGATGGCGGCATGATAGGTGGACACGTTTGCTGATGCTCCTTCCTCATTCAATAACGGATTCCTTATTCGTTCAGTTGAGTATGCAATGTAATCAATTTTGGCAATGCAATCTGAGGTACTATGTCATTAGAAACTTTTCTTTTGTGAAAATGCAGAAACCAGCAAAGAAACTTGAGAAAAAGGATCTACCTGTGGGGTCGCTTGTGCAGACTGTTCAAGCACATTCGTAACAACTCAAGCAAACGACGGGCAGACTTAATGAAGCCGAGAACAGAATTGCTGAGGCCGAGTCGTCAGCCGATACAGCAAACGCGCAGCTTAAGACTATCGCGCGCTAAGTTTCTTCACTCACCGAACACCTGGATGATCTAGGAAATCGTGGTCGGAGGAAAAATCTACACATCATTGGGCTGCCTGAAAATGTTGAAGGTATACTGCCGAGTTCCTCGGCATTGAAACCAAGTCGGGGATGCTTAAGCTGAAGAGAACTCATCGCATCTCTATGCCGAACGCCGACGCCAGGCCTTGTCCGCTTATTGTTCGCTTCCACAACTTTCAGGATGCCAGCAGACTTATCCGCAGCTGTTCACCGCAAACGGAAGGAGTTCTACGTGACGCGGCAAAAGCTACAGCAGATGGGAGCCCAGTATGTCATGCTTTACCCAGCCAAGCTGCGAGTCACCATCAGTAAAGCTACTAAAGTTTGCGAGCCCCCTGAGGAGGTTCTGGCCTTTATTGACTCGATAAATTGAAAATGTTCTCTTAAATGGAGGTGGACAACCTGATGGTCTTAGGTAGGCTTAAATAGATTAATGTATCGTTTTGCGTTCCGCCTACTTTGTGTTATGTTGCAAAAATAATATCTGGCCTGTAGGTTTTATTTTGTGCTCTAAATTGTTAACGAGTGAGGCAGGTTGCGTTAAAGTGGTTACTTGAGTTGTTCAGTGTGTGTTTATCAAGTAGTCACACTCTCCTTGAGGTTTGCACTGCTGTGCAGCAAAAGCCTAGTGTTGCGCTGAACAGAGCTTTGGTATTGCACATCGTTCCCCTTGTTATGAGGGAAATACCCTTTGTAAATGTTTTGAGTTCATTGGTTTTTTTTGTATAATGTTTGTTATAATGTTCACCGTTAAAGCTCGGGCAGGCTATTTTTCTTTTGAGTACTTAATTTATTACTTTGTAGATCTAAAGGGAGGAGCAGCTCCATCTGAATTTGCTCTATACGTTAATGCTGGGTATAAGAATATGTACTTGGAATATTAGGGGTTTGCATGGGCAATTGAATTTGAGGAGGGTTATGTCTATTCTTATTAAGGAAAGGGTAGATATTGCTCTACTACAGGAAACACATCTGGATGATGATTCACATTTAAAGTTAAAACACAACTGGATTGGCCAAATCTTTTTTTCATCATTCACAACCAGTAGTAGAGGGGTTGCTATTACTTATTAATAAGAACATCCCTTTCAATGTTTTAAAGAGTGACAAAGACCGATTAGGTAGATATGTTTATATTAGTGGGGTCATTTATGGGGAAGAGATTTCGCTGCTTAATGTATATTTTCCTCCAAATGTTTCCCCTGAATTTCTCATGTCAACCCTTGCTAAATGTTCCGTATATCCCTCTGAAACACTTATAATTGGAGGGGATTTTAACTGCTTGATGGACCCTTTGATGGACAAATGGCCTCTTAGAAATCCATCTCATACTAAGCAGTCAAAGGCATTAATAGCTGAGGAATTGGATTATTTGGATGCTTGGCGAACTTTAAACCCCAAGGAAAGGGACTTTACCTTCTACTCTTCCCCACACAAATGTCACACAAGAATTGCAAAAATTAAAAAAAAATCTTCGACAGATGTGGGAAAAGGATTTTGCAGTAAATATCTGCAGCAAGGATTGAGATTCTGTCTGCGATCATGCTAAGAGGATATCAGTGTGTAACAGAGCATGCGCTATTTAATTCAAAGTAATACGTCGGCTACACATCACCCCTTATATCAGAAATAAAATGGACCCAAAACTTTCCCCCTATTGCTCAAAATGCAAAACATCAGTTGGTAATTATATTCATTGTATCTGGTCTTGTCACAAAATTCAGTTGTTTTGGAAGAAAATTGCAGACCACATTGGCAATATTTTGGGAATGAATAGATGTTGATCCTTGTTCCTTTATTCTAGGTCTGCCAGCTGGTAGTATTTTGAATAAATATCATGAGACTTTTTAGTATTTTAACTTTTGCTGCAAGAAAGAACATTTTAATGTTCTGGATAAATTAGAAAACTCCTTCAATAAAAAAATGGCATTACCTGGTGAAAGAACTTATCCCAATGAAATTTTTGACGTGTATATTACATTCTTCTACAGAAGTATTTCATCGGATATAGACACCATATTTGGACTATGTTTCCCTCACCTTAGACGATTGTATACATTTTTCCTGAAAACTGTTGGGATGGCTCAAGACAAGAAGCCTATTCCTGTGACTGTTTATGTATCTTCTCCTGTAACCTTTATTAAGAATTTATTTGAGAATTGTGCATTTAAGGTCTGCCTGAGCTTTTGTTCTTGTACTGTATATAAAACCCGCTGCAAGTAACTGTACGAAGATTAGGGATGAGTTTAGGTAGCTTCTAAATTTAGTTCAAGGGAATTGCTTGTCCAATTTCTGCCCCTCAAATATATATATATAGAGGATTTTATTAGTGCTCCGTCTGAAGATTTGTTAAATGATTTTTCTAAAGATCAGCTTGTAGAACTTGCAACTTATTACAATCCCAAATCAGAAAAAGTTGAGACCGTATGGAAAAAGAAAAAAAAAGAAAAAAAAGAAGTGATTTCTAAATTTACTTTGACTTGTATTTCATTGCAGACAATATGAACACAACATATTTCATGTTTTGTCTGGTCAACTTCATGTCATTTGTAAATATGCATCCTTTCCTGTCATTCAGACCTGCAACACATTTCAAAAAAAGTTGGGACAGGAGCAATTTAGGGCTAGTAATGAGGTAAAATGGTTAAATAATGATGTGATTTGAAACAGGTGATGTCAACAGGTGATTGTAATTATGATTTGGTACAAAAGAAGCATCCAAGAAAGGTCTTATCCTTTAGGAGCAAAGATGGTACGAGGATCGCCAGTTTGCCAACAAATACGTGAGAAAATTATTGAAATGTTTAAAAACGTCTCGGTTACGTATGGTAACCCTCGTTCCCTGAAGGAGGGAACGGAGACGTACGTCGGACGTACCGACGAATTGGGATCACTTCTGGGAGCCCCTATCAGCTTCGAGCTATCTAGAACCGGCCAATGGACAATTGGCGTGCGAGATTTGCATCTCGCGCCCCGCCCCGCGCCGCGGGTATAAACAGGAAGCGAGAGCGAATGCACGCTGTTTTTCACTGAGGAGCCACACGTAGTGGCTCGACCTGCAGTGATGGTACAGCAACTGTGGCGACGGGACGTACGTCTCCGTTCCCTCCTTCAGGGAACGAGGGTTACCATACGTAACCGAGACGTTCCCATTCAGTCGGTCACGTTCGACGTACGTCGGACGTACCGACGAATTGGGATCCCCTATGGAAAACGCCATAGTTACTACCACTTCCAGCGCCCAGCGATGAGCCCCACAGACCCCGATCTGATGCGGGCGGGTAGGTTCACGCAGGGAGAGTCAAAGCTGCTGTTCCGCAAGACCCACTCAGCTGACTGTATTGGATAACGCTGGGAAAGCGTGCCTGTGAAGGCAGCTGCGGAAGCCACATCATGCCCAGAGGGAGTTAACATGTGGAGAATACACGTATGGGCTGGCCGTGGGCAGCACAACATACGGAAGTCTCAGGGGTGGCCCCGGTCAATTAGGAGGGAGACAACACGAACCTGAGACGGCAGAGGAGCTCTGCCGAGGGAAAGACACGGGCTCGCCGTAGGGAGCCGTACCGTGGAAGAATACACATATGGGACCGCCGTGGGGGTCACTACATACGGAACCCAGCCTAACACAAGTTCCACCAATGCATACGAGTGTTAGACCTGGCGTCGAACGCTCCGCCACGTCCGACTGCCGCGGGTTGCGGAGGACTCAACAGGGTTCGCCGTTCCGGGGAACTCGACTGGAGCAGAATAAGCGCACGCATCCGTCTACCATAGGGGAGGGAATGGCGCAGCAAGCCGACACTGGAACGGGTACTTCGGTGTTACTGACTATGGGAAGTGAGCACACAGGAAGAGACCGGCTCTACACGGAGGCTATAGAATCTAGCGAACGTGTTAGGTGTCGCCCAGCCCGCAGCTCTACAAATATCTGTCAGCGAGGCGCCACGAGCCAGCGCCCAGGAAGAGGCAACACCCCTAGTGGAGTGGGCTCTTAACCCGAGCGGGCAGGGCACGTCTTGGGACTGATAAGCCAAGACGATGGCGTCCACTATCCAGTGGGCCATCCTCTGCTTGGAGACAGCCTTTCCCTTCTGCTGTCCTCCGTAACAGACGAAGAGCTGCTCTGAGGTCCTGAAGCTTTGCGTTCTGTCCACGTAAGTCCGGAGAGCACGGACGGGACAGAGAAAAGCTAGGGCTGGGTCTGCCTCCTCCGAAGGCAGCGCTTGCAGGCTCACCACTTGGTCCCGGAAGGGAGTAGTGGGAACCTTGGGCACGTATCCAGGCCGGGGTCTCATGATCACATGAGAGTTACCGGGCCCGAACACCAGGCACGATTCGTCGACCGAAAATGCCTGCAGGTCCCCTACCCTCTTGATGGAGGCCAACGCAATCAGGAGTATAGTCTTTAACGACAGGATTTTCAACTCGGCTGACTGCAGAGGCTCAAAGGGTTCTCTCTGTAGTGCAGTAAGCACCAGAGCTAAGTCCCAAGAGGGTATAGAGGGAGGACGAGGAGGATTTAATCTCCTCGCTCCCCTAAGGAACCTGACGATCAGATCGTGCTTACCTAGAGATTTTCCATCTACGAACTCATGATTAGCGGCGATAACGGCGACATAGACCTTGAGGGTGGAGGGAGACAGCCTTCGCTCCAACCCATCTTGTAGAAAGGTAAGCACAGAAGCGATCGAACATCTTCGGGGGTCTTCTTGGCGGGAAGAGCACCAATCGACGAACAGGTTCCACTTCAACGCATAGAGGCGCCTCGTAGAGGGGGCTCTAGCGGAAGTGATGGTGTCAACTACCGCTTGTGGTAGGTCACCTAGAACCTCCGCGTCCCGTCCAGGGACCAGACATGGAGTTTCCAGAGGTCTGGACGCGGGTGCCATAGGGTGCCCCGTCTCTGAGTCAGGAGGTCCTGCCTCAGAGGAATGGGCCAGGGAGGTGCTGTCGCAAGGAGCACTAGTTCCGGGAACCAAGTCCGGTTGGGCCAATACGGAGCGACCAACAGGACCTGCTCCTCGTCCTCCCTGACTTTGCACAGAGTCTGCGCAAGAAGGCTCACTGGGGGAAACGCATACTTGCGTTCTTCCCGGGGCCAGCTGTGGGCCAGGGCATCCGACCCGAGGGTTCCCTCGGTCAAGGAATAAAACCACTGACAGTGGGTCGTCTCTGGGGAGGCAAACAGGTCTACCTGTGCGGCCCCGAAACGACTCCAGATTAGCTGGACCGCCTGGGGATGGAGTCGCCATTCTCCCGGAAGTTCCTGCTGACGTGACAGCTCGTCGGCCGCACAATTGAGCAGGCCCGGAATGTGAACAGCACGAAGCGACCTCAGATGCTTCTGACTCCATAAGAGGAGATGGCGGGCGAGTTGCGACATGCGACGGGAGACTAGACCACCTTGTTTGTTGATGTACGCTACGGCCGCAGTGTTGTCCGTCCGGACCAGAACGTGCTTGCCTCTGAGCGGCACTTTGAAGCGGCTGAGTGCAAGACGAACTGCTAACAACTCGAGGCAATTGATATGCCATTGCTGCTGAGGCCCCGTCCACAGGCCCGAAGCTGCAAGCCCGTTGTACGTGGCACCCCAACCCGTGGATGAGGCATCCGTGGAGACAACGGAGTGCCTGGACACTTGTTCTAGGGGGACTCCCGCCCGGAGAAACAAAGGGTCCGACCACGGGCCGAAGGTTTGGCGGCACCTCGGAGTCACTTGGACGCGGAGGGAACCGCTGTGCCACGCCCATCTCGGGACTCGATCGTGTAGCCAGCGTTGAAGCGGTCTCATATGAAGCAATCCGAGCGGCGTTACTGCGGCTGCGGATGCCATATGCCCCAGGAGCCTCTGAAAATGTTTCAGTGGAACCGCTGTCCTGCCTTTGAATGAATTCAGGCAGTTCAACACCGACTGGACGCGCTCCTCGGTGAGGCGCGCAGTCATGGCGACCGAGTCAATCTCCATACCGAGAAAAGAGATCCTCTGCGTGGGGCAGAGTTTGCTCTTCTCCCAGTTGACCCGAAGTCCCAACTGGCTGAGGTGACTGAGCACCTTGTCCCTGTGTTCGCACAACTGCTCTCGTGACTGGGCAAGAATCAGCCAGTCGTCGAGGTAGTTGAGGATGCGAACACCATGCTCTCTCATGGGAGCAATGGCCGCCTCCGCAACCTTCGTAAAGACGCGGGGCGACAGGGACAGGCCGAAGGGTAAGACGCGGTACTGATATGCCCGTCCCTCGAACGCGAAGCGCAGAAAGGGCCGGTGTCGAGGGAGAATCGAGACATGAAAGTACGCGTCCTTCAGGTCGATCGCTGCAAACCAATCTTGGGGACGGATGCACCTGAAGATGCGCTTCTGCGTTAACATCGTGAACGGCAGCCTGTGAAGGGACCGGTTCAGGAATCGCAGGTCCAAGATCGGTCGTAACCCGCCGCCTTTCTTGGGTACAATGAAGTACGGGCTGTAGAACCCGGACCTCATATCGGCTTGAGGGACCGGCTCTATCGCGTCCTTCGCCAGTAGGACAGCGATCTCCGCCCTGAGCACGGGGGCGTTCGCCTCCACTACAGTCGTGAAGTGAACGCCCCTGAACTTGGGGGGACGCCGGGCGAACTGAATCGCATAGCCGAGTCTGATGGTACGGATGAGCCACCGAGACGGGCTGGGAAGCGCTAGCCAGGCTCCCAGACTCCGAGCAAGGGGGACCATCGGCACCACAGACGTACCCGCAGCGGGGCAGCGAGGCGGAACGCAGGGATCCGGCTCGGACGGCATGGGAGCGGCCCGTAGCGGGGTCGGCTGGTGGAAGGCTGCTGCGGTGCCTTGGCGGGGGCGGAGGCGGCGGCGGGTGGACGTCCTCGGCGACAAGTAGTCGGAGGCGCTGCCACCGGCGGCGGGGTGGGGGCAGCAGCGGGCCGCCGGGGCAGGATGTGCTTGATCGCCTCCGTCTGCTTCTGGGCGGCCGAGAACTGTTGGGCGAAGCTCTCGACCGCGTCGCCGAACAACCCAGCTGACGAGATGGGGGAGTCCAGGAACCGATATTTATCGGCCTCCCTCATATCAGCCAGGTTGAGCCAGAGATGACGCTCCTGGACCACAAGTGTGGACATCGCCTGACCGATGGAACGGGCGGTGACTTTCGTCGCCCGGAGGGCGAGGTCCGTCGCCGTCCGGAGCTCCCGGAGGAGCTCTGGGTCAGGCCTACCCTCGTGCATGTCAAGGAGTGCCTGGGCCTGGTGGACCTGAAGCAACGCCATGCCATGCAAAGCGGACGCAGCCTGCCCGCAGGCCTTGTAAGCCTTCCCAGTCAGACTGGAAGAGAACTTACAGGCCCGGGACGGGAGACGCGGGTCACCGCGCCAGTTAGAGGCGGTCGCCGGACACAGTTGCATCGCGACGGTGCGCTCCACTGGCGGGATCCCCACGTAACCCTTGGCTGGCCCGCCGTCGAGGGTAGTGAGAGGGGAGGAGTCACTCGGCCGGTTTCTGGCAGAAAAAGGTGCCGTCCACGACCTCGTGAGCTCCTCATGCACCTCCGGGAAGAAAGGTGTCGGGGCGGGACGCTGAGAACCAGCGCGACCCACCCCGAGGAACCAATCGTCCAACCTAGAGGGTTCGGGACACGGTGGAGGGTTCCACTCGAGCCCAACCCTTTCGGCGGCCCGGGAAAGCATAGCAGCCATCTCAGGGTCCGGGGCAGCCGTTGCCACTCTCCCAGAGGGAGGCAGTACAACTGACCCTTCATCCCCCGAGGACTGAAACTCCCCCTCCGATGCAGCGATTGACATCTGTTCGTCTGCTGGAGCTCCAAAAGTCACCACTGGTCTCCCGTGGGAGGGTCCAGCGGGTTCTCCTGGAGGCTCTACCGGCTGCGGAGCAGAGGGAATAGGGGCCTGCGGAGATTCACTCGGCGGGTTTGCCCTAAACGTGATCCTCAGATCACCCTGGCCATCCAAAGAAGCAGGACCGCCCGGGTTAGGGGCAGCCCTGGTTCGTGGGATGGGTAAGGGGACTCCCCCAGCCCGGAGGTAGGAGAGTCTCGATCTTAACTCCGAGATGGTCATGTTCCCGCAGTGGGAACATGAGCCATCCACAAACGCCGCCTCAGCGTGCTGTATGCCCAAACACGTGAGACAGCGATTGTGACCGTCAGCAGGGGACAGGGAACGACCGCATCCAGAAACGCACGGGTGGTAAGACATCCTGAAAAGGACGGCACGTCACCCGTGAACTCTTTTTGTGAGGAAACGCTCTGTGCTGAAGCACTCAGGGGGAAACGCGACAGCGCACGGGATTGTGTGCAGCCCGTGCCTGTACTCAAACAGGGAAAACGCCCAACCAGACCAACAGAAATTTGTTGCTGTGAAAACAGCAGTTTTCTCTGCTCTCTCAGCAGCTGGATGAGTCAGCGCGGTCCCGCTGAAAGGTGCCGTTTCTCCAACACGCGTCCTCTTCCGGTCCTCTCCGGTCTAGTTCTCTGCTGTAGCAGCGAAAATACTCTTCAATAACAGATGAGTGAGTCGTCTTCATATGCCTGTGTGGCTCCGAAGTGAATGACAGCGTGCATTCGCTCTCGCTTCCTGTTTATACCCGCGGCGCGGGGCGGGGCGCGAGATGCAAATCTCGCACGCCAATTGTCCATTGGCCGGTTCTAGATAGCTCGAAGCTGATAGGGGCTCCCAGAAGTGATCCCAATTCGTCGGTACGTCCGACGTACGTCGAACGTGACCGACTGAATGGGAACAATGTTCCTCAAAGAAAGATAGGAAGAGATTTGGATATTTCACATTCAACAGTGCATAACATAATTAAAAGATTCAAGGAATCTGGAGGAATTTCAGTGCGTAAAGGACAAGGGCGCAAGCCTAAGCTGAACAACCGTGATCTCCGATCCCTCAGGCGGCACTGCATCAAGAATCGTCATTCATCTATAAGCGATATCACCACATGGGCTCAGGACTACTTTGGCAAACCTTTGTCAAGTACCACAATACGTAGTTACATCCACAAATGCCAGTTAAAACTGTACTGTGCCAAAAGGAAGCCCTATGTTAACAGTGTCCAGAAGCGCCGTCGACTTCTCTGGGCTCGGAGGCATCTGGGATGGACCTTCACACAGTGGAAACGTGTACTGTGGTCAGATGAATCAGTATTTCAGGTATTTTTTGGGAGGAATGGACGCTGTGTGCTCCGGACCAAAGAAGAAAAGGATCATCCAGACTATTACCAGCAACAAGTCCAAAAGCCAGGGTCTGTCATGGTATGGGGTTGTGTCAGTGCCCTTGGCAAAGGTAACTTGCACTTCTGTGAAGGCACCATTAATGCTGAAAAGTACATAGAGATTTTGGAGCATAATATGCTGCCTTCAAGAAGACATCTTTTCCAGGGACGTCCATGAATATTTCAACAAGACAATGCAAAACCACATTCTGCACACATTACAAAGTCCTGGCTGCGGAGGAAGAGGGTACGGGTACTTGACTGGCCTGCCTGCAGTCCCGACCTGTCTCCAATAGAGAATGTGTGGCGCATTTTGAAGCGCAAAATGCGACAGCGAAGACCCCGTACTGTTGCCCACCTTAAGACTTGTTTGCAGGAAGAATGGGACAAAATTACACCTGAAACACTTCATCACACGGGCTGGCATTAGTGCCTGTTGTTGGATCACAGTTTCAGGCTGAGTTTGTTGGACCGTTTGCTGTTGCTCGTAAGATTTCTGATCTGAATTATTTGATTAATACGCCAAATCGCGAAAAGACTAAAGTGTGTCACGTAAATCTTTTAAAATCATATGCTTTTAAAGATTTCGATGACCTTGTGACAAATGAAGACCAAGTTAGAATGCCTGATTCTTGTATTAAACCTGTTCTGCTTACAGTTTCTTCTGCTAATAATGACCGTGCTGAATTGATATCAGCTCCAACTCGGGTAGGTGGGGAGGAAGATGAACTCTATCCAGGAGGGGTTCAAGGTTGATTTAGTAACTCGGAAGCATTGAGTTCTATGCACATTCGGTTTAATAATTTAATGGACGTACAGATTACTGATTTATATTAATTTGATTATTGAATATGGCTTGCACTCCTTAGAAAATTTCAGTCAACAGTTGATGAGATGGTGTTTGTTTCTTTACTTATTGGACATGCGCCATATAAAAGGCGTAGAGAATGTGACTGACGCCTTGTCTCGTGCTCACGTGGTTTAAGTTTTTGTATTTTCTCTCACTGTGTCTCTCTCTGTTTCTTAATTGTGCATCCTATATAGGCGCAGGTTGCTGAAAGAGAGCAAGGTGACAAGATTGGGCGATTTACAAGCTGGACCAACTATTGCCATGTGGAAAATTTGAATTGTGGGATGTTTTTTTTTGTGTTAAGACTCTGTGTGAGACTCATCGGGAGAACGATGTGCACCTGGGCAGGCTCATTGAGCGACTGATGTGCACCTGTTTCTTCCCTTTTTAAGGCTGAGCCTTTGAGAGTGAGAGAGAGCTTCGGGTAGCTTGAGAGAGCTAACATGAGAGCGTCGTGAGAATTGTTTGCTCCCGTTTACTTTACTTTATGTTATGGTATTGTTATGGTTTGTTCAGTTTATCTTTGTTGTTACTTTGACCTTGCTTCTGTCTGACATCTTAACATCAGTTGTCAGACAGAAATTGTAGTTCTTTTGTATTGCCTTACTGTTCTATATATTTTCTTATTTATGTAAAATAAATATTTCTGTTCCTCACCTTACCAACATATGTCCTCCATGTATTTGTCATGGCTTTGAGCAGTGATTCTTTTTTATTTATTTATTATTCTCTCTTTTCCTTTTTTTGTTTGCTTTGTTTGTTCTGTTGGAACTTCATTAACAAAAATCTCAATAAAAATATTAAAGAAGAACTCAACACAGTTTAAGGACATTGTGCTTCAGTAGAAATGCAGATCAACCCTGCATTGATGCTTGAAAAAAATGGGCAGGGCATCAGCATTTTCCTGACTCCTTTTGTACCACTAATTATCACCTCTAATTGAGCAGAGGGGAGAGATTCGTGCTCCCAATCTCTCCGGGGGTTATCGCTCATCATTAAACACTCAATATTCCATTAACTTGGCATGGCACTTCTGCTGGGCAGGGCAAGTGTGTGAGACGGCCTCAGGTGGGATCGTTAGACCTGGGCTGTGACTGTGCAACCAATCTTGCCTCATTTGG
The DNA here is from genome assembly GCF_949357685.1 of Gobio gobio. NCBI lineage: Eukaryota > Metazoa > Chordata > Actinopteri > Cypriniformes > Gobionidae > Gobio > Gobio gobio. The sequence goes on from NC_137105.1 coordinate 22,423,542, forward strand.
GAAGCTTTCATTCGTTAGTAACGTCACCGCTGCTGATGTCAGTCAATGGACATTGCCTCCTCAGTGGAGTGTGCCGTCTCTTTGGAGTTCGGTCGGTAATGCAGTTTGCCCAAAGGCAGTATCAGCAGGTCAACTAATTAGGCTGTAAGAGGATGTGTGGCCCAGGGCGCTGCATTTCATCTTACAACAGATCCTCAAGACATTTATTATCAAGCAAAGAGCTTCAGCGTAATGCTGTCTTGAACTTGTCATTAAGGTCCAAAATTAATGCTCGCCAAATGCCAAATGAGAGTAAAAAAATGGCTTTGGCAAGAAAATAAAATGTTATTCCCCACTTGGCCAGTAACATTATTAGGAACTAGCAACATTATGGATAAAGCCAAATTAAAAGAATAATATTCTGCTCATCACTGCATGTGCAGGCAATTTGAATCAAAGTTAAAAAGTAAAATTAGACATACTAATTGCATAAGAAAACCATGACTGCCACATCCATCAAGCCACCAAAATGAAATGGAACAAAGTCACAATAACTCACATTTTAGTGACACTTTTCACTTGGCTGAACTTGTACTGTATATGATGTTACAGGTGACCTTTTTGCTGCCAAAAGAGCCCTGACCTGTTGAGGCCAGACCCCTGAAGGTGTGCTGTGGTATCTGGCAACAAGATGTTAGCAGCAGACCCTTTAAGTCCTGTAAGTTGCAAGGTGGGGCGTCCATGGATCAGACTTGTTTGTTCAGCACATCCCACAGATGCTCAATTGGATTGAGATCTGGGGAATTTGGAAGCCAAGTCAACACCTCAAACTCGTTGTGCTCCTCAAACCATACCTGAACTATTTTTGTTTTGTGGCAGAGCGCATTGTCCTGCTGAAAGAGGCCACAGCCAACAGGGAATACCGTTTCCATGAAAGGGTGTACATGGTCTGCAACAATGCTTAGGTATAGGTGGCACGCGTAAAAGTAACATCCACATTCTTCCATTACTCCGTGGTCCAGTTCTGATGCTCGTGTGCCGCTTTCATTGGCTTTTTCACTGTGGCCGCTTTCACTGGTGGACAGGGGTCAGAATGGGCACCCTGACTGGTCTGTGGTTATGCAGCCCCATACGCAACAAACTGTGATGCACTGTGTATTCTGACACCTTTCTATAAGAACCAGCATTAACTTCATGAACAATTTGAGCTACAGTAGCTTGTCTGTTTGATCGGAACACACAGCCCAGTCTTCGCTCCCCACGTGCATCAATGAGCCTTGAGCCATGACCCTGTCGCCGGTTCACCACTGTTTCTTCCTTGGACCATTTTTGATAGATACTGACCACTGGAGACCGGGAACACCCCACAAGAGCTGCAGTTTTGGAGATGCTCTGACCCAGTCGTCTAGCCATCACAATTTGGCCATTGTCAAACTCGCTCAAACCTCAAAATGCCCATTTTTTCTGCTAATAACACATCAACTTTGAAGACAAAATGTTAATTTTACTATAATTACAAGTGAACTACAAATTAACTTTTATACCTTATGTGCCAGAGAAACAAGCACACAGCCATTTAGAATATTGCCTTTGAACTTTAGTTTTTGCAGCTCTTTATATTTCTATGGCATCGCAATCTAAGAGTAATTAGCTGATGAAGTGAATTTACATATTGTAGAGTTATTATACATATGCAATTACATATGAGTTATAATGAGCCTTCTATTGAAGAGGATGTCATAACCAAATGTAAGTAGACCAGGAAGATTTTAAAACAAGCGGTTCATTCATAAATCCGTAAGATCTTACCTTGATTTTATGGGAATACAAACCGGAAGACAGAACACAATAAGCACAGCGCTGAAAAGGGGCGGGGCTACATAAGGTTTATAGGTATACTGATAATTTACTTGTTAAATACTTATAGCACAGATTTTGAAAGTACACTTTGAAATATACGAATAAATTCGACCTCACGTTATGTCAATCACGCTTGCACACTGCCTCCGAAACTTTCATCCGTCAAAAAAAAATTCGGAACAGGTTCAATTTACTGCCTTTTTCGCATCCGTTTTTCCCATCTACAGTGCTGATGCCCAACCTAAACTGATGGCAATGGTGGTGAATGAATCGCCAGTGCTCAGATACCCTTATATATTATTGTATCAAAAATACTACTAATATTATTATATCACAGCTATAATTATAGCTCACCAAGTCCCTGTAAACCGTGTGTGTGTGTGTGTGTGTGTGTGTGCAGAGACATACTGCCAGTCTTTGTTCAGGATCAATTGATTCACGGAGATTGGTGGTCTTCTTTTTAATATGTGGCTCCAGTATCGTTAGCAAAGCCTCAAACTGAGCCACTGGCATTCTAAAGTAAACTTCGGATCGGTCTGGATAATCCCGCAGATCCTTGATAAGGAGGTGGAACTCTCCTTCCTCTCTACAGGATCGCAGGAGTGGATGATGGACCCATTATTTCCTCTTTCTTTTTCTCTTTTTTAAGACGAGAGTGGACAAAAAAAATCATCCTCACTACTTGAAGACGGCATTTTGTATTTGTTTGCGTTTTTTTCCATAACGCATTCATTAATATGCATCAGACTCAGAGTGCAAGCTCTCTGTGCGTGACGAATTTTTCGGATCACGAATACGAAAAAACGCATGCGAAAATTTTGGACTCAGTGTGCAAGGGCCTTTAGTGTAATAGTTTTATATTGCAAGTAGGCCTATACTTGTAAGTTTTATCATATTAAATACATTATTTGAGTACGTTGAAAGTTATGTTATAATCCTACTCTGTGCGTTCGCTCGGCGGCGACTAGGCACTTGTTGCAAACTGCAGTAAGCTAGATCAATATTAGGCATGGTAAAACATGGTAGCCTACTTGTGAAAAAATCAAGAAAACAAGATTTAAACAATAAGACTAACTGTGTTGAGCTGTATAACAATGATTCGTTTTCTGTCGATGAATGTATCCAAACAGTTGCTCACCTGTCTAATAAAACACACAGAGGGCCCTATCTTGCACCCAGCGCAATTGACTTTGTACACCGACGCATGTGTCATTCTTATTTTGCACCCGCGCAAAGCGCGCTTTTCCCTCCACAGAAGCACGTCGCTAAACTAGTGAATGCACTTGCGCTCTCTGGGCGGTTCAGCGCAAAAAAGGAGGCGTGTTCCGGCGCAAACAATCCCTGGTGCTATTTTGCTGTTCCATTAAACAATTGCGCCACTGACCAGAAAAAACCTAGTCTAAAGTCAGTGGCGCGTTGCGCGTTGTTCATTATGCTATTTTAAGGGCGCATGCTTGACCATAATGTATAGCGTGCACAACGCGCATACACTTTGCTCATGTAATCTACACAGATGCAACAGTTATTTTTGCAAATCATAAATTGTTACACTAAAAAAATATTAACACATGAGATGACGGAAATCATTGTGGTGTGCCACGAAGATGTGAAAAAATAGGCATAAATCTAGCTTACAAATGATTCAGGCTCATTGTAATAATTAAGGATAAGACCTGTTTGCCCAATAGTGGCAAGACATATATGTATATAAGGACATCTGACAAATTGGTTTGTCCGTCAAGAACCAGGAAAAAAAATCGACTGAAAAACTGAAAAAACTGAAAGACTGAAGAAAAAAAAGACTGTGAAATCACCTTTACCATAATGTACAACATTACAACTTCACTTCTCTGTCTTTCACTGCTCTTACAAGAACATCAGTCTCCTCGGCTGTGAACCGCTCCTGGCGTGCGCCTGGTAAATACGCCATAATAATAGCAATCCATAATGGAACTTGCGCACCTCCTTTTAAAGGGAATGTTGGATGACGCTCGGATTGGTTTATTCACGTTACGCCCAAACCACACCTATGAATAATGAAGCTACTTCAGACCAACCCATTTTAGATTTGCGCCGGGCGCAAGAGCCATTTATCCCGCCGGGAAAATAGCAACAGCGCCGAGACCCGCCCACAAAGTTACTTGCGGTTCGCGCTTTGACACTTGCGTTTCAGATCATTAAAATAGGGCCCATTATATATTAAAGTGTCTTTGGTGTTTCCATGGTTTCTACAAAATAAAAACGGAAATCGAGGGTAACCCGGGTATGATGTCATTGATAGGCGACTCACGGACACGGTCTGTGTCCTGGTTAAAATTGCTTATTTCTCTGGATTTAAACATTCTTGGAAACATTTGGGATAATGTAAGTACACAAGTCAACAAAATATATAACATTGTTCTAATGGTTTTGGGATATTTTAATCCCAAAATCTTACATATTGTGCCTTTAAGTACTACTATGTTCCTATTTAGGTATTCCATTCATGAAATAGGCCTATACATCTAATTCTTTCCCACCAGCGTTTTAAAAAAAGTTACTTGCCAATGCCAGCATTTTTGGTAAGAAAACAAAGAAAGCTTTTAAATAAAAACAAACAAACAAAAAAACAAAAAAACTTTTAGCTTCATGCATTCTTTTTTTATTAATGCTTGAATGTGGGCAAGTTTAATAAATAAAGCAACATTTTGAACAAAAAGTTGAGATATATATAATAAATACAGTTCATTTTGCCTTCCTGTTTTTACTGTGTCATGTACTTCATAGTGCAGTCTTCTCTAATATATTTTTATCCTGTAAAACTTTCTTGCATTTGGCTTTGCTTTAATCTCTGATAAAGGAAGAATTTAGTGTGCTTTTGATTTAATGCTCTCAAGATGAATCACGCCTGTCATTCTGTCCTTCTCCCTAGATAAGGAGTGAGCAATGTAGGTTACCAAGATATTTTACTTTGAGATTTGTGTGTGAATGTTTACCACACACTTATAGGAGCATCCTGGTGGATATCCTCTTGTCTCCTCCTGTTTTGTACTACGACTGTATGTGTGTGTGTGTGTGTGTGTGTGTGTGTGTGTGTGTGTGTTTGTGAAACCAGATACGGATGTGTTGTTTATTGTTACACAACCATCTCTCGCCAATTTGTGGTCAGTTCGAGGGACTGGTCCATTTCAACTAATGTTTTTCCATACTGGATATCTGACACTGTTTAAGGTAGCCAGTAGAAGCATGCATACACTTGTACATAACGCAACAAGGGGTTGAAATCTGATACCGTTTTACCTGCGACCTCTCTCACCATCATTTGTCTTCTTTGTCACACAACCACCATTTTCTCACTGTTTCACTTCCCATAATAATCTGAGGACAACCTACAGCATAAATAGCAGGTGGTTATGATTGGCCAAATTAAGAGTCATATCGAGCCCCCCCCCCCCCCCCACCAAACCAGCGATCCACTGAGAAAAACATACTCTGGTCATAGGTGTGCCTTGTTTTCCAGGAAAGTGATCAAAGACTTCCTTTTCTCACAGATCAAAACAGCACTGTGAGATATTTATTGCTTTGTTTGGCACTCATGCCGACACGTCCTCAGAGAAGAGGAAAACGTACGTGCCTGTGCATGACACTGTAAACTGACATGTTACAGGGAAAGCGACAGATGCGGCTGCAACTGGGATTATGACCAGGAAAAAAAATATCTACAGGGATAGACACAATGGATAGATAACCCAATTCACACTGCAATGGTGTCAAGGTTCATTTGTGAAATTTGCACACCATAATGTATCTTTATTGGCTTCAGGGCTGCTTTTCTCATCTATAAATCAAATAACCAGAAATGACAACTACAGGCATTACTTTCTTCATTTGACTTTTGTGTGCTCCATACTGCTATTTCCAAAGCCTAAAAACATTTTAAGAGGGTTTACATGTTTAGTTGATTCCCTCATAAAAGAGTTCATTTATTGTTTATTTATTTGTATTTATTTATTTATTTGTGGGACCATGTACAATTTTTAACATAAATGTTTGCATTTCATGCATTACTGGATTTATTATCCAGTTATATTATATATTATTTTATATATTATATATTATCCAGTTATATTATTATATGGAATTTTTATCCACAGTCCCCTGGCAGGTCATCACTAACATAAATGATAAAATAACACAAACTGTTCCTATGTACAATAAAACATACATACACACATACATCAGGGCGAAAACAATAACATAAAAAACATTTAAGAAATCAATTAAATTGCAACCACGTCAATGTTTACAGAGTTAAGTCAATTTAAAAAAATATATATTTTAACTTTTAACAATTTAAAAAGACCAATAGATGTACACCCTTTTATATCCTCTGGTAAGGCATACCAACGTGTAGTAGCTTTCACAGAGAAAGACGATAGTCCAAAAGCAGAATGACGAAAAGGAACAACACAATCACTTATGGATGATAATCTGGTAGTTTTTAGAATGTACAAAACGAGCCAAACAATTTAAAATTGTATATATCATACACAAATTTGGAAAAAGTCTAAAATGATCATCAGTTGTAACAGTTTCAGTTGTAAACACGACAGCGTTCCTCTTCTACAAGGGAGCTTGGTGTCACAGTATTTGTTTCCAAGCGAACTGTTAAAGAACGCAACACACACGTCTTGCAGACATCCAGAATTCAACCAATCAGATGACGACTTCAAAACTCTTGACACTGAGGAAAACGTATACTTGCGGAGGCCCTGCTGCAGGCTCTGCGCTAGTGCATCTGTGCCGAGGGTCCCCTTGGTCAGGGAGTAAACCAGCGGCAATGGGAAGAGTCGTGGGAGGCAAACAGATCTGTGCGTCGCCGAACTGTTCCCAAATCAGCGGAACTTCTGGCGATTCAGTTCTCCCAGGATGTGAACGGTACGAAGCGACCTCAGGTGCTTCTGACTCCATAGGTGGAGATGGCGGCGAGTTGCGACATCTGGCGGGAGCGTAGACCACCTTGTCAGTTGATGTACGCTACTGTCGCCGTGTTGTCTGAACGGACCAGTGCGTGTTTGTCCTTGAGCAGGGCTCAAAAGCAGTGCAGGGCTAGATGTACAGCCAGCAACTCGAGGCAATTCACATGCCATAGGCACTGGGGTCCTTTCCAGGAGCCCGCGGCAGCATGTCCATTGCACATGGCACCCCAGCCCGTGGCAGAGGTATCTGTTGATACAACAACATGCCTGGAAACTCGGTCTAAGGGCACTCCGGCCCGTAGAAAAGTGATATTCGACCATGGGGTGAAGGTTTGCCCCAGGAGCCTCTGAAATAACTTCAGAGGAACCGCACTCTTGCCCTAGATTTGGCGAAGGCAAGTCAGCAGTGACTGCGCAAGCTCATAAGCTGCGCGTACATGGCGAACGAGTGGATTTGGTGTGTGGATTTGAGTGCAGGGTCAGCATTGCCTCGTGCATGTTTCTGAGCACCTTCGCCTGATGGACTTGAAAGATGGCCATAGCATACAAGGCGGATGCTGCCAGTGTAGCCTTTCACCGTGCCACCGTCGAGAGCAGTGAAGGCGGAAGAGGCTGCCAAGCGTTCGTGAAAGGTCAATGATTTCGACACCTCCTCATGCACTTCCGGGAAGAAGGGCACTGGGGGCTGACAGGCGTTTTCAGCACGGGCCGCCCCCAGATACTAATCGTCCAGCCTTGAGCGCGGACATGATGGAGGGTTCCACTCAAGCCCGATGCTCTCCGCTGCCCGGGCAAGCATGGCTGTTAGCTCTGGATCAGACTCGGGCAATGCTGGGACTCCTGAGGGAGGCAGCACAGCTGAATCCTCATCTCCGGAGGAATCCAGCCCACCTTGTGATGCAGCGATCGACATAGTGTCATCCGCTGGCGATCCGAATGGGACGCTGGGCCCCGGACTGGAAACATCAGCGACCATAACACTGACATTCTGGAGAGACGCTCGTCTTGAAGAGTAGAAAAGCTCAGGAAGGCAAGTGAACACTCGGCTCCGAAGCAGATACATATTGCGAGATTGCAGCACAGCTCCTTATATACCCACGAGATGGGGAGGAGTTGCAATATGCAAATTCCGCAGACCCATGGCAGTCTCATGCCATTGGCTCGTTTTGTAGATCTCAAAGGCGATTGGCTTCTAAGCGAAACCCCCATTCGTCAGTCACTGACATAACTCGTAATGACTGAACGAAAGGGAACTTTGTGATTAATTTTATCAAAGGCTTCAAGCAAATCTAAAAGAATATAGCACCAACTAATCCCCCTTTCAAAGTTTGAAAAGGAGTCTTTTGCCAAGTCTAGATTGTATTTGCTCTATTAAATGTAAAGTAGCTGTTTCAGTAGAATAATTTACTTTGAAACCAAACGTCATACAATACAAACCAAACCTAACTGGATTAAGATAGGATGTCAGTTGTTCTTCTTCTTCGCAAACTTTGAGAGTACTGGCACTGGCAACCCCCATTGGCTTATGGATCTATAATTAGTAACTTCATGATGTTCTTCAGATTTAAAAATAGGAGTAACAATGGCTTGTTTCCATGCAGTAGGAAAAATGCTATATTAAAATTACAAATTAATTAAATGACTAATGACAGGGGTTAAAATATCTTTGTGAGTTTTTACAAACATAGTGTCAAATGTATAAATGGATCTTGTTATGTTTAAAATGTTTTGTATAAAATTAATAATATTATTATAAAATCATATTATTTACACAAGATGAATACTCCAGTCATATCAATGGCCTAGCAAAAGCAGTTTTATTCTACATGGAGTGAGATTATTCTAATAGGGTGCTGCCATTTGGAGATCACATGATTTTCATTTTGACCAAAGACAGTAAAATATACACCGTAAATAATTTTTTTTGGAATTTTCCAGAATTAGTTTTTTGAATACCACAGTAAAAATCTGTAAATAGGTTAACAGTAAGGTTAATTGTTATGGTGGTTATCAGTGCATTTTATGGTAAAAAAAAGCTAACTTTGGTAGTTCAAGTATTGGTATATTAACATTATACAACTAAATAAAATATACACTGATCAGGCAAAACATTATGATTGTGTTGGTCCCCATTTTGCTGCCAAACCCTGACCCGTCAAGGCATGGACTCCACAAGACCCCTGAAGGTGTGCTGTGGTATCAGGGACCAAGATGTTAGCAGCAGATCCTTTAAGTCCTCTAAGTTGGGAGGTGGGGCCTCCATGGATCGGAGTTGTTTGTTCAGCACATCCCACAGATGCTCGATTGGATTGAGATCTGGGCCAAGTCAACACTTCAAACTCGTTGTCCTCCTCAAACCATTCCTGAACCATTTTTGCATTGTGGCAGGGCGGATTATCCTGCTGAAAGAGGCCACAGCCACCAGGGAATATTGTTTCCATGAAAGGGTATACATGGTCTGTAACAATGCTTAGGTAGGTGGTACGTGTCAAAGTAACATCCACATGGATGGCAGGACCCAAGGATTCCCAGCAGAACATGCCCAAAGTATCACACTGCCTCCGCTTGCCTTCTTCCCATAATGCATAATGGTGCCATGTGTTCCCCAGGTAAGAGCGATGCACACGCACCCGGCCATTCACGTGATGTAAAAGAAAACGTGATTCATCAGACCAGGCCACCTTCTTCCATTGTTCCATGGTCCAGTTCTGATGCTCACATGCCCACTGTTGGCGCTTTCGGCGATGGACAGGGGTCAGCATGGGCACCCTGACTGGTCTGCAGCTATGCAGCCCCATACACAACAAACTGCAATGCACTGTGTATTCTGACACCTTTCTATCAGAACCAGCATTAACTTCTTGAGTAATTTGAGCTGCAATAGCTTGTCTGTTTGATCGGACCACACGGGCCAGCCTTCGCTCCCCACGTGCTTCAATGAGATTTGGCCGCCCATGATCCTGTCCCCGGTTCACCACTGTTTCCTCCTTGGACCACTTTTGATAGATACTGAACACTGTAGACCGGGAACACCCCACAAGAGCTGCAGTTTTGGAGATGCGTTATTTTATGACTCTGATGACACCATTACATGTTTATCATTTGAATTGCAGCTGCTCTATTGTTGCAATTTACTACAATAAAGTAATAAATAATGAATTAGCATTCCCTATTCATTGAGTGCATTGTTTTGAGGGCCGAATAGAAAGGCAGAGTTTTGGCTGGAATAAGCGCAAACAGGTTTGGTTTCGCCAACAGGCCCAAAAACAAGGTCAGCGCCTGGTGAAGGGATGTGCCCTAAATAGATTTTCAGTAATTTTTTTTCAATAGGATCAGTGACTAAGCTAATTGCAGATTGTTCTTGTGACATTATATTGCTGTTATGACAAAGACTTGCGGCTAAGCAAAGCAATGCATCTGTTACTCTGCTGCAGGCCCTCGCTCTCACACACACACACACACACACACACACACACACACACACACACACACACACACACACACACACACACACACACACACACACACACACACACACACACACACACACACACACACACACACACACACACACACACACACACATACACACACACACACACACACACACACACACACACACACACACAATTTTCTTTCTCTCTCTTTATGTTTCTTTGCTTCTGCCTCCCTGGCACCACAAAAGGGACATTTATCACCATGGTGACAAGCAAAGAGAACAATGCTCACTTTTGGGAAGCGGAAGGTCTTCTGTGGCTGATATTATGTTTAGAATATGTTGGATTTCCTCCTAGAGGGTGAAATGGCTCTTAGATGAGAGATGGGTTGGCCCAGTGAAATCAAAGGTTTTGATAAGGGACCCCATAAATTATATGCATGCCAAACTTGCCCTGCACCAGTTATTTTACTGTGTTGCCCTTGAGATCTTCCATATATCTCATTATCAGAGCTGTCAGCAGGTGTAGACCTGTCAGACTGGTCTCAGGAAGCAAAATCATGAATGAATGAAGAGCAAAATGTTACCTAGAGTAAGTGAGGACACAAGACACTGAAGGCACCAGATAAGCCATAATTTGGATTAGCAGGTAGTCTAAGAGCAAAACCCTCTGCGTGTGTGTGCTGTTTTTATCTGAATGACAGCGGGGCCACTTCCCATGGCATGTCCTGAGGGTCATGAGTTTACCCTGCCAAACCCCTCCTTCCCCAGGCCTTCTGGGCTTAATGGTCCCTGCGTGTCCCTCTTGTATACACCCTGTCCTGTACAACCTCCCCCATTTCTATCTCTACCCTGCCAGCCACTCTCACCCAGCTCTCTGTGTTTATTCAGCCTCATCCTCCCCTTCACCAGCCTAATAAAGCCACGCTTGTGCGCTCCCTCGTTCCCTACTGGCCAGACACTCTCGCGATTCACAACACTGAAGAGAATGAGCCAAAAGAACATGCAGCGTACACTCACATATGATCGCATGCTGCTTCCTCTCTATAAAGCACTAAATGTTTGGTCAATATTAGCAGATTTTAGAAATTACACAATGGGCCCTATTTTAACGATCTGAAACGCAAGTGTCAAAGCGCGAAGCGCAAGTAACTTTGTGGGCGGGTCTCGGCGCTGTTGCTATTTTCCCGGCGGGATAAATGGCTCTTGCGCCCGGCGCAAATCTAAAATGGGTTGGTCTGAAGTAGCTTCATTATTCATAGGTGTGGTTTGGGCGTAACGTGAATAAACCAATCAGAGCGTCATCCAACATTCCCTGTAAAAGCAGGTGCGCAAGTTCCATTATGGATTGCTATTATTATGGCGTATTTACCAGGCGCACGCCAGGAGCGGTTCACAGCCGAGGAGACTGATGTTCTTGTAAGAGCAGTGAAAGACAGAGAAGTTGTGTTGTATGGGGATGGGAGAAACCCACCCAAAATAGCGTCGGTTAAACAGGCGTGGGAGGAAATAGCCACAATTGTTTCATCAGCTGGCATCCCCAGGACATCGCACCAGTGCCGCAAGCGCTACAATGACATCAGAAGACGGGGAAAGTCCAAGCTTGCCAGCATCAATCGGGCACGCCGTGTAACGGGAGGTGGATCTGCCTCTACTCAGGACCTGACGCCAGCAGAGGACATCGCTGTGTCCACCCTCAGCGATTTTTTTTCCTGGTTCTTGACGGACAAACCAATTTGTTAGATGTCCTTATATACATATATGTCTTGCCAGAAGTTGCCACTATTGGGCAAACAGGTCTCCTTAATTATTAGACTACAATTAGCCTGAATCATTTGTAAGCTAGATTTATGCCTATTTTTTCACATCTTCGTGGCACACCACAATGATTTCCGTCATCTCATGTGTTAATATTTTTTAGTGTAACAATTTATGATTTGCAAAAATAACTGTTGCATCTGTGTAGATTACATGAGCAAAGTGTATGCGCGTTGTGCACGCTATACATTATGGTCAAGCATGCGCCCTTAAAATAGCATAATGAACAACGCGCAACACGCCACTGACTTTAGACTAGGTTTTTTCTGGTCAGTGGCTTTTTTGGGTGCAAGATAGGGCCCTATGAATATGGAAAACAATTAATGTATGTCACAAATTAGTATTTCTGGCTGTTTGTCAGATTAGACAATATACAGTACATCACAATGTAAAAAAAAAACTAGATATAAATAAGTTTTATGACTTTCAAAACGTTTAAATAAAGAAATGTTATGATTTCAAATGAATGAGAAACATTTGAGATTCTGCAATTAGCAAATTTGTGACATTGATTATGAGGCTCTTTGTACAAAAAAAAAAAAACGTTTTGACTCAGAAAGAAGACAAACCAAATACTAAGGCCTTCTGAAATTAATAATAATAAATAAATTAAAATCTTCACACACACACGAAATATGAGGACATATGAAATGTCCTCATAAACCACGTTTATGTTGTAATACCAGTGTAATACCCATGTCATTATACAAATTTGTGTCCTCATAAAACACATAAACAAGAACATGTATTTTCTATCCCCCTACCCCTAAACCTACCCATCACAGGAAACGTCTCGGTTACGTATGTAACCCTCGTTCCCTGAGGAGGGAACGGAGACGTACGTTAGTGACTAACGAATGGGGGTTTCGCTTAGAAGCCAATCATCTTCTTAGTATTCAACAGCGCCCAATGGCAGTGCCAATGCCATGGGCATGCGGAATTTGCATGCGTAACTCCGCCCCACCTCGTGGGTATATCAGGAAGTACGCTGGCAACATCGCATTATGTTACTGCTGCAGGAGCCAAGACTGAACTCCGCGTTCCAGGCAGCACAGCTGACGTGGCAAAGGAAACGTACGTCTCCGTTCCCTCCTCAGGGAACGAGGGTTACATACGTAACCGAGACGTTCCCTTTCGTTCAGTCACTACGACGTACGTTAGTGACTAACGAATGGGGGATCCTATACAACAACGCCACTCAGCTGTCATCCAGTGCCCTGCGTAAGTGTGAGTACCCTGTCGTAAGACTAGTACGGACGAAGGACTCCCACTTATCACAGGAATACCAAGGTACACTGGGAAGCATATCCCAGTGAGGGAATGCCAAGATGCCTACCGTAGGGAGGGCTTAGAGAATACACATATGACCCGCTGAGGGCTGCATATGGAAGATCACTAGGGTACCAGCCGAAGGTGGATTTTTAACCCTAGGGGTGGCAGGGACTTGCCAAGGGAAAGACACCTGCTCACTGAGGAGGCTTACGGTGGAAATACTCGTGTGGGGGTCGCCGGAGGGAACCATGCACACGGAGCACCTGGCCGGACATGAGGGTCTGGGCTCGAAAGGGCAGACTGAACTGATGTCGGCGTAAGCAGTGCTGGAGGAGCTCAGGGCTCTCGGGGAGCTTACCTGAGGAAAATATCGCACGTATCCAGTCCTGGGAGTGGAATGGCGAGCAAGCGAAGACACCTGAGCCTGGCCCATTACCGGCCACCCGTGGGGGCGAGTACATAGTCGGACACTGGCTCCACTCGGAGATTATAGAATCTGGCGAATGTGTTGGGTGTCGCCCAGCCTGCAGCTCTGCAGATGTCCGTTAGCGAGGCGCCATGCGCTAGAGCCCAAGAGGAGGCCACACTCCGGGTGGAGTGTGCCCTCACACCAAGGGGACATGGTCGGCCTTGCTGCTGGTAAGCCAAAACAATGGTGTCCACTATCCAGTGAGACAACCTCTGCTTTGAGAGAGCACTTCCCTTCCGCTCTCCACCATAACAGACAAAGAGCTGGTCTGAGGTCCTGAAACACTGCGTCATGTCTACGTAGGCGCGGAGAGCGCGTACTGGACAGAGCAATGCCAAGGCTGGGTCTGCCTCCTCCAAAGGCAGCGCTTGCAGGTTCACCACCTGATCTCGGAACGGAGTGGTAGGAACCTTGGGCACATATCCGGGCCGGGGTCTCAGGATCACGTGAGAGTTAGCCGGCCCGAACTCAAGGCACGCTTCGTCAACCGAAAATGCTTGCAGGTCCCGACCCTCTTAAGCGAGGCCAATGCGGTCAGCAGAGCCGTCTTCATAGACAAGAACTTAATCTCGGCCGACCGCAAAGGCTCAAAGGGAGGCCTCTGCAGAGCACTTAAGACTACTGAGAGGTCCCAAGAGGGAACGAGAGGAGAGCGAGGAGGATTCAGTCTCCTCGCCCCCCTCAGGAACCTGATGATCAGGTCGTGCTGACTTACCTTTTTGTCCCCCAGGAGATCGTGGTAGGCAGATATTGCGGCCACATATACTTTAAGGGTGGAGGGAGACAGCCTTCGCTCCACCCCCTCCTGGAGAAACGATAGCACGGACCCGATCGGGCATTTCCAGGGGTCTTCTTGGCGGGAAGAGCACCATGTGACGAAGAGGTTCCACTTCAACGCATAGAGACGTCGTGTAGACTCAGCTCTAGCGGAAGTGATGGTAGCGACCACCGCAGGTGGAAGGCTACTCAAACCTACCGTGTCCCATCCAGAAGCCACACGTGGAGCTTCCAGAACGCTGGACGCGGGTGCCAAAAGGTGCCCCGTCTCTGAGTAAGGAGGTCCGGTCTCAGAGGAATAGGCCAGGGAGGGGCTGTCGCAAGGAGTAAGAGTTCTGGGAACCAGGTCTGGCCGTGCCAAAGCGGGGCAACCAACATGACCTGCTCCTTGTCCTCCCTGATCTTGCACAGTACCCGTGCAAGAAGGCTCACTGGGGGAAACGCATACTTGCGTAGCCCTGACGGCCAGCTGTGCGCCAGTGCATCCGTGCCGAGGGTGCCCTCGGTCAGGGAATAATACAGGGAGCAATGGGAAGAGTCCTGGGAGGCAAACAGATCTACCTGTGCGTCGCCGAACCGTTCCCATATCAGCTGGACCGTCTGGGGGTGGAGTCTCCACTCTCCGGGGAGAGGCTGAAACCGTGAGAGCTCGTCGGCTGCACAGTTCAGGTCTCCAGGGATGTGGACAGCACAAAGGGACCTCAGGCGCTTCTGACTCCACAAAACGAGATGAGACATACGGTGGGAGCGTAGACCGCCCTGGTGGTTGATGTACGCTACTACGGCCGTGTTGTCTGTCCTGACTAGCACATGTTGACCCCTCAGCAACGCTCGGAAGCGGTGCAGGGCGAACCGTACTGCCAGTAACTCGAGGCAATTGACATGCAGAAGGCGCTGGGGTCCTGTCCAGGAGCCCGCGGCTGCTTGTCCATTGCACATGGCACCCCAGCCCGTGGATGATGCATCTGTTGTCACAACAACATGCCTGGAAGCTCGTTCTAAGGACACTCCGGTCCGTAGAAAACTGAGGTTCGACCACGGGGTGAGTGTCTGTAAGCAGGCCCGAGTCACTTGTACCCGGAGCGTGCCAGACCGCCATGCCGATCTCGGGACTCGATCGCGTAGCCAGTGCTGAAGCGGTCTCATATGAAGCAATCCGAGCGGCGTTACCGCGGCTGCAGATGCCATATGCCCCAGGAGCCTCTGAAACAGTTTCAGTGGAACCGCACTCTTGCCCTCGACTTGTCGAAGGGAAGTCAGCAGAGACTGCGCGCGCTCGCTCGAAAGCTGCGCGCACATGGCGACCGAGTCGATATCCATACCGAGAAAAGAGATCCTCTGCGCGGGGCAAAGTTTGCTCTTCTCCCAGTTGACCCGAAGGCCCAGACGGGCTAGGTGATGGAGCACCAAATCTCTGTGTCCGCAAACCTGCTCTCGAGAGTGACCCAGTATGAGCCAGTCGTCGAGGTAATTCAGGATGCGAACCCCGTGCTGCCGAAGGGGCGCAAGGGCTGCCTCGGCAATCTTCGTAAAGACGCGAGGGGACAGAGATAGCCCGAATGGTAGAACTGCGTACTGATATGCCCGCCCCTCGAAAGCAAACCGTAGGAACGGTCTGTGTCGAGGCAAAATGGAGACATGGAAGTAGGCGTCCTTCAGGTCGATCGCTGCAAACCAATCGTGTGGACGAACGCATTCGAAAAGGCGTTTCGCTGTCAACATCTGGAATGGAAACCGGTGAAGGTAACGGTTCAAGACGCGCAGGTCCAGGATTGGCCGTAGCCCACCGGTCTTTTTGGGTACAATGAAGTACGGGCTGTAAAACCCGCAATTCATCTCGGCTGGAGGGACAGGTTCGATCGCACCCTTCGCCAGTAGGGTGGCAATCTCCGCTCGCATGACGGGGGCGTTGGCCCCGATCATGGTGGAACGGACTCCCTGGAAGCAGGGAGGAACCCGTGCGAACTGAATCGCATAGCCGCGCCTGACGGTCCGCTCGACCCAGCGGGACAGCCCTGGAAGCTGAAGCCAGACATCCAGAAACTGCACCAGCGGGGTCATACGGTGTACAGACGTACCCGGTGTGGGCTTGCAGCGATGCAGCGTCACCGGCCCGGACATGGGAGGCTGTGGGGCGTCCCGGTGCGGGGGCACGGTTGACAGCTGCGTCCTGACAGAGGAGACCAGGGAAGGACGCACGTTCCACTGGGGTCTGCTCTGCCAGGAGGCTGGCGACAGAGTGGGATGCGAGTGGCGGGACCCGTGGGTGGCGCGCACCGTCATCACCGGACTCTGTGGGCTCAGGGATGGGAGTGTTAATTCTTTCTTTGACCAACATAGGGTGCTGCTGACCCGGGGGCCAGCAGCTGAACAAAGGATTCTCCCCCGGCCCTCCACCGGGGGAAGGAGTGGTCTTGCTACCATCTCCTCGAAAGAATTTCCCATCCCTGAGCCGTCCGTCTCAGGAGCGCCGCTTGGCCTGGCGTTTAGCGGGGCGCGGGGCGGCCTGAGGGGACTTGGACGCCTTCCTACGGCTTCCTCCGCGACCCGGCCCGGGTGAAGGCTGCTGCTTGGACCGGGTGGGAGGGGCGGGAGCCTTAGGAGGGCGTCCTCGGCGTGGAGCAGACTGAGGCGACTGTGCCGGCGGCTGGGTGGAGGCAGCAGCTGGCCGCCGGGGCAGTACGTGTTTTATAGCCTCAGTCTGCTTCTGGGCGATTGAGAACTGTTGGGCGAAGTCCTCAACCGCCCCGCCGAAGAGGCCGGCCTGGGATATGGGGGCATCGAGGAACCGGGTCCGCTCGGTGTCCCGCATATCGGCCAGGTTCAGCCATAAGTGACGCTCCTGGACCACATTTGTGGACATCACTTGACCCAGGGAGCGTGCGGTCACCTTCGTCGCCCGGAGAGCGAGGTCAGTGGCGGCACGCAGCTCATTTAAGAGCCCCGGATCAACTCCACCCTCGTGCATGTCCTTGAGGATCCTGGCCTGGTAGACCTGGAGGATCGCCATGGCATGCAGCGAAGCGGCAGCCTGCCCCGCGGCTCTGTGCGATTTCGACACCAAGGTTGATGTGAACCGACAGGCTTTGGAGGGGTGCTTAGGATCACCACGCCAGGTTGAAGCGCTCTGAGGACACAGTTGCATCGCAACAGAACGTTCAACTGGAGGGATCCCAGTGTACCCTTTAGCTGCCGCCCCATCGAGGACGGAGAAGGCGGAGGAAGTCACCGAACGGTCGCGGGAAGACAACGGGGACTTCCAGGACCGCGTGAGTTCCTCATGCAGCTCGGGAAAGAAAGGTATTGAGGGCGGGGACTGACGGTTGTCAGCGCGGGCCCCCAAAAACCAATCGTCGAGCCTTGAACGTTTGGGACAGGGCGGAGGGTTCCACTCTATCCCTAAGCTCGCGGCTGCCCGAGACAACATGGCTGTCAGCTCTGGATCTGACTCGGGCAATGCTGGCACGCCCGAAGGCGGCAGCACAGCCGAGTCATCATCTCCAGAGGACTCGAGCCCACCTTGTGATGCGGTGATCGACATCGCATCTTCCTCCGGAGCGCCAAACGAGATGCGCGGGGGGGCCGGAGCCGGCCCCGCGATCTGCGTCTGAACACTCGCGGGTTGCAGTGTGCAAGACGGGGGTGTGGCCCGAGGCATGAGCGTCGGGGCTTTGTTCCACACCGTAACCGTCAAGTCACCCTGACCACCAGCCGAAGTACTGGGCCTCTGGGACTCAATAGATCGGGGTGTGGTAGAGGGGACTCTCACTTCTTTACAAAGGTCATGGAGTCTTGACCGCAACACTGCGATGGTCATGTTCCCGCAGTGAGAACATGACTCATCCACGAACGCTGTCTGAGCATGCTGAAAGCCCAAACATACCAGACAGTGTTCGTGCCCATCAGAGGGAGAAAGCAACCGACCACACCCAGAAGTACACGGACGAGACATCCTGAAAAGGACGCGCCACGTGTAAGCTCTTTTAGGAGAGGAAAGCCTCGCAGAGAACGCCGAAGCGCCCAGGGACCACACACCAGCTGTCTAGCGGACCACTGCGCAGATCAGCAGGCAGGCAGTATGATGATCACTGGAACGCGCCGTAACACCAACGCCTCTGGAAAGCTGCTCGTCTCGAAAAGCTGTCGAAGACTCAGATCAGGCTTGTAGGAGTGAAGAGATCCTCTTGGCTCCAAAGCAGAAACATAATGCGATGTTGCCAGCGTACTTCCTGATATACCCACGAGGTGGGGCGGAGTTACGCATGCAAATTCCGCATGCCCATGGCATTGGCACTGCCATTGGGCGCTGTTGAATACTAAGAAGATGATTGGCTTCTAAGCGAAACCCCCATTCGTTAGTCACTAACGTACGTCGTAGTGACTGAACGAAAGGGAACTGCACAGTTTACTTTCTGTAAAAAAAACCTCATTCTGTATGATTTATAAGCCTTTTGAAAAGCGAGGACATGGGTTACGTCCTTATATTTCACCCTCTCCTTGTAATACCTTTGATATACCCATGTCATTATACACATTTGTGTCCTAATATTTCACAAAAACATGCCCACACACACACACACACACACATACACCAACAACAACAACAACGTTCTACTAATAATATAATTGATGAAAAGATCAATTAAAAATATATATAATCATTAAACACAATATTCAGTATCCAAAACTTTTACCTGTCCAAAAGTGAGAGTACTTGTAAAAATGCTTCTTTTTGCATGATTTTTTTAATTAGTAATATTCAAAATGAAGCATTTTTGCCAGTAATAGACATCACTGTTTTCTCCAGAGTGGCTGTTCAGCCGAATCAAATTCTGTTGCATTATTTTCCTGTTAACACTGTAAAGCTGCTTTGAAACAATCATGTAAAATCATAGAAAAAAGCGCTCTATTAATAAAGGTGACTTGACTAGAACTCTAGTGACTAGTAATGTAAAATTTCTGGAAATATTTCATGTAAATGTGGTGACAAATTTTTTTAAAATTAAGGGTACACTGTCAGAAAAAAAGGTACATTGCTGTCACTGGGGCGGTACCCTAAGGTACATAACAAAAAAGGTACTAATATGTACCTTTAAGGTATTAATATGTACCTTTAAGGTACTAATATGCACTCTTAAAGTACTGATATGTACCTTTTGAGGTACTAAAATGTACCTTTCAGGGGTGAGTAAGGTGCAAAGATGTACCTTTTCACTTTTGTACCTTAGGGTACCGGCCCAGTGACAGCCCTGTACCTTTTTTTCTGAGAGTGTACATTTACATGACGATGTACTAGAAATGGAAACGTTTTTTTTGTGTACAGATGTTGTCAAAAACCGAAAAGTACTGTGTTATGCATGCCAGGCCAGTAGATGGCATTGCCACTTTGTAAAGAAACACTACTCACCTATAAACTAAACATGTAATACGCATGTGCATGACATCACCGTTTTCACAAAATCACGTTTTTGTTGTTTACACGGAGACAATAATGGCCCCCAAAACGATGTCATTTAAATGTTGTCAAAAGTTTTCAGTTTTTTTTTGAAAACGGTGTCATGTAAACAGCCCCTAAATTACTTTTGTTGATGTAACCTATGCAGTCAGGTTTGATTCAGTTAATCAGTTTCCTCTCCAAAAGCAACAAAGAGCAATTCCACAGCAGGCTCAGTGAGAACAAGTGATTGTTCTGATTATCTTTGTCTCCTCGGCTGACAGGCCGTTCTCACCGGAGGAGCTAATCCGCTCCATGGATGCTCTGGAGGTGATTCCATCTCCATCCTCCTCAAATGGCCATCATTATCTCAGCCCAATCAGTGTCTCAGTTGTGAATGACAAGCTTTTTTACTGATGGGACTCATTCTGGTTAGACTTGACTAAATGGAAACGTGACCTCGTCACTCTCCCACATACCCCCATGGGACCACCATTTCAGTTGCTGAAATATTCATGCTGTTGAAGAACACGTACTAGCTAAGGTCTTTAAAGACATTAGAAAAGAGAAAGTGAGCAGAGAGAGAGACAGAAAGTTACTTGCACGTGGAAAGGCTTCATGTAGGGTTGCTTCACAAAGATCTATATGTACAGGAGAGCAAAGACAGCTGTAATTAAAATCAGTGGAAAATTCTGGAGATCTTTGGGAATAAGAGGGAGAGGGATACAGGAGGAGAAAGGGAGAGGAGACAGTCATGCTGGCCTGGGGCCCTCTGATAGCAGTGCTCTAATTAATAGGTTATGAAAGCAGATGGAGGATGCGGGATGTCAGGGTCATTAAACTGCCTCTCTGTTTAACCCCCCTCCGTTCCCCCAAACACATACACACAACATTACCTCCATCTCCTCATGCACTTGCTGAAAAACAGGCCTGGCTCTCTTTCCATAAAAAAGGAAAATAGCGATAAAAAATTAAAACTGGCCGTACAGACCATGCATGAAAAAGATGGATGCTCTAGTCCCTGGTGGTATGGTTGCAGAAGATAGTTAACCTGAATTACAGAAGAGAATGTCCAGATAGCTGTAAAGCCTGATAATTAAACATTATGGGATTCACTCGCCAACTAGCTCAACTGTGCTATAGTATGTGACTAATGAGGATGAGCAATATGGGTTCCCAAATTTCTTCTATCTTCACTGTGCTGTGGAGAATCTATGGCTTCCTATGCAGTGTTATTTTAACTAAACTAAAACTAAGACTATTAAAAATAGTTTTTGGTAATTGAAATTAAGCTTGAAAAACGTAAACTTGCACATATATATATACACTGATCACTCAGGCATAACATTATGAAGTGAAAAACACTGATTATCTCTTTGTTACGGCACATAGTGGGTGGGATATATTAGGCAGCAAGTGAACATTTTGTCCTCAAAGTTGATGTGTTAGAAGCAGGAAAAATGGGCAAGCGTAAGGATTTGAGCGAGTTTGACAAGGGCCAAATTGTGATGGCTTGACGACTGGGTCAGAGCATCTCCAAAACTGCTGCTCTGTGGGGTGTTCCGGGTCTGCAGTGGTCAGTATCTATCAAAAGTGGCTAATGAAGGAACAGTGGTGAACCGGCGACAGGGTCATGGGCGACCATGCCTCATGCACGTGGGGAGCGAAGGCTGGCCAAACAGATGAGCTAATGTAGCTCAAATTGCTCAAGAAGTTAATGCTGGTTCTGATAGAAAGGTGTCTGAATACACAGTGCATCACAGTTTGTTGCGTATGGGGCTGCATAGCCGCAGACCAGTCAGGGTGCCAATGCTGTCCCCTGTCCACTGCCAAAAACGGCAACAGTGTGCACGTGAGCATCAGAACTGGACCACGGAGCAATGGAAGAAGGTGGTCTAGTCTGATGAAACACATTTTCTTGTACATCATGTGGACGACCGGGTGCGTGTGCGTCACTTACCTGGGGAACACATGGCAAGCTGGCGGAGGCAGTGTGATGCTGAGAAACCTTGGGTCCTGCCATCCATGTGGATGTTACACTGACACGTACCACCTACCTAAGCATTGTTGCAGCATGTAAGCATGTTCAGGGCTGTTATGGCAGCAAAAGGGGGACCAACACAATATTAGGAAGGCGGTCATAATGTTATGCCTGGTATATACACATTAGGGGAGGGAGTCACAGGGTACCTCAGAATGTAAAAAAGATGGATGACACCCCTTCACTATCTTCTATTGGAGAAAAGGGAAGCCGCCAATGTCAGAATATAGTGCTGATATCTGGCGCTGATTTGGGACCCGAGTCTGCGCAGTAGAGAGCAGGAAGTCAAGCCGCGATATCAAAACCCCGCCCATACTCCCGCAGTATCTGTTATCTGCAGAACAACTCATTATGTTGGTGTGAAATAAACAGTTATGGAAATGTAGAAATTAAAGTTAAAGCTCCAATCTCCTCCCAAAACCCCCCAGAAAAAATCAGTTGGTGATTCAATGACAACTTCGCTCAGAGAAGCTGTCAATCACAGCTGTCACACTGAAGTCACACCCCTGTTTTTATAGCATCAAATAACTAACTTAAACCAAACTTATTTAAAAAAAATTAACACTTGAACTTACATCAGCGTGATACAAACTACCTAAAATGGCATAAACCATCTTTGGAAAAAAATGATTTGACGTGAAATTTGAGTTTGTCTCGGGTCACATTAGAATAAAATGAAGGGGGCGGGGTTTATGAGCTATACTGGGACCAGCCACCTGGGGGTGATCGAGGCACTTTGGCTTCACTTTTCAGGATGTGTGCGGTACGCTTGGTACCTCGCGAAACAATAAACAGCTCACGAGACCGATATCACAATACAGCAATTCTGCGGTAATCAATATATTGCTAGACAATCATATAATGATACATCACGATATCTGTCTAACTATGAAAACAAAATGCCTGTGAAAAGGTTAAGTGCAGGTATTCCAGACTTTGGATTTAAACGTGGCTTAAACGGGGCATCTATTATTTTACTCACACTGCTGTCCGCCATCCCGCCATGACTATAATCTGGACTTACTACATTCGGCATGTTTTCATTATCATGTGACCTATCAGCGTCAGTTACGTCACTTCACTGCCATTCAAAATTTCTTCTGTGACCTCATGGGATAGTAAAGTGTTTGTCCTATGCACACTTCAGAATCTCACCAGAAGTAGGACATCTGGGTACTTTTTGCCTACACTTTGAGTACTGTGAATTCGGACATGCTTCTTTGTCACATACTGTTTTTCTCCTACTATATAGTACGGAAGTATGCGATTCCGGATGCAGCCAATGAGCCAGTAACCCAGAGAATCAGATCAGTCTGATTCAAGAATGAATCATTCAGATAAGCTCAGATCAACTGATTAATTTAAAAGATTTCAAAATAATGATTTGTTAAGGAAACAGATATTGCTACTTCTCTCATTAATACCAGATCTAGAAAGAATGTTTTTTTTTCAGTGAAACTTTTATAATATTTTTCTTGTACTGTATTTCTTTTTCTTTTTAAAACTTTTTTTAAAGCTTAATTTCCCATTTATTGCAGCTGTATGGAAAATAGCAACTAGCAGAGTCTTCAAAACTTCCCATTTTCTGTTGCACAGAAGAAAAAGAGTCATACAGGTTTGGAACAACACATTGGTGAGTAAATAATAACATATGTTTTAATTTTGGGGCGAACTATCCCTTTAACTCTTTTCTGCACTATATCTTGGCTCTGGCCTAAATCCAGACATTGAAGATGAAACTTTACTCTATTTCCCATGAGTGCACCATCCCCAAACAGCGGGAGTCATAATGTTGAATGGGCATCCAATCTGCTGACTTGTGTTTTTACTGTCACTCACGTCCAGCTTGAATCGGGAAGACAAGCAGAGAGGGCTGAAGGATTGGGCAAAGAGCCACGATATCATGCAAAAATGGACACAGAAGACAAAAATACTTCCTCTCTCTGATCTTCTCTTCCTTTTCCATTTTTACTCTCTGGCTTCCTTTCATTCCCCATTTCCCATCATGCTTCATCTGAGCTCTATTGTTCTCCTCCTCAGCATCTTGAAATATTTGAAAGATCCCCCCACAGGTCACTGGTGCAGTTTTCAGGGCAAACTAGCTTGATTTTCACTCTATAAAGCAGAGCTCTGCCAAATATCTTCCTCGTTCAGGAGGTTGACACTCATTCCCAACACCAGCTGGAGGAAAACCACACAACAAGTGCTGACCTCTATTGGCCACTGTAAGAGCTGCACTCCACCAACAGAGCATGTGCGAGTCTCATCTGTGTTTGTACTACAGGCCTCAGATGGCATTCATGTGTGAACCGTGATCCACCATCAAAAGAGGCAGAGCTTTACCAGATGATTCCCGTAAATTACTAGCTGCATCTTGTTACAGCTTCCAAATCAGCACAATTCCACGCCATCTTCTCAAAGTGGTGGATGTTGAGGAGCACGTCCACAGCAGCAATTGGGGATGTGAAGCACTCTTCAGGGGGAGTGGGCAGCGTGTGGGAGGTGAGCAGTACGGATGGTAGATGGTGCGCGCAGTACCAACGCTATCAGCTAGCCGCTCGAGTGGCTTCTTTCCGTAACGCCTCGGCTCAATCAGCATAATGAACCCATCGCACGCTTCAAGCACACGCACACACTCTCAGAAGTGAGATGATAGTGCTAGGAATAAATTCATAGCCTTTGATTCACACACACAGAGGTGGCTAATGGCTGTGAATATGACTTACAAACAGAATGGGGGGATTTACTCCACATGGTAAATTAGCCCTTCTCCGCAATTAATTATTCATGTTGTCCGATTAATTATGAAACAATCTGAAACCCAAAGCCAGTCCGGTAGGTTTGGAGGTTGCCTAGGAACGGGTGACCCATATTAAATACCACCATTGTTTGGTCGTAACTGGAGAGCCAGGCTTCCCATAGGGCACCGGCCCCCAAGGGTATTGTGGTGGAGAGTAAATAAACAGCAGCTATATCATAACATTTGTTTTGAGGTTGATCACACAGGGTAAACAAGTATGCGTGGTGAATTATTCATCAGTGACGAGCAAGAAATGCCTCGGCCTCGTGGAATCCTCCGCAAAGGCTCGCCAAATCGGCCATTCGGATATTAGAGGTGTCATGATGCAGCACTAACTATTAGCTTATAGTTCAAGCTGGTTCTGTCCAACTATTACAACCAAAACATGAAGAAGAAGAAAAAAACTCATTGAGATGTAATAGACCATCTTCCTAAAATACAATGGCAGCTATATAATTTCATGTATAAAGACATGAAAAAGAAAGCATAATTTTATAAAGACATGTAGTTTTCAAATAATTGGCTTTTAAATATTTATTGTACTAAAGGCCAAAGCAATTTTTCACAAATTATCAGATAAGAATATGCATATTATCTATGATTTCCAACCTCTCTAGACAGCAAAATGAAAATATGATCAAATGATCCAAAATATTAGGTTAAACATATTAAATTAAATTAATAGTATTACATACACTACCTTTAGAAAGTTTGGGTCTTTTGAAAGGAATGACTTACACATGGCTTCCACAAAAATAAGCAGCACAACTGTTTTCAACAGTAATAATAAATGTTTCTTGAGCACCAAATCAGCATGTTAGAATGATTTCCGAAGACTGAAAAATCAGCGGAAATTATGTACTATTAAATGCATAAAAAATGTACTTGATTGTATTTTTAGTACAATGCAAATATACTAAATGCATTTTAATACATTTAATACTATGTCTTTTTCACCTGGGCAGGTATAATATTCACAATATTATTGATTTACTGTATTTTTAATCAAATAAATGCAGCCTTGGTGAGCAAATATTACCAACCACAAACTTTGGAATGGTATATATATATATATATATATATATATATATATATATATGATGCATTCCTGTTGACCCCCAAGAACCCCCTGTGTGTCCCCGGACTCTAGTTTGAAACCGTAGACTCTGTGCTCAAGTACATACAAGTACAGATAAGAGTTCCTGGATGACGGTTCTCTCTAAACAACATCAGTACAGCTCCTAAATATGTACTTCCGCACATGAACTCTTCACATATCACCTATGTACCAGTGCTTCTCAACACAACATCCGACTATGGGGCAACATGGGACAAACACTGGACATAAATTTAGAATCTCTGTTTTGTTTCCATCCGATAAAAAACAAGCTCAAAGAGGGCATCTCTGGGAGCACATCCTGCCCCTGGTGTGAGGAGGTGGAGCAAGAGGCTCTTCCCAGCATCTTCTCAGCGTTGGCCAGAGTGTGGCAAGCGAGGCCGAGAGAGGGAGATGAAGGAAGATATGAGCTCCGTGTGACCAGACGGCGGGTTCCTTCCTTGCCAGCCTGAGAAACAGGAAGCCCATCTCGTTGTTCCTCCATTATTGTGACTAACAGGAAATGCAGAGGTCTTCAAGGAGGGGACGGGATGGGGCAGAAGGAGTCGGTGGGGAAATTAAGGCTACAAGGTAGTGTGCAACTCAGCATCATCAGCAAGGACTCTTTTTCCACAAACAAGGTGGTCGCTGACAGGCTCTGTAGACTTCACACCTTCGGCGTTGGAAGCTTTATTTGACAACATTGTCGCCATAAAAGAAAAATAAATTAAATATACAATATTAAGTAATTATAAATCTACAGTATATGCACACACACTTTACACCCCACAAATGCACATACAGTGCATACAAACATCCAACACTAAGGGTCATACTTCAAATCATTATAGGGTATGGGGTGTAAAATCAGTGTACTATTCTTCCTAGCTGTAATAGCTACATTCCCTTTACTGAAATGAACTTATACAAGACTTGGCCTCAACTCAAACATAATGTTATGTACATTCATGGTCATATCTTTTTCATTGTACTGTGCGTGTCCAATTTTATAGGGTATTTAAAAAGCTGTAAAAAGTTAGATTGAAATATAGAATAATTTAAGATATACAGTGGAAACATCTATTTCATTAAAATAAAAACGGAATTATTTAATTAATTGTTTTACATAACTTACAAACACTATAGAACATTGCAGATTGTTATTCAAAACAGATGCTCCTCTTAAAATATTTTACTGCCTTTCAAAATGAGGGAGATTAACGTCTTTAAAATGAGTGAGGATTTTTAGTGCTCTACTGCCATCCAATGGCTACCAGTGTAACTGTCCACATTACAATCCACAGTGGACAAAGAGTTCAATCTATAAAAATAATCCCTGATATTGTTCTCTAATTCTTTTATCTTCAAGTGCAGTCTGCGATTACCAAGAGATTTCTTAGGTCTGTCAGTATTAGTAGGCCCACGAGGATCTCAAGCAACTAGCAGGTGTGAAGTCAGCAGTTGAATTCATATGGGTTTCCTTTTCTGCTCCCCGTCTAATTTAAAAAAAAAAAAACATGAGGCTAGGAGGGGAAATTCAGTGAGTGTGTTCTTTTGTTCAAACGCTCTAATGCCACATGTTACACTTCCTCAACCCAGATGAACTATTGACTCATGGAATATTATTGAAAACAGCAGTAGATGTATTAAGTCAACCAGGAGTTGGAGGTTAATGATATACCGCTCAAATTCAGCAAATGGAGGAACATTAGTATCTCAAATTGAAGGATGGAAGTTGCAGGTTGGCCTGTTTCGATTCAAGGTGCCGCACCGTAATGTCACATGGAGTTATTATGGGTCATGGGAACCAGGCGAAGGGAGAGTGTGGTGTTTATGTGACAGGGCTTCCTATTTGAGCGTGCCCTGCTCCCTGGAACCTTAATGGCTTCCCTTTTCCCAGGCTGAGCTGATAAGGCTGTGGGCTAGGGCTCACAGTGCACTTCATAAGAAGAAATATGCCAGTCTTTACACATACAAATCACACACATTAAGTAGATTTAAGATCGAAGGGTAAAGGTTATGTTTAAAGTATTTTTACATGGCTCTGAGGAATTCAACATCAATTAAAGACAATGCTAAAAATGAAAAATGAATTCTGTCATTATTCAAACATGACGTATGCCATTACATTTTTGTAGTGGAACACAAAATAGAATTTAGAACCATCTTTACACAGATCTTTGATAAAAAATATTCAATTAGTGGCTTAATAATCCGTTCGTGGCTTTTCTCAGGTCAACAGTTCACTTGAGGGGAAGATTATCAGGGAATTATGACTTTAGAAGACTTTATTATGCTTTTATTGTCCTTTTTGAAGCTTGACACATACGTCTCTATGAACTGTCATGGATAACATCCCAGCAAGTAATTTTGCGTTTAAAAGATGTCTAGCCATCCAAACACAGCCCTTACATCTAGGCTAAAACAAGGCAAAATTTGGGCTGTCCGTGAAAAATGAATAGATGTCTAGCCATATAGTCCAAGAATAGACTAGTCATCTAGAACATGAAGATGTCAAAGAAATGAAGCCAAACACCTTGTAATCAATGTTGACTTTGCTTACATGATGGAATATCATACATCTCACAAGTTATTTTTGGCAAAAAAGACATGTAACCAAATTCAAGGTTACTTTGGCAAGAAGTGGGTTACTCATAGCCGGACTATATAGGGTCTATAGTCAACCGAGACAGTGAAATGATGGCTACTGCTTGCTATAGTACATATAAGTAAATACACTCACCTAAAGGATTATTAGGAACACCATACTAATACTGTGTTTGACCCCCTTTTGCCTTCAGAACTGCCTTAATTCTACGTGGCATTGATTTAACAAGGTGCTGAAAGCATTCTTTAGAAATGTTGGCCCATATTGATAGGATAGCATCTTGCAGTTGTGGGATGCACATCCAGGGCACAAAGCTCCCGTTCCACCACATCTGCTGTCTCTATTGGGTTGAGATCTTGTGACTGTGGGGGCCATTTTAGTACAGTGAACTCATTGTCATGTTCAAGAAACCAATTTGAAATGATTCGAGCTTTGTGACATGGTGCATTATCCTGCTGGAAGTAGCCATCAGAGGATGGGTACATGGTGGTCATAGAGAGATGGACATGGTCCGAAACAATGCTCAGGTAGGCCGTGGCATTTAAACGATGCCCAATGGCACTAAGGGGCCTAAAGTGTGCCAAGAAAACATCCCCCACACCATTACACCACCACCACCAGCCTGCACAGTGGTAACAAGGCATGATGGATCGATGTTCTCATTCTGTTTACGCCAAATTCTGACTCAACCATCTGAATGTCTCAACAGAAATCGAGACTCATCAGACCAGGCAACATTTTTCCAGTCTTCAACTGTCCAATTTTAGTGAGCTCGTGGAAATTGTAGCCTCTTTTTCTTATTTGTAGTGGAGATGAGTGGTACCCGGTGGGGTCTTCTGCTGTTGTAGCTCATCCACCTCAAGATTGTGCATGATGTGGCTTCACAAATGCTTTGCTGCATACCTCGGTTGTAACGAGTGGTTATTTCAGTCAAAGTTGCTCTTCTATCAGCTTGAATCAGTCGGCCCATTTTCCTCTGACCTCTAGCATCAACAAGGCATTTTCGCCCACAGGACTGCCGCATACTAGATGTTTTTCCCTTTTCACACCATTCTTTCATTCTAGAAATGATTGTGCGTGAAAATCCCAGTAACTGAGTAGATTGTGAAATACTCAGACCGGCCCGTCTGGCACCAACAACCATGCCAAGCTCAAAATTGCTTAAATTACCTTTCTTTCCCATTCTGACATTCAGTTTGGAGTTCAGGAGATTGTCTTGACCAGGACCACACCCCTAAATGCATTGAAGCAACTGCCATGTGATTGGTTGATTAGATAATTGCATTAATGAGAAATTGAACAGGTGTACCTAATAATCCTTTAGGTGAGTGTATGTATGCACATAATTATTTAGTATATTAATAATTTATAGAGATTTTGATAGCCACATTTTGTGCCTCATGCGTGCATAAAAATGTGTTTTAATATATGGAACATACATTCTTGCTGAATCTGCGCAACTTATAAAGAAAATATGAAGCTGATAAAGATTGAATTATACAGCAGAGTGCTAAAGACAGTTTAAACATTTAAAAGGTTTATTAAGATATACTGTACAGTATATAAAGTCTATTGTGAGGTATTAGTCAAATAGATGAGGATGTGCCCTGACAAAACATCGGCGTTAAAATCAGATCAGGTCTCTACCTTGAACGTTATAGGTGAATGGGTCGATCTCTACAATGAAAAAAAAAAAGAGTTTTAATATATAAAGATTTAAAAATGATCAGCTTAAAAGGATAAAAAATGATAGTTTGCCCCATGTTTGATGAAATTGAGAAATGTAAATGATTTTGCTCCACCAGGTGGTGCTCAGTCTTCATCTTCCTGTGTTGTGTGCATTTCAATTTACATAATGTGACCGACCAGGGGACAAAACTGTTTGCATTCACATAAAATGTAATTTCAGAAATATATAAAATAAATCTGAATTGCAAGCACGCTTCAAATCACATTATGTAACTGCTTGACTGATGTTCACGTTAACATTGGCTATTTAAAGAGTCGTTTCAATGCCTTATTGTACGTATTCTGCACCAAGATACAATGATCTATTATAGAGATTTAAGTACATACAATCCAGTAAGGAAATCTCACTATATGCTTTTAGTCTAATTGAATACTCTCCCAGGAATTCAGTCCATTTAAGTGAGCAATCCTAAATTCAATAGCCGAAGAAAGAAAGAAGGCTTCTGGGTAATTTCCCCAGTGGATGGGCAACTGAAGGTCAAGCCCTTTGCTTCTTTTTATTAAAAGTACTTTGTCTCTCTGCTGTTTGCAAAAGTATCACAAACAAACCAGAAAAATCTGATTTCCAAGAGAATGATCCCAATTTCAAATGTCCTCTCAGACTCTCCAGAACTGCAAGGTGATTTTGAAGCCACAGTAGTGTGAAACCGTTTTGGAAAATCTCTTGCTGTGAGATTCTGCCGCTGCTTACTCAAAAAGAGCTGTTCTGCTACTCTGAGGGCAACAAAAACTCAATCACATCTGAGCTCAGATGGATTTCATATCAGTTCAGAAGAGAAAATTGTAAACAATGTCTAGTTTTACTAGCTTTCTAAACTTCTTACTTGAACAGGCCACACAATAAAGCCATACTGGCACTCTGGAAAGATCCAAAACTGCACACCAGACTGTTCTTATCGTGATTTTATGATGGCAGTACCTGCAGGGTTTCACCCAAAGCCAAATAATTAGCATAAATGACATGCTGCTACACTGGCATCTCTTAATGAAATGGTGATGTGTACAACTATCCACACCAATTAGATGCTATTTGTGAAGGTAATAGATGGACAGAGGCAGACTGATGCCTGCTTGATGTAAACTAAAATTTTTTACAGGTATATTTCTTGCCCGACCGTCCTCCACTGGATCGGATTCAGTCCTCATCAACTTAGACAATGCTACTGATTTTGAACCGGATGATCGTCTAATCACAAAACCTGTAATTGTAATCACAGAAATTTGTGTACAGGAAAATGAAGATCCTTAATAAATAGATGGAATTCATCATATATGTAATTTCCATCCAGCCGTGAATGAATAACTGAAGAATAAAAAACAGTTAGCTCACATCAGCGTCTGGATCCTTGGTAAGTAATGATAATAATGCTATTGAGCCGCCATGAATTTCTGTGCAGTTATGGTCATTACTGGCATTACAATGTTAACAAACTTAAAAAGGTTAGCCTGTGCAGGGTGTGCTAATTGATGCAGACGTTTTTAATGAGGAGCACTGAGAAATGGACAGTAAATGTCAGGTATAAGTGCTCCACCCCTTGCAGGGTGAAATGTCAAGGATCTGTTGCAGAGAGCGCGGGTACACCGTTGCTGTCATGGTAGTCCACTTGTGGGTTAATTTCCTACTGGATAGATTGCCGTAGGTTTTTAGTTAACACATTTACATTTACATTTAGTCATTTAGCAGACGCTTTTATCCAAAGCGACTTACAAATGAGAGCAAAAGAAGCGACTAGAACAGTCAAGGGCAACAGTATGCAAGTGCTGGAACAAGTCTCAGTTAATCTAGCACAGAACACACAGGACAGAATTTTTTTTATTTTTTTTTATAAATAAATTAGACAGACAGAAAATGAATAGAATGTAAGTGCTATTCTTGATTGGTCAGGTGCTGCTGGAAGAGAAGTGTCTTTAGGTGTTTTTTGAAAATGGCTACAGACTCGGCCGCACGAATTGAGATAGGCAGGTCATTCCACCAGGTGGGAACGGTCCAGGAAAAGGTAAGTGAGAGCGATTTCATGCCTCTTTGGAATGGCACCACGAGGCGTTGTTCCCTGGCAGAACGTAAGTTCCTGGAGGGTGTGTAAGTCTGAACGAGTTTAGGTATATTGGTGCAGAGCCAGTGGTTGCTTTGAAGGCGAGCACCAGTGCCTTGAATTTGATGCGAGCGGCTATTGGTAGCCAGTGCAGACTGATGAAGAGAGGCGTGACGTGCGCTCTCTTCGGCTCGTTAAAGACCACCCTCGCCGCTGCATTCTGGATCAGTTGCAAGGGTTTGAAAGTGCATGCCGGAAGGCCCGCTAGACTGAATATTATTATTACAAAGGTCAACCTTACTGGTAAAGTAACTAGCTTAACACATGCCCAGCTTAGAACATTGGAAAGAAAGGGGAATGATTATGTAAGCAAAGCTTTTTTTTTTTTTTACTTTAGAAAGACTCATGGAGTCCCTAGTGAAAAAATACCATACAAAAAAAAAAATTCTTTAAAATACGCTTATTTCATAATAAGTATACTACAAATCCCTTTTCTTATTTACTGACATATCGCTTGAGACTTACTGATATAAATATTGTAATTAAACTTCCTTTGGAGACTTCTTTATTGTACAATGCACATTTAATACGTTTTAATATCACTATTAGTAAGGATAGTTTCCTCACTGTATGATATCAGTCTTTAAATGCAAGATATTTAAAGTGTATCTAAAGTATACTTGCAGTACTTAAACTTTAGCACAATCAAATTTACTTCAATATATCTTTGATTGGCCTTGAATTAAGTACAAAATTAGATTTTCCAATTTAGCAGACTTTAAGGGTAACACTTTATAATAACTACACGCTATGAAGCATTAGTTAAGCATTATTAAATAGTTAATTCATCATTTATAACGCATTAATAGACATTAATAGGCAGTTTATAAATAAAGCTATAAATGCTTTATTCTTGATTTATAAGTATATCTATAATGTGTTTAATAAATGTATTTTCATACTTTATAAATGATAAATTTAGCATTTCTAAATTAAGTATTACATTATTTACAAGCCAGTTATGTAGGAGTTGTCAGTGGTTCATCAGATCATTTAGAAAGTGTAAGTAAAGGATTAATAAACTATTTAAATGTACATTTATACATCTTATTATTTAGACATATAGACATAGTTGCTAAGTGTGCTAATAAATACTTTATAAACATGTATTTCCACTGTAATTCATGATTAATTCAGGTAGTTATAAAACATTTAGTAATTGTCAGTTAAATATTTTTGTGAGCTCATCTAAAGTGAGGACGATTGATTCCTCGTAAAGCTACTACAAAGGAGATATAAAGGCTCAGTTCTCTTCTGAACAACTGTTAATGTTTTAAATTTAGTACTGTTTTGACACTGCAAAATATTTTATTATATTATTATTGTTTTATCTAAATTGTATCTGTTGTATTTTGGCACTCCTGTAATACAGTGTGATCCACTGGTACATTTTTATTCAGCAATGTATACACTTTACATACATTTATTTTTATATCAGATTGCAGAGGCTTGGTTTCATTTGACTGCAGTTATGTTTTCTGGCGGTCTACAGGAATATTATTTTCTATGACATTAAAGAGGTTTCATTTTAATTTTATGTTAAGTTACTAGTTGTACAGTCTCCATTTTTGCATTTTGAAATAAATATTTCTATATTCCTCTGTGTTGTGTTTGTTTCCTTTTTATGTGCAGAAGAGAACTGAGCCTTTATATCTACTCTATAAAAGCTTTACGAGGCATAAATAGTCCTCACTTTAGATGAGCTCACACAAAGAATTAACTGACAACTACTAAATGTTTTATAACTACCTGAATTAATCATGAATTACAGTGGAAATGCATGTTTATAAAGCATTTATTAACACACTGAGCAACTATTACTATATGTCTAAATAATAAGATGTATAAATGTACATTTAAATAGTTTATTAATCCTTTACTTACACTTTCTAAATTATCTGATGAACCACTGACAACTCCTACATAACTGGTTTGTAAATAATGTAATACTTAATTTAGAAATGCTAAATTTAAAATTTATAAAGTATGAAAATACAATTATTAAACATATTATAGATATGCTTATAAATCAAGAATAAAGCATTTATAGATGTATTTATAAACTGCCTATTAATGTTTATTAATGCTTTATAAATGGTGAATTAACTATTTACTAATGCTTAACTAATGCTTCATAGCATGTAGTTATTATAAAGTGTCACCGACTTTAAGTATATCAATTTAGTATACCAAACTGGCATTTATATTACAGTACATACATACACTTAGCATAAAACACATGTATTTAAAATACATTTTGGTATATTTAGTTTTCACTATAGGGGTGGCCTTACATAAAACACTTTGTTCCATATTGATACAACAGATCATTCAAACATTCGTTAACCTAATATAATTCTGAACCCAATTTATAATCCTATTTAATAAAGGCAATAAAATATAAAATAAAACTAAATAATAAGCCAAAAGCCTATAAGTATCTGTTTTTTCTAAATCATCATATTAGAGTGATTCTGAAGGATCATGTGACACTGATTACTAGAGTAGTGGCTGCTGAAATTTTAGCTTTGCCATCGCAGGATAAAATTACATTTTAAAATATATTCAAATAGAATTATTTTGAATTGTAATAATATTTCATAATATTACATTTTGCTTAACATTTTTTTTAAATAAAAAAAGTAGCCTTGCTGAGCATACAGTAAGAGAAAATTATTTTAACACCATTTTCAATCTAATCATATTTGAGCCAAAACTGTCTGCCACAGGACATCCAGTGTCATAGATTTCAGTCAAAATGTTAAACTTTGTTTTGGCTTAGCACATACATCGCATTAAAAATTTTAGAAAGTGGATTAACGAATATTTACCATAATACACATCATGCATGTGGAAACATTCTCCTCATTTATTGTTTTTATTTATATTTCTCCCTGGTCCTTTTTTCCAACAGATTGTCAATGGTTTTGTATTGGCAGTGCCTTTAATGTCCAAATGAGGGCAGTGACAATCAGTAATTGTTCTTTGTTCTTGTGGCTGCTTTGTACTCTTGTTGAGAATGTTTTTGACTCCTCAGCTTCAATTCTGAGAGGAAACGACTGCCAATTTAGTTTACAAAGAATTTTAATGCTTATTCCGTCCCTAATTACGAAGACATGCTTGTTCATAAAGGAAATCAATTAACTGAATTACATAGTTTAAAAAAGGACATATAATGAATGCAGAAAAACATGTGTTAGTGTGTTTTTCCTCACATGAAGATCAATAATAACAGAGACTTTAAGTTTCTAGTAGCGCTGAAAGGGAAGAGGTTCCAGTGGCTGCTGCGACCAAATCTGAAAGAAAATTTTCCTCTCCAACCGAGTCACAGCAATCCTGAGCTTCTAAATCAAAATGGCCAAAATGGTCTATACAGTACTTGAAGGACAAAGAGAATGGGGAAGTGCTGTTTTCATTTTCCTCTCTTTTGGATGCTTATGTAAGCAACATAAATGTATTTATTTACGCCTCCTGTTTTACTGGCAAGCACAACAAACAGCAAATGATTCATTTTCACACAGAACCATAGCCCTGTTCATCGCTTATTCTCTCTTGCAGTGAACCAGGAACATCAGGGCCATTTTGAAGATGGATTGGCACTGGTTTTGATGAGCTCTCGCAGACATGGAAGTGGATTTACAGCAGAGAAGCGGCAATATGATCTAGGGGGCTTTGATGCCATGTGGAATGTCATATGGTGATTAATAAATTTAAGTGACAGAAACGTCTTCCCACCAATAGAGGCAGGGGGTGTCTGCACGATAAAGTCAGCCAATGAGGCCTGCAAGGTGGAGAACTCACAGCTCAAAACAAAAATAGAAGCATGTCCAACAGAGCTCAGTGTTTATACAGAATAAATTTTTCATGTGCAGCCCAACTGCTTGACTTCCTCATCACCATCATGATCAACATTTTTAGCATACTGCCACTGTTTACACTTTCCTTCAAGGAAAAGAGATGTTCTTTTGCCACTACAATTTAGAAGTCGATTCCAGAATACTGCAGGATTACTTGGACAAATTAGGCCTAAATTATCATGTTGAAACTGTTCCTGAGTCTGCTGATTAGTGTAATTTTTGTGTATTATATAGTTGCTTTGGATATATTTTTTTTCTGATGAAAAACTAATTAAAATTTTAATGAGGCATATTGAGAAAAGCTTCCTGCCGAACAATTATAAAATCAACTGATTGTTGATAAACACTATAAATTTTTTATACATTCTCTCATGTAATTACAACCTTTTAAAAATAATTATAGAATGATATAATACCAGCTGGAATGATGAAAATAAAAACGTTGAAAAGTTCATCGAAACTTATAAGAGTTAGAAGAATATTATGCAAGTTAAAAGAGAATTTGAGAAAAAGCCTTTTTTTGTCTAGGTATTTTAAGCAACATGTAGGCTCTCAGTGGGTTGTAAGGAAACTCATTTGGCTAATTAGCTTTATGCTTCGTGGTTCTGAGCATATGTGCTTTGACAAACACACACACAGACATGCACACACATACTAAATCTTCTCTCAATTCTCCCTTATTTATATTCAGAGTGTTCATGTGAGTGTGTGCCAAATACAGTATGGGAGAAAAAGAGAGCAAAGTGATGGACAGAGAGAATGAGAGAAAGATCAGGCAAGGAAGTCTGAACTTTTGTCAAAGCCAAATATCTCTTTAAGTGTCGTCTGTACAGGTAATTGATGTCAGGAAGAAACATTCTGAGAAGCGCTCTGCACAAGGCTATGAACTTTATATTTAAAAAGCTTTAGTTGAGCCCTGATAACTCCACATTATTTGTAAGACTCTTAACACATCCTCACTTCTCTTTTGAGCACTTAACTATTGAAGCAAGGAGCAAACAGCAAATTATTTTCAAGGACACCATATTCAAATTTCATAAATTAAACCCTTTTACATTAATAACATTACGCACAACTCGTAACTTCATGCAGCATGAACCCTGCAAAAACTGAATAAATGTTATCCTGCAATGTAAGACCTTGAGTCAATGCTATGAGTATCTCCATGTGTCACTTTCTGCACATTATATGTCTTCAAAAAGTACATGCTGAATGTCACAAACTGATTTGATTTTTTTATTTTAAAAATATAGAAATATAGGAGCTCCGACATGTAGCGCAATTGGGCTTTGGGTAACCCTTTCCAAATCTCGACATCTCTTCCGCATTTTCTTTCTACATTAGCATACTGTATCTGTATTGCGTACACATCATGTAAACATTCATAGTGCAGGGTGAAAAAAGTATGTGAACCCGTGCATATAACAATTGTTTGACCATTTGCATTCCTGTAAATCTGGATTAGACCTGCACAACAGTCGAGAGGATTTCGTATCATTCGTCTTTATAAAATTTCAGGGTTCAGACTTCAGTCTGTAGTATTCTAGAGATGTCTGGTTTCCTGCCAACGTTGAGGTCAGGACTCTAACTGGACCACTGCAGAAGTCATTCTATTGTTGATTTACTCTTGGGCTTTAGGTCACTGTCCTGTGGCACCTAATCCATACTTTTACACCCATAGGCTACTATTAAATGTGCTCTTAAGTGTGAAATGTGGGTTCTTCAGCAGTTTCCAATGAAAAAAAAGAAAGCGACTGTAATGAACAGTGCGTAATTGTGAGAATACAAAGTCAAAGAATTGTAACAGTTTTACAATATAGAAAACTACCAACTTTGCTTATATGATAAATGTTTAAAATATTATAGAAATCATACTGAAAACA
Source organism: Gobio gobio (assembly GCF_949357685.1). NCBI lineage: Eukaryota > Metazoa > Chordata > Actinopteri > Cypriniformes > Gobionidae > Gobio > Gobio gobio. The sequence continues at coordinate 22,461,672 of NC_137105.1, forward strand.
AAAGGTGATCTAAAAGTGCATATTCTTTACTGTGAAACCAGACTGTAACGGTGGCTGCTTCAGAGGAACGAGAATAGGATCCATATGGATTAAACATTTATTCAAACAAACATAATAAAAGTAAATCCAGGCAAAACTGGTAAATCCAGCAAGCAAGAATGAAAGATTTTCTGTTTGGGAGAATTATTTTTGAACATTTTGCTGTTGTTTTATTGAAACTGTTTCGAAGTTGCAGTTTATTATAAGCCATATACTGTATAAAATGTGTCTGTCCTGATCCTAGTGTTCCCCTGTCTTGAGTGAGGACCTTTTTTTATTTCCTGTCTTGTGCCATGTTTTGTAGTTCTTTGTAGTTTTCATGTTAATTAGTCTCCCCAGGTGTGTCTTGTTAACTTGTTATGGTAGTTTTCCTCTGTGTATTTAAACCCCTGTGTCTCCTGTGTTCTTAGTCAGGTCTTATCCTTCTATGGTTGTTACGTGTGTGAACACGCTTGTTGTCAGTTTTGCTTGCTTGCTTAACAGTCATGTGCCTCAACAAGTAAAGTCATAACATAATTATACCTTTGCAAATCATTATCTAATGATTAATTAAAGCAGACAACTGGAAATTGAAATGCATGGCTTTGACCCGTTGTGGTTATTAACACGTTAATTTACATTATTAGTTAATATAATATGTTATTGGGGAATTAATACAGTATGACACATTTAACTAATAATTTATTGATTACTTAATCTATTAATAATATAGAATCTCCATTTGTTGCTGATGCAGTAATCATTACTAAATGGTTTAGTTCTTCATGAGTCATACATTAACTAATGATTATCTGGCTATTAGTTAAGCATGAATGAATGCATATCCGTACACCCGTATTGTAAAGTGTTACTGATTATTTCTAATAATAAGGTGTTTACATGACACGAGCAGAACTCTTCACTCCAGTTTACAAGCAATTTACATTATTCTGTTTATTCGCCAATAAGTATGATTATACCACACTCAGGCATACAGTATGCATGTTACCGGCTATTGTTTTAATACTCGCATCAAATTCAAAATACATTTTTTATGGACGTACTGGATATTATTCAGTGCAGTGATGAACATTGCAATGCCGGGTTTGCCTACACTGCCGTTGCGTTCTTCGTGCCTTCTGGATGAAGATATCTTCATCCAGAAGGCACGAAGAACAGAGACAGCACAGCGAGTTGGATTGACAGAGTTTAGCGATTTGGAGCAGAGAAAACTTTTAATAATGTCACAGAGTTCATTCATGAAGTTGTGTGAACAACACACGGTTATGTCCGAGCACATGCGCACTTTGGTCAGAGTGGTAATAATGTGATCAAGGTGTTTACATGCCTGTTTATTGTGATTACAATTGGTGAACGTCACATTTTAATGCAAATATTGTTACTACGATTACGAGCTTAATCGCATTAGTTTGATCAAAGTATTGGGTTTACATGAGGTAAAGTTTAATTGCAATATTGCCAAAATCCCATTAGAATCGCATTATGAGCGTGCATGTAAACGTACTGAATGTATACAGTTCCAAACTAAGCCAGAGCAGAATCAGCCAAAGAATCTTAGAGTGGTGTTTTCTTCCTGAATGAATCATTGTTTTCTAACGACTCAATTGGATGAATAATAGCCTGGGAAAACCCAGACAACTTCCGGCAAATTTAGATTTGCTCTGCAAGTAGTCTGGCAAAGAGCACATTCAAGCCCATTTCTAAACCCTAGAAATCGCGGCACCAATCAGAAACGTTGGGGCGGGCTTTAGACGATGACGACAGCGCAGCGACATTGAAGTAGATTTGTGGAGCATCCCTCGTTCGAATCAGCTATCGCGTCTGTTTAAAGCGATTTAAACTTTTCCTTTTTGTTAAAACCCGAGCAAAGAACAACACTCGAAGCCTTCATATCTAAAAAAGATGTTATCGCTGTCTTACCGACTGGATTCGGCAAAAGTCTGATACCAGCTTGGCCCTTTGGTGGCTAAACGAATGGGTCTTAGCGAGAGCCCTCTGGTAGTGTTAATGCTTTACAAAATATAGTTTTAAGTCCTTTTCAGGCGTGAATGGAGTTGTTTAAAGCTCAAATCTGTGGTTTATTTATAAAGAGAGCGCCTTTTTTTAAATTTGATCTGCCGTTAGTTGTGAGCTCCAGTGGTTCAGCGGCGCTCAATCGATCATTGAGCCCGCCGAGAGACGCCTTTCCTCGGCCAGTCCTTCTGCCGTCTGCCGCTGGCTCTGATGTCTCTGTAGTGGTTAAACCGTCTCGTCTTGTGTAGATCTAACGGCTGATCTTTGCTCTCATTAATCTACAATTTGTTCCTAGACAGATCGTTTTGTCTGAGGGCAAAGTGAAGTTTCATAACTTTATATTTTTAAGATATTAAACTTTACCGTTGTAGTCTCCTAGCGCTAGACTTTGACTGAAATGCTTTATTTATTGTATAGCTTATACCTTTTACTTATACTTTTATAATTGCTATTGATGATCACACATAAACTGACATTTAACAAAAAGAGACTGGGTTGTGTTTTGTGTCATATTTAATTTATTACAGTGATAATCATAGCCTATATTATGTGTGTGTGTTTTTTTAAATGTAAACGAAAAGAGGCTGGGTTTTTTATATTTCGTTTTGTTATAAACATGCATTGAAGATAATATGCATTGCCTGCACTACATATACAAATATATACTGAGTGATACTGTCAGCATTGTAGGCGGACTAGTGTCCTCCCGTCCTCGGGAGTTCGTTCTCCGGAGTCAAACTTGGCAAGTCACGGACGCAAGTCAGAAGTTCGCGTACGAAATATGTCATAAAACACCACTGCCTCATTTCATAAAAAAATAAATAAACATAAAAGCCACACGAATGTGGTTCAGGCAACGCGTAGCTAGGCCTACATTGATTATCTTATATATTTATAATAAAACGAAGTATAAAACACGTTGCCTCTTTTCGTTTACATTTAAAAAAAATAATATATTAAACATTAACATGTGGTTTAGGTAAGGTGACCAGATTTCTGAAATGGAAACCGGGGACATTTCCTATTTGAGAACACAAGTACAGACAAGAACGCATATTGAGAAACGGCCAGAGTCTCAGATGTTTCTCCGTCGCTCTGCATACGTCTATCCATTTGCGCCCAGAGGCATTTGAGCGACGCCCGTTGGTGACGCCCCTTTGGAAATGATTTGTCTATGAAGCTTTGCCAGACCATAACTCAGTTACTACTGAGAATGGTCTGGTTTTAACCAGGCTAGATGAATTATTCAATGACTCACTTATAAAGATACATTCAGAATTGCATACAGGCGCACTACTATTACTATTAGTAAATGCTTCTCAGAATTCAGCAAATCACTTGCTTCACTCCAGAATTGGATGAATTAATCATTCATTAACTAACTCATATGACTTGTTGTTTTGCTTCTAAATTGATCTGTTTATGAACACATCACTAGAATAAATCAATCAATCATTGACTCACTGAAAAAGACAGTCACTTGTCTCCACCTATATTGATGTAACCTTCAGAAAGAGTTACTGAAAAATCCTTACCACTAATGCAAAGACTGCATATGTCTGAAACAAGCAAACATAGACTAGCGAAGTGATACAAACAGTACAGGTGCTCTTGGAACACCAATTAAATTCGAGGAACACAACTAACTGTTGTATAAAAATGAAGAATTCACATTGGAGCCATGAGACTGGAATTTCAGTATGGTCTAATCTCTCATCTCATAGTTCTCTTCATATGCTTTTTTGGGCATCTCCCTTTGGATGGGCACGTTGGACATGGCCTTGTCAACCCCCAGGCAGTTAAATGTTATGTTGGCGTTTCTAAAGACACCAGCCGTTTTAATGAGCTGCCTCATCACATTCATGCAAGGGTTCTTTGAGGCTTTGCTGGCTAATTTCCCAGGGGTTGAAATGAAATCTTACACTTGGAACTCTAAAAAGAGGAGACAGTCATATCTGGAGGATATATAATATTATACAAGACACTATTTCATCTGATAACTTAGAAGGTCACACAGAGATTTAGGAGAATAATACCTTCTAAATGAACATCTGAAGAGCCACAGGACTTGATTCAATCCTTCAAAAAGCATCATGTCCTACTTTACACACTGCAACCAGCAACTCCAGATGGAGCTCGCTATTTAGAAGATCCCAAGGTTTCCAAAACCTGGTGGAGAGGAATAACACGAGGTCGGAATACCTAAGGGACCTTCCATACAGGCCTTCCGTCATCATGCAGACAGCAGGGGGGAATGGGAACCGTTGTCTGACCTTTCATAGCACGTATTCTATTAAGGATGCAGTCTGAGTCACAGTCAATCGAGTCTCTGAAAAACAGCTGAGTCTCATATTGGAACAGAATGATGTGTTCCCTTAGTTTCATGCTTGATATTACAGGAAGCTGCACTGCACACCAATACATTTCCTTGAAACATTGAAGATGAAATGGGCAACATGATATCAGAGCATTTACTGCAGAAAAACACAATGTTGAAAGAATGGGACTCACAATTACCATTCTTGACTATCACAGCAGGGAGTTCGACCCAGACCTCCTGCGGCAAAACAACTGTGGTATCTAACCATAGCCAATGCCCTGCATGTGATGAATCAATAATCCATTAAAATATAATATCTCTGTGTAATTGGATTTAGGAGCTTATGTTTTTGCTTTTTTCGAAGCAAAACGCTCTCAGGCTCAAATGTAAATAGGGTCCTGCTACATGGAAGACCCTTGTCTAAATGTAGACCTTGAGAAACATTATATGGAGCTGACACAAGCAAAGAAAATCCCTCAGGGATGCTTCCAGCTTGTCTTATGAGGATGCATCAGCAGTGGGCAGAGTCCAGTTTATAAAATCATTGAGGGTAGTGATATCCGCCTCCCTGTTCACCTCAGCATTGTACAGGGGTAAACTTTTGTATTATTACCATATAGATTGGCTGTCTGTCTGTGTCATTTCCATTTTGATGGAGGCTGAGCAAGGATGACATTATAGAGTGTAATATACCATTTCATGATGGGTAGGTGGAGCAAGTGTGGAAAAAGGGGCTTTGGGTGCTGTGGTGCATATATTTGTCAGGAAAGTAAAGGCAGAACATCTAGAAACTCCAATGATGAACCTCAAACATCAATTGCTAGACTCATGGCTGGTGTTTTAGATGCCTAGGACATGATAAGTGAAGTTCACATGACAACATTTTAATAAAATTTAATAAAATAATAAATAATTCAAAGAAATTGCATTTTAGTCTCATTTGTCAATGGGCATTTCATGTTTTCTTCATATATGTTTTATATAGTTTTCAAATAAAATATATGTCTTGTGGCAGATAATCAATAAATCAATAAATTGACAATATTAAAATGTTATTCTGTTTTTTTCTCTTCAAAAATGTGTAAAAAATAAAACCCTAAATACTAAAACATTAATTATTTTAAATGCTAAATGTGAATTTAGGCATCACATCAATATATTGTAATCTACAGCATGAAAATACAGCATGAAAATATCCAATAACTATTAGAGCCTTGTTTTTTAGCATAAATATACATATAAATGCATATAAAATATTTTTAATGGAAAGAATCAAAGCAAAGATCCATTAAATAGAATGAACATTAATGAACATTAAATCATGAAAATGCACAGGAATTCACTTCAATAATATATATAATATTTTAAATTGTAATAATATTTCACAATATTCAGGCAGCTTGAGAGACTTTTTTTCTTTCAAAAACATTTTCAAAACATCATACCATCCCCAAACTTTTGAATAGTAGTATATATGTGTATATATGTCCATTTGAAGCATTCATTGTCTTGTTGTCTCATCCTTTTTAATCAGCTACCAATGAAAACTTTGGCCAGCAACAGTAAATGCTGGCACGCGGGTTTTACTTCAGGAAGTTCAATGATTAACTATTTTCCCTCATCAGGGCAAATGGATCAAATTGTTTAGTTCACTGACAGTTATCGGTTGCACTCCCTCACTCTTCTCAGATGCTGTTTTGCTAAACCCATTAGGAATAATTGGCCATAGCTCTTACAGACGGCCCTAACAAGCTTTTTTTTCTAGACTTCTTTTGCTTACATTTACTGAGACACAGAGGCTGTACTAAAGGCTAAATTAATTTGAGCATTTTTTAAAAGTAAAACTTCTTGACTGAAACCACAAAGGCTTTTGGCTCAACGGCTCATTGAATTCACATATCCTTCAAATTGGCATGCACAGAGGGCTCTTACTGCAAGGTACAGCAAGTCCATTGTGCCCAGGGACACTCCGCTCTGACTTCGGGCTTTTGGAGCTCTCCAGTAATCTGCAGGATTATACAAGCAGGAGCTGAAGGCTTCAATCTATGGCATTTTCCATCAGAAAACCCAAGACATTTCTGTCCACGAAAAAAAAAAATATATATATTTTCAAGGTTGCAAACTCTCTTGGAGTACAGAACCAGAGCAAGAGGGGGGTTGATTGTAAATTTTGATCGTTCTCAGGATCCTCAAGTTTGACAGGGGACAATACCATTTAGAAGGTGATAAACATATTAGTTAATTTGCTCTTTGCTGTTCGGTCTGTTCATCAACTAGAAAGCCTTAATGGTTGTTAAAAGCACAATACACAGAGTTGTTTTGTGACCTCAAAAGGGCAGGCCGTAACCTTGATGAAGTCCATAACTTAAAAGGAATTCAAGCTGGTGATGGGAAGCAAACAAAACAACACCTCTGAAAGCAACAACAAACAGTGCGAAAAGCCTTAGTATCTGAATGACCTTTAACTTTATGAACTCCACCTGGTTTGACAGCTGTTCATTTTATTTACTCCCATTACACACGTTGATCATTAATTTAAACAAGACCATCAAACTTGACCAACAAACTTGTGGTGTTTCACGTTTGACATCCAACGTTGCATGCAGCATGTAACAACACTCACTACATTTACATGGACAGCAGTAATCTAATTATTGACCTTAATCTGATTAAGACAATATTCTGATTAAGGTGTTTACATGAGTTGTTTTAGAATATTCCGTTCATGTTCCCGTTTTACATGTTACAGAACATAGATCGATTAATGGCACAGGTCATTACATCCCCATGCCACACAGTCCCCTCCAGAATTTCACGTATCAACATACAGTTTGTCTTCGTTATGGTACCATATACAGTTTTGGGTGTTTCATTTTTAAATTTTACGAAAGCTTCAAGTGCAGTTAAGTATTTGTCATGGCAATGGCGGATACAAATTCTCCAGCAATGGGCCTCCTCTGCCACCGTGACAAACTCGGAGGTACAACAGTACAAAGAAAAGACTGATGGTAGAGAGTTGCTTGAAGCCAAAGCTCTCTTGTTTGCCATCAAATGGTTGACCACAGCCACATGCGCATGTGTCCTGTCGCAAAATGCAGTGAAAACTCCTACACGACGTTAATAGTGTGATTAAGGTGTGTACATGTCTATAATGCATTTCAATAATGCAATTAACATAGGAATACTCCACATGACTTAATTCGATTTGTGTTTACTTCGAGTGACTTTAGGTAATCTTAATCAGAGTAGTGTCTTAATCAGGTTAATATCGCAGTATTGTTGTCCACACGTACTGACTAAATTTCATTGTTTGAATCACTCCAGTTGTCTATATTTGTGTGTTCCAGACAGACTGTCAGTCTGATCATTAGCGGTGGCTAGGGGCATCACTACAGATTCATGAATAAGCCATAAATCCCCAGAATTTTTTTAAAGCCCCAAAAATTTCTTTTCAATAATGCATTTTTAGAGTAACAAAGAGGTGAAAAGGTGGGTCTCCATCCATTTATTTTGTGGGTTTAGACTTCAAAGTCAAGGTTGGCTAAACGTACCTCAAATAGTTTCATTAAAAGAGAAATATAATATAGATCACCCTTTCTCTTCATTGATCGCTCTTTATTCTTTAGTTGCAGGGACAGATCTAGATTTTTTTTAATGGGGTGGCATGAGAAATATGAGGGGTGGCAACACTGAAGCAAGCATCATTGCATGGTTCTTGTGGATTCAAGTAATAATATACATATTGAGTGTATATACACAGGGGCACACATTTTTTAATGGTCTATAAAGATTGAAGACTGTTTTGCCTGAACCTGATAGCTGGACTGCAAACTTAAAGTGAGTACAAGTTCATATCAATATTAATTTACAAAGCATGACAAACAATACAGATTATACATGGATATAAGCCTCAATGCATCAAGTACTGGTTTATTTAATCACCAACACATAGCAAATACATATTAACCACAAGTTGCAGTGCATCTTAAGATGTGGTGCATTCAATCACCAACAAATATTTTCAAAAATGAAAAGAAAAAAATCACAGGTTTTAGTGCAACAAGAGCAACAAAATGCCCATCTAAAGTCAAGTCAAGTCAAGTCATCTTTATTTATATAGCGTTTTTTACGATGCAGATTGTTTCAAAGCAGCTTCACAGTGTTAAACAGGAAAATAATGCAACAGAATTAGATTCGGCTGTACAGCCGCTCTGGAGAAAATGGTGATGTCAACTAGCTCATTTCAATGATCATATAGTGACAATGTGGGCAGATCAGTAATTTAGTTTACTAATTAGATTTATTTGGATATTTAGTTGAAAAATGTAGTGTCCCCAACTGAGCAATCAAAGCCAAAGGCGACAGTGGCAAGGAACCAAAACTCCATCAGGGGCATAATGGAGAAAAATAAACCTTGGGAGAAACCAGGCTCAGTCGGGGTGCCAGTTCTCCTTTGACCAATTAACAAACAGCGTATGATTATTATTCTGGCAACTATACAGGTCAGAGGTCATAATAGATCGGAATATTCGAAAGATCGGAGGCAACACGCCGGAGACGAGTTTATTGAGGATGCCGTGTCCATGAGGTAATTTCAGGGGCAGTCTAATTGACACGGTCTCTGCAGACACTTCAGGGTCATGCGTTGGTCATGTCTGGGTCATCAAATATCTTGTCTCACCAGTATCTAAAAACAAAAGCACTGATTGTAACCATAATATATGGTTTACAAGATAAACATAATATTGACATATGGTCCTTTAAGAATATGAACAATCTTTTTATATACAGTGACGTGACACAGCGCGCGCACACATTAGGCAATATTATTATCGATATTATTATTAACATTAATAATTTTTTTCTAGGGTGTTAAACTTTTTATTACATAATGTTTCATTGAAAACTTTGGAATAATGACAGACATGGCCTGTCTACATCTAACAGATACTGAATGAGAACGCGCTTGCCTGGTGGCCATTGAGAGTTGCTACGGTAACCGTAAACACAAACAGAAACAGCTGGAGAGGACAGCGTCGACATTTCTCTCTGTTTTATCGCAAGTTATCTAAAAAATAAATTAAAAAAAACTTCGACAACGGCATCAGATTGGTTAAGTAACATTACCTACAGTCTCCTTTAAGTATTTTTGTTACTATTTTTGTTACTATTTATAACTCTTTGGTAGCTTTCCTGAATCATTTGAAATGTCAACTAGCAAATGGTACGTCGCTAACATAGCATATACGTTATGTTTATAATGCTGAGAACAGAGCATCTTGAATGCTTTCATTCATGTTCCGCTGTATGTCCTATGTTTTTGTTTAATAATTTGGGTGTGTTTTATAGTTCGTTTTTGTGTTTTTCAAAATAAATGAACTGAAGTCACTTTGAGTCTGCATTCGTCATTCACAGCTATTGAAATAGCCTTTAAATTAGTTTGGGCAAATGAGGACATAAATTAGGATAAACTACAGCATGTCCGCCTATTGAAAAATAAATATTTATAAAAATTACCAACTGATTACCAACACACAACTATTGATCCGTGACGTTGCCAGTACGTTGCAGTTGCTAATTGGCAACGTTTCAAAGTTATGTTGTGACAACGTATCCGGGAATTTAACTTTTCCAGTTGTCACAACGTAACTAGTTACGTCACCACCATGAAAGTTTAGTCGGCAGATTACGTTGCAGCTACGTAACAGTCACGTATTTGTCGAAGCGCCGCTCCTGGAACGGATTGATGGACAGCATGCATGCAGTGTCAAAGCTGTAATCCGTTAACATGGGTACGGAAAAAAATACGAACCGCATACCTACGCACTGCAAACGGAGTAGGCTATGTGTGAAACGGGTGTGATTCGCGATCACGCTGGTTGTGTTGCGGATCACTAGCAGTTCAAAGAGTAATTTGTTTGACTACTAGGCTACACAATAATAGAAAGACGTGTTTTCTTGCTATTCTCACATCACATTGAAGCGCCGCTGATGTAAATCGGTAGAGGAAACAATTTATATTTTATGCATTGGGAATTTGGGATACATTGCTGGGGTGGCAGACAGGGTGGCAATGGTCTTTCTTGGGGTGGCAGTTGCCACCCCATGCCACCCCGGTAGATCCGCCCCTGTTTAGTTGTTCAAACCAGAATAATTCAGGAACAAATTGTCCATTACCATGTGTTGCTCAGTTTTGCAGTGGTTCTGTTCTGGCTTTGTTTGGAAGTACTATTTCTATCGGTGGAGCAAAAACAATCCAAGTAACCAGCAGTATTGTGTCTAAGTTACTTACGTATGAACTCCTTGTTTATTAAACTGTTGTATAAAAGCAAAATCACACAATGATGCTGCCTCCTTTTTACTTGAATAACTTGCTATAGTTCTAATGTGATGTGAGATGATATAGGCTACAATATGTCCAGAACACATGTGATTTTGCTTTAGTATATAAATCATAGAATAATATTGTATGCATCTAATTAATTGGGATTCTGCTATTTAAATTTTTTAATGTAAATTGCAGTCTTTACTAAATTATTTATCATATTTTTTTTTTTTTAATGAAGCCTATGTGCCCTAGAAATGTTTAATCAAAAACATTAAAGTGAGCATGAAAATGGAAAAATCGTATTTTTTTATGGAATATAGCAGTGTTTATTATAAATCATTATCCGTGCACATATATATTTTTTTTAATTCATGTGCCCTCAAAATCTTTCATAAAAACATTGACTACCCCTCCCATTTGCAACGGTATCTCTTCTCTGATTACTTTTTTTCTGGGTGACAATAACCTCTCCCCTCCAGCAACCTGTCACTCACATGAGATCCCAGCAATAGCATACACCTATCAGGCATAACATTTTGACCACTGACAGGTGAAGTGAATAACAATGATTATCTCTTCATCACGGCACCTGTTATTGGGTGGGATATATTAGGCAGCAAATGAACATTTTGTCCTCAAAGTTGATGTGTTAGAAGTAGGGCTGGGCAATATCTAAAAAAAAAATTATATCTCGATATTGTAATTTTTTTTACGATATTCAATATATATCTCGATATGTTTGCAATTGCTTTTAAATAATAAAAAAAACATGATTTTATTTTGCCCCCATTAAAAACAACAAAAACTATTTAGATAGAACTAAATTAAAAACAAAATGTTTACGTTTAGTGCAAATTAAAAAAAATCTAGACCAAATGATCACACTACTTTTTATTAAATGAATACATGTAAATGTAACTGAAGTAGTGCAAAACAAGTACAGAAAGTGCATTTTGTCAACTTTTTTTAGTGCATGCAATTCACAATTTACATTGTGCAACTGGGGAAAATTAAACTGGGATACGTATTTTTTTTTACAAGTTTTTAGCTAAGATCACAAGTCTGTCAACTGTCTCTGGTTTAAGAGAAGCTCTGTGGCATGAAACTAAAAACTCACTTGGCCAGCATGTTCCTTAGCTGGCTTTTGACCATTCCCTCCTCTTATTGCAATAATAATCACATGCCAGTGTTAACATCCTTACAGAGATCCTTACTGCACGTCCCGCGCTTAGCTTTATTCTCTCATGCATGTTTCTGTTTCTTTCTTCGTCATGCACTCGCTGCGCATATATATTTAACTCTTCTGCTTCCAATGTTTAGTGAACGGTGGAAGCAGACCTATGCACTATCTACGTTATCTGGTAATGTTCTTTGGGAAAGTATGTTTGAATTTGAAATATTCAATATTCACGATATTTTCAAATTTTACATCGTCGTCAAAATTATTGCGATATTATCGCTAATATTCGATATATCGCCCAGCCCTAGTTAGAAGTAGAAAAAATGGGCAAGTGTAAGGATTTGAGTAAGTTTGACAAGGGCCAAATTGTGATGGCTAGACGACTGGGTCAGAGCATCTCCAAAACTGCAGCTCTCGTGGGGTGTTCCCGGTCTGCAGTGGTCAGTATCTATCAAAAGCCCATGCTGACCACCACCGAAAGCGCCAACAGTAGGCACGTGAGACCTCGACCACGGAGCAACCTTTTACATCACATGGATGGCCGGATACATGTGAGTCACTTACCTGGGGATCACATGGCACCAGGATGCACTATGAGAAGAAGGCAAGCCGGCGGAGGCAGCGTGATGCATTAGGCAATGCTCTGCTGGGAAACCTGCAATCCTAACATCCATGTGGATGTTACATTGACAAGTACCACCTACTTAAGCATTGTTTCAGACAATGTACACCTCGCAACATACAGGACTTGAAGGATCAGCTGCTAACATCTTGGTGCCAGATACCACAGCACACCTTCAGGGATCTAGTGGAGTCCATGCCTCGACGGGTCAGGTATGTTAAAAGGGGACCAACACAATATTAGGACATAGGTAATAATGTTAAGCAGGTAAATGTCAACGATGTAATGATCCAATCAATTCACAATCAACAAAGTCCTGCCTTCTATTTTAACTAATTCGAAAAGCTGCTTTAATCAAATATACTTTACAGTAGAGAACAAAAGACGATAGCAATTTCCAACATTTACATAGAGTATTTGATTATTTATGAAGTAATTTTTATTAATGACACTTTTTTTTCTCCAAAAAACCTGCATTGCTCCTGAACACTGAAAGCATCTCAAGGGGCCTGCAAGGGATCAGTACACAATCCCTCAACTTGAGATGATTACAGAGGCAGGTAATAAAGCCTGGCCATTAGAGAGGATGCTCTGTTTACTCTGTGCAAATCAATTACCCACTATTTATTTGCAGCCAGGATTGCTGTGAAAATCCCTTCGCAAGTGACACAAAGTATTGTCAAACCCGTGCTTGGTCAGGCACACCTATGGGTTTCTTACTCAGTATCATCCCTCCCTGTACCTTCCCATTCTGTTGATTGGAGGCTGGTAAACAAATGATATGACTTGCAGACTGCCACTTGCAATTAATAAAAAATAAAATTGAGGTCTGTCGGCTTGCACGCTGAATGTATTTGTAAAGCACAAGGTGAGGGAGCCTGTTGTGCAGGTGATGCCTAACCCAAATGTGTCAGATAGCACATCTGTTCGTACTAATTAGTAGCGGAAGTTATGAATACATGCCTATTTACAACATTGTAGCCTGCCTTTCATAGCAGACCTTGAATTTCTCTTATCTTAAACGCATCGTCTGAGGATGATTCTATAGGCGAGGCTCTTTAGATGTGCTGAAAAAGGACTATCCATGCAGCAATTTGTAGGGAAACGAGCATTTATGAAGTGTCTGAATTCAAATAAACCAAAACTTTTTTCACATTTATATAAATTCACACTATTTTAGAGCTGTACTGTAATCTGCACGATTCAAATCATCATTTGGGTGATGAATTGATCAATTTGTCTGCAGTATTGCTGATTCAGACGTTGCCGTTTATGGTACATGATCCAACAAGTTGATTTATTAGTTAAATGACAAGAATCTAATATTGTGATTTTTTTCTTTGCCTATGTTGCATCCTTGGAATTAATAACGTCACAGCGTTTAGCTCTTTTTTTATTTAACTTTTAACAAAGTCCTTGGCTTTTTCTCTTTCTGGCAGTAGTGAGCATATGCATTCAAATGGGCATGCCTATAGACCAGGGGTGGGCAATTCCTGTCCTCGAGGGCCAATGTCCTGCAGAGTTTAGCTCCAACCCTAATCAAACACACCTGAACCAGCTAATCAATGTCTTCAGGATTACTAGAAGGCTACAGGCAGGTGAGTTTTATCAGGGTTGGAGCTAAACTCTACAGGACAGTGGCCCTCGAGGACTGGAATTGCCCACCTCTGCTATAGACTAAAGACGTAATACCCATGTGCATGCTGTCAACTTTTTTGAAGTTTACATGGAGATGATAATGGTAGTGTTTTTCAAAAACCTGTCAAGGTTTCAAAAGTCTGCGTTGTCAGGCCACCAAAACACCGTTGTCATGTAAATGAATGGCCAGAATGCATTAAAAGTTTTCTGTTTCCAGGTAAAAGGGGTTATTTTTACAACGGAAATAAATCAATCAAAAACGTACTTAAGCTGGACAATGACTTTCTTCTAATTTCCTATTATTACAGAGAAAATCCTAAAATCCCTGAGTGGGGTCAGCGCATGCTGAGGCGCACAGTGCGCAGAAGTCACCAACTTTCTGCAGAATCAAGAGCTACAGACCTCCAAACTTTGTGTGGCCTTCAGATTAGCTCCAGAACAGTGCATAGAGAGCTTCATGGAATGGGTTTCCATGGCCAAGCAATTGCATCCAAGCCTTACATCACCAAGTGCAATGCAAAGTGTCGGATGCAGTGGTGTAAAGCACGCCGCCACTGGACTCTGGAGCAGTGGCGACGTGTTCTCTGGAATGACGAATCACACTTCTCTGCCTGGCAATCCTATGGACGAGTGTGGGTTTGGTGGTTGCCAGGAGAATGGTACTTGCCTGACTGCCTTGTGCCAAGTGTAAAGTTTAGTGGAGGGGGGATTATGGTGTGGGGTTGTTTTTCAGGGGTTGGGCTTGGCCCCTTAGTTCCAGTGAAAGGTTAATGCTTCAGTATACCAAGACATTTTGGACGATTCCATTCTCCCAACTTTGCGGGAACAGTTTGGGGATTTTCCTGTTTTCCTGTTCCAACATGACTGCGCAAGATCCATAAAGATCTGGAAGAGCAAGTTTGGTGTTGAGGAACTTGACTGGCTTGTATAGAGTCCTGACCTCAACCCCTCAACCCAATAGAACACCTTTGGGATGAATTAGAGCGGAGACTGCAAGCCAGGCCTTCTCATCCAAGATTAGTGCCTGACCTGACAAATGCACTTTTAGAAGAATGGTCAAACATTCCCATAAACACACTCCTAAACCTTGTGGAAAGCCTTCCCAGAAGAGTTGAAGCTGTTATACTGTAGTTACAAAGGGTGGGCTAATTACATTTTAAACCCTATGGATTAAGAATAGGATGTCATTAAAGTTCATGTGCATGTAATGTCAGGGTTCTGTCACTTCGGTCTAGCTTACTCTTGGTTTGTGACAGAGCCTTGACACTCCTCTATTGTTTGTCTTGTCTTGTGCTCTTCTGTCCTTGTGAGTTTTTTGTGCGGAGCATGGTGTTTGGATCTCAGCACTTTGGTCTAGTTTGGTTTCGGTTCTGTGTTGGGATTTGGAGATTCATGCTCCGTGTGTTTGTCACGAATGTCCAAATCCCAACACAGAACCAAACCAAACTTGTTCTTGTGCTCTTTGTCTTGTTGTGTGAGCGTGCGCTCTTCTGTCCATGTGTGTTGAGTTCTGTGCAGCATGCGGTTCATGTTTACAGTGTTTTACAGCGGGTGGTGTTTTTCACTGGCTGTGTGCTTTCATGTTGTCATTGTGTGAACGTGCAGCTTATGAGTTCTCATTAGCCGCATCTTCATGTCATGTTTGGTGTGAGCACATGGCTTGTCATGTGTTTCTTTGTGCCATATGCTCTCAGGTCCATTGTCTAACCACACCATCTGATGTTCATTTGCCCCACATGTCTTCCCTCGTTACCCTCTTTTGTTTGCTCCCTATTTATTCTCCTTGTGTTTGCAGGCCTGTGCTGGACTGTTGTCGTACATGTACCGCGTATTTCCTGATCCTTGTGCCAAGCCAAGCCATGTCCAAGTCAAGTCTTGTTTTTTCCCCCTCAGGGTACTTTTTGTTCGTTGTTGTTTTAGTTTATTTTTAATAAAAAGTAAATTTCCTCTGCATCTCTGAGTCGTCACTCATCCCTTACCTCAACCCTGACAAGTAAAGACAGACGTTCCCAAAACATTTGGCAATATAGTATAAAGTATAAAGGAAGGTGACTTGAATTGACTTTGTATTGAATTACAGAGAATCAGGGCTCCGAACCGGTTCAAGGAACGAAAACGAAAACCGGAAACGAACGAAATTTTAAGAGGAACAAAAACGAAAACAAAATCAAAATCAATTTGAATCGTTCTGAACAGAAACGTTCATTTGAAATGACCATTAACCGGTTAATAACGTTATTTTATCATTCTCTTTAATATTTTTATTTGGCAGTGACCAATCATGAAATGAGTAGTACAGCATGTGACGTTGACGGATCAAGCGTGAGTGAAATGCCCGCGCACCAGTCATCTATGAATCTACCGTCAGTGTAGAGCGCGCATTTTCATGCCTCAGGTTCATTTCTTTCCCCGCTGAGGTCTACAATGAAAGCGCAGGTATTGGAGGACATTCTTTTCGAACGTTTAAATAAGCAGTACGGACTTTAAGCTCAAATAGACTGATTTAGGCTAGTTTATGGATTCCGTTTAAGCCTATCCAAGTAGGCTATAGCATCTATCAAACATTTTTCCTATAGTCTTTCAGATTGCCAATACAGGTCAATGTTTTCTATACGGTTGATGCTTCGTATTAAATGGTATGTTATATTGCATTAAAAATGATCAAGCTTTATTAGCTGACTGAATTTGATTATGTCCCAGATAGCAAAAAATATCGGCACGGCTTCTTTTTGCCGCCGGCCCTAAGCTGTCGGCTATAGGTGCGTCCCGCTGGCGGTGATGAAACGTTTGCCGCCGAATACGTCACTCCCATTTCTTGCGAGATGCCGCGGCCGACTAGCCGGCGGGCCGCCGGCTTCATTTTCTCTGGCGGTTGCCTCCGCCTAATGGACCGCGGCCGGCTGGCGGCAAGCCGCTTTGAAATACAAGGATTTCTACTCTCAAAATCGACCAGCCACGTTGGTTTGGCTTGTTGGAAAATAGAGTGGAACGTGATGCAAGGACGTGTTGCGCAGTGTTTAGTTTTGAAATTACCAGTTGACGATGCATTAATGGTTATCCAGTTTATTTATTCTTTATTTATACATTTTTTAAAACAAGTCGTGTTGAAAAAAAGTTATGTAAAGTTACAAAGAATGTTATCACTCTTCTGAAAAGAATTAGGCATAAGAGGCCACTTTCGATTGTCTAACGCTCCATTAAAACAGGTCCGCTGTTTATGCTTTGTAATTAATGCATGTATTTCTGTTGTGGTTTTAAAAATGTTATGAAATAAATATTCAAGTTTAATTACCATGCGTTATATTATTATTGAGTGAAAATAAGTCAATTTATACATATTTGTTTAAAGTATAGGCTAAATTAAAATAACGTTATTAACCGGTATTTTTTCAAATCAAACCGTTTTCGGAACAGTAATTTTTATTGAGGAACGCAAAAACGGAAACGCTATAATATCGATTCTGCTCGGAGTGAACCGATTGATATTTTTTTCCGTTTTTAAGCCCTGCAGAGAATACTTCTGAACTGATGAAAAACTGCATTTAAAATTAAAATGCATTCCAGCCCTTATAAAAATACATGTAATAATTTTAAATCCTTTATGATAAAATAATAATATATTTCAATATATTTATTTCAATATATTTATAATAATATATTAAAAATAATAAATTATTGAGTATTTTAAGTATAAAAATATGAATCAAATTATTATGCATTTGTGTTATTTAGATGTTTTAAAATTTAAACACTGACTACAGTCTGGCTTCTGCTGTACTGTTTCATATAGTTCCCTCTCCCATTGCGGTTAAACAGTGGGTTGCCAGCTAATGCATAATATGGTTGCATACATTACCTGGTAGGCATCCTCTGCACACCTCACATTTAACAAAACAAAAACCCTGAAAGTTTTCCCGTATACAATTCGCATCACGACTGTCTCTGCCTACACCCGCATAAAAACACACATGCATCTGTTCTTAACAGCGTCTTCACTCTTCTGTGAGATGCTCAACAGATCTAGATGATGCATATAGAAGAGGATGAAAAATGATGGCATTGGTAACTGCCTGAGGTAGGTAGAGCTTATCATATTGAATCAGGAGGAGCAGTGGTTAGTGGCCTCCATTCGAGCGTGGAGTGGTGGAGGCAGATAAAGCGTGACGGTCTCTACTCTTCCAGATTATCTTCACAGTGAGGAGAACTCCTCAACTACCCACTATCACACAGGGAGCCCTTAATCTCCTTTAAGTCATTTATTTTGGAGATGAAATCTAAGCATCCGGCAGTACCAACACCATGTAAGTGTAAGAAGAGATGAAAGAGACGGAGGAGGGCAGAATTAATGCATTTTTTGGCCAGGTGCAGTGTCAGGATGAAAACAGGAATGGAGGAGGAAGGTGATAAATTAGTTTTTTTTTTGACAGAGATGGCAACATATGCAAACACCTCAAGGTTTTGAGATGTATTATCTTGGGCATGGCAGAGCATCTGGTATTTACACCCTTTGTTGGCAATCTATAAGTGTAACATTTAAAAAAAAGTAAACAGTGAAAACAAAGCTAGCTGTTGCGGCTTTCTGGTGTAGACACGGCATTATACATTTTCTCCTATATTAAAATTGTGTATTTTTAATCTTTTAATTTTTTTTTTTTTATCCATTAACAAAGTAAATGATGCTTATAGTCACAAATTCAGAGACTCTTCCCTCAAAAAATGTGATAGTCTGACCACTTGTGATCACCTGAAAGGACCTGTTTACATCAGGGGCATCATTTATAAAACTTTCCATATATATATTTGATCCTAAATATGCTAGATTTTACGTACACACAAAAGTTTTCAGATTTAAAAAACCAATGCGTACGCCAGGACCTGCACAAAATTCTTTTTATAAATCCAGTCAGTGGAAAATTGTGCATACATGTGTCTCCACCCCGTCTCCTCCCCAAAATAACCATATATGGAGCTTACAACATCTAATTTTACTATGCATATCCTTAGCTGCATATCATATGCATATTATCTCTTCCATGTGATACCATGTTCAACGGTACAAGACATTAGGAAAATATGATATACGGATATGCCATCACATTACATTACATTGCACATGACACCATGTTTATCACTGTCAAAGGCTAAGACATTTAAAAATATTAGATACAGACTATAAATGCCCTTTATACCTTACACAGTACATTGCTGAAAATCACCCAATATCCTTTTTATGTTTTAGAATAAATATAGGAAAATATCCATACAAACAAAATTTTATAAAATACTTCTCAGACAAAGTTTTTAGAATAGAGTTGATTCATTTATTACCATGGGCAAAATGTTTGGATATTTTAATTTAAATCAAATCAAATTCATGCAATTTTGCTGGTAATGTGAAAATATCTTTTAGGATGTTAGGCTATTTTTTTATGGAACCAGGCCTATTTATTGCAGTGTAAATTCAATTGTCTGACTCGGCGCGTCACTGACAAAGTATTTTAAAAAGGAAACGTGCAAATATTACTGTTTTCTTCAAGTTGTATCTGTCAAATACAGAGGTATTTTTCATAATTTTGTGAAGATGTCTTTACACAAAATCAACACCTCCGTGCAGCTGCGGTTGTACAGTAAGCTATTATCATTGGACCTATTCAAACCGGGCAATGGACCGTTTGACCACCGAATCCTGCAGTGTCTGTAATATGGAAGTAGGCTAAGTGTGCATCACTGATCATCATTCTCGCTAAAAATATTTTGTCATAACATGAGATCTGCAGTTTAGTTTAAAAAGGAATTATTGGAATTAGCCTATATTTAATCCTTGCTGTCATCAACAGTGTGTCACAGGAAAAGTGATCTAAATTCATATAATTTTTGTTTAACTTCTGAGTAATGACTTTTTGTAATTTCCATACATATCACCATTAATGAAACTTGAACATTAATGTAAAAGTATATATCAAGATGAAAACAGAGTTTTCTTAATTCATTTCTTTCTAAAAGAGTTTGTACGCATGGGTCAGAGTTTGTGTGCAAATTTTCCTGTCAAGTTTGTTTTTATAAATCACAACTTATGTGTCGGAAGTGGCATATGCCTCTTTCAGGGCCTGTTTTGTGCGTACTCAACGGTTATAAATGAGGCCCCTGGTCTTTTCACGACTGGATAGCTATCCAATCAGAGAAAATGCATGAGGAGACCAGGGGCCCTATTTTAACGATCTGAAACGCAAGTGTCAAAGCGCGAAGCGCAAGTAACTTTGTGGGCGGGTCTCGGCGCTGTTGCTATTTTCCCGGCGGGATAAATGGCTCTTGCGCCCGGCGCAAATCTAAAATGGGTTGGTCTGAAGTAGCTTCATTATTCATAGGTGTGGTTTGGGCGTAACGTGAATAAACCAATCAGAACACGTCATCCAACATTCCCTTTAAAAGTAGGTGCGCAAGTTCCATTATGGATTGCTATTATTATGGCTTATTTACCAGGCGCACGCCAGGAGCGGTTCACAGCCAAGGAGACTGATGTTCTTGTAAGAGCAGTGAAAGACAGAGAAGTTGTGTTGTATGGGGATGGGAGAAACCCACCCAAAATAGCATCGGTTAAACAGGCGTGGGAGGAAATAGCCACAATTGTTTCATCAGCTGGCATCCCCAGGACGTCGCACCAGTGCCGCAAGTGCTACAATGACATCAGAAGACGGGGAAAGTCCAAGCTTGCCAGCATCAATCGGGCACGCCGTGTAACGGGAGGTGGATCTGCCTCTACTCAGGACCTGACGCCAGCAGAGGACATCGCTGCGTCCACCCTCACCGATTTTTTTTCCTGGTTCTTGACGGTCAAACCAATTTGTCATATGTCCTTATATACATATATGTCTTGCCACTATTGGGCAAACAGGTCTGATCCTTAATTATTACAATTAGCCTGAATAATTTGTAAGCTAGATTTATGCCTATTTTTTCACATCGTCGTGGCACACCACAATGATTTCCGTCATCTCATGTGTTAATATTTTTTTAGTGTAATGCTGCGTTCACACCAAACGCGAATTGAGCGTCAAAATCGCGTCTACCGCGTCTAGTTTCACGCGCGAACATTTTGAATGCATTCGCGCGTCTGCAGAGAATTGGACGCGCGTAGAAATCGAGCGTTTGAAGCGAAATTGACGCGCGTTCAAGGCACTCCAGGAGATATATGTCATAAAACACCACTCTGCCTCTTTTCATTTTCATTAAACATATATATTAAGCATTAATAGCCACACAAATGTGGTCCAGGCAACTCCTACATTATCTTCACAGCATGTATGTTTAAATATCCTTAAAATATAAAGTTATGAAACTTCTCTTTGCCCTCAGTCAAAACGATTTGGCAGACAACAAATTATATATTCATGAGAGCAAAGCTCGGACGTTAGATCCACACAAGACGAACCACTACAGGACATCAGAGCCAGCGGCAGACGCCAGAAGGACTGGCCGAGGAAAGGCTGCCTTCGCTGGGGTTATGAGCAGTGATTGCCCGGTGATAGCCTGGATCTCACAACTCCAAAAACACAAGATTATTTTTTTTTAAATAGGCGCTCTCTTTATAAATAAACCACAGACTTGAGCTTTAAACAATTACATTCCCACCTGAAAGAGTCTTAAAACTACATTTTGTGACACAATAGTACTATTTTTAATTTATGCAGGGTTTCTCATACACGTCACTTTACCACGTGACAGCAGCAAGCAGGCTCCTGATTGGTTAACGCGGCGCGAATTGACGCCAAAGTTCAAATTTTTCAACTCGGGCGTCAGACGCGAATTCGCTTCAAACGCGTGAATGCACAAAAGCACCATTCGCGTGTAACGCGTGTATCGCGCAAGACGCTCAATTCGCGTCCAATTCGCGCCATTCGCGCGAACTGGACGCGCGAATGAGGCGGATTCGCGTCCTTCGCGCCGCGCGTAACGCGCCTTCCGCGCCGCGGGACCTCCAGACGCGCGTCAACGCGCCTTTCCATTGACTTAACATTGAAATCACTCGCGCCAGACGCTCAATTCGCGTTTGGTGTGAACGCAGCATAACAATTTATGATTTGCAAAAATAACTGTTGCATCTGTGTAGATTACATGAGCAAAGTGTATGCGCGTTGTGCACGCTGTACATTATGGTCAAGCATGCGCCCTTAAAATAGCATAATGAACAACGCGCAACGCGCCACTGACTTTAGACTAGGTTTTTTCTGGTCAGTGGCGCAATTGTTTAATGGAACAGCAAAATAGCACCAGGGATTGTTTGCGCCGGAACACGCCTCCTTTTTTGCGCTGAACCGCCCAGGTAGCGCAAGTTCATTCACTAGTTTAGCGACGTGCTTCTGTGGAGGGAAAAGCGCGCTTTGCGCGGGTGCAAAATAGGAATGACACATGCGTCGGTGTACAAAGTCAATTGCGCTGGGTGCAAGATAGGGCCCCAGGTGTAAACAGGCCTAAACAGATGTTACTACAAGATGTAAACAAATCTATGTAAGTCAATCAAATGCTTCAGGAGACCCATAAAGGTCACAATGGTGTTGTCTTGTGATGACCTGGATGTATCTATGACAAATACATGTGAGGAGATGGGTTCTTCTGTTCCTGTGCTTCTATAAAATAAAAAAAAATAAAAAAAAATAAAACAGCACTACCTTTTTGATTAATGTATCATGCATGCATCTTGTGCACTCATGAATAATGTAACATGCATGCATCTTGTGCACCCATGGTTTAAAACAACATTTCTAAAACAGAAATGGAAGCTTTAGCGTAAGTTCTGCCAGGAAGACTTAATTGTCATGTCACTTTAATTTTATCTATCCAATCACATGCTAAATACCTGGGTATAAAAGATCGGTACTTACTCATGTCTGAGTTCGCAGATGCTGACGCTCCCATTCACCGCCATCCTCCCCACCACCTCCAAGTCAAATCCTTCCCTACATCCACCCCACCACCACCAGGATGGTCCCTTCCATACCTCACGTGGGGGTCGGCTGCGCCTCTGCCTTCGTCTTCAGGCAGGATATGCAGAGTCCGGACCCTCAGATTGCGAGCTACGGACGGGGCCTATGCTAATATACTTTATTGCTTGCTGGGTTGTTAATAAATGGATAATTGTCACAGTATTTATTCTCCCGAGTCTTTCTGGCAGAACTAATATGGGAGTCAAATGAGCCTTTAGATAGTTTAGCTATAGTTTTCAAAGCATTCTTTGTTAAAATGGCTTTGTCATCCTCAACAGCTTGATTTCACGAAGGAGACAGCAAGCGATCCGCTTCAGCATTTGAATACTGTTTGCATGAGCAGGCTAGTCAAAACACAAAGCAAATCATCTCAGCCAGTATTAGTTTCAGACAAGTTTCTTTCATGCCTTCAAAACACTGCAGACTCCATGGTGAGAGAATATAAGCGGTTCCTAATGCCGTGCTGACAAACGGTCGGTAATACTGAGCACAAATGAATTTAAAGGGGCCCCTGTTGTACAATGCAAAAACAATATATGGTTCTTTCAATGCTTAAGCGGCACCATTACATTTGTGCTATATCGCTCTGTACAGAACACAGCCTACATGGAAATCAGCGCCAGAACGCACCAGCGACAAAGGCAAAGGTGTTTTTAATGACAGGTGGGCAGAAATCCCAGCGTGGGAGTTTAGTTTAGCGTGTGAAGGAGGGTTTGTGCAGCTCCAGGCTCTGACGCTTATTCTGCAAAGGCCTTGTTCCCCTACCCAATTTAGCTGGCTCGCCTGTCAGAACGCTTTAAATAAACAGCTCCGACAGCTCCCACGGAAATAACCCTGATGTTCTGCCAGACTATTGTGCTCCTGCGCACTCCCTTTTTGCTTCCCAAAGGACACAATTTGTGTTCTGCGCATTATAAGTGTGTATGTGTGTATGAGGAAACGAAGCAGTCGATTTATAGGGTCGCACAATCAACCCGATCTCCTCTCACAAATGGAACAGATCTCATAAGCGCAACTGCTGCAAGGGCTTGTGGGAACAAGGAATGTTATTGCGGCGGTCACATTGTACGTTTCTCAGGGTGACTGAGGAAAACAAACAGATATTGATCTTGAAAGTGAAGGTGTGACACAGAGAGGCTTCTGTTACAGATTGAGGTTGTGTTGTGATATTGAGTTTAATTTGAGTGTAATCTGGGTTGTAGGGGATTTATTCTGTGCATTTTTATTTGCATTCATTATTAATGAATCATTTTGGCAAGTATCTTGTTAAATATACAGCTATATGCATGCTCCAAAAACCCCTCAGTACTGTATTTTGTCTTATTTTCCAGTGAACATATCTAAATATGCTTAAACAAAACAATTTATGAATACCAAAATTCATAAATTGCATAAAATATATACTAACAGCTTGCACCAGCACAAAACTATTGTCGGGATTTACTAAAGACTAAATTTATGGGAGGAGAGTATTTAAAAGAATCATGCGGGGTGATTTAAGGTTTGTGCTCGTCAATTTACTGGTATTTGCGCCATTATTTACCGCCCCAAAAAAGCATGTCTTAAACCAGGTTCAATGTAATGCAACTGCTGTAAAAAAATTATATTTCAGAGCCAAAAATCACATTACCTTGCTGGTCTTTTTAAAAATTCCTGACGAAACCTACAACCTAAATCCTGTTAATGCGCTTTTTTCTTGAGTTTATTTTTAATCCTCCGTTTCGGCAGTCTGCGGGAGAATCCAGCTGATACCTTCAGTCATAAACTCCTGGATTCAAAACATTGAGATTTAAGGTTTCTATCAAAACTTTTAATACACACCCTCTCATTGTGAAATGAGATAAGACAGGCAGAATGCTGAGATTTGAAGTTTTTCTAGCCTCTGTTTACCCACTGGGATCTATTTTGTACATTTTAGTCAAAGGCCCCAGATAAAGCTCCGTTGCTGATAAGCAGCTCTTTTTATTTGACCAGTTTGAAACTGTTTGTTGTCTAATTTATATTCTTGATGATGCTTTTCGCTGCTGCTTTGCGATTAAATTCTGTTGGCAGTGAATACACATAGTCAAAAGTCAAGCCTTCTTCTATAATTAGCATGGGTTAATAAACTACCCTCATATTCTGTTCATATATTCATCCATATGATACAGCCCAATCCTATAAAATCTAAAAACAAACAGCTTTAGCGATGACTGGCATGGTATCAAGATCTGAGAGAACTGACTATACCACAAAAGCAATACACAAAGAATAATTAAAGGTGATGGATACAGACATGTACAGGTAAGTGCTTAAAGAGATTTAAAGCAACCAAATGACCCATTAAAAGCTACACACCGTATGACTAAACCACGTAGCAGCTGAGATAACAGCTGACATATCACTGTGTTTGTCTTTTGCATGTTAAGCAGTAAAACATACCATCCAAATTTATTAAACAGAGTGCATCATCAGGATCTGGCATTTTACTGGAGAATCTCAAAGCACAGTCAACAATGCTGATTTAAAAGACAGCTATTCTGAAGGTGTCGGATTGGAGCTCTTGTGAGCACAAAGATAAGGTGAGAGCTCCATGTGAGAGGGGTCTGCATTAGAATATATCTATGCAACTCATATCAAGACTCTGGCGAAAGGAACTGCTCTTCTCAGATGATAATGCTTAGACACCAACGTGTTGCTGATATAGTAGTGGCACCAGACCATAGAAAGTAGAAAGGTTGCAAAGTACTGGTTGTGACATAATGACATGGTGTTGGCTTACCTCATGAATATTAATTAAATTGTGCTGATGTTGCAGCGACTACCCTATCACTTTGCTAAGTATTATTCATGATCCATGGATTAGATACTCAGCCTGTGCAGATACACTTGAGCTGGCGTTGAATATACTATTCTGACATTGAGACGTAATATCAGACCAATGATACGACTTTTTACTGTTTTGATAGATATGTATCCTAACTGAAATATCCATAATATATTGAGCTAACTTAATATGCTATTTAAAACAATAACATTTTACAATACGGTTTTTTTTTTGCTACTGTTAGTAAATACATTCATACATAAACTAGTATGTTATTGTCGGTGTGTGAATGAGTGTATGAATGGGTGATTGTGAGGCAAATGTAAAGCGCTTTGGATGGCCGTAGGTCTGTTAAAAGCGCTATATAAATGCAGTCCATTTACCATTTACCATTTAGTATCCGTTAATGTTAGTTAATAAAACAACTGTTCATTGTTCATGTTATGTTAGTTCATGTAGTTAACTAATGTTAACAAATGAAAACTTATTGTAAAGTGTTACCAAAACAAATTATGATTAGACTTAAAATTTAAATCAAAATAGTTAAAGCAATTAACATCACATTCCTTGGCTAATTTACATAAGTACATTTACATACTGTATATGGGTGATTCTAAAAAATGCAGGTGCATTTGATGTCCAAAGTTATTATTTTTTCAGCTTTTTTCAAATGGTTATTTTTAATTATTTTAATAAATTGTTACTCGTGGGTCATGGATCACAAGATGTTACAGTCCATAACAATATAATATTTTCTGTAAAAACTGTCTTATATAGCTCAAAATCATGATTCCTGATGTCAGAATTAGTCAGTGTATTTTTCCATCATGTATCATTGTATAATAAACATTTTTATTTTACTTTCCTTTTGGTAAAATATCATTTATTTTATTTATAAAAGCCCTAAATAGTCATTTTCCTTATTCTACAACATTAAATTGTTTAAAAAATACTTTTATCTTATAAAAATGTGTGTCCATGAATATTGCATCAATTCTGTTACCATACTATATTTTGCCTTTAAATTGGTGGAATTATCTCCCACAACTATGTAAGATACAGGAAATTATGTCATATACGATCAGAAGTACTGTGTGCTCTCTCTGAGAAAATATTTTCATCTAAAAAGATCTTACACCTAGAATTATTTTGTAAAACGTCAAAATTGTTACCACAATATCAATCGGAAAACAGAATTTATCACTGGTCACTCAGTGGGTTGTTTAAAAGTCTTTTAATCATAATTTCATTAGTACCATGTGCTCTTAGCATTTATGCTAGAAAGTGGAGTTTTTGGCTAAAAAGTTTAAAATGGTCAATTCTGTTACCGTCAAACTCTGTTACCAAGGTAGAGTAACAATGTTAAAAGTATGTAACAGAATTGACAAACAATACTATAAAGAAATGTTGTTTTTTTGGCAAGTTTGGCAAGCACTGAATTATTAAAACTGAATATGCTTTCAATAAGATACCGGAAAGAATTTCTGTTAGTAAACAGTTTTTTCCTTAATTTTTTGAAATGCAAAATGTATCTCCAATTATAGAATCACTCATAAATAACATTTTCTTTCATCCTATGCAAAATCATTGATTTCACTCCAGTGCATAAATCCTTGAGAAGGCTAGAAGTGGTCCCTGGCCCCTGTGCCTCTGTCAGGCAGCACTAACAGAGATTGCTACATCATTTACTGACATAGCTTTGAGTGCTGTTCACCTGAAGCCAGATAGTCCAGAGTAAAAGCAACCTTTTGAGAAGCAGATAACACTCTCATTGACAATGCATCACTAAAAGCAGAGGTTTCAGGTCAGACTCATTTGCTGGTGCAGCGTTGGCATTTACCTGACTCTTCATGCCTGTCTGCTCTTTATCTAATGCAATTCTTAGCTGGACTAATCTCCTCAAAAAACGCTTAAGTGTCCTTGCTCCTTCTGACTAAGTCTTACTGAATCCTTTAGAGATGACAGTGATATGCCTTTCTGTGAGGAGGAGGAGGAGGAAGAAGGCTGATATAACGTATAATAAATAAAAAAAGTACCTTGTTTCTTACTTCCTCCAGCAGAATTGGGCTCTTTTTAAATTTGCTGCGGTAACACTTGAGAATAATGGTCCGTTGTTAACAAGTACCAGAAAGTAATGCAGGACAAATAGGTAGTAACTTGATACTATTAACTAATATGGAAGCCAGATTACCTAATCAATAAATTATAGGAAATTTAGGACATAGATAGTTATAATAGGTATTCGATAATTACTAAATGAGCATAGCCTCAATAAGAATTTCTTACTAACTATGACCTATTATAAAGAATTACTGGTAACACTTTAGAATAATGGTCCATTGTGTTGTTGCAGGTTTAATTTCTTTCTACGGATTTAAAGGGGTTCTGAACTGGCTTTTAAAAAAATTGTATACTGTTGTCTGAGGTGAACTTATGACATTCAAAAACATCATAATGAATAAGTAATAGTCTATTTTCTACCCTGGTTTTGAGCCTAGCTCTTGAAATGCTCGGTTTTTATGGGCGTGTCACATTGAAGACTTTGAAGTAAACAAACACTGCTATGATTGGATAACAGCTTTGCATCTTATAATGAGGTTCGGCTCCCTTACACGTGAGGAATTGTTTTGAAAACTTCCAATGTGGAGAAACGGCAACATGGCTCGCAAAAATTACCATTCAAGAGAGTGAACAACACACATCAAGAAAGGAATGTACATGCATGAGTCGGTGGGCGGGGCTACAGAATTAGGCGTTCGTCTTAATTTTTGGATGAACTAACCCTTTAAGGAGGCGTTTCACTGAACTCTGATGTCACAGGTAAGCACATTCGCAGATCCATCATTTGTTGAGCCAGCTGTCAATAAAAGCTTTTCTTTGACTAACAAGGAAGTTTTCAGCTCTGAAACGTACAGAATATTTTTATATTACCATGACCTTTTGTAAATCAAAAGCTCAAGGGAAAGTTGATTTCTCAATTCATGACCCCTTTAAGGTTTGACATATTGCATAAATTCTATTTTTCTGAAATGCTTGTATCAAAATATTTACTCTATTCAATTTATATTCCAACAACAATAACACTGTACAAGATGATGAGAGAGTAAGTAGGGTATTTTTGAAAATAGACTTTGTATATGATTACTACCATACAGTGATATTTAACATGAAATTGTGTGTAATGGATTGAATATGTATTTTAGGTATAGGCCAAGCTAACAGTGTGGTATTCTAAAACACACACACACACACACACACACACACACACACACACACACACACACACACACACACACACACACACACACACACACACACACACACACACACACACACACACACACACACACACACACACACACACACACACACACACACACACACACCTCTGATTGGCCAAGACTATCAGCGGATCCGTTTATCAGCGTATCTATTAGGGTTCTGCTCATAGACGCCTGCTTTCAAATACTCCTGTGTGTATCTGTGTAAGCGCTCGGTGAAGAGCGTCAAAGATGTCTGTTTATAACATGTTTTTGAAGCGTTGATCATTGTAGCCAATCACAGACATATATGATGAGTGCGTGAACACAGCGGCCAATCAGAGGTGTTTAAGAATCCATTCATAAGCGCTCAAAATGCAAGAGGGAAATGCTGTATCGTCACATTTTTAAAATTTCTGTACGACTTGGTACCGAAGTCTGTACTTTTGACTACACTAGTTTAAATACACAGACAGAGTAATCAACAGAACTAAGGAAAGGTGAGGAAATAATGAGTACTATGGATGTTAATAACGACCAGGAACACAAAATACAATGGCTGCGTCCAAATTCTCACATTAAGTAAGTAAGTAAGTAAGCAAGTAATTAGTAATTACGACCGCTAAAAAAGTACATTCTATATTGTGCACTGTTAGACATTTCTGTAATTTGTACAGTTATTTACTATATATCACCCAGTATAATACTGTAAATTCTCTTTACAGTAAATAACTGTAATTCTCGTTGCATCATGGGAATTTTCTGTGACGTTAGACACCAAATACAGTGATTTCCTGTATTTAAAAAAAATAAAGTATAATACTGTATTTACCACAACGGCCTCTTTGGCACAATTGGGATCGACAGGATTTGTTTTAGATTTATATTAGGAACCATCAGTGCAGCGTTGAAAGTTTCACCCGAGAGAAGAGAGCTCACGGTTCCAGAGAACATATGAGCTGTGTCCGGACACCCTGCGAAGATTTTTTCATCCCCTTGAGAACGGCAAACAAGCAAGGTAAGTGTGATTTGAACTAGCCGCGGTTGTCTGCACCCCAATTTTAGCTTGTCAGCATTGGTGATAAAACTGAGGTAACTTAAACCTAATGTTTAAATTTTTAAAAATGAGTTTATTGAATTAGATTAGGAACCAGTGCAGCGTCGTAAGTTTTGCCCGAGGAGAGAGCTCACGGGCACGGCACGGACAACATACTTTAGATTACGTTAGGTTATCATTTGCTTAAGCTTTGGTGCTAAAAACTGAGGTAAACCTAATGTTTTATTTAAAAAAAGGAGTTTATTGAATTAGATTAGGAACCAGTGCAGCGTCGTAAGTTTTGCCCGAGCCGAGGAGAGAGCTCACGGCACGGACAATACTGATAACGTTAGGTTATCATTTGCTTCAGCTTTGGTGCTAAAAACTGAGGTAACGTTAACATTTTATTTTTAAAAAGACTTAGTGAGTTTATTGAATAAACCTTACCAATAAAATGAAGATTTTGTTTATTGAGCATATTAAGCTTACATTAGGACGAAGTTAGTTAGTAAATTAACATTGGCCGCTAACTTAGTTGCGAAAATAACGTCGTTAACAAGCAAAGATTACATTAACATTAAGTCAAGTAACTTGGCTAATGAGATATTATCTGTCAGCGTGTAGTTAACGTTGGTCACTGGAGAAAAAACAATGTCTTTTTTGTTTCTTTATCAAATTTTACATTTGGATTGACATGATTTATTTTACATTTTAGATAAGAATACCAGGAGCCTGCCTGTGCTGTGTGACACTGGAACTCATACAACGGTAAGTAGCGTTACCCCTCTTTGTTTCTCCACATATTACTGTTAATTCAATGTTTTTCTTGTATGTTTTAGTCAGGTCTGTTTAACTGAATCACAAAATGATTTAGTTTTTCCACTTCTTTTTAGCTGTAACTAGCCATTTTTTCATAAATTATATTAACATTATACTAAAATAATCCAAAACTGTATTTGTCCAGGATTGACAGAATATAATTTTATTTTCTGGAATTTAAGCAGTCCTGGACAATTTTTGGATGATTTTGACAGATGAAATATAATTTATGAAAAAAACATGGCAAAACTTTAGAATAATGTTGCTCATGTTGTTCTAAACCTGAATACATTTCTTTGTTCTTCTGAACACAAAAGAAGATGAAGAATGTTTGTAACCTAACAGATTGAGGCACCATTAACTTCTATAGTAATTTTTTCCTACTATGGAACTGAATGGTGCCTCAAAATTGTTTGGTTACAAACATTCTTTAAAAGGTTTAGAACAACTTGAGGGCGTAAATGACAGAATTTACTTTTTTATTGTTGTTTTTTTTTTTTTTTTTAGGTGAACTATCCGTTTAATGACGGACCATTATTCTAAAGTGTTACCAAAAACATTTAAAGCAAAGGCACGAAGGGTGATGAAATTTAAAATATCTTTATTCTCTCACTTAATTTTCTCTTGAGGAGGGAACAAGATGCACCACCAAAACCGGAGTGAGTCGGAAGACTGGAGAAGTTGTTAATAGGAAGACAACTGTAATCAACAACAGAGTGTCATCCTGCCTTCGCCACCTAATGGAGTTTGAATGGAAAAACTTGGACTAGGTGAGACACTTTTTTAATAGGATATGTAATGTACACAGACACTTGCGCTGCATTCACACAGGGCGTCATGCCGGTTAAAAAAGTCAAAGTAAATGAGAAGCGTTAACGTTGGCGCCCCGTGTGAATGCAGCATTAAGTTTGAGGATACCTAACTAAAGCTAATGCAGTATACATGTAATCCATCCTGCAATAAAAGGTTACATTGTTGTTTTTGATTAAATAGTTTGTGAAATCGTGTTGAGGTGATTCAGGAATATGACTTTTTTTGGAGCATGTAATTTGTGCTGCTACTATTATGTACTGACAGTTCCCATTCCCGTTCGGACGTACCGACGAATTGGGATCACTTCTGGGAGCCCCTATCAGCTTCGAGCTATCTAGAACCGGCCAATGAACAATTGGCGTGCGAGATTTGCATCTCGCGCTCCGCCCCGCGCCGCGGGTATAAACAGGAAGCGAGAGCGAATGCACGCTGTCATTCACTTCGGAGCCACACGGCAGATGAAGACGACTCTCAACGCATTGCTTGAGTTTATCGCTGCTATCAGCAAGAGTAAATACTTACCGGAGAATCCAGAGGAAACGAGTGTTGGAGGAACGGCACACTTCAGCGGGACCCGCGCTGACTCATCGGCTGCCTCTGCAAACAGAGAAAAACTGCTGTTTTCACAGCAACGAGCAATTGTTGGTCTGGTTGGGCGTTTTTCCTGTTTTGAGTACAGGCACGGGCTGCACAACAATCCCGTGCGCTGTCGCGTTTCCCCCTGAGTGCTTCAGCACAGAGCGTTTCCTCACAAAAGAGTTCACGGGTGACGTGCCGTCCTTTTCAGGATGTCTTACCACCCGTGCGTTTCTGGATGCGGTCGTTCCCTGTCCCCTGCTGACGGTCACAATCGCTGTCTCACGTGTTTGGGCACACAGCACGCTGAGGCGGCGTTTGTGGATAGTTCATGTTCCCACTGCGGGAACATGACTATCTCGGAGCTAAGATCGAGACTCTCCTACCTCCGGGCTGGGGGAGTCCCCTTACCCATCCCACGAACCAGGGCTGCCCCTAACCCGGGTGGACCTGCTTCTTTGGATGGCCAGGGTGATCTGAGGATTACGTTTAGGGCAAACCCGCCGAGCGACCCTCCGCAGGCCCCTAAACCCTCAGCTCCGCAGCCGGTAGAGCCTCCAAGAGAACCCGCTGGACCCTCCCACGGGAGACCAGTGGTGACTTTTGGAGCTCCAGCGGACAAACAGATGTCGATCGCTGCATCGGAGGGGGAGTTTCAGTCCTCGGAGGATGAAGGGTCAGCTGTACTGCCTCCCTCTGGGAGAGTGGCAACGGCTGCCCCGGACCCTGAGATGGCTGCTATGCTTTCCCGGGCCGCCGAAAGGGTTGGGCTCGAGTGGAACCCTCCACCGTGTCCCGAACCCTCTAGGTTGGACGATTGGTTCCTCGGGGTGGGTCGCGCTGGTTCTCAGCGTCCCGCCCCGACACCTTTCTTCCCGGAGGTGCATGAGGAGCTCACGAGGTCGTGGACGGCACCTTTTTCTGCCAGAAACCGACCGAGTGACTCCTCCCCCCTCACTACCCTCGACGGCGGGCCAGCCAAGGGTTACGTGGGAATCCCGCCAGTGGAGTCACCGCCCGTGCCATCGGTCAGGCGATGTCCACGCTTGTGGTCCAGGAGCGTCATCTCTGGCTAAACCTGGCTGACATGAGGGAGACCGATAAATATCGGTTCCTGGACTCCCCCATCTCGTCAGCTGGGTTATTCGGCGACGCGGTCGAGAGCTTCGCCCAACAGTTCTCGGCCGCCCAGAAGCAGACGGAGGCGATCAAGCACATCCTGCCCCGGCGGCCCGCTGCTGCCTCCACCCCGCCGTCGGCGGCAGCGCCTCCGACTACTCGTCGCCGAGGACGTCCACCCGCCGCCGCCTCCGCCCCCGCCAAGGCACCGCAGCAGCCTTCCACCAGCCGACGGCGTGGGGCCGGCCGTGGGAAGGATGTCCAGCCCGCTCAGGCCGCTGCCAAGCCAGGTGGCAAGCGTCGTCGCAAGCGACCCTGAGACGGGCCGCCCAGAGATGGAGGAAACTGCTCTGATGGAGATGGCTGCAGCACCACTCCTTCCCCCGGAGGAGGGCCGGGGGAAAATCTTTTGTTTGTCTGTTCCGCCGCTGGTCCCAGTGCCAGCGGCACCCAAAACATCAATAAAAGAGCAGTTTCCAATATCTCTGGGTGCCAAGAGAGCGCACTTGGCGGTGGTCGACGCTCCCATGCCTCGCCACCCTCAAGTACCTCTCCCTTCGCCAGCAGGGGTCGCCGGCTGTCGGGACGCACACAAGCGGCCTCCCCACACTCGCACGTCCCCTCCGCGGATGCAGGTAAGTGTTGCACAGCACACTCAGATCCCGCTTCGGGCCGCTCCCATGCCGTCCGAGCCGGATCCCTGCGTTCCGCCTCGCTGCCCCGCTGCGGGTACGTCTGTGGTGCCGATGGTCCCCCTTGCTCGGAGTCTGGGAGCCTGGCTAGCGCTTCCCAGCCCGTCTCGGTGGCTCATCCGTACCATCAGACTCGGCTATGCGATTCAGTTCGCCCGGCGTCCCCCCAAGTTCAGGGGCGTTCACTTCACGACTGTAGTGGAGGCGAACGCCCCCGTGCTCAGGGCGGAAATCGCTGTCCTACTGGCGAAGGACGCGATAGAGCCGGTCCCTCAAGCCGATATGAGGTCCGGGTTCTACAGCCCGTACTTCATTGTACCCAAGAAAGGCGGCGGGTTACGACCGATCTTGGACCTGCGATTCCTGAACCGGTCCCTTCACAGGCTGCCGTTCACGATGTTAACGCAGAAGCGCATCTTCAGGTGCATCCGTCCCCTAGATTGGTTTGCAGCGATCGACCTGAAGGACGCGTACTTTCATGTCTCGATTCTCCCTCGACACCGGCCCTTTCTGCGCTTTGCGTTCGAGGGACGGGCATATCAGTACCGCGTCTTACCCTTCGGCCTGTCCCTGTCGCCCCGCGTCTTTACGAAGGTTGCGGAGGCGGCCATTGCTCCCATGAGAGAGCATGGCGTTCGCATCCTCAACTACCTCGACGACTGGCTGATTCTTGCCCAGTCGCGAGAGCAGTTGTGCGAACACAGGGACAAGGTGCTCAGTCACCTCAGCCAGTTGGGACTTCGGGTCAACTGGGAGAAGAGCAAACTCTGCCCCACGCAGAGGATCTCTTTTCTCGGTATGGAGATAGACTCGGTCGCCATGACTGCGCGCCTCACGCGTCCAGTCGGTGTTGAACTGCCTGAATTCGTTCAGAGGCAGGACAGCGGTTCCACTGAAACATTTTCAGAGGCTCCTGGGGCATATGGCATCCGCAGCCGCAGTAACGCCGCTCGGATTGCTTCATATGAGACCGCTTCAACGCTGGCTACACGATCGAGTCCCGAGATGGGCGTGGCACAGCGGTTCCCTCCGCGTCCAAGTGACTCCGAGGTGCCGCCAAACCTTCGGCCCGTGGTCGGACCCTCTGTTTCTCCGGGCGGGAGTTCCCCTAGAACAAGTGTCCAGGCACTCCGTTGTCTCCACGGATGCCTCATCCACGGGTTGGGGTGCCACGTACAACGGGCTTGCAGTTTCGGGTCTGTGGACGGGGCCTCAACTGCAATGGCATATCAATTGCCTCGAGTTGTTAGCAGTTCGTCTTGCACTCAGCCGCTTCAAAGTGCCGCTCAGAGGCAAGCACGTTCTGGTCCGGACGGACAACACTGCGGCCGTAGCGTACATCAACAAACAGGGTGGTCTACGCTCCCGTCGCATGTCGCAACTCGCCCGCCATCTCCTCTTATGGAGTCAGAAGCATCTGAGGTCGCTTCGTGCCGTTCACATTCCGGGCCTGCTCAATCGTGCGGCCGACGAGCTGTCACGTCAGCAGGAACTTCCGGGAGAATGGCGACTCCATCCCCAGGCGGTCCAGCTAATCTGGAGTCGTTTCGGGGCCGCACAGGTAGACCTGTTTGCCTCCCCAGAGACGACCCACTGTCAGCGGTTTTATTCCTTGACCGAGGGGACCCTCGGGTCGGATGCCCTGGCCCACAGCTGGCCCCGGGAAGAACGCAAGTATGCGTTTCCCCCAGTGAGCCTTCTTGCGCAGACTCTGTGCAAAGTCAGGGAGGACGAGGAGCAGGTCCTGTTGGTCGCTCCGTATTGGCCCAACCGGACTTGGTTCCCGGAACTAGTGCTCCTTGCGACAGCACCTCCCTGGCCCATTCCTCTGAGACAGGACCTCCTGACTCAGAGACGGGGCACCCTATGGCACCCGCGTCCGGACCTCTGGAAACTCCATGTTTGGTCCCTGGACGGGACGCGGAGGTTCTAGGTGACCTACCGCAAGCGGTAGTTGACACCATTACTTCCGCTAGAGCCCCCTCTACGAGGCGCCTCTATGCGTTGAAGTGGAACCTGTTCGTCGACTGGTGCTCTTCTCGCCGAGAAGACCCCCGAAGATGTTCGGTCGCATCTGTGCTTACCTTTCTACAGGATGGGTTGGAGCGAAGGCTGTCTCCCTCCACCCTCAAAGTCTATGTCGCCGCTATCGCCGCTAATCATGAGCTCGTAGATGCAAAATCTCTAGGTAAGCACGATCTGATCGTCAGGTTCCTTAGGGGAGCGAGGAGATTAAATCCACCTCGTCCTCCCTCCATACCCTCTTGGGACTTAACTCTGGTGCTAACTGCGCTACAGAGAGAACCTTTTGAGCCTCTGCAGTCAGCTGAGTTGAAAGTTCTGTCGTTAAAGACAATACTCCTGACTGCGTTGGCCTCCATCAAGAGGGTAGGGGACCTGCAGGCATTTTCGGTCGACGAATCGTGCCTGGAATTCGGGCCCGGTAACTCTCATGTGATCATGAGACCCCGGCCTGGATATGTGCCCAAGGTTCCCACTACTCCCTTCCGGGACCAAGTGGTGAGCCTGCAAGCGCTGCCTTCGGAGGAGGCAGACCCAGCCCTAGCTTTTCTCTGTCCCGTCCGTGCTCTCCGGACTTACGTGGATAGAACGCAAAGCTTCAGGACCTCAGAGCAGCTCTTCGTCTGTTACGGAGGACAGCAGAAGGGAAAGGCTGTCTCCAAGCAGAGGATGGCCCACTGGATAGTGGATGCCATCGTCTTGGCTTATCAGTCCCAAGACGTGCCCTGCCCGCTCGGGTTAAGAGCCCACT
Organism: Gobio gobio; assembly: GCF_949357685.1. NCBI lineage: Eukaryota > Metazoa > Chordata > Actinopteri > Cypriniformes > Gobionidae > Gobio > Gobio gobio. Next base: position 22,498,687 of record NC_137105.1, read on the forward strand.
CCACTAGGGGTGTTGCCTCTTCCTGGGCGCTGGCTCGTGGCGCCTCGCTGACAGATATTTGTAGAGCTGCGGGCTGGGCGACACCTAACACGTTCGCTAGATTCTATAGCCTCCGTGTAGAGCCGGTGTCTTCCTGTGTGCTCACTTCCCATAGTCAGTAACACCGAAGTACCCGTTCTAGTGTCGGCTTGCTGCGGCATTCCCTCCCCTATGGTACGGATGCGTGCGCTTATTCTGCTCCAGTCGAGTTCCCCGGAACGGCGAACCCTGTTGAGTCCTCCGCAACCCGCGGCAGTCGGACGTGGCGGAGCGTTCGACGCCAGGTCTAACACTCGTATGCATTGGTGGAACTTGTGTTAGGCTGGGTTCCGTATGTAGTGACCCCCACGGCGGTCCCATATGTGTATTCTTCCACGGTACGGCTCCCTACGGCGAGCCCGTGTCTTTCCCTCGGCAGAGCTCCTCTGCCGTCTCAGGTACGTGTTGTCTCCCTCCTAATTGGCCGGGGCCACCCCTGAGACTTCCGTATGTTGTGCTGCCCACGGCCAGCCCATACGTGTATTCTCCACATGTTAACTCCCTCTGGGCATGATGTGGCTTCCGCAGCTGCCTTCACAGGCACGCTTTCCCAGCGTTATCCAATACAGTCAGCTGAGTGGGTCTTGCGGAACAGCAGCTTTGACTCTCCCTGCGTGAACCTACCCGCCCGCATCAGATCGGGGTCTGTGGGGCTCATCGCTGGGCGCTGGAAGTGGTAGTAACTATGGCGTTTTCCATAGGGGATCCCAATTCGTCGGTATGTCCGACTTACGTCGAACGTGACCGACTGAATGGGAACGTCTCGGTTACGTATGGTAACCCTCGTTCCCTGAAGGAGGGAACGGAGACGTACGTCCCGTCGCCACAGTTGCTGTACCATCACTGCAGGTCGAGCCACTACGTGTGGCTCCTCAGTGAAAAACAGCGTGCATTCGCTCTCGCTTCCTGTTTATACCCGCGGCGCGGGGCGGAGCGCGAGATGCAAATCTCGCACGCCAATTGTTCATTGGCCGGTTCTAGATAGCTCGAAGCTGATAGGGGCTCCCAGAAGTGATCCCAATTCGTCGGTACGTCCGACGTACGTCTCCGTTCCCTCCTTCAGGGAACGAGGGTTACCATACGTAACCGAGACGTTTTATTTGATACTTTATATCAATTTTGTTAAGCTAAATAACAAAAACACCTCTCTGTAATATGCAGTCAGGTTCAGCATCACTACAAAGTACATTCTTCAAAATATTCATAGCATTGAATCACCAACTAAAACAAAAACTGAACATTTCATTTCACATCTTCATGAAGCCATTGCAGGACTGGATTAGACTAGACAGCATACGTTTAGCTAGGTGTACCTCAAAGTGTTAACTGTGCATAATATACTATTTTACCATTATGATGAATTGTAATGGGATTATTATTTTAATAATGATTAAATTCCAACAGTGTAAAAAGTTTGTGTATACTCAAATTGTATGACTAACTTTATATAATTCTTATCTAGAGGGACTTCTTCTTGCCATAATGGAGCAGAATCCTGGTTCCTGTTTGAAATCATCAAATGTGCAAGATGGCACAGATCGGTACAGACATGAAACTTGTGTATACTTTCAGAATTCATTTGCTTTTTATGTTTATATTTTATTCATGTATATGAGTATTTTGCACCAAAGTTACAGTATTCTTCAACTATTTTCTGCAGAGTTTTTAAAATTGTAGCTCAAACAATAGAGTGTGGCGCTAGTAACGCCAAGGTCATGGGTTCAATTCCCAGGGAAAGCAAGAACTGACAAAATGTAAAATGTGTATCTTGAATGCAATGCAAGACGCTTTGGATAAACGCGTCTGTCAAATGCATAAATGTAAATAAAATGTAAAATTAGTGACATAGAATGCACTCTGATTGCTTTTATACATGATTTTCTGAAAATTTGGTTCTAGGATGTTTTAAAGTGAACTTTTTCCACACATGTACATGTTTAAATTAAAGCACTTGCAATGTTTTAAATAAAGAATTTTATATTTAATAATAATTGTGTCTGTTTGGATTAAATGTTAGAACTTCTGTAGGATAAATTAATGTAAGAATTAATGTAATTCAGTAAGAATTAATGATTGAATAGGATTAGGATTAATGCACTGTTAACCAAGGTTTACTAGCCTGACGTCGTCATACTCAATTCTAGTCAGAATATGAGTCTGATTCTGCTCCGTTGGGCTGTGATTATGGGGCGTGTTTCATCCGAACCAGGAAAGACCTCAATTGGATAGACCTACAACCAATCAGAGCAACGGAGCGACCGAGCGACGCATAACGTTAGTAGTCAAATGTCAACAGAACTCAACCCAGGAATGCGAATTTTAGCAGGCAGTCCTTCCAAAATAACACATATTTTACCCCCCAAATGCCTTTTTTCCCCGGAGAACCCCCCTGGAAAGCTTTTGGGCTTGTTTTTGGCTAGTTTTCAGGAACGTTAGCAATTGGGCGGGTTTTGTTGTAAAACTTGGCAACCCTGTCTGCACGCACGCTGGAATAAGTAGCCTAGCGTTAGAAGAAAAAGATGAGTGTAAACGAACTTTGCCGGTGTTGTAAAAAAAGAATTTAAGGAGACACAGAGTACTTACCAACACGATCATCATTTCTGAGAGAAATAGTAAAGGTGAATACATATATTCTCCGTTTAGGATTAGAACAAATTCAACCCAGGCGCTCTTTGATGACGTGGATGATTACGTTACTGTTTCTCATCTGTCCATCATCGTCTAAAGCCCGCCCTGACAATTTCATTGGTCCGAACAGCTTCTGTTCGGGCATAATTACTTCTCTATTGAGCAAGTCCAGACCGAACTGCCCGAGTAAAAATGTTGTGGGCGGGGCTAAGTTCGGCTGGCATCCAGGCTAAAGGTTTACAGTAATGTTACTGTATTATATAATTACAGTAACATGTAGTTACTGTAAACTGAAATGCGGTTATTGTACTGTAAATCTCAAATACAGTAACTTACTGGCAACAGTGTTGCCAGTAAGTTACTGTAAAATCTCTTCTAAATGTCTAACAGTGTGTGTATAGTGTGTATAGTATGAATGTAATCTGGACATACATTCACCATGTTGTCATTATCATGTGACTTATTAGCTTACGTCACGTCACGTCACGTCACTGCCATTCATAAATCCTCTCTCGTGACCTCATGGGATAGTAAAGTGTCCGTCGTATGCACACTTCAGTATCTCGTCGGAAGAAGTAGGCCATCCGGGTACTTTTTGCGCATACTCTTTTACGAGTACTGTGAATTTGGACATGCTTCTTTTGTCAAATACTGCTTTTCGCCTGCTAGGGAAGTATGCAATTTTGAATGCAGCCAATGAAACTAAACAGACTTAAACATAACCCTGACAGTGCAAAACTTCACATGTTGAAGTCAGAAGTTAAAATAACAAAGTCAAATACAAGTTCTTGTTGTTGTTGTATGTTTCTCATGTGTGACATGTTTGGCTCCAGATACTCATAACTACTCAATGCAGAGTTTAGTGTATGTCAGGAAAATAGAAGAGCAGAGAGTCAAGATGACATAGTTTTGTATACTGACAATGTTGTACCTTATGTTTACTACTTATATTAAATGTATATCCTAAAAGAGGTCATATAATATCTCAAGATGAATCATCACCATTAAAAACACAACCATAATATAATCACATCATTTATGCCTCATCAGCTCCCTGAGGTTCTTATTGTCTTTCTCATTTCTGTGTTGGTCTTGTGAAAATGTCATCAAAAAGGGCCCGAGGAAGAGTGTCATGCCTAATTATTTCACATAACACACATACAGCTGAGATAATATTGTTGTCACATTTTTGACAGCTCATATACACCCTATGTAACACAAATTAGATTACACACAGATTCAGGTTAGCATGTTTGTACCTTCCTTTAAAGGTATGCATTAGGATTCATCTGATAGGAGTTTATGTTGTGTTTGAAAGGCTATGTATGTGTGACATGGCAATGTTCATAACCTTGTATTTATCAACATATTCAGTTGCCATGGTGAGTCTATTGATTGGAGCAAGGCTCTGTTGCTGAATGCTGAGAGTGTCATTTAAGCCAATAATGTGAAGGACTGTCAGTCTGCAATAACAAAGAGATAGTAGTGCTTTGCTGTTATCTACATCCTATTGAAAGGCTATAAGCTTCAGCACTGGTGCAGATCCTTTTCCATCTGTAAGAAAAAGTTGAATGGATCCTCAACCCCTTTGGTTGTTATCAAGATTGCCCTAAGCAGCATTATTGATACAGTGTTTTTTATGCTCTACCCATTATTTCTTTAAAAAATCGAATCAATATCACAACTACTAAGTTGAAGCAGGCCAAACAAGAAAACCTTTTCATGGCAGAACAGAAAAGCCATGCACTAGCCGCACATCCTGGTTTGAAGATATTTCAAAGTTCTGGCAATTTGTTTTGAGTTCAAATGAATCTCAGGGGAAAATAAATGTTACAAAATGTAACAAGATTATTTTGAGGCCAGCGTTGAATATATCATCTAGACCATTACAGATGTCTTAGTTCTTCCCCGCAGACCAAAGAAATGGCATATGCTTCAGTAAACACTAAGACCTGAACCCTGCAGAGCTGTAGGGAGGAACTTCTCTAATTCATTCAACTCCATTAGAGGCTCATCTCATTTATCCTGGTGACTGGTCCTGCTACGCCGGAGCGCAAAGTTATCTCTCCATTTATTTCCATTAAAGTGCTTTGAAGGATGAGATGCATGTTCATAGAGGGCAAATGTGCTTACAAAGTATGAAATTTACGCAGTTTTAGGACAATGGTACAGATGTTTTGGGATAAAAGTTCAAAATAAATTCTGAATTGAATTGAACTTCATACTTTATTAATGCTTTTGCTAGTTTTACTATGCAACTATACAAGCTGGCATAGCTAATTAGAACATAAATCCTTGAACTAGGCCAGCACAGATCTCATTATGAACAAAGGTTTCATTGCTTGTCTTTATTTATTCCATCGTTTGAAGTGCTGATTACATTAATGTCATCTACAGTATGTCTGATTTTGATTTATTCCCAGCAAATTTTCATAATGAAGAAGAAAATAGATAACTCTGATGTCCGAGATAAGCACAACCATAACAATATTTTTGAGTAATGGGTCCACCACATCAACCTGCTTATGAAGCCTTGGTTATGTCAAGGATTATGAAAGCGTTTAGCACAGATGGCAAATATAAACCCAGAGGAAGCCATTTCCTCATATTCACTTGTAATTGTTTTTTGTGTAATGTATGGCACATACCCAAATAAACCAGACTGGGGAATGTTTAAAGAGAAAGAGAAAGAAATAATGTTTAATTTATTAACCCAATGTTTTAATAAAGATCTAAAAAAAAAAAAAAAAACCTAGTGAATGTTACATGCAGTCATATTCAGCATTAAAGGTCCCGTTTTTCGTGTTTTTTTGAAGCTTTGATTGTGTTTACAGTGTGCAATATAACATGTGTTCATGTTTCGCGTGTAAAAAAACACAGTATTTTCCACACAATTTACTTATCTGTGTACTGCTGTTTTCACTGTCCTCAAAACGGCTTGAAAGATTTCCCTGTTCTATGAAGTCCCTCCTTCAGAAACACGTAACGAGTTCTGATTGTGCCAGCGGTTCCCGTGTTGTGATTCGACAGCAGCATAGCGCACGCAGAGCGCACGTTACCGGAAAGGTCACGCCTCTTACCATAACGGGGATGCATGCGCTCAATGATCTCTAAGTACAGCGTCCCTGGGAAAGCCAAACAAAGGTGACTTGACTCCGGGATGAAAATAACAGCGTCTCGACGACATGGTGACAAACAAACTATACAAACGCAACCGAACGCAACACTTCCTATTCTCCACGCGGGAGCAACAAGACCACGCCCCCTTTTTCGCGCACTCTTGTGGGCGGAGGTTATTCGACATACTGCTCTACTGACGTAATTAAAGCAGGAAATACCAGGATGTAGTCCTAACCAGCCGTTCGCTGTAGGCTTTGAAAGGGAACTTCTGTTAAATAAAATATCTCGCTTGGCATTGAACTTTGAGCTTAATAATTTTACAGGTATTATATATGCTCTAACAGCAACATTACACACTAACTAAAGTTTGAAAAATGGGATCACGAAGAACAGGACCTTTAAAAGACTTAATGGACATTTAATATTTTTATTTTATTTTAATGTTCCTTTGATGGACTTCTTAATTTCTAGCATTCAATTAATTCAATAAAAGCTAAAGAGTTAGACAAGTTAAAGAGGTAACACTTTACAATAAGGTTGTATTAGTTAACATTAGTTAATGCATTAGTTAACATGAACTAACCATGAACAACACCTCTGTTTAGCATTAGTTAATATTTTTTAATGTTAGTTAATAAAAATACAGCGTTATATACCGTTAAAGAAAAGAGGAAGGTTTAGACCAGCAGTTTTTTGGTTGCAACAGAGTGTGCGAATGCAGGTGAGTTCTTAAATTAAATTAGATTAAAAACTTTGTTAGTAGACATAACCTGTATTTACCATATTTATCACAGTGGTGTTTCAAACAAGAATACACCACAATCTGTGAATAAATTACTCTTATGAACTGTTATTTTAATGAATCATTCAAAACACTGAATTTACTGAACTGAATTACAGAATGACCTCACCGAATCTATCAGAGCAGCAACTGAATCAACAAATCAGCATATGACTCACATACTGACAAGTTTCATGTTAATCATCATTATTTCAATTTAACCAATAGACTGCTAATATTTCACCAAGAAAACATATATCCTCTTTATCTGTGTACCTCACAGTCATGTCTTTGTTTATAATTGTTGGGAACTCTTTTCCTCCTCGAAGAAGAGACCAGGAGACTTGGATGTATTTTCAGCAGGATTCTTTATTGAGAACTTGCGCGTTGTCTCAGCAATCACACGGTCAATGTCTGTAATAGCTGATAATAACATACGTTATCTTATTTTAAATCTAGCTTTACGAGCTTTCAGAATAAGCTTTAGTATCAGTGCTCTTTTCTTTTCCACCGTTTTTTTAATTACATTTTTAGTAAACCAATACATAACTAGCAAATGCAGCGCTGCTTGCATCTCCTCCATACGTGTTATATTGTTGCAGACAGTATCGCACAAAAATGATTGCGCACAGTCCCACGTCTCTGGACTGATTTGCCTAATCTTCACGGTACTTTAGACTGCAGTGGAAACGCAGACAGTAGCAGGTCTGGGGGGAAAAAAAAGTTCCTGTTAAAAAAGTTCCTGGTACAAAATGTTCCGGGTAATTTCAGTGGAAACTGTGACTCGCCATAGACATAAACAGAGAGAAGTAGCTCCGGCTGCAATGTTCTTCCGCAAGACGCATGCAGTTCTGTTTATTAACTGCTAGAGCGGAAAAAGTTACGGATTGCATCTTTAAACCTTCATAAGTCCATTCTGTAGCTTAGGTTTGATAGCATAAGCCCCATCTTCTAGTCATGTAACTTGAAAAAAAGTTACAGGCACATATCACTTGCTCTGTGTTGATTGTCTGTAGTGACAAATGACATGCTGACACAGAAACAAACATGCCACTAGGGTCTGTGTAGTTCTTACGGGTAATATTCTTTTGTGGTTGGAACAGTCCTTTCCTTGTGAGTCATTTGTTTAATAAAACACTTGATGGACGCATAGATAGTACACCAGTAAGAAAGTCAACATCAGAATTGCTATTTCCTTGATCCACAGCCAGGGTTTACCTAACAGGTTTCCGAACCATGAAGAATTATCTTCAGTCATCTGATGTAATTTTGCTGAAAGATCAAGAATGTCTTGTTGGATTTTTTTAAAGCGATTTTTTTCAATGTTTGTGCATACGTGAGTCCTTGAATGCAGCCATCTTCCTGGTTTGTGGTAGGAGCTGAATTATGTAGCTGTGGAGATCTTGGGGTGGAGTGTGTATTTTCTCTGATGGTGCACCAGGGTGCACCTGTCATTGAATTGGCTGGGTAAGATGTTGTAGACAGAAGTTCCTCCCATCATGTTCCACCCATGGGATTCCTGCTCCTACAGAAGGCAGGTGTGGCATGCAAACGTTCTTTCCAAAGAATATGTTGTTTCTGGAGTCTACACTTTGTGCAATGTCCATGATGATTAGTAGCAAGGTAATCTTGATCATGTTGATGAATGACTGAAGTTCCCGTACGTGATTCTCTGCGTTGTGTTTTTTTTTTTTTTCAAGACATTTGGCTTGGTATTGGGTCTAGTTGTCCTTCAGAGGTTGTGACTTCATACGCAGGTGAGGAGGTCTGTGCGTATGGGTCTGGGGACAGCCATCAAGTGGTATCTGCACAGAGTAAGAAAGAAAACAAAAGGCAACAGAGCAGTATTTGTTCTAAAAGACAGCAAACATTAGGGTTGTCTCCTCTGTTCAATCTGAGTCTGCTATTGTTGTTCCTTCTTTCCCTATTTCTTAATTCCTTAATTCCTTCAATTCCTGCGACACCTAAAGAACAGCGAGGTAAGGATGGACTAGTGTGGGAAGGCCTATGAGGGAAATCTTCGCCGCAGGATTGGCCCCCGATGCCTGTTGCATTTGGTTCTTTCCTGGGCTCCTCACTGGTCCGTGTGTCCAATCCTATCCCTGTAGGGACATCATCACCCACTGACCTGGGATGATCGTGTGTCCACCTTCTGGTGGCTTCGGCCAAAATGACTCAACTCTCTCTCTGGCACTCTGTACTGCCTTTGTGAGGTTTTCACAGTAAGTGATCAGGGCATCTGAGGCAATGTGTACATCAGCATTTCTAAGATCAATCACACCAGGCATCTGCATTGGGCGTCCTGTAATAATCTCATGAGGGCTCAGTCCTACAGATCTGTTAGGTGACACTTTCATACTGCACAGTACCGCTGGCAGCGCCTCAACCCATGATACTCCTTCCTGATGCATTTTGTTTAGCCTAGTTGTTATTGTTCTGTTTGCTCGTTCAATCTGTCCTGATGCTTGTGGCCTGTAGGGGCAGTGAAGATTCCACTTGATTTTCAACATTTTAGACACTTCCCTGACTACCTGTCCTGTGAAGTGTGTACCCTGATCTGAGTCAATGGAATCTGGTAATCCCCATCTGGGATTGAAATCAGTGACAAGACATTTAGCAATATGTGCAGCTGTAGCATGGCCTGTTGGATAAGCTTCTATCCATCACGAGAACTTGTCTATCACTCCCAAAACATCAGTTTTTCCCTTACAAGGAGGCAACGATATGTAATCAACTTGCAGGTGACGAAATGGTCCTGGTGGAGCTGGGGTATGTGTTGCTGCCGTAGTTGCTGCTGGCTCATCATTATTTTTCTGACATGTAACACATCTATTGACTGTTTCGGTGGCTACATTTCTGAATTTTGGATTCCACCATTGATTTGAGAACCTGTGATTCATTGTTGCTGGACCACTGTGACCCAAAAATTGTGTATTTGTTGAGCCAAATATAGAGGAACATCTTCGTACAAATCAATGATTGATTCAGGAGGCAGAATTGTCTTCTGTGCTGTACAACCTGAACACACTTGTACAGTTGCATAGGAACAAGCTTGTTTAGCAGCTACATCAGCAAGACCGTTGCCTGTAGCTTCCGTAGTATTAGTTGTGAGATGTGCTTTCACTTTGATCACCGCTAATTTCTTTGGAAGTTTCATGTCAAACATTAGATCTTTTACTAATCCAGCATGCTTAATTGGGGATCCAGCAGACATTAGAAACTGTCTACTTTGCCAAATGACACCAAAATCATAAATTACCCCGAAAGCATACCTGGAATAAGTGTAGATATTTGCAACTGATCCTGACGCTAGCATGCATTCCCTAGTTAAGGCTACTAGTTCTGCAGCTTGAGCTGAAAAATTATCTGGAAGACAACCCGAAGCTACCACTTCAGTGGTGGAAGTGACTGGATAACCTGCTCGTGTGTTCCCTTCAATCACTTGAGCTGAACCATCAACAAACAACTCCAATTCTGCATTCTCAATGGGAGTTTCTGCTATTTCACTCGTAGCTGCGTATGCAAGCATAACACAATCGTGAGTCATTTCTCCTTCTTCCTCTAACACAACTTCAGTCATTACAGACATCATACATGAGGATGGGTTTGTGACTGGCGCACACTGTAAAACAATGTTCGGGGCTGTGAGGGTTGTTAACCAATTTCCCCAACGCGAGGAGGAGATAGAACTGACTTTTGCTTGATTCATTAGTGCGGACACTGCATGAGGGCATCTTTCATTTACAGTCTGTCCTAACACCATTCCTGAAGAAGCCTGAAGGGCTAGATGAACTACCTGCACTGCTCTAAGACAAGGGCCCATCCCTTGAGCGACTATATCAAGTTTACCAGAATAGTAATGAATTGGGCATAAACTGCCCCCATGATCTTGCATTAGACATGCAGTCATGAAGCATAAGTGTTCATGGACATAAAGCACAAAGGGCCTATCAGATTGTGCAATTCCTAATGCTGGTGCTTGACATAGTGCTTTCTTCAAATCATTGAAAGCTTTGAGCTGAATTTCTTCCATACAAACAGTATCAGAATCTTCAACTTGGCCTTTCAACAAGTCATAGAGAGGCTGTGCAATCAAAGCATATTCTTCAATTCAAGGTCTACAGTAACCAGCTGTTTTAATTGTCTTAGACGGAGGTAAAGCTTTGACAGAAGCGGCTCGATCATGTGTAATAGATATATTTCCTGAATCTTCACCTATTACACCAGTTAAACAAAGTTTAGTTCCCTTTCGAAAGGGAACTCACGCTGCATCAGCTGACGCTACGGGGAAGCCTCCAGCGTGACAGGTGTCTGAACTACTATCGAATAACGGCAATCCTATTGACCAACGACAGCCTCTGATGTCATCAAGGTGTGACCAGGAAGTATGTAAGGGCGCCTTGCCAACATGACACCGCTTTTTCGTCTTCAGGGACTGTTTTGTCTGAATGCTTCAAGTTAAGGTAATCCAAATTTGTGTATTTCTGCCGGGGATCAAGAGCATGCTCATTCAGCTCTTATGGACCTGTTTGTTTGTTTGTGTATGTGAGCGTTTGTCAATCCAAGATCGCTCCGTTCTCGTCTGGTTCTCTTCCTGACGGAAGAGGGTTTGGCATCCGAGACTGATGATGCGGTCCCGATCATGCCGAGGCTGAGCGCGGACGCGTGTCACAGGTTTCTTGGGTAGAGCTCGCTGAGGCAGCTGACGAGACTTACCTGCAAGTGCTCTAGGGATGGCGGTGAGAAGGGAGATTAATCTTCTCGGCCATCCCGACTCTGTATGCTGAGCCTTTGAATGTTATAAAATGCCCTGCAGGCGGGCTGCGGCTGCCATGTTGGTGCGTTAGAGGAGAGATCGCTCGTGTTAGATTAAGCGATTGGTTTCTCCCCGTCCATAATCATCGGCTCAGTTGGGCTTTTTCAAACCTATTGGCAGGGCATACACAGCAGCAGGTCAGCCCAGTGATACTTCTCTCACCATGGCAGTGTTGCAAAGATGAGCACCAGGCAGATCTGCTGAGGATCTCCAGCCGGAGACTTGGTCTGAGGTCCAGCATTGCTGAGGTGTGTTTGGCAGCGACTGAGGACCTGCATACCACTGAGATCCGGGTCCCTGGCAGGCGGGAGGCGTCACGATCCAAGGACCGAAGACGGGGCCCGAGGGCCAGCATCGCCTCTCGGGCGCCCCCTCAGTCGAGGGTGGCAGAGGCTGTCACAGAGGCAGACTCCCGGGGGAAGTAGGAGTTCTATATCACAATCGCAGTCAAAAAAAAAAAAAAGCGTTGATGAGGGGTCTCCTTCTTGAAGTAAGAATTGTATTGACCCTCACTCCCCTACTTCATCTTCTCCCCAGGCGCTTCTTACATCGGGCCTGGGGTGGGCCCGTGATGATGATATTCTAGGCCCCGCCTGGCTGGTCAGTGAGAGCGCCCCCTCAGGATGGTGGTCGACACTAGTATGATGGCTGGTTTTTCAAAGTTTGAACCACCGGAGGAGCGAGCGGGTGAGTCCCCCTCAAGAAGGGCGAAACATTATTTTATCTCTTTCGCTCTCCTTAGAGGGTTTGGGGATTATGGAACATCGTCGGACACCGCAGGGCCTGCAGCTCCCCGTGAGTAGCTAAGAACAATCTTTTTTGCAACATTATATATTGGTGCATAAATGCTATACTTTAGCTAGTAGTTGAAGTTGCCGCTCTTGCCCGCGGGCTTGTGGCGCGCTGGGGCGAGTTGTGTTTTCCTAGCTTAAAGTGTAAAGTAGCGACGATCGGGTAAGCACTAATGCATGAGCTGTAGTGAGATCTGCGCCCAGCCTTGTGGGGCTTTGGAATGGGTTTTTTCAGGGCCTCGCTGTTTTTGTGTAAGGGGTGATAATATTTCTTTCCCGAGCCCTGAGTAGATCTAGTGCAGGCTTAGCGCCGCACCACTTGGCCTAGGCTTCGCTAGGGATGGGGGGCACTTTCCTTTAAAGGCAGGTATTGTTGCCTCGGGCCTGTCTTTTAAGTATAAGAACAGTGCTTTGTTTTCTGCATTCTTGGTTCAGCCTCCTCTTATTACAGAGTCGTCCGGCCAAGGCCCGCCCCCTTCTCTGCATTCTGGGGTTATTTAGTAATGCAGTGTATGTGTTGCAGCAGGGATAGCGACTTTGCCAGTGGTCGTGGGGCGGGGTTAAGCGTCTTTCGCTTGTGTGCGATTAGTCACTGGATGGCTAGCACGAGTTGCTAGTAGGTAGTAGGCCTCACCCGGCCTCCCTGAGGGCGAATTCCTGGTTCCCAGTCTCTGTGGTGGTGAGCGTGGAGTGCTAGCAAGTAGTAGGCCTCACTAGGCCTCCCTGGAGGCTAGCACATTCTGCTATCAGGTGGTAGGCGCCGAGCCTCCCTGAGATCGTTCCCCGGTCCCCAGTTTCAGTAACAGATGGTAGCATTTGTTGCTAACAGGTAGCAAGCTGCACGGGGCTTCCCTGTGGGATTCGCCATTGGGTAGCAGGCTTCAACCTGGCCTCCCCTGAGGGCACGTTCCTGGTTTTCAGTCACTGGAAACCTAGCAGTAGATTGCTGTCAGGTAGTAGGCTTCACCAGGCTTCCCTGAAAACTCGCTTTTGGGTGGTAGGCCCCAGCGGGCCTCCCTAACGGCGAGCTCCGGGACCTCAGTCATCTCTGACGGTTCGCACGAATGGCTAGAACAGGTGGTAGGCCTCACCAGGCCTCCCTGAGGGTGAGCCCTCGAGCTTGGACGCTCTGTTAGCTGGATTAACGTGCTATCAGGTTGTAGGCCCCCACTAGGCCTCCCTGAGGGGGTTCCGGTTCCAGTCACTGTGACAAACTAGCATGGACTGTTAACAGGTCTTACTACCAGGTGGTAGGCCTCGCCAGGCCTCCCTGGAGGTGAGCCCCAGAGTCGGGATGCTCGGACAGCTAGCATGGTCTGCTGTCAGGTGGCAGGCTTCACCAAGTCTCCCTGATGGAATGAGTCCTGATGGCTATCAGGTGGTAGGTCTCACTAGGCCTCCCTGTCGGAGCGAGTCCCATCTTCCAGCTACCTCGAGGGCCAGCTCGACTGCTATTGGGTAGTAGGCCTCATTAGGCCTCCCTGAGGGCAAGCTCCGCTGTTTGGACGCATGAGCAGTCAACACAGGTCACCAGGTGGAGGCCCCTTCCGGCGGCCCTGGAGAACGAGTTCCCTAGGCGGGAACACATTACTGGCTTTACGCTGACAGCTAGTGGTCACCTGCTATCAGGCTCCGGTTTCTAGCCGGTAGCACCTGAAGGCGGTGTTCATACCCTAGCATGACGAGACGATGCTGCTGCTATGCGGTCCCTACAGGACCAGGGACTTGCATAGGTCGCCTACAGCATGGTTACCTACCAGGCAGGCTTAGGAGCTCCTCTCAAGTGAGAGTCTTCTGTAAGCTTACAGCCGCTTGGCACTGATCCGTCGGTTGTAGGCCCCTCGAGGCCTCCCAGCTAGGATCAGCCCGTAGGCCTGTTCGGCCTCCTGACCACGTTTTAAAATAAGTGCTTGGTAGATCCTAGGATCGAGCGGCTAAACTCCCCTCGCTAGCAAGGGTTAGAAAGCACTTCGCTGAGCGCTGCTCTCCAGGATAACCCGTCTCTGAGGTCCGGCTGGAGGAGGACACTGCCATTTTGCAGTACCTCAGCGGGATGTCTCTTCGGAGGCGAGTACCAGAGGCTCTGTTTTCAACAGACAGGGTTGGCCGACCCTATGTGTCCCACATAGAGGTCGCTAGGTCAGGCCTCCCTGGAGGCATTCGGTGAATTCTTCCCGAATAGTGACTGGCGCGGGTTCCCTTGGGTCCCCTAGCCACGTTCCCTTAAAGGAACCCCTTCTGTTGAATGGGCTGGTTCCAGGCCTTTGAGCAGCCAGGGTAGGACTTCATGCGGTATGCGAAGGTTCCTCCTTAGGCTTATAGCTTGGGCTTTGACCATAGGGAGCCCTGTCACTGACAGCCTAATGTGACCAGAGGGAGAGTCGTTCAGGCATTTCAGTTGAATTTGCTTGTCCTGACATTTGTCACTGCCAGTGGGCATGCACTCCTTTCAGCATGGCGGCGTTGGTATATTGTTCCCCGTAGCGTCAGCTGACGCAGCGCGAGTTCCCTTTCGAAAGGGAACGTCTCTGGTTACGTATGTAACCTATGTTCCCTGAGAACAGGGAACGAGACGCTGCATCGCTTTGCCATGCCTCAGGGCTTGCCTGCTAAACAGTCCCTTCAGACGAAAAGCGGTGTCATGTTGGCAAGGCGCCCTTATAGACTTCCTGGTCGTACCTTGATGACATCATAAGCTGTCGCCGGTCAATAGGATTGCCATGATTCGATAGTAGTTCAGACACCTGTCACGCTGGAGGCGTTCCCCGTAGTATCAGCTGACGAGCATCTCATTCCCTGTTCTCGGGGAACATAGGTTACATACGTAACCAGAGACGTGTTCTTGTATGGTATGTTTAAATCTTCAGCCAATTTTGTAGGAATTACTTTAATTTCTGCACCTGTATCAAGCAAAAAGTCAGTCTAGTTCTCTTGTATGCTACCTTTCACAAAAATTATCTTGTCATTGTGATGGATTACAGGGGAAAGGTAGCTACTCGCAGCCCCAACAATTCGTTTTTTTTCCTGTTCTTTTTGTGCTCTTAGAAGAGCCTGAGTGAGCTGTCCTAAAAGTTTCAGTGTACCCTGGCAGAACTACTTCAGAGTTGTAGACGGGCTGAGAAGGAACAGAATTATGCATAGTATTTCTTTTACTGTCTCTCAACTTCTTCCTACACTCTTTCTCCCAGTGACCTGATTTTTCACAGTAGTTACATTTGCCCTCTCTCTTAGGCCATATCTTGTCTGGATTCCTTGTGCTAAACATAGCTGCTCCTACTCTCACTTTTGACTTAACATCAGGATCTCTTTCCCATGTAACTAACCTTTCTAGGTGACTTCTGAGGGATTTGTTAGACCATGTTAATTCTAGGAATGGCAATGCTTTTCTGTACTCGGCTAAAAAACCATCTGACCAGAGGCGAACTAATGGTCCCCAACCATTCCACTGTAAGTTACAGCTGACGCACAAAATCTTTCAGTTAATTCACTCACAGTTTCTTCTTTCCTTTGCACACAGTTAGTGATTCTGGACCAGTCTATTTTGGGTCCCATGATATTCTTTAGAATTTTCAAAACACCTTCTCTCAAATCACCTTTACTGACATGTTGTAGTTCAGAAGTAGCAGCAGACTCAAAACTTTAGAATTTGGATTCAGTTAGAATTTGTGACATCAGCTGTGTGACTTCTGTTAACGACATGTTGTAGAGACGCATTTTGCATATCAATGTCCTTCTAAATTCAGAAAAATGTGTACGTGCTGAGTGCAAGTTCTGGGATAATCTTTCTATATCTCTAGGTCCTAGCGATTTGGCAACAGTTTGAACTTGGACAACAGAATTAGGAGGAGTACTTTCAATGCCCTCGATTCCCTGAGATCTTCTCCTAGCACCACATACCTTCACCGAATTTACAGGCACATCAGATACTGATTGAATGGCTACATCTGTTTCAAAGAAAGGTTGTAAATCAGGATAAGCGTTATCGGGCTGACTAACTTTATTTACATCAATTTTCTCTGCAGCTTTGTTGCGGTTAAATTTTTTAGTCAAAGATGCTACTTTGAGCTCTTTGTTCTGTTTCTCTAGTTCTGAGATACTCTGAGACTGTTGTCTAGCTAGCGCTAAACCAAATTCTCTGTGACAACAAATAATGCCTTTCACAGTTTTCTTGCGAATACATGCTCTAATACCCTTTTAAAGTCATCAACAGACCAAGTCTTGTCTGGATGGATCTCATATTTCTGCGTTAGTTCTTGTCTAACTTTCTTTGTGACTATTAGATCCATTTGCACTGTGATTTGAATTCACTTTCTGACCAAAAAGGAGTTGCCAGACCACCTTTTTCAGATGTGGGGATCAGTCTAGCATTCTTTTAAAAAAATTTTGTGAGTTTCTTTTTTTCTACACAATAAAAACTTATCTGATCAACAGACTTGTTAAAACAGATCAACTATTGTTAACTTTCCTTGGCAAAACAGAGGACAACACAAATATTAGCCCGTAATGCTAATCTTCCCTGCCGAAACAGAGGCTTACACAAAACTTCCATGCTGAAAAAGAACAGAGGCTAAACAACTATTAGCTTGTAATGCTAATCTTCCCTGTCTGAAACAGAGGGTAACTTTCATCTCTAAATCAAACTTTAGAGGATAACTCAGTTAACCAAACCCTACAGCTGTAAGGATGTCGCCCTTGGCTGGACTTGAACCCAGGTCTCTGGTGTTCTAAGTGTGGTGTGTTCTCCACTGAGCTAACTCCCAGACAATGGAACCCAAGAGCAGAAGAGTAAAGAGTCAAGAGACTTGAGACTTCCAAAAAATAAAAATAGTCTTTACTTGAGAAATCAAAGCACAAAGTACAAATAAACTAGGAGAGCAGAGCTTCCATAAAACAGAGAAACAAAAATAGACACAAGGGTCAAAAATTTAAAATAAAGGCACAAAAACTTATCTTGAGATCTGGGGCCCGTTCTTCGCACCTCGCTAACTCAGTTAGCCAGATTTGATTGTTGAGGATTTGGCATGATCTTGGATTGTTTGGTTCTTCGACGCTCATCCTGGACTTGCTGTCATAGCAACAGGTCCTTAAGCTTAAACCTGCTCGCGAGCAGGCTTATTTCATGTAAACAGGATTAGATTGCATCTTGAGGTGATACTTAAAATCTGTCCCAGCCACTGCTACTTTATTACAAGAGTTCATTACTGAACCAAGGACAATAATAATAATTTTAAATAATAATAATATAGAAATAAATTGTATATGTATATGAGAATGTATATAATATTATCATGTTGTGTAATACTGTAGACACAGCCACTTGATTGAGCGATTTATTTGTGATGGAATAATTACTTTTTAATTTTATTGGAGGTTTACACACA
Source organism: Gobio gobio (assembly GCF_949357685.1). Taxonomy (NCBI): domain Eukaryota; kingdom Metazoa; phylum Chordata; class Actinopteri; order Cypriniformes; family Gobionidae; genus Gobio; species Gobio gobio. Next base: position 22,516,282 of record NC_137105.1, read on the forward strand.
TGTTGTACAGTTAATCTGAGCCGTGCATTAATTTAAGTGATGACTGATATTATGGGAGTGGCTTGATGCAGCGCAGGAGATGCGAGAATTTGATTGTCATGTTACAAATCTGCTTCAAATTGAATTAAAAATGTAATTACAACATTGAAATAAAAATGTAAAGGGTGTGCAAACACCGTATAAAATCGTGAATATAAATAATTGGTAATCATGTAAAAACAAAAAAAAAAAAAAACATTTATCATTGATCTATTATAACTTTTATGTTGGTTTTATGTTGGTTTGGTCGTTTAGCTTATAAAGGTCTAGATATTTGTGGGTTTTTTTGTGTAATTTGTCAATTTTTTTGCCAGGTGGCTTTTTTAATTATATGATGTCATTACGTTGCTGTCTTGACGCCAGCCAATCGCTGCATTGCTGATCATGGTTTTGAGTATCGATGCATCTGCCCTCTTCAGGGAAAACAAGAATGCACAGTGATCTTAGATCATTTAATCCAGATATTTAAATCCAATCCGCAAATTCGTTTGAAGAACCAAATTAGCCAGACATCAGTTATCACGATTAAAAGATCTGGGATCTGTCAAATCATCTCAGATGAATTAAGCGAGGTACGAAGAACGGACCCCTGGAGACTGGAGAACATAGGTTCAAGACTGAACATAATGGCAAGGAACAAGCACACTTATAAAGGGAAAGACACAGGTGAAGGGAATCAGGGCTAATGAGGAGAGTTCTGAGTACCATTAAACACACTAGCACCATCTGCAGGAGTGGAGAGCACTGAGCATGGGGTTAAAGTGCCATCTGGAGACCTGGAGGGAGCATGACATGGACGCTTAATGAGGGCACCCCTTGCAGGCTAGGAGTGGAACAGCATTCTAGAGATTGGATCTTTACAGGAGCCCCTTCCCTAGGAACGGCACCTGACGTTCTTCTAACAGTTCCGTTTGGCTTGGCGAAACTCTGAGATGAGAGTCGGGTCTAAAATATCTCGAGCAGGAATCCAGGACCGCTCCTCTGGGCCAAAGCCCTCCCAATCCACCAGATATTGAACTTTCCCACGAACCATGCGAGAATCCATCAGCCTGCGGACCGTGTAAGCTGGCTGCCCATCAATGATGCGAGGTGCTGGGATGGGTTTCCTAGCTGGAGACCAAAGAACAGAACAAACAACAGGTTTTAAACGGGAAACATGGCAAAAGTGGGATGAATCTTCATGGACCTGGGCAGAAGGAGTCGATAGGAAACTGGTATAATCTTCTTAAGGATCTTGAAAAGGCCAATGTATCATGGGGCTAGCTTGCGGGACTCCACCCGCAATGGAAGGTCTCTGGTTGAGAGCCATACTCTTTGTCCCGGGCGAAGCGAGGGTCCTACCCTTCGGCGTCGGTTTGCCTGCCTCCGCTGTTGTTGGGCAGCCCTCAAAAGGCAACACGTGCTCTTTGCCAGGAATGCCGGCATCGTCGGAAAAGCTGTGTGGAAGATGGAACATCATCCTCTGGCTCTTGTCCGGGAAATAGAGGGGGAGGGAAACCATACTGACACTCAAAAGGGGACATACCTAGTGAGGAATGGTAAAGGGTATTATGTGCAAATTCAGCCCATATTAAATGAGAGCTCCATGTGGATTGGTTGTCTGGAACCCTCTCAGTTTGGCCATTTGACTGGGGGTGGAAGCTGGAGGACAGGCTGATGGAAGTTCCGATGAGCCGGCCAAACGCCTTCCAGAACCGGGAAGTAAACTGCGGTCAGAAACCATATCCTGGGGAAAGCCGTGGATTCTGAACACATGCCTCATCAATAGTTCCGCAGTTTGGCTAGCTGTGGGGAGCTTGGACAAAGGTAGGAGGTGACAAGTCTTAGAAAATCTGTCTACCACTACAAGGATTACTGTGTTTCCTTGAGACTGTGGCAAGCCTGTAATGAAGTCCAAGAAAATGTGGGACCATGGGCATCTTGGAATGGGCAGCGGGTGCAGCAGGCCATGAGGGTGGGTCCTTGGATCCTTGTTCTGAGCACAGACAGAGCAAGCGGTCACAAAAGCCTGTATGTCCCTCTGCAATCTAGGCCACCAGAATTTCTTCTGGATGTGCTTGCATGTCTTCGTGATCCCAGGGTGTCCAGAAGGGAGGGAAGCATGAGCCCACTGCAAAACCTTAGAACGTAGAAGGTTAGGAACAAAGAGACACCCTGGAGGGCCATTACCTGGACATGGCTGCTGCCGTTGAGCCCTCCATTGAATGGGAGCTACCACTCTGGAAGTGGGGAGAATGGGTTCTGGACAACACTCCACTTCTGGTGGTTCAAACTGCCTTGAGAGTGCGTCTGGCTTGAGATTCTTAGAACCTGGGCGATAGGAGAGAGTAAAGTTAAACTGATTAAAAAAGAGGGCCCATCGGGCTTGTCGGGCATTCAATCTCTTTGCCTGCTAGATGTAAGTGAGATTTTTATGGTCTGTCCAGATGAGGAATGGCTGTTTGGCCCCCTCCAGCCAGTGCCGCCACTCCTCTAAAGCCATCTTGACAGCCAGCAGCTCCCGGTTCCCAATATCATAATTCCTCTGTGTTGAGGTAAGCTGACGAGAGATGAAAGCACACGGGTGAAGCTTGTTATCGCACTTACTTTTCTGTGACAAGACAGCGCCTACTCCTACGTCAGAGGCGTCCACCTCCAACACAAAAGTAAGCTCCGGATCAGGGAGGGTTAAGATTGGGGCAGATGTAAAGAGCTGTTTTAGTCTGTTGAAGGCATGATCTGCTCTGCTGGTCCACACAAATGGCCTAGTTGAATTCCTGGTCAATGCGGAAAGAGGCTCGGCAACAGAACTGAAGTTTCTAATGAATCTTCTATAAAAATTGGAAAAGCCGAGAAAGCGTTGTGCCTGCTTCACTGAAGTTGGCCGTGGCCAATCCAAAACTGCTTGAATCTTGCCTGGATCCATCTGAAGGCTGCCTTTTGATACTGTGAAGCCGAGGAAGGAAACTTCTGGAACATGAAATTCACTCTTTTCCAACTTTACATAAAGCTTATGTTTCAGTAGCTGGGCCAGGACCGGTTTGACCTTCTGAACATGCTCTTCGTAATTTCGGTAGAAAATCAAAATATCATCCAGATAGACAAACACAAATATATTCAGCATTTCTCTGAGAACATCATTAATAAAGGCTTTGAAGACAGCGGGTGCATTGACCAGGCCAAACGGCTTTACCTGGTATTCGTAGTGGCCTGTCGGGGTGTTGAATGCAGTCTTCCACTCATCCCCCTCACGGATTCTAACTAGATGGTACGCATTACAAAGGTCAAGTTTCGTAAAGATGGTAGCCCCTTGCAGGATTTCAAAAGCTGTGGACATAAGAGGGAGAGGGTATCGGTTCTTGATGGTTATATGGTTTAACACTAGAAGTCCCGGAGATTTTTACCCCTCCTTTAGCCAAGTGGATGCTAACTGGCTAGTCTTTTGGCTATCATTAGCATCAATTCATGTGTAAATGTGGTCATTACCTGAGCAATCTGCAGGGGGGTTGGGTGTGTGTGTGTGAATGGTTGCTGGTGGCTTGTTTGTATGTGTGGGGGAGGGAGGGCTGCTAACAAGACTCACCACTCGGCAGGCCTTGGAAATTATCCTGAGTGAAGTAAACCCTTGTGACTCAGATGGAGAAGACATTAAACTTCAGCCGGATTCGGACTCAGAGCTGTCTGATCTGTCTTCAGGTTAAGTTTCATTTCATATTAGTTACATTTCAAACCAGTAAGAGAAAAACACAAAAAAAGCAGAGTGGAGTGACATAAATATTTACTCTGCCTTTTTTGTATTGTCCACTTTTTTGTTTGTACTACTAAGCAGACATTCACTGCCATCTGAAGTGCAAAACATTATTAGTTGTTTCTTTGCTTTAGTTGTATCTTTTTATTTAGGAAGATATTTCAGACATTATTCCGATACAGAGAAGGAGATACTGGAATTATTATTAGTATCTATGCATGCATTTGTGATATCATTTGACTTTTCCATTGCTCACAATCTGAATTTGTTCACACTGCAGATGAGGAGACTGCTCCTCAACCAAAAAAAGAGAGCCCGTTTGGGGACTGACCTGACAGAGACAGCGAAAGATGGCACAGTGTGGCGTGAAGAACAGGTGGGGATGTGTCTCCCTTTCACCCCAATCAAAGCGTACGCTGCAGATGGAGAGCCAACGGCTAAGGCCAGGAAAAGTATCTCGAGTCGCCTTCAGAGCTTCCTGTGTTTCATCACTCTTGATATGCTTCATAGCATTCAAGAATGGACTATTCAACATGCACAGGAAATGGAGCATGTTCATTGGTTCATGGCCCTCCCTGAACTAATGGCATTTTTTGCAATTGTCATCTTCCGGGGGCTTACCAAGGTTCCATCACTACGTGACTGCTGGTCAGCAAACCTGGGAAACCCACATATCATTGAAACAATGCCGCGAAACCGCTTCCAAGACATCATGCGACACCTACGCTTTGATGACCGGTCCACCCGGAGTGATCGAGCGAAGACTGATAAGTTTGCTGCAATTTCCAGTGTGTGGGGATCATTTGTCACCAATTGCATCACGTCCTACAACCCTGGTCTACATATCAGCGTTGATGAACAGCTTTTCCCGTCAAAGACTCGCTGCTGTTTCCTGCAGTATATTGCAACTAAACCTGACAAGTTTGGGATCAAGTTTTGGGTGGCTTGCGACCTAAAATCCAAGTACATTTGTAATGTCCTCCCATATCTTGGCAAGGACCCTAGTCGTCCCAGTGGAGAGAGACTGTCTGAAAATGTAGTGATGAGGCTGATGGAACCATTCCTAGACAAGGGCAGAAATGTTACCACGGACAATTTATTCACATCACTGTCACTTGCGCATAAACTTCTTAGCCGGAACACCAAACACCAATGCAAGAACAATCATGCCACTGTGCGATGTGTTCACTGCTACAGATACACATGTGGTAAATGCAGACGGGAGATACCATGGCAGTGCCAGGATTGTGAGTGATTGCTGGAATGTACTCACTCACTTTTTAATATTATTTGTAAATATGTGTACAAATGGTTGGTTTTTTTAATTAATTTTATTTTGTACTGTTTTTAATCAAGAAATCTCAGCAACAAAGGAAAAAATTGTGTGTTGATTTCTCCCTAAGATGGCAAAGTGAAACACAAGTTTCCTTGAAGTGGCTCAGCATGGCCCCACCTTGTTTACATAACAAAAGCAACCGTTTTATTAGCCTAAAGCCTTCCAGCCCATCGGCTGTCCTGCGGGTTTTATAGGTAGAAAAGCCAAATGGCTGCTCCCTGGGACTTCTAGTGTTAAACCCCGATAGTCTATGCAGGGTCGGAGACCCCCGTCCTTCTTTTCAACAAAGAAAAAGCCGGCCCCTGCAGGTGAGGTGGATGGACGGATGAATCCACTGTCCAAGGCTTCTTTGAGATATTGGTCCATAGCTAATCTCTCAGGACCAGAGAGGGAATAGAGCCTTCCACGTGTTGGGCAAGTACCAGGAACTAATTCAATAGTGCAGTCATAAGCTCTATGAGGTGGTAGTGTGGCAGCTTGGGACTTACTGAAGACTTCCTTGAGGTCCACATACTCCTGGGGGACTCGGGATAACTCAGGTAATGAGCAAGAGACTTGGTAGCAATTGGCTTCATTTCAGGAACGGCCATGACTTCTGTGGATTGGGTCTCAGAAATAAATGCAGATCTCCCCCTGGAGAGGTCTAGTGAGGGTTCTGATAATGTCTCTAATAGCTTGGAAGAATGGCAGAAGGCATTATCTAAAATTTGGCAGTCAGATCCCCAGGTCCTAACGACCCCTTGGGACCAGTCAATGTGTGGGTTGTGTAAAGTCAGCCAAGGGAAGCCGAGGATTAGAGGAAGTTTAGGAGAATGAATCAGGAAGAACTGTATCCATTCCTGATGTTGGCCCACCTGTAGCTGGAGAGGTGGAGTACATTGATTGACTTCTCCTGAACCCAGAGGCTGCCATCCACTGCTGTGATGTTAAGGGGTTTTTGGAGAATCGCTGGCTGGATAGTGAGTCTCTTGGCCATCTCATAGTCCATAAAACTCCCAGCAGCCCCAGAGTCAACAAAGGCATATACTTGGTGATGTTGGTTACCCTGGGTGACAGTAGCTTGGATTGTCAGACCTGAGGTTGCTGAGCATGGGAAGGTTCCTATTCTCGCCCTGGCCCCCCTCCTCCTGGGCGAGAGTTGGCTTTTCCCGACAACTCAGGACAGGCAAAGCGAAAGTGACCTGGCTTGCCACAGTAGAGACAGCATTTCTCCCTTATCCGTCCATTGCGCTCGGTTTGGGAAATTCTGGTTTCCCCAGCTGCATGGGCTCCTCGGGGGCACTAGGAGATGAAGGCAGCTTAACAGCGCTGGCTGACTCGAAAAATCTAGTCTCCTGTTGTCGCTCCTGCTGGCGTTCCCTGAGCCGATGATCTACCCGGATAGCCACGTCAATGAGGGACTCGAGGTCAGGTGCAGGGTCTCGGAAGGCTAACTCATCCTTGATATCAGGAGACAAAGCATGGTGAAAGGTAGCCCTCAAGGCCCGTTGATCCCACCCACTCTCTGTGGCAAGAGTGCGCAACTCTATAGCGAACTCTGCTGCACTTCGAGTACCTTGAGAGAGGTGTAGCAGGTGGTGATCCTCATCCCCCCTGCTGGCTGGATGGTGAAAAACTCGAATAAATGAATGAATTTATGAATTCATGGCAGTTAGCTGTTACTGGAGAACTCTGGTCCCACAAAGAAGAGGCCCAGTCCAAAGCTTTACCCGTTAGGAGTGTAATAATGTAGGCTACCTTACTATTCTCTGTAGGAAAGCTGCTGGGTTGAAGCTGGAAGGCCAGGGTACACTGGGTAATAAACCCTCTGCATCTCTCGGGACTGCCATTGAACCTCTCTGGTGCTGGTAACTTGGGCTCTGATGGGAATGGCAACATGGATCTGTCTGGAGGACCAGGGGGTGATTGAGGTTCTTGGGATGAAGAGGCTTGAGACTGGAAACTCAAAATCTGGAGAATCTCTGAAAGCGCCTGGTCATGCCGCTGTATGGTTGCTGCTTGATCTGAGAGGGCTGCCAAAATACGGTCCACATTAGAGGGTGGTGAAGGTCCTTCTGCTGGGCTCCCTTCCATGGTTCAGTCTTGCTGTAAGGATGTCGCTCTTGGCTGGACTTGAACCCGGGTCTCTGGTGTTCTAAGTGTGGTGTGTTCTCCACTGAGCTAACTCCCAGACAATGAAACCCAAGAGCAGAAGAGTAAAGAGTCAAGAGACTCTTGTCTTCCAAAAAATAAAAATAGTCTTTACTTGAGAAACCAAAGCACCAAGTACAAATAAACTAGGAGAGCAGAGCTTCCATAAAACAGAGAAACAAAAATAGACACAAGGGTCAAAAATGTACAATAAAGGCACAAAACTTATCTTGAGATCTGGAGACTGAAGAACGTAGGTTCAAGACTGAACATAATGGCAAGAAACAAGCACACTTATAAAGGGCAAGACACAGGTAAAGGGAATCAGGGCTAATGAGGAGAGTTCTGAGTACCATTAAACACACTAGCACCATCTGCATGAGTGGAGAGCACTGAGCATGGGGTTAAAGTGCCATCTGGAGACCTGGAGGGAGCATGACATGGACGCTTAATGAGGGCGCCCCCTGCAGGTTAGGAGTGGAACAGCATTCTAGAGATTGGATCTTTACAACAGTTATCTGTTAACTCTTCTCTCTTTAAGGTTATTTTGGAGTGACATTCAGCAACCCTTGGTTGTACAGAACATGGTCAGGTCTTTGTGCTGGAAGTTTCAATCTGGATTCTGGATTCAGGTGAGGAGCTCTATCCGGGTCACAGCACCAAAACTGTTGGGAACTCTTATCCTCCTCGAAGAAGAGACAAAGAGACTTGGATGTATTTTCAGCAGGATTCTTTATTGAGAACTTGCGCTGTGTTTCGCTGTGGTCAAGTCTAATACAAACAGTATAAAACATTTTATCTACATTTCAGGGGGAGGGATTACACAGCAGGGGAGGAGACACTCTAAACAAAAGAATGCAAATGTTGTATAGGTAAAAGGGACACACCCCAAACATTCCCGTGTCATCAGTCCTCATTCAATCAGCATAACAGTGTCATTCAAATGCATAGATGCTAATCCAATCAGCCTAACGATATTGTGCTCTGAGCTTGTTATGCTAAATGGTCAGGAAGTATATAAAGACAAAAGACTTAATGTCTCAAACACTTAAACTGCCTGACTTGATCTCCTTAGAATGTCATCAAGTTTACCTCAAAATGTAAAACACAATGTATATACTGTTTTCAGTTATACACTATTACATTGGAACCTAGATATAACAATTTATAAATTTGTAATCTCACATAATTAAACACTTCATATCTTACCATAAACCATTTGCTAATGCATTATATTGAATATAGCCAATTAAATACTATGACAACAACAACAACAACAACAACAACAACAACAACAAATAAATAAATAAAATAAAATTGAACAAAAGCATTGACCTCTGGTGGTATAATGAATATATAAACAAAATATATTAAAAAGTTAGGGAACCCCTGGTCTTGAAGTTTCTTCAATCAAGTTTTTGTTCCATTCCAGAATACGTTGTCTACATATTATATAAAAATTCCTCAACCTGCTTGGTTCATTTTGATGGACAGTTGGTCATTTATACTTCAAAATGCAATTTGCTGTGAAAATAACTTGAGGCAATTTCAACTGAACCCAGACAGAAATTTAATCTGCGCTGTCATTGTTCTCTAATAAATCAATGAAAAGTGAAAAGCTTGTATAAATGCACTAAAGACTCATTAAACTTTTGGAGGCATTTATGCCTATAAAGACTTTTTTTGTCAAATCTACAGTAATTAAAGAATACTTTCTCTGTGAACCAATTAAGACATTCACTTGCAAATATGTTCCTGTCAGTGTAGATACGTGAGATGCTGGGAGTTGAACACTGGGGTTGTTTATTATCTGTAAACAAGCAATTATTCTGTCTCTGCTGTGAAGAAGTGACTTGGCCTTGCGTTGGCCTGTGTCACAAGACATCGAATACAAAGAAAATTCATTTCTGTTTGTCAGCGCATAGACAACCAGATGTAGTGCCAATCCTGGACAGTCCTAGTGATTAGCATGAAAAAAGCAATTATTTGTGGATTAGAATGCTCCATTTTACAGTGCTGAAATTAATTAGCGACTGCACACCTCTGTTCATCTGTATGCACGAACAGCTGTGAGCTCATATTGGTAATGAGAATCTGAACTATAAAACACACACATCACCCCCTTTCCCTCTATCTGTGTCTCTACCTGTCTGTTATTTCCTTTCCCCATCATTGTCAAAAATAAGGTCACCATCACCCACAAAATCATTGTCAATGTCATCGACAATGTCAGTGGCACTCATCATTGAATGTCTGTTTATTTTCAACACATTTAGTTTGCTAGCAGCCCATAAAAAAGTGTTAACTAACAGGACTGTATTGCGAGACAATTTCAGTATTTTTATGTTTAAACAACCACATACATGCACTTTGTCCACAATCCACATGCAGTATAAAGGACAGCTTATCAGACCACACAAATATAATTAAACAGCCTAGTAGAAAGAGGAAAATATATATTTTTTAAAGAAAAAATTGGCTCTTACAGGCAAAATAGGATTGACTGTAAATCCAATAACAGACCAGTTATTGGCCAAGTTTTTTTTATCAGTATCTTTCAATATTAAATATAATATATACACAGATCAGGCATAACATTGTGACCACTGGCAGGTGAAGTGAATAACACTGATTATCATTTTGGATTCGTTTTAGAATTGACTGTAGCAGAATTGATATTATAAATATTATATATAATATTATATATAATATTAATATTATTTAATCAGTTCATCCAACATAATCAGTTCCCTTTCGAAAAGGGAACTAGCACTACGTCGGAACGACAGTAATCCTATTGACCGGCGACAGCCCATGACGTCATCAACGTGCAACCTGGAAGTATATCAGGGCGCCTTGCAAACACACATACATCTTTTCGTCTTCAGGGACTGTCTGTCTGTAAGGAGAGCTGTCAAGTTACAGGTATTAAGAAAACAGAAATGAAGAGTTCTAAGAAGGCACAGTGCTTTCTGAAGTGTGCAGACCCGTATCCAAGGTTCTTGTCGCTGGGTGACACACATGAACTCTGTGTGTTATGTTTGGGTGAAGAGCATGCACAGGCAGTTCTAGATAGAATTGTGAGCATTTTTCCCTAAAAACGCTCCGCTCTTGTCTGGCTCTCTTCTCGAGGGGAGAGAGTTTGGTATCTGGACCACATGGCCCTGGTCCCACTCTCGCTGAGGCGGAGCGGCGACGCGCGTCATGGGGGTCCCAGATGGAGCTCGCAATCATCTGGAGAGAAGTGTGAACCTCTCGGATGGATCGGCGGCTGACGAGGGTGAGCTGCAGGTCGAAGTGGAAGATGATAGTCTTCCACTGAGCTCTGCAGCGAGTGCTCTGCTGGACGAGCAGGAGATGGCTGATGAGGGTGGTGATAGTAATCAGGAAGAGCCTGAATCCTCTCAGCCACCCTGCCCTGCGTACGCTGAGTTGCTGGATGTTGTGGAGCGCGCCACGGGAAAGCTGCAGCTGCCTTGGCGGCGTGCTAGGGGAAAGATCGCTCGCGGCAGTCTGGACGATCGATTTCTCCCTGGCCATAGAACAGCACCTCAGGTGCTCTTCATTCTGAGACCCAGACGGCATGGAAGAACTCGTATTCAGCCCGTATCCACCGACATCAGCGTGCTAGTTTCGCTGATGTTGAGGGGATGGCTGAACATGGGTATGTGTCGATGCCCCCCATAGACGAGACGTTCGCAAACTATCTAGTTTCTGGGCGGACATCGACACTAAGAGCTCCGACTCTGCCATCCAAACCGCTAAAGGCGACTTCGCAATCGGCCGATTGATGGCGGCGATAGTGGCCACGGAGAGGTATCTGTGGAAGGCCTTTCTCCTCGATTCGCCGGTTTCGCCATCGGAACTTTTCGGCACCTCCGTGGAGGCGGTGGCTGGGAAGTTCAGGGAAGCATTTAAGACATGCATACCACTGAGATCCACGTCCACACCCAGGCACGCGGGGCCTGGTCCTTCACAGCCCGAGGGCCGTAGGCAGGACCAGAGGGCTAGCGTCTCCTCTTGTGGAGACGGGATTCCCGCCGGAAGAAGGATTTGAGGGAGGTGATCCAGGACAAACGCGGTTGGCGTTGGTGAGGGATCACCTCTCTTGAGGGCGTTTTATATCTTAGCCCTCTCCTTCTTCCATTTTAATCTTTCATTTTAGCCTGAGGTGGGCCTATGATGAGTGGAACTATGTTCTGATGGCCCGCTTTGGCTTGGTTAGTGAGAGTGCCGCTTTCAGACATGCAAGGGCGATAAACACAGCGGTCATATGAGAACTGTGTGGTGAGTCTTCGCTCTACACGCCGCAGGTGAGATTTTTGTATTTTTGTGTGGATAACACTAAAAGTATGTATTTCTTACAGACTTTCGTTCACTGTATAGAGTATGGGTTTTATGTCAACCGGTAGGAAGAAAAGTTTACTGAAGGTTTCCCCTGTAGGTGGCTGAATACAGCACCAGGTTTGGGCTGTGTGTGTGAGTATGCGTTGGCTTTCCCCTTTTGAGGATTGAGGCGAGTCTTTTTTGGTTACTCTGACAATTTGCATAAATTGCTATCAGTTAGTAGGCCTCACTAGGCCTCACTAGGCCTCTCTGGAGGGGTGCTCTGAGTCTCAGTCACTTTGAAAGTTAGCATATGTTGCTAGCAGGTAGTAGGCCTCACCAGGCCTCCCTAGAAGGCTTGCTATCAGATAGAAGGCCTCGTTAGGCCTCTTTGAAGGTGAACTCCCGAGGCAGGGTGCTCGGGCAGCTAGCATGACTTGCTGTTGGGTGGTAGGCCTCACCAGGCCTCCCTGAAGGCAAGTACTGATGTATGGCATCTGGACAACTAGCCTGGCTGGCTATCAGGTAGTAGTCCGTTGAGCCTAGCCCTTCGTTTGTGCTAATCTCAGGGCATGGAGCTCAGGCCAACACAGGACACTGGAAGACAGCCGTCATGGCAAGATTAGATTGGGACCCCCATTCCTCAGTCACTGACATAACTCAGAGTGACTGACTGAAAGGGAATGTCTGGGTTACGTATGTAACCCTCTTTCCCTGAAGGAAGGGAACAGAGACGTTACGTCCCCATGCCACAACTGCTGTACCGCTGGTACGGCCGGAAGCGCTCAGCCTCGGCTCCTCAGCAGGTAACATAATGCGAGAGTGCACGTACAGCTCCTTATATACCCATGAGGTAGGGCGGAGTTGCGCTATGCAAATTTCGAAGACCCATGGCATTGTTTTGCCATTGGCTTGTTTTGTAGAACTCGATGGTGATAGGCTTCTAAGCAGAAGTCACTGACGTAACGTTTCCATTCCCTACCGTCAGGGAACGAGGGTTACATACTTTACAGAGACATGCTGTACATTACAATGTTGTGATGCCTAAATTCACTTTTAGGACTTTACATAATATATAATATATTACATAATATATACATTTAGGTTTATTTTAGCTTTCAGTGTTCCCTTTCGTTCAGTCACTACGACGTAACGTTAGTGACTAACGAATGGGGGTTTCGCCTAGAAGCCAATCATCTTCGAGATCTTAGAAAACGCCCAATGGCAGTGCCAATGCCATGGGCATGCGGAATTTGCATACGTAACTCCGCCTCACCGTGTGGGTATATAAGGAAGTACGTGGGCAATATCGCATTATGTTTCTGCATCGGAGCCAAGAGCATCTCTTCACTCCTGCAAGCCTGAATTCTGAAGTTCTCTCTTCAGTCTTCGAGACGAGCGGTTCTCCAGGGTGTTGGTGTGACGGCGCGTTCCAGCGATCTCACATTGCCCGCCTGCTGATCTGTGCAGTGATCTGCAACAGCTGTGTGTGTGTTTCCCAGGGCGCTTCGGCACTCTGCAGAGCTTTCCTCTCACAAAAAGAGCTTGCGCGTGGCACCTCTTTTTCAAGACGGTTCGCCCACGCACTTCCGGGTGCGATCGATCTACGTTGCTGTCCATGAACACATTCACTGCTCGATGTGTTTGGGCTTCAGCACGTTCGAGCAGTGTTTGTGGATGTGTCATGTTCCCACTGCGGGAACGTGACCATCGTGATGTCGCGGTCAAGACTCAGTGATTTCCGTGAGGAGAGAGAGTCCCCTTTGCCACACCCCAATCTACCGTCCCCGAGTGAGATGGTACTTTGGCTGGTGGCCAGGGTGACCTGAGGGCGGTGCGTGGTCCTCGGGCCATGCCCCCTCTCGCACATCGCTTTCCGCGAGTGCTGGACTGAAGCAGTGGCCCGTCTCTGACGCCTCGTTCGTTTCGTTCACACTCCAGATAGCACTGTGATGTCGATCGCCGCATCCCAAGGTGGGCTGGAGTCCTTTGGGGATGACGATTAAGTTGTACTCCGCCTTCGGGTGTGCCAGTGCTGCCTGATCTGACCTAGAGTTGACAGCCGTGTTATCTCGGGCAGCCGCGAGCCTCGCGCTGATGTGGAACTCCGCCCTGTCGCGAGTGCTCGTGGTTGCGCGATTGGCTTTTGGGGGCGGCACCCGACAGCTGTTGGGCCCCGCCCCCAATGCCTTTCGCTCCCGAGGTGCATGAGGAGATCACGCGGTCCCGGAAGTCCCTGTGCTTCCCGTGACCATTTGGTGGCCTCCTCCGCCTTCTCTGCCCTTGATGGGGCCGCGGCCTAGGGTACACTGGGCCTCGCAAACAGACATCTGCAGAGCTGCAGGCTGGGCAACACCTATCACATTCGCCAGATTCTACAATCTCCGAGTGGAGCCAGTGTCCGACTATGTACTCGCCTCTACTAGTGGCCGGTAATGGACCAGGCTCAGGTGTCTTCGCTTGCTCGCCATTCCACTCCACGGACTGGATACGTGCGATTACTCCTCGGGTGAGCTTCCCGAAAGCCCTGAGTTCCTCCAGCACTGTCTTACGCTGACACCAGTTCAGTCTGCCCTCTCTCGAGCCCAGACCCTCGTGTTCACCCAGGTGCCCCGTGTGCATGGTTCCCCTCCGGCGACCCCCACACGTGTATTTCCACCGTAAGCCTCCTCTGTGAGCAGGTGTCTTTCCCTTGGCAAGTCCCTGCCACCCCTGGGGTTAAAAATCCACCTTCGGCTGGTACCCCAGAGCTTTCCCATATGCAGCCCATAGCGGGTCATGTGTGTACTCTCTAAGTCCTCCCTACGGGTTGGCATCTTGGCATTTCCTCACTGGAATATGCATCCCAGTGTACCTTGGTATTCCTGTGATAAGTGGGAGTCCTCCGTCCGTACTAGTCTTACGACAGGGCACTCGCACTTTCGCAGGGCACTGGAAGACAGCCGAGTGGCGTGATTGTATTGGGACCCCCATTCGTTAGTCACTAACGTTACGTCGTAGTGACTGAACGAAAGGGAACGTCTCGGTTACGGATGTAACCCTCGTTCCCTGAGGAGGGAACGGAGACGTAACGTCCCTTTGCCACATCCGCTGTACTGCTGGAACGGCCGGGAGTTCAGTCTTGGCTCCTCAGCAGGTAACATAATGCAATATTGCCCACGTACTTCCTTATATACCCACACGATGGGGCGGAGTTACATATGCAAATTCCGCATGCCCATGGCATTGGCACTGCCATTGGGCGTTTTCTAAGATCTCGAAGATGATTGGCTTCTAGGCGAAACCCCCATTCGTTAGTCACTAACGTTACGTCTCCGTTCCCTCCTCAGGGAACGAGGGTTACATCCGTAACCGAGACGTTTTATTTAGACAAACTAGTATTGAATAATCACTGATTTATCGACCAGAATTTTATCCAATAAGTTTGCTTAGTTAAAATGATTTGTAAAATATTACCAGTTCAAGCACAGACAATCCTTAAAATGCCTGCCACTATTTTTTATAAACTAATTATCAACTATTAGTTGGCACCAAAAATTTATATTTACATGTTGTTACAATGCTGTGCTAGCCAGCAAGCAAGAAACTAAACCATCAAGGTCATTCACATCATGAATATTCAAACATTATTTATGTATATAGCATACGGTCATTACTCATTTCCTCATTTTAAACAACTTTAAACTTGGCTCAACTCTTTTTCATCTTGATGTGAATCTTGACTCAAAGCTCAGGAGACAGGACAGGATGGAACAGAAAACAGCAGGAACTCCAGACAATAATGACACACATTAATAGCGGGTTGGAGAAGACAGATGGAAACGTTTTGAAATGTGACACAGTTGAAAGTCACTCAGAGCTGTCTGTGCGATTCTCCCTCCGAAGGTTTGTGTCAACTCCGAGGGCTCTTCCAAAGGCATATGCCATTGGCTCAAAACCATTAGCACTTCCTGTTGTTTGTCTGTACCCAACCTTTATTAAGATTTCATAGTTTTGCAAGCCAAATAATGAATTATTTACTATATTCCTCCATCATGCTTTACAGTAGACAGGTGAAAATATGTGAAAATCCCTTTTTACTATATATTTTTCGTTGTGCAGGCAGGTTCCTTTTCAGAAAAAAACAAGCACTAGTGTGACGAACAGCAACCGTGGGTTCTTTATCATCACACCGGAATGGGAGAACTAGTCATTAGCAAGGTAATTTCCTATGAAACTGAAAATGTCCAAGATGGTGATAGCATGATAGTATTACTAAAACACATTCTCTTGTGCACACAGATAAAAAACAATATTATACATAGCTTATATGCTCTTTATGCTCCTCTGTCTCGTTCTCTCTCTCTCTCAACTCAAAATTCAAAGAACCTTTATTAGCATAATAAACAGGGCTTTGCCATGCCAAAGCATTAATACACACCACACACATCCTATAGTACAAACACACATAGGTTTCAGTCTCTCTCCCAGTTTGTCTCCCTACTGTCTCTTAAGAAATAAGAGCTCTGGTATGTTTCTTGTCTAGGACTCTGGGTTCAGATACCTGTGATTCAGAGGGCAGGATAGTGTCGGTAGTGTGGGGGTGGGTTGAGAGAAGCTGTCAGAAGCTGGATGATACATCATTACAGAAATCTGTAAAATGTACATCAGGTATGACTGTGGTGCTAGGGTACCTGGCATGATCAGCTTTAACAGAGACAGCTAGCTGAATGATCCCGCTTCAGGCTAACAACAGCACAAACATATCAACAAATCAACCAAACATATTAGTGATTTAAAGAATGGTTTACTGCATGGTTTTTATACTTTAATGAAGGGTTTTCAAAATATTTGATGTCAAGGACCCCAAAAATATGATTCCATTGCTGATGAAACAGCACAACCCATTTTGTAAGAAGCTTTTTTAATATGGGATATTAGGATCTAAATCAATGCAAGTTACCTGTTAGTTGCAACATAGGCTCATTGAAAAAATATGCATTTACATGCATATTATAGCAAAACCCCAAAAGGTACAGTACCTATACGTACAACTCACTTCTTGTTGCTTTTTTTCCAAGCAGTTCCTTGCGTAATATGATATGTCCTCAAAATATTTTACCACAGTGAATGACTTGTAAACTTGTAACCAGCTGTATGGCTTTTCTGGTGTAATAAACTCTGCCAAAGTATTGTGATGTAAAGTGCTTAGGTAAAAGTCCCATAAAACATGAGTCACGACACCTGATAAAAGACATCAAAGACTTGTAGAAGCACATATGTATTTTTTTAACTCTGTCGGATAGGTTTAGGGTAGGGTTTAGAATGGCGGGTACATTATTTTCAAATGCAACATAGCATTAAAATTGTAGCGCAACTCACTGGACATTTCATTACCATATTGTCACGATGCATACAGCTACCAACATAAATAAATGTTACACCATTCATGGTCTTCTGTTTTGGGAAACATTGACACTCACTGGACATTTCCCTTTGAAAGTGCCACGAAATGTGTAACATAATATAATTTTGCAGAAATGTCACCACAGACATGTTTTCGGGCCCTGGTTCAAACAAACACTTGAGTTTGCTGTTGATGTGCCAAATCCTGTACAAATTACCCTGTCAATCAACTAATTACTGTTAGCTGGCACCAAAATGTTAATGTTTACTTGCTGTTAAAGAGTTGTGTTAGATATAGGCTAGGGAGAAATTTCACAAATAAACTATGACAGCCATTCACTCCATGAACATTATTTATATAGCATATGGTCATTACTCATTTGCTCATTTTAATCAACTTGAGGCTCAACTCCTTTTCATCTTTATGTGAAATGTAACTCAAAATCTCCAAATGACATTCATTAATTGTGAGTTGGTGAAGATTTATGGTGGTGTCATATGAATTGAAACGCAACACAGCTGAAAGTCACTCAGAAATGTGTGCGATTCTCAAGGAAGGATTTGTGACAATATTTTACTCTTATGAAATCATGATTTCTCTATGACAAACTTTTTGCCTGCGTCCTACGTCATGCACGTGAACGTCAGTCTCTCGTGAATACTCATATGACAGTTAGAGGAAGTTTGTTTGTATAGTTGTAAATATGGATTTTTTTCTTACACAAACGCATCGCTTCCCTTCAGAAGGACTTTGTTAACCCCCTGGAGCCGTGTGGATTACTTTTATGATGGATAGATGCACTTTTATGGACTTCGAAACAGAAACAGCCATTCACTGCCGTTATAAAGCTTAGAAGAGCTACATGGCTTGAGGGTCAGTAAATCATGGGCTAATTTTCATTTTTGGGTAAACTATCACTTTTCGTTTTTTTCCTCTGCGGACTCCCTAGCGCCTCCTTGTGGCCCCTTGGGATGCAGAGTTTAAAATTGCATTGATATCATAATTGCATTTTGATTAATGAAAAAAAAAAACAGACAAAAAACATATTGATACAAGGATAAAATGTATCAAAGCAATATTAAGATATCAACCACTTCAGCTCTGCAGCATATTTAGATTTTTTTAGAGAATAAGGCATATCTGAATTTAAAAGAGCGCCCTACCCACATACATTGGAGTAAATTGATAAAAATGGTCTCATTTTACAGAAAACACTCTAAATTTTAACACAGTGGTGGAATATTGCATATATTATATTGTATTTATTCACAATTTTATGATAAACATATATAAAAAGTCATATTTTGATTTATTCACTAGGTGTCAGTAAACAGGGGGAAAAAAAAATTTCTTGATATCTCCTTCCAATAAAAAGTTATTGAGATTAATCTGTGCAAACTATCTAATAACTCCTTCTCATCTCCATTGATTTTCCATAGCCGCTAGGAAATCGAAAAGAAGGCTCTGCCTCCTCAACTTTGTAAAGGGAGATCCCGTGCTCTGATTGGTCTTGAAGCATGATCGACATGTCTATAGAGAGCTGAGATAAGGCTTGTTTGAGATGAGCAAAATCTGCGCAGAACCGATCACCGGTGATCAGCGCGAGATGCATGCCGGTTAGAAATGTGTCTGAGGGCGGTCCGCCTTGCTCTGATGTCATGCTGACGTATGTCAAAAAACTCTCGCAAGCGAAAGGTGGATGTGTCGGATTCTGCAGTCGAGCGCAGTTGCTCTCCCCCGACTGCGCTGAGCAAAAGCATGATGGGAAACGACTTGCTGATGACACAGCTTAATGCTTATTGGTTTAAACAACCGTGATATATGGTTCTTTTTTTTAAATGTTTGATTTTAAAACTCTGATATCATGTTTTTATGTTTGAATATTCCTAAACTCTCGGACAGTGCGATCTCTATGTGGGTTATGTGATTGTTGTCATATATATAAAAAAATAAATACAAACTAGTATGTAATTAAAGTAAAAATGATTGATAAACACATCTTTCGAATGGAAATAAATAACAAAAACTTTGAGTGTCTTGTTCATCATATTTATTTTCATATAAAAGCAAAAGAACTTAAATTACATCCAGTTTATCAGCAACAAAGCGCACGAGTGTGAATCCCGGGATATCCGCCTTTGATCTCGCAGGTGTCTGATCCACTACGACAAGAGAGAACTGTCCGTCTTGCCAGCACTTTTTTCACTCCTCCCCTCACTGCAGCCGCCTAGTCTCGGCTGAATTTCAGGCGAGGCGAGGCGCATCTCAAACAAGCCAGCTTTTTTGACGTATGACGCAATACGTGATGACGTCATCAAAAATCGTGGCCAACAAAGACGATCAAAACTTAGGATAATAAGAGTATTTGTCTGCATCGCATGTTTTGATCTGGACATCGGTGACATATTACAGTGTCATAATTCTATACATTAGGAAATGCAAAATTAGTTCATTAAAATGCAAAACTGTCTTTTCTCAAGGTGAATGTGTTGAAATACTGACAGTCTATAAAGTAGTGTGCCGAGCCAATCACAAACTTAATTACCTTATTTCACTTGATTTTAAGGTACACAGCATTTTTGTTCTATTTAATTGTTAGTCTCGGAATTACATCTTCTTTCCATCTGAGAAAGATTCAAAGAACAGGCTGCTTGGCTATATCTGTAAAGTGACTCATCTGCAGTACTTTCAATCACTCTCGCTTTAAATCCTGAAGGCAACAGATCAATTTACACCTTTCAAGGCAAAGAACAGAGTACTGGGAGTAATAAGAGCTCATAGAAGTCCAATGTGCAGTAGGATTAAAAGTATTGAGAAAAATAAAAGATTTGTTGAATTCTGGATATTATATATGTTTGAAAGCTTTGCTATCCAGCAAAGCCATTATTTTAAAGGGTTAGTTCACCCAAAAATGAAAATTCTGTCATTAATTACTCACCCTCATGTCGTTGGACACCCGTAAGACCTCCGTTCATATTCGGAACACAAATGAAGATATTTTAGTTGAAAGCTGATGGCTGAGAAAGGCTTCACACAGGCCTCCATTGGCATTCAGTACATTGACACTTCCAAGATCCATGAAAGGCACTTAAAACGTCGTTACAAAGTCTATCTCACCACAGTGGCTCTACAATAATCATACAATGCGACGACAATAGTTTTTGTGCGCAAAAAAAAATCAAAATAACACCTTTATCCAACTTGTTCCTGTCTTCCGTGTGCGCCTCCACGACGCATGCGCGAGAATATGACGTAGCGCCGGTGTTCGGGAATCGATGAAATACACACTTAAGCTCCATTTTGAGCACTACGCCGAGACCTAAAGCACGATCAATGTAGAATCCAACAGCTTAGACACGCGCGTCTTCCTCTGCTCGTAAACAAATCGCTTCTGGGTCATATGTCCGAACGCCGGATCTGCGTCATATTCTCGCGCATGCGTCGTGGAGGCGCACACGGAAGTCGAGAACAAGTTGGATAAAGGTGTTATTTTGATTTTTTTTTGCGCACAAAAACTATTGTCGTCGCATTGTATGATTATTGTAGAGCCACTGTGGTGAGATAGACTTTGTAACGACGTTTTAAGTGCCTTTCATGGATCTTGGAAGTGTCAATGTACTGAATGCCAATGGAGGCCTGTGTGAAGCCTTTCTCAGCCATCAGCTTTCAACTAAAATATCTTCATTTGTGTTCCGAATATGAACGGAGGTCTTACGGGTGTCCAACGACATGAGGGTGAGTAATTAATGACAGAATTTTCATTTTTGGGTGAACTAACCCTTTAATCTTAAACACCATAGCTTTTATATTTTGCTTTCTCTGAAATATTTTTCTTGCCCTCATTCTCTGAATATTTGTTGTATGATTTCACAGGAGCAACAGTCATTCTGCGTGTCATTGAGCGCATCAAACTGTGTGAAATCAGATAATGTCCATCCCTGTTCTGCTGACACGAAGCCCACTGCCTGCTGAGACTCAGCAAGGTCAATTAGCCATGCTGATTCTTCAACAGCCGGCACAAACACAGACCATTATCAGTAATGGAGTTTCTCACCAGAGTCTGTTTGCATTGCACTGACCAGCAGGGTAACTGGTTGCATGTTGGTTTTGTTTGCCGCTTCCTTACTATTTCTTTCACTCAATCTTTCTCTTACAGTATGTGGGGATAGTGAAGAGATTTAGGCGATCAAATCAGTGTGTCTACGGCCTGTAATACTGAGGAAAGGGTTACTTTAAGCCAAAGCCATCTAACACTTAGCCCATTTTCCCTGAGAAGCTGAACCATGGGTCAATAAGAGCATCAAAATAAGTCTTGCTTCCTCTCAGGGCTGATGAGAAAATACCCCACAGTCTTGATAACAGTTCATTTAGGCCAGAGGGATGAAGAGAACATTAGAGCTACAGTATAGCCCATGCGCCAATTGCAGTGGCAGCAAGTCTGAGTAGCTCTGTGTTTGTGCTGGGAATGAATGTTTTTCGAATGTGTTAATGATGTATATTGACAGTATGTGTTCGATAACATATTCGCGGGAAGAGCTCCTTCATCTAAAGCAACGAGGGGGAGAGGACGCTGGCGTTGTCTGTTCGCCGCTTTTCCACCCGAATTTGGTTTAAACTGTAATGTTAGTTTTAGATTTTATTTTAATTTTTTTGACCGTAACTAGTAAAATCAGTCAGCGCTAATATTGGGACCGTTGCTTGGATCTTATCATCTCAGATAACTCGACTCGGCTGTTTACAGTTGGTCGTTGGCAGTTGGTAGTTCGAATGGATTTACTCATGACAGGAGAGGACGCCCGTGGTTACATCTAAATACATCTAAAACCTTTTTTTTATGGATTGTTACGGCTTGCTTCTAATCTGAAGGACATTTACTCACCTATTGCTATCTCTTCTAAATATCGGCTGTTTGCTGGTGATCCCCATCAGCTGTCCCGTTGCAGTTTGCCCTCGAGCCTAGGACCGCTGCCCTTGCAGTACTAACTGGGAGTTGGCTCATGTCATGGTATGGACCATCTTCTCGCTGTACCTGACAGTGTTCCAGCTCTGTGTTTGGCTAATGCCTAGCGCTAGTCAAAACCTTCCAGCGGCCGCTATGAAGCTCAAATATTCCATCCCGCAGCTGCTAAATTTCAACAACCGCACCATTCCGGCGTGCATTGCGGTCATTAAGGAACATGGACTTCTGCGCCGACCGCGATACATCCATAGAGGCTCTCGTCGTGGGCTTGTTTACCATCAGCCTGAACACTCTGCTTCGGCCATCCCATCGATCTGGACTACTGTCGCACATCTACTGCGTCATTAGAACAGTGTTGCTCTCTTTAATACGGAAAACACAGCGAGATCTCTGCAATTTAAGCTGGACTGCATGGGAAACACCGCAAGATCTTGTAGCACAGAGCATGACAGAAAACGTGGAGTGGATTTTAGTGTATTACGGCCAATAACGAGATTCATCACCCCATCAACGCTCAAAATGGAACTTTTTAATGCACAATCCCTCACAAATAAATCATCTTTCATCCAAGACCACATCATGGATAAGGAATTAGACCTTATGTGCTTAATGGAAACATGGCATCAGCCTGCCGTTTACTCAGCACTAAATGAAGCCTGTCCCCCTGGTTACAGCTACCTGGAGAAAGCCCGTAACACTGGTCGTGGCTTAGCTGTAATTCATAGACAATCATTGGAGCTGTCTTTTCTCCCTTTGACCACAGTGTCATCATTTGAATACCTTGCTTTTAAATGTAAACCCCTTTTTCTTTGACAATACTCCTTATTTATCGGCCTCCAAAACAAATTCTGTTTTTATCACTGAGATGCATGACTTTCTTACAACTCTCTGCTCTACTTCTGCCAACATTTTAATATTAGGAGATTTTAAAATTCATGTTGATACCCCCTCCTGCCACCAGACAGATGAGTTTCTGCAATTATTGGACTGCCTCAATCTCCAACAGCATGTGGATGTCCCCACTCATTCTAGGGGGCAAACTCTGGACTTGGTCATTTCCAACTCTCCTCATATTAGAAACCTCTTGGTGTATGATCTGGGTGTGTCTGACCACCAGGCCATCTCAATGGAGCTGCCACGCCCCTCTTCCCATACCAATGATACTCGTCAAATTTGCTTCAGGAACCTGAAAAAGATTAACCAAGACACTCTAGCTATAGACCTCCAGCAACTCTCCTCTGCTGATCTCTCCTCAGTCACAGACTCTGTTGACTTCTACAACCAATCTCTGAGCAGCCTTCTGGATCTTCACGTCCCTGTCAGAACTAGAATGGTCACCTTCTTGCGCTCAGCCCCCTGGTACACAGACGAACTCCGGAAGATGAAGACGGTTGGGCGTGTACTTGAGAGGCGTCTCAAGCTTTCAGGACTCACTGTTCATAGGCTAGCTTATAGGGAACATCAGAAGGCATACGCAAGGTCATTGAGAGATGCTCAGTCGCAATTCTACTCTTGCATCATTAACAAGAACCCTGGAAACTCCACTATAAACCACATCCTCAAACCGCAAACTCACTCTTTTTCAGAAGCCACAGAAGAGAGGTGCAATAGGTTTTTAGTAACAAAGTAGACAACATCCACTTTCACCTTTCTAGCACCTCCGCTCTGCCTGTCCCGACTGTCAATCCACAGCCTGGGACTTTCCAACATCTCTGCTGCTTCTCCATCATCACACAGCGCGAGGTTGAGGACATCATCAGAAAGATGAAACCATCCACCTGTGCACTGGATCCTTTTCCCACAGCCTTGGTAAAAATCTAACCTCTGTGTCTTAAGTCCCCTTATAACGAAGATCATTAATCATTCCCTCCAGGCCGGCCATGTTCCTTCATCACTCAAAACTGCTATCATCAGACCACTTCTTAAAAAACCCTCTTTAGACCCAGATATTACTGACAACTACAGACCCATCTCCAACCTTCCATTCCTCTCTAAGGTGCTGGAAAAAGTTGTTGCTGCACAGCTTCAGGTCCATTTAAAACAAAACAATCTGTATGAGAAATTTCAGTCTGGTTTCCGCACAGGACACAGCACAGAAACAGCTTTGGTCAGGGTCACAAATTACCTTTTGATGGTGGCAGATGCTGGTTCCCCATCCCTTCTCATCCTCCATGACTTATCTGCAGCTTTCGATACGGTTGATCATAACATCCTCCTTCACCGCTTACATTCCACCATCGGGCTCTCTGACTCTGTCCACAACTGGTTCTCATCGTATCTCACCGGGAGAACTGAATATGTTGCGTTGGGAGAAGCTACATCCCTGTCTCACAGCATCACCTGCGGTGTCCCTCAAGGCTCAGTGCTCGGCCCCATCCTGTTCATCCTCTACATGCTCCCCCTTGGCCGTGTCATCAGCCGGCATGGGATTTCTTTCACTGCTATGCTGATGACACTCAACTTTACCTTAGGACAAATTCTTCCCCCTCTGCTGACCTCACTCCATCCACTTTGATCACTTGCCTGGATGATAAAGGCGTGGATGAAGCAAAACTTTCTGCAGCTAAACAGCTCAAAGGCAATCCTAATTTGCACTCCACTTCCGGTCCGGAAATCCGTTATCACCTGCATTGCTTTCTTTGATCAGGACATTCCACTTTCTACATCAGTCAACAACCTGTGGGTCAGAATGGAATCCCAACTTACTTTTGAAGCTCACATAAAACATCTGTGTAAGACCTCCTTCTTCCACCTCAGAAACATTGCCAAACTTCGTCCCTTACTAACACTGGCAGATGCGGAGAAGCTTGTCCACGCCTTTGTCGCCTCCAGACTTGACTACTGCAACTTGACTACCTGGCTTTACCATGGTACGGGCGGACAGGGATCCTAAGACGAGTGGCAAAACCAAAGGAGGTGGACTTGCACTGCTTGTGAATAATAAATGGTGCCATTCCAGTCACATAACTGTGAAACACAAGTTCTGTTGTCGGGATCTGGAGGTGCTAGTGATGAGTTTAAGACCTTACTATGTGCCTCGGGAGTTTTCCCACATAGTCGCCATTACTGTTTACATTTCACAGCGCGTTGGTCCCACAGTAGTCTGTGACGTCATTCAGGACACAGTGGCAAGAAGTCAGTTACAACATTCTGATGCAATGCTTGTTATTTCGGGGGATTTTAATCATGTGGACATCAGCACTCATCTGGGTGGCATCATGCAGTATGTAAACTGTCCCACAAGACACAACAATACACTGGACCTGTGCTACATTAACGTTAAGGACGCTTACAATGCACTGGCCCTGCTCCCACTCAGTAGGTCAGATCATAACTTGATTTACCTCAAAACATCATACAGACCCTGTGTGATGAGGCTGCCTACAACCAGCATATCTCACAGAAAGTGGACACCAGAGACCAGCAAAGCTCTGAGGGACTGTTTCCAGTCTACGCACTGGAGCACACTTGTGGACACACAGGGGCCTGACAACAACATTGATGGGGTAGTGGACTGTGTTACTGACTACATACATTTTTGCACAGATGTGGTGCCCCCTGTAAAAACAGTACAGTGTTTCCCAAATAACAAGCCTTGGATTACGAGTAGCATTAAGAATCTGTTGAATCTGAAAAAGATGCATTTAAGGCTGGAGACTATCCAACATGATCTAAAAAAGAACATAAGGAAGGCTTGAGAGGACTATAAGAGGAAGCTGGAGTGTAAACTTCAGAACAGCAGTATGAAGGAAGTGTGGAAGAGCATGAGACTATAAGAGGAAGCTGGAATGGAAACTTCAGAACAGCAGTATGAAGGAAGTGTGGAAGGGCATGAGAGCCATTACTGGCTACAAGGAGAAGGGGAGTATGACGCCTGGTGATACTGCTATGGCCGATGAGTTCAACCGCTTCTGCAGAAGGTTTGGAGACGTCAGAGTTGGCTGGGCCTCTGCAAGCCATCTTTAACTGGAGTCTTCGAATTGGGTAGGTTCCCGTCAGATGAAAGACCTTGTGCCTTGTGCCAGTGCCCAAGGTAGGGAGACCGGCCGGGGTCAAGGATTATAGACCAGTGGTCTTGACATCTGTGATTATGAAGACCTTTGAGAGGCTCCTGCTACGGCTCCTGAAACCTCAAGTACAGCAAGCACTAGATCCATTGCAGTTCGCCTATCAAGAGAATGTGGGTGTGGAGGACGCGGTCCTGTACATGCTCCACCAGACTCTTTCCTTTTTGATGGAACTGGGGGGTATGTCAGATTAATGTTTTTTTGATTTCTTAAGTGCATTTACTGTAATACAATCCAGCCTCTGATCCTTAGAGAAAAACTTGAGAAATTAAGCATGGATCCTGTCTTCACCGAGTGGATCTCAAACTACCTGGTAGAGCGACCACAGTACATCAGACTGGAAAATGCTGTCTCTGGAACTGTGGTGACAAACATTGGAGCTCCCCAAGAAACAGTACTTTCCCCATTCTTCTTCACCCTATATACATCTGACCCTGCATACAGATCATCATCTTGCCACTTCCAAAAATATTCAGATGATACAGCTGTGGTGGCATGTGTGAAGGGGGGGGGTTGTTACGAGGTGGAGTACAGGAGGGTCATCGAGGACTTTACACACTGGAGTAGGTGCAATGGGCTCCTCCTTAATACATCCAAAACAAAGGAGATGATAGTGGATTTTAGCAGGCGGAAGACTCAACATCTCCCTGTGCTGATTAGTGGAGAGAGCATTGAGGTGGTCCCCACGTATGTATATCTGGGTGTCCATCTCGACAACAAACTGGACTGGGTGGTGCATGCTAATGCAGCATACAAAAAAGGTTAGGGCAGACTCTTCTTTCTCAGAAGACTCAAATCATTTGATGTCTGTGATGATATGCTGTACCTTTTTTTTATCAATCTGTCGTGGCCAGTGCTATATGTTTTGGTGTTGTGTGCTGGGGGAATTGCCTGACTGTCAGAGACAGAAATTGGTCACAAAATGTGTGTCGGTTATGGGGAGGGGTGTGGAGTCGGTTGGAGCTTTGGTAGAGAGGAGAATAAGGAGCATTATGCAGGCCATCCTCAACAACAGCAGGCATCCCTTGCATGACTCTCTGTCGGCTCAGAGGAGGTGCTGTAGGACTGAGTGATTCAGGAGATCATTTATACCAGCTTCTATAAGACTGTACAATGAATCTCGTTAATGTGCACTTTATTATAATTGATAGTAACTTTTAACCTATTTATTTGTATTCATTATTGGTAATTGCAGAATGTCTATTGTTTTACCTGTTTTTACATTTCGTTCATTTTATTTGTACGGAATGCTACTGGACACTTGAATTTCCCTTGTTGGGGATGAATAAAGTATCCATCCATCCATCCATCCATCCATCCATCCATCCATCTTAAAATGCTGCTTTTGATTTGTATGGCTGTGATAGATAAATGTTATTATTAAAGATTAGCAAGATATTAGATGAGTTGTATAATTACAGCTGAAGTTAAGTATCCAAAATAGCATATTTTCCAATAAACCAGCTAACACATTGCATAAATGGAGATGATTGTTAATACAAATAATCTGACCTCAGGTCTTTCTGTGTTTCATTCATAAGCATGAGTAGAGTTGTTTTCCAAACCAGCAAGCAGCTACCAAGGAATGCTTGAACAATATTAAAGTTCCCGTTTTTCCTGTTTTTTTTTAAGCTTTGATTGTGTTTACAGTGTGCAATATAACATGTTCATGTTTCGCGTGTAAAAAAACACAGTATTTTTCACACAATTTACTTATCTGTATACTGCTGTTTTCACTGTCCTAAAAACGGCACTGTCCTAACATTCCTTATTCTATGAAGTCCCTCCTTTGGAAATACGTAACGAGTTCTGATTGTGCCAGCGGTTCCCATGTTGTGATTCGACAGCAGCATAACGCACGTTGCCCGGAAAGGTCACGCCTCTTACCATAACGGGGAGATGCATGCGCTCAATGTTATTGTAAACATGTCTATATTACCGTATCAATTTGAGCCAAAAAGCTGATTTGACTCCGGGGTGAAAATAACAGCGTCTCGACGACATGGCGACAAACGCAACACTTCCTCTTCTCCACGTGGGAGAGCAACAAGACCACGCCCACTTTTTTGTGTATTCTTGTGGGCGGAGGTTAGTCAACAAACTGTTCTACTGACGTCATTAAAGTAGGATGTACAGGGATGTAGTCCAAACCGGCCGTTCGCTGTAGGCTTTGAAAGGGAACTTCTGTTAAAAGAACTTTGAGCTTTATAATTTTACAGGTATTATTTATGCTCTAACAGCAACATTACACACTAACTAAAGTTTGAAAAATGGGATCACGAAGAACAGGACCTTTAAGCAATGAAAACAATAATCAATATCTCACTGCAATGAGAAACACTCCTTTATACAGTAATTGTGAATTAAAACAGTAACCCAAACGAAGCTCATTGATGGACGTGCTCTTGCTCTCGCTCTGGTTGATGTGCACACGCGCTCATCTGGGAGAAGTGCCCATACAAGCAATTCCACCCTTTATGACGTAATACATGGCCATACTCCATGTATTCCAAAAAACGAAACTTCCGAAACTTTCTGAAACTTGTTTGAATCTTGAAGGAGTGTATTTGGCACTGAAATACTCCGTCATACGTCCAACTCAGGTTTTTTTAAAATATATTTTGGCCATGTCTAGCATGAGAATCCAACTCTTTAACCCCCCCCCCCCACACACACACACACACACACCCTTTAAAGTGAAGAATTATGGTCAAAAAAGGAAATTACTCTAAATAACTTAAACACATTAGAATTTAAATTTAACAGCATCACTCCTGAATTAAATTATCACTTTAATTTACTGTAAAAATGTACCAGCCCACTCATGTAATGTTGTGAATAATGACAAAATTGATATCAATCAAAAGATAGCTGACTGCATGGATGTGAGTGCCTTTTTACAATATAGTTTTTCTCCCAAACATTCACAATGTTATCTTTTTGATATAGACCAATATGGACTTAGTGAACTTGTAAGGCACAGACCCTCCTCATATAAAATGTTGAAGAGAATACGAAGCTATATTTTTATACCCTTGAGAAAAAAAGTGCAAGGTAATACCATCATTGAGTTTTCATTGGGAAAATAGAAATAACTGAACAAATTGGAATATGAAAATATGTAGAAAAACACACAAACAGTTGTGATTGGCAATGTCTTCATCAGTATAAAATATGCGTTTATTATACTGTTGATGGACAGTGATAAAGCTTGCCTGAAAATAATGCTCATTTAGGCAGTTTGTGATTTCCCATTATTGATAAATCATCAATTCCACAGCCATCGTGCATCATTTCCTTTTCATTTTGTTTCACTCGCACTAAAATCGTCCTGTGTTTGTCAGTGAGTGAAAAAGAAAGAAATTGGTTAATGCATTTATTTTTTCCAGCCAAAATGAAACACACATAATGACTTCCGAAGTACAAACCTCCCAGGAGGACTTGTGAAAGGCCGTTTCACATTTTTAAAGTTGAGTTTCACATCTCAAAAATGAGAGTGCAATCAGGACATTTTTAGAAACCCACCATAGCAAACACTTTGCAAAACATCACGTGGGAAGCCTGGGAAAAGGAGGATAAGACATGCTATAAACTGGCAGAGAGAAAAAGAGTGGAAGAAAGTCAAGAGATGACACAAGAGCAATGTCATACGAAGGAGGCAAGAGCCGTGCCTGAAATGAATATTCATGCTTCTCAGTCTTCAATGGGACTTCAACATCATAGACTTCCCATTCCTGCTTCCTTTAGCTCTTTCGAGCTGATAAGCGTCTCCCAACTCTAGCCCATCCCCACGGTTGCTACGGAGATTCCCAGTCTCTCCTGAGCACTAATCCGCTGCTTCCAGAGGATGCTGGGGGGCCTGAGCCCCCACTCTCGCTCCAAGCTTCCTGATCCAAGCTCTAATTCCGCGTGTAATTTCATTAAAGTGAAGCGCATCTGCTTACCCCAGGAGAGACTGTTCTGGAAATGATTTGGGGTTCTTACATGTCTATCGCTCCTGTGATATGCACACACACAGTGAATTATATTGTCATGCAAAACACCTCTCCTACTTGGTATAAAATCTACATGTTTTGTGTTAAACAAAAGCCATTCTTTCTTGCTTTTGTTGCAAAAATTGTGTAGGTAAAAATGGCAGGTTCAATGCCCTCTTCACACTGCAGTGCTCGGTTTGTATTGACTTTTGACTCTAACTGAGTGTCTCCTGCATCACTACCCGTGAAGACTGAGGTGAGGGGGCTACAGACCCAATCTAGAGCTTCCACATATGATTGCTTCACAGGAACCAATGTCTCAACCCACACAACAAAACTACCAGCGAGGTCTCCCACACTTACTCGGTCTGTAACCATGACGACTGCCTGCACCATCATTGTGTAAATCTATTTTTTTTTCTTAAGAGCTTTTGATTTTCAAACTGCGCATCATGAAAATTGGAGCTGATGAGGAGAGGATGTGCTCTTGTGCTTTATCATTGAGGCTAAGTGTACACTTGCATTGTGCTAAACAGTATGAAGCCTACCGAGGCAGCATAGTGTACTCCAGGAAGAATGTAATCACAGAATTCATTATGACTAAAAAATAAAATCCAACATTTATACATATCATGTCAAAGAAAGGGGTTGATATATATAATTATGTACACAAACACACACACACACACACACACACACACACACACACACACACACACACACACACACACACACACACACACACACACACACACACACACACACACACACACACACACACACACACACACACACACACACACACACTAATATTTGTGTGTGCTGCCATGCTTTTTTTATGGGTATTATACAGCATTCATGCCATGCCGTACTTACAACATGACAACGTTCTACAAAAAACTCTATAAGTTGTTTATGTCCTCGGAATTATGCATATTCAATAATATTAACAGCAAAATTAATTTGTATAATTGGAGTAATCAATAGACAAAACCACAAAATAACAAGTAATGCAAATATCATATTAATAAACTTATAGTTTATTTATCAGGACATTAGATAAATACTTAGCTCTGTGCTAGCTACATTAAACCGTAGTGTATGTCTTTATTTATTTTCTGATTCTTTTTGCATTACTTTCCAAGAAATTGATTTATTAAACAGAAATATTATGGAAAACAATAGCTTAAAGACAAAGTTCTGCCATGAAACTCTAGATGGCGCAGGCTGATAGGTCCTTAACCCAATCTGCTTGCAATCACATCATTCTCTATAAAGCGCAGCTGATTGGTTCCCGCTGTATCAGTAGGAGCTTGCTGCGCAACATTTAAATACCTGCCTATCGTTTGCTGTAGCAGTTGTAGCGCGCTTACAGAAACCTTTCACCTTCCCCAGCTCCACCTGTATAGATCTGCTACGAGGTGCTTGTACAAAAGCAGCACATCTTACTTGCTCACAGCAGCATGTCATGTATTGATTGGCAGTGACAAATTCTGTACTTGCACTTAGGGATGGGTATCGAGAACTGGTTCCATTTTAGAACCGAATCCAAACCTGAATCCGTTGATTCAATAAGAAACACGCATTTCGATTCCGCTTATCGGTTCCTGTGTGTGCATTTTAATGTGATTTTAACCATTCAAGCTCAAAAGACATGCACATTGTTTTCTGTGCTGCACACACACACGTGCGCACAGAATGGCTTCTCATAGTGAATAGTGCGCGATAATGAGTTCTCTTCCTTGTCTTTTTGCACAGCACACGAACGGACACTTACACACAAAAACATCTCAAAACAGAGCTGCCAACTCTCACGCTTTCGCCGTGTGACACACGGTTTTGCCTGCTTTCACACGCACTCACGCCACACATCCAATGTCTCACACAAAAAAAAAAAATTCCAATCTAGGACCGAGACTCGTTCGTTCTTTTCAAACTCCCCGACGGTATGGCGCTGTTGAGTGCCACTGAACCCTATGCGCTGCTGTCCATAGATATGTATAAGTAGATGCCTCTTTAGTCATTAGCGACTGTACCGGATACCACTATCCGCTTTCGTACTGTCAAAGCCGGTCGTGAACGAGCTTTGTTTACATTCAAATGTTGCCTGTGCGTCTGCAACCATAGTTATACGCTTGCATGTACGAATATCTATATCTGCAATTGACTGAAGCAGAGGATTTTGTAGGATTTAGTTTATCATTAATGGTAGATAATTCTGCATATGCTTTTTCTGCAAAAAAAATTGGTTAAAGATCTTAACATTATTTTAACATCGTTCATATTATCATCAGAGAATCCTACAGACACATTGTTCAACTTTTAATGAAAGCAGTGAACTCATTATAAACAAGTTAATTGGAAATAAACCATAAACCAATCAGCCATCAAAATAAATAAATTAAAACTTGGTTTGAATAAATAGTCTATATTGATGTTTATTAAACACATAAGCTAATTTATTACTAATTTTATAAGTATGCCTAATCATTATAGGTATTATTTGAAAGCTTAAATTCTCAAAAATCACCCTGTTTTGCAATCGTTTTATAAAAAACATCACATAACTGAATTGAAACAATTTTTAAGAACAGGGAAAATGTTAAATTAGGAGTCAAAATGATAAATTGTACATTTATTTAAAATATGGTTATATATAATATTCTAGATACATTATTATTCTACAGTATTTGAATGCACATAGCTTATCAATCCAACATTTTACAACACTGTAAGCGGTGTAAAAATAGGGTTTTTTCTTTTGCATTCGTCTGAATTCGGCAGCAGACTCCCTGAATGAAAAAGCAGAAATATGTTGGTTTCTCTTCTTTAACTACTCTTAAACTTTGTTTAATTTAAGCACTTTCTAAGACCAATGTTTGATTTCACATAATTGCCAGTCCTTACTGTGTCTGAAATTCAAGAACTGTGAATCATATGTTTTTGTGTAGATCCAAACATTATAATTGCTAAACTAGCACAATACATGAAGAACGCGTTAGCTAATACCATTCTAATCAAAATATCAATCAACCTAATCAACCAAACACTGGTCTATTAATAAGTCATTTAGGCACAACAATAGTTTTCTGGTTGAATGTTTAGCTCAAGTCTAGTAGGCTCTACAATGATGCCGAACATGAATCAGAATAAGTTCAGGTATTGCACATCTTTAGCAGACCACCCCAAAATCCACTAGAATGCAGGAAATCACATCTACTTAATCCAAAATTTCCTGGGGGTGGACCTTCAGCTATGTCTGCTTCACAGAATGTAACCAATATTGTCCATCTCCAGTAGGCTGCCCATATCAACGGCTTTGGGCCTCCCCACAAACCACCAGAATGCAGGGTATACATGGGTACAACATCAAATTAATTCCAATTCTCTGATATTTGAGCCACCAACTTGTGTGGCTGCGTGTACGGCATAATTTTGATCTCCCCTGAAAAAATCTCACTCCAAGGTTTTTTGAAAAGTTGGCAGGTATGTCAAAATATTCTCGTAAACAATCGGTTATGTCTTAAAGGGGTGATAAATTGAGAAATCAACTTTCCCTTGAGCCTTTGATATATAAAAGTTCATTGTGATATAAGAATATCCTGTAAGTTTCAGAGCTAAAAACTTCCTTGTTAGTCAAAGAAAAACTTTTATAGACACCAGGCCCAGAAAACGATCGATCTCAGAATATGTCGACCACTGACGTAGTAGGACGCAGAAGCACCGCCTCAAGCCCGCCCACCGACTCGTGGAGCTAAACGGGTCCCGCTACCGAGCAATAAACATGACTATTCCAGCTCACGTGAGTAAGACATTGCGCGTTTGTTCGCTTCATTTCACCACGAAATCGATTGTAAACAAGATACAGATGGATTTGCAGACATATTGAGATTAAAACACAATGCTGTGCCTTCTATATTGGATCCGACAGGAACGGTGTAACATACTTATCTGACATGGTGTGAATGCACTGTTAACGTAGCAACATGCTAAAATGAAACTCTACTTAAATGAATTGTCAGTTGAGTCTCCTTTGCGGAATGCTATTTGTGTGGCATGTAAACTTACTGCCTATGTAGCGTGTTCCAAGTCTGTCACTTACTAAAACTGTTAAGATTATGCGCATGCAGGTAGTAGGTAGTGAGGCAGCTCAATAGGTTAGTGTAAGATTACAAATTTATACATTGTTATATCTAGGTTCCAATCTAATAGAATATAACTGAAAACATTACATTTTGAAGTAAACTTGAGGACCTCAGGCCGTGTAAGTGTTTGAGACATTAAGTCTTTTGTCTTTATGCACTTCACGACTATTTACCATGACAAGTTTAGAGCAATACTGCTTGAGTGATTGGATTAGCATCTATGCATTTGAATGACACTGTTATGCTGATTGAATTACGGCTGATGAGACAGGAATGTAGGGTGTGTCCTTTTTACCTTTACAACATTTGCATTGTATTGCTTAGAGTGTCTCCTCCCCTGCTGTATAATCTCTCCCCCTTTGGAATGTATATAACCCATCAGGTATGCTGTTTAAATTAGACTGTTTTCAGACGACCTGCAGCACAGAGAGTTCTCATTAAAAGAATCACTTCTGTTTTGATCCCGACGTCTCCTGGTCTTCTATTTCAAGAAACAACAGAAGTTCACAACATTAGCTACTCCAAAGAATTCCAAAGTAAACATTAAGCTTCAGCCAAAATATCCAAATGTGCAAACACTAATCCCATACCGCTAGCAAGTTTCTGACAAGAGAAGATATGCCTAATTCATAATCATATACAAGTAATTAAAAAGGGTTCCTTTTGAAACCAGTAGTTGAAAGACATTTCCTCAAGACACACAGTTAATAGCAAACATTTTGTTCCCTTGATGCTATAGTAGATAAATGATATATATCTCAGAGGACCAGAAAGCTGCAACAGTGTAAAGTAACTGTCAAGGCAAATAACTGAAGTCAGTGCTTGCAGGCGAAGTTCATTAATTTATCTTCTCTTAGGAAATGGACTCTCTGTGTACGTTCTCTCAGGGGTCTTTTACAGAAGACTCCCCTCAACACATTATCATCTAGACTCTAGCACTAATGGTGGTTTATTGCCTCAATCTTGAAAGTGAGAAAACTAAAATCATAAAATGGGACTGACTTGACTCTGTTAATATGCTTGATAGGTCTTGTCTAATCTAGTCATTGAAGATATAAATAATGCCTCATTGAATGTGCCACATGATGATTTTGTGTAGCGAAAGACTACTTCATAGAAACTTTCTCTCTAGAGACACTTCAGTGTGTGCTTTATGAAGAGCTTTAATACCATCAAATGTGCTGACGCAGTGTGTAGTAAAAGACTCTAGAGACTCTAAAGTGCATTGTATATAGCTGAAATTCAGGATAACTCCCATTAGGGCTGAGTTCAAATGCTCCTGAAATGTATAGAGTAAAAAGTCATGCTGAGATAAATGTGCAGTTTGTCTGTACAAAATACAGCACAGCCTAATAATTCTACAAGCAGTGCAACAGCTGGTTTTGTCACGCTTCACAGCTGCATGGTTTACTTTAGACTGAGCTTAAGCTACCCACCTAAACTTCATTCCCACAGGTTTTGTTGTCTATGTTAAGGAAAGCTTTTCCAGCAACATGAATTTATATGTATATGGTTTACATGACATGACTGACACATAGCCCAGATCTGTCCTTGACTGAATAATAATGAGTTGCTTCAAATACATGTATAACTGGCAGGTAGTTGGAAGCTCAAAGGGTTTCAAAATAAACTGCTTGTACTGTAGTTCCACTGGTTCCTGCACTGCAGTAATTTGTTATCTGAAACAAGGTTACTTTCAAATCCCCTAATAATTATCTAGCAAGTACTGTCAGTCAAATCCTTCCCTGTAGAAATGCATAACAGTCTGCCTGTGCTGGTTAATTTGAAAGTTTTTCTCTTTCTTCCGTTTTGTACTATGTAGAAGTAAAAGTTATTTGCTACTTGTACTGCCACAATAACAATACATTTTCAAGTATGATATCTGAATTTTACTCTAAAACATTTTATATTTTCATAAAAAAATGAATAATTTCTCATTATTTCAAACAAAAGAAACAGACACATTCTGAGAGACCATATTTGTTAGCTAATCATTCTTTTTAGCCAATGTTTCAATCTGTTGAATTTGTTGATTTGATTCATTTTCAAATTGGGTGCTTCCAAATGCAGCTGTTCTAGAGTCAACAACTTCAAATTATTCTTGTGAACAACGAAGTGAACTGGTCATGTGAGCCCGAGCGTGCAGAGGATTTGACTGACAGCACAAAATGTAAATTGCCAATGCTGAATTTTAGTATTGTCCATAGTAATTGAAAATCATATTTAGGTTACACATCACTGTATGTACAGTAGTTCATTAACTAAATCAGTTTGTTTTTGGCGCACAAAAAGTATTTTCTTTGCTTCATAAAATTAAGATTTAACCACTGGAGTCACATGGACGATTTTAAAGATGTCTTTCCTACCTTTCTGGGCCTTGAAAGTGTTAATTAAATTGCTGTCTATGAAAGGGTCAAAGAGCTCTCCGATTTCATCCAAAATATCTTAATTTGTGTTCCGAAGATGAACGAAGGTCTTACGGGTTTGGAACGACATGAGGGTGACTAATTAATGACAAAATTTTCATTTTTGGGTGAACTAACATTTCAAAGCTCATTTTATGCAAACACTTGATTATGGACATTCACATTTGTGTACCACTCTATGTGGCCAGGCTACTTTAGGGAAAGTAAGGCATCTGAGTTTTGTTTTATAAAGACTAAGGGACTCAGCCGTTATTTGGAAAATTGTTTGAGATGGTGACTGAGTTTTGGTATAGAAGTAAAGCTGCCTTGAGGGTATACATATCTCTTTTTTTGGGAAAAAACAAAGCATTCAATTATGGATTAGATTAGATAGAGCATACACTTTGATCAATAGATTCAATCAACCTCAAACGAAATCCCATAAAGTGTGAAATACCATTTGCATATTTAACATGGTTTCAAATAATTTCTCAAATCCAAACATATTTTCTTGCCAGAAGTGTGCAGATTGTGTATATGTGAATTCAGAAATGTCCAGTTGTGAAAACTTGTGGAGGTTTTTACGGCCTACTTGAATCAATCCATTAGTAAAAAATAAATTGAATTAAATAGGACGAGGGATAATGACTAATGAAGTTATCTAGAGACTGGCTACTTTGAGTATTTAATAGTTTGCCTGCTTCTGTAAACCTCGGATGACCTCACCTTACTTTGCTATTTGGTGATTGTCAAAAACACTAAGTAGTTAGAAAATGACTTCCTCTTATCAGTGTGATCACACCAAACGTCTCTCTGTGACTGAGGCCTCAGCCTGTCTCTAAAGGGGTGGTCTGAGTCTATGACAGCCTTGGCAGATAACAGTGTTTTCTTTACGGTTTCCTTCAAACAAAAGTGTGCCATGATTTAACCAAGCCGTGTCTCAGCAGACTTAGGAGAGATAAGATCATTCAGTGTTTAAATAGTTACGAAGATGGTCAGAGAAAGGCAGTTTTGGGAGTCGATAATGCTCTCTTCATTGGTTCTCTGAAGATCTTATTTAGTGTGTTAAATGACAGTGTAGAGATTCTGTACTAACCACCAAACTCACTCCTGACACTGAGAGAAAATTGCTGAGTTCAGAACCGCATACTAGTATACTATTCTTCCTATATCTTTCTATGGAGGAAATGGTAAGAGTAGTATGCTAGTATGTAGTTCAGATCTCAGCAAATGTGTCACACACACATATTACATCTCTTCAACTAGAGATACCAACATTTATACACATATGAGGATTTGTACAATCTCTTCTTATGTGCGTGTACTTTAACTATGGATGCGTTTGACCTTGTGTAAAATAAACATCCTTAAAATACCCTCTCACAATTTCAATTAGACTAATTCCTACAATTTGTTATTTTATCTGCGCATTTATTTTTCTGAAAATTGCCATTGCCATCTCAAATTATGGACTGTGTTGATAGCCTTCTTTGTTGGAAATTATTTTTTTTGTAATAAATTACTCCTTTCTCTTGCTATGGCTAATTTCATAGCTATTACTTTATGTACCCTAAATATAAACAATTAAAAACACATTTACATAAATCTATTATCTTAGACATCCCCTATCCCCGCTTTGCTTTTAAACCCTATCTTAAAAAAAATATTATCCCTAACCAGTTATTTTGGTCTTCTTTTATATAAAGATGATTGTCTTCCCCCCACACCCCCGCCTTGTCACTTTTAATTCATTGTGATTCTTTTATTCACAGTATGCACTTTGCTCAACCTTTATTGCTTTTAAATGTGTTTTTAAATAAACATTGCTTGCTTGCTTGCTTGATTGATTGATTGATTGATTGATTGATTGATTGATTGATTGATTGATTGATTGATTGATTGATTGATTGATTGATTGATTGATTGATTGATTGATTGATTGATTGATTGATTGATTGATTGATTGATTGATTGATTGATTGATTGATTGATAAATTAACATGATTTAAAAAGTACAGCTTGGTTGGAAATGGAAATCATTAAAATAAAATGCTCTTCCCAAGAGTGATTTTATTTTGGTGGAGAAAAAAAAGTAAAAACTACCAGGAGCAAAATAGTTTATTGTTGTGGAAATGATGCTACAACTGTAAATTGTTAATTTTAACAACTGTTACATATTAAATATTGGTTTATTATAGTTTCATTTTTAAATCAGTTTTAATATATTTATAAATATTAATATTTCTATGAAGGATTTTAATATTTTAAGACTTGAAGCCTGGGTCTGGGACAAAGATGAAGCAATGAAATAAAAGCAAATAAATTAGACAAAAACATGGAAAAAAGTTTCAATTTTGAAAAAGGTTTGAACAAAAATCAACCACTAAAGAAACACATTTATGAGCTGCTCATTTCTGCAGTATGTACTTCAAGTATGAAGAGACCCAACAATAGTGGAACATGACAATAGTGAAGGTATAACGTCTCAAATTTAATCTTCATGACTTTCAAAAAGACAAGAGAACTGTCAAAAAAAGACAAGTGTTCACTGCCTCTGAATAATAAGTCACATCATTGCTTGAATTCAAATAAACTGCCAGTCTGAATACAAGTTTAAATCCTGTTAATTTACCCAAAGCACAACGAATATTAAAAACGACAATTCACTACCCACCCCCCATTTTTCACCCCAAAGAGTTATTGATATCCTTTAACAAGCATCTTTTGCTCTTTATTGGTCCAAATAACTCAAAACTTCTTTCATGTGGTGACACTAATTATTCGTAATTTAGGGAACTAATCTGCGTCATTTATTGTTGTTAAAACCCAATCACCAAGTGCCATTATTTCCGTTGGCCAGAGACAATTTATAGCAAACATCATGAATAGAAAAGCTATGCAAGCAGCCCATGCATTTCCTTATGTGTTGTGTTTTACATTTAAATAGACTTTTCAGTGCTAAATGACCTTGTTAAGTCACCCTACGGAGCATGAAAGGACGGCTTCATATTGTACCTCAGCGGTCATGTCTTAAATCATGGAAGGTGATAAAAAGGGGATGAAGGTGAAACCAAGACAGGATTATGAGTTTTGTATCTGAAGTTCGCAATGTGCTCACTGACCAAACCACTGGAGTATGATGTTACAATTTCAAGTCACGTTAGTTAGAGCACTTTGATCCTTTCCTGGCCGCATGACCAAGACAGATTTTTGAAAACACTCTATCTTTGAGAGCTATAGAAAAGCAACTGTAATACTTTAATTCTATATTTTAGAAGAAAGGCACAAACCAATGATTTGGGTATCACTGGGCACCAGTAAAGGACATGACATATACTCTCAAGAGGAAAGGTATCCCTCACATTTGAAATTGAATTACTTGGAATTTCACCCTCCTGCTCATGGGAGTTTTTTTTTATTTCCACCCCACAGGCAAGAAGCTCAGACAGTTAGAAAATTATACAGACACACATGGGCTGCATAAAAGCGGCAGATGGACTTTTAGTGTCACTTCAAGCCTGTGGCTGTTTTTGGCAACATAGCAAAATCCTGATCAATCGGATTTCTTTATTCCCTTTTCTAATTAGGCATTATACGTTAGCATTACTGCGGTCCAACAACCTATGCTTGAGGGCAAAACCAAGGAGATATATGATATGATATACCTGAAGAGATCCATTAGCATTCACATTCATCTCAATAGCAGTTTCTCGACTGGCACAGAACCCTCAGGAAATGTGCGATTTGAATGCTATCTTTGCTCAAGGGCGTTCAGTTCTGCTGCCAGTTTATTTCTGAGCCAGTCACCTGAGCCATAAATGTCATTCATGTTTTTAGTTGGTAAACCACATACGATGCTTGATCAAATGGTAATTTGTCGAAACTATACATCTCATTTCATTAAAGAAATACTTGACCCCCCCAACATTTTTTTTTGGGAGAATTATCCCATCCATTCAGGGTGAACGAGTGCTTGCTGTTGTTGTTGTAGTTTCTGCTGACGTGTTTAAACTAAGGTGCCTGCAATGAAAAACACAGCTTAAACATACAATCTCTTTGGTTATCACTTTGGTTCTGCAGTATGTGTATTATAAATTGAAGCCTATTATCAAACAATAGCTCATGGGCAAGAAAATTAAAAGATAAAAAGATATTAAAAATGAAAGCATTTAATCTATATGTTAATACAGACTATATGTGGATATCCAAAAAATCCTACAATCTAAACATCTGCCTGAATGACTTTCAAGAGCAATAGTGCTGACAATGCGGCACAGTATTTTAGTCATTTTGGACCTCAGAACAGCCAATAAGCTATATAGGTCTAATGCTGCATGGGAGTTTTCCTCCCAATCTGTATATATTGACAACTTTGAAAAGTAAGGCTGAATAGATGGGAAATTGAAATAGTGTCGGGGAAAAAATGCTATTTTTCTAGAGCACATTTCTGATTTAATTGAACAACCCAGGCACCCTGAAATCATCATTATAAAAATGACTTTTCAGCAGACAAGCATTTACAGCATTAGTCGCACCTGTCTGCTCTGGGAGGAGGACTCTTTTACATTCAATTGGCCTTCCTGAGCTCATTTGAAGAGTCTCCCCTCCTGAGAAGCTATGGGAGCAGCTTTTAATTATACCCTGTCATTCAATGTGATGAGACTTGCACAGGTACAGCCCCACAGGTGGCACTGAAGCACAGAACGGTCACACCTGCCTGTTATAACACATCCAAACTCTAGAAAACCATAGCATGGGTGTAAAATGCCTCTACATGCCACTAACACTCAGCAGATGTTGAGTGTTGATGCACTATTCAGAGGGTAACAGGATACAACAGCTCATGACCTAAAACTTGTTTACTCATGATTTGCTGAGATCGTTTAGTTGCAGATGATGAGAACAAAAGAACAAGGACATTTCATCTTACTGAGAATGCTTTTTTCTATTGAGAAGAAGTGACACTGAGAAATAAAAAGTGAAAGCAATTATCGCCTCATCAATAAAAAATTAATTATTATTAAATTTTAAATCCAACATTTATGCTGCATTTTTACAAAGCATTTCCCAATTGCTTTTAAAATTCAGTTGAAAGTTCCCTTGGCTGTTACCACATGTGAATGGTCCAATATTAACTCAGTTGACAAATGGATAAAAAAACATTTGGCAAATGGATATGCAAAAAAGAAAAGAAAAGCCAGACGACAAAAAGATTAAGCAAATCAACTGGCAAATGTTTTGCTACAAAGCTACACTGTAAAAAGTCTGTAAAAATTGAGCACAATGTACTGTATAAATATGAAGGAATTTTGCGTATTGGTTTTTTACAGGTGTTTTACATGTATTTTAAATTACACATTGCATTAGTTTGTGTTTTAAATTAAATTTAAATTTCCGTAAAATTACTGTATAATGTCCTGGCAGAAAATTACCAGTACATTTTCCATTTTTATTTTTTACAGTGTATGTATGTTAGGTTTTAGTTACATTTATCTGTCATTTTAAGCATAATCATTTGTCAATTGGAAAAGTGACTTATTTTTTATATTTAACTATATTTTTAAATATTAATTAAATAAGCAGTTTGTCACAATTTAAAGAGTACAAAGACGAAGATGAGTCACAAATTCCAATCCAAAGATATTTAATAAAAGAATAAACGCAAGTCAATCCAACACAACGTAACAGTGTGCTCAACACACAAACAAAAGCTGACCATGAACTGAGGAAACACAGGAACTTAAGTATACAATGATAATGAACTAAAAGACCAACAGGTGTGATGATTAAATGAAATGCCATGGTAACTGATAAGAGCTGGAAAAGTGAACTGTGAAGTTTGACAACAGGAAATAATGAAAAGCAAACTAAAAGCCAGAAAATTAAACTAAATGAACAAATTACTAAATATTTGAAATATGCTCAACCAGGTAGCACCCCTACAGCGGCGTTGCCGGAGAGAGGAGCCATGGTGGAGAGTCCCGATGGCGCCATGGGGACGAATGGTGACGGTGACATTGAAGGTGGAGCCCACGGCAAAGACAGAAAGCCGATGGAGTGACGCAGAAGACCCAGGCGTCCGCAACGGAGACGCAGCTATTACCCCCTGAAGTGGAAGCAGGGATCCGGAGGGTTGAGGTGGAGGTGGAGCGACCGGGGGACGGAGGTGGAGCCTGAGGAGGGCAAAACTTGCTGGAGCTGTAGGAGTGGAGGGCCGGAGAGTAGCGGATGGCCCGCAGGTCCGTGGCGAAGGTTATGTGATGTCCGACCCATGCAGGTGGAGTCGATGGTCCGAGGGAGCTCAGCGAGTGAAATGGTAACTGATTTGAGCAGGAAAAGTGAACAAAGACAACAGGAAAAAATAATGAAAAGGTTGCTCCAAACTCAAATGGAGCAATTCAGTGAAGTTTGAATATACTTTGGCAAATAGGTCAGAAACTGCTCGTGACTGTCAGTTGCATTGCTCTAAAAAGGTGGAATGCCATTATGATGTTAATATCTATTGTGTCAGGAGCATCCTCTTTAACGCCACATGGCTCATCTCAGTAGCAGTTCCCAAGATGCACTTGACTCTATTTAATCTCTCACAGACAGAAGTAGGACACCTCACCTCTGGCATACATTAACCCTTAAACACATACCTCTGGTCTATAGTGACCCAAAATGTCATTCACCACCCTCCCTCTCATTACATTTTTAAAGTTAGACATTGACCTTCTTAGTACTCCATAATCTATTAATAATAAACAATATAACAAGAAAAAATATATAAAAGAATGTCTGTTTTCTAATAATGTTTTTGTAAAAAAGTGTATGTTGCAATAGTGTATTTTTTTTTCTGCGCAACAATAATTGAATCTTTGATGACTAATAATTGCAATTCACCTTTATTCCGTAAGGTTGCAATGTCTGATACACAATGATGATGTGATGTTTCACTCATAATTACCACAGGCATAAACCAAAAGAACACAAAAGTATCATTGAATATGATTGTGAATAAGAGCCAGATGCTGAATGTACTGGGTAAACGAGCACTAACGATGACAGTGATAATGATTAAAAGTATCAGCTCAAATTTAACCCCTTTCAATTTCCAAAAGGTAATGAAATTTGCTTTATTTTATCTATTTGAAATTGTTATTAAAATATCAGGAGAGTGTTAGATGTCCATGTTAAATATAGATCCCGGTCGCTAAAGACCCGAAAATGTAAAAATGATTGCCGAAACATTCATGCATTTAAGGATTAAACCAATGGTCACTCATTTGCTTAAAAAATTGTATAATCAAAAACTTTTTCATGATTCATCAAAAAGTTTGTCCTAAAAATTAAGATAACTAATTAAGTCTACTAATACATTAATGCAGGGGTCTCAAACTCAATTTACCTGGGGGCCGGTGGAGGTAGACTTGATTTCACCGGAAAGAATATAGTCTCTCCGCAACAGCATGAAGCAATAGATTGATGCGCTCGTCTGTGTGTGTGTGTGTGTGTGTGTGTGTGTGTGTGTGTGTGTGTGTGTGTGTGTGTGTGTGTGTGTGTGTGTGTGTGTGAAGATTGTGCACGAACCCCGCCTACTTTGATTTGATTGGCCATCTGAGCGCTGTTAGACCACTGATCACTGATCACAGATCAGAAGGAACTGAAAAAAGACTTCTGTTTTCATTTGTACATCCAAACACTGAGCAACTGGCATGCCTCGCTCGTTTAAAAGCCATGATCTCTCGAGGACAAAAAAATATAGCGCTCGCTTGGGCGTGCCAAATTCTCTGGGCGGAGGAAAGGGAGGTAACCTTTTCCTGTTTTGACTTCATAACAGGAGACTTCAAGATTGGCTCGTCTGGCCTGTCATTTTCTCAAGGGCAGAGAAAGACAACCAGAACTTGTTTTCATGCCATGGGACCTTTAAGAAAATGATTAGTAAATAACAGTAATGTTTTGATTTAATTAAACCTACATAAGTGTGCAAATCAAATAAGATAGAATGCTACACATCTAAAACGTAAGAGCTATTACACACAACTGCTGAATTTTAGCACTCTTTGCAATATTCTTTGTATTGTTTCCATCATTTGACAGTGATGATGAGATAATTTTTTTAAAAACAGAAGTGGGATGCTTTGCAAAACCTGCTGAAATTAACATACCATTGTTACTAATGTCAGAGCACTCAATCAGCGTAAGTATTGTTGCACATGTCGTGGGTGCCGAATGCTTTTGGTGCTGTTAATTATTCTGTTCTATTATAGCTCTAAGCTATAATAGAGGATAATCTTGTTTCGTGCAGGTGCGGCAGCCCTTAAAACTAGCCTAAAATTTTGGTGCCATTACAAGCATATCTATTTTGTCTCATTAGAAGAGATATACCGTTCGGGCATAACATATGATTATCTCTTCATCATGGCACCTGTTAGT
This sequence comes from Gobio gobio, assembly GCF_949357685.1. Classification (NCBI taxonomy): domain Eukaryota; kingdom Metazoa; phylum Chordata; class Actinopteri; order Cypriniformes; family Gobionidae; genus Gobio; species Gobio gobio. Next base: position 22,561,195 of record NC_137105.1, read on the forward strand.
GGGTGGGATATATTAGGCAGCAAGTTAATTTTTTTCCCTCAGCGGTCAGTATCTATCAAAAGTGCTCCCAGGAAGGAACAGTGGTGAACTGGCCACATTAATGTTGGGCGGCCAAGGCTCACTGATGCACATGCAAGGGAAGGGAAGGCCCGTGTGGTCCAATCAAACAAACGAGCTGTAGCTCAAATTGCTCAAGAAGTTAATGCTGGTTCTGATAGAAAGGTGTCAGAATACACAGTGCATAGCCGCAGACCAGTCAGAGTGCCCATGCTGACCCCTGTCTACCACCGAAAGCACCAACAGTGGGCACGTGAGCTTCAGAACGGGACCACGGAGCAATGGAAGAAGGTGGCCTGGTCTGATTAATCACGTTTTCTTTTACATCACGTGGATGGCAAGGTATGTGTGTACCTGGGGAACATATGGCACCAGGATGCACTATGGGAAGAAGGCAAGCCACTTAAATGACTTAAAGGATCTGCTGATAACATCTTGGTGCCAGATACCACAGCACACCTTCAGGGGTCTATTGGAGACCATGCCTTGACGGGTCAGGGCTGTTTTGGCAGCAAAAGAGGGACCAACACAATATTAATATAACAGAGTATGTTGATATGGGAAGAAGGAGGCGGGAACTGGCGAACGTTTAAAGACTTTGATTTTAACATAAACAAAATGAAAGTAAAAAATGGCAGCCTCCTCACGGGTGGCTGCCGCACACACACACACACACACACACACACACACACACACACACACACACACACACACACACACACACACACACACACACACACACACACACACACACACACACACACACACACACACACACACACACACACACACACACACACACACACACACACACATAGTAAAATGTAAACAAAAGATTTTCGCCCGCCCTGCTTGTCACTATTAGGAAGGTGGTCATAATGTTATGCCTGATCGGTGTATGGTGCCTGATGCAATTACAAGCACATAATTAGATATCCTAACATGATGGATTTCACAGCTTGCATTGAGACCCATGCTGACTAATGTGAGCAGACACAGACAATTCCTCTTCATTAATTGTTTCCTTCGTCCTTTACAATCGTAACCCCGGAGTGGGATTTGTATGACATTGTGACCTCTTCCTGCTATTTGTATCCTCCTCATTACACCATAACGTCTTCATCAGGTTCAGATGGCACAGCACCGATGCAGTGCTTTAGTGCTGCCAGGACGAGGCTGGAGAACACAAGTCCCTGAAGCAGGTGGAGCACTGGCAGCTACACCTTCTCCGAGCATTGAAAGCAATTAGTTATGTGAAACAATCAGGACTGACCAAATACTCAAGTACTAAACAACACTAGTAGCACTTGTACAGAGCCAGATTTCCCAGTTTGCCTTTGGTAATTGAAGTGAAACGTGTAGACCAAACTAGAGTTATCATTTTTGTGTGAGAAAAATCCCTGTAGCTTTACACAGTCTAAGGTTCAATTCCCAGGGAAAGCATGAACAGACACATTTAAAACTGAAGAATGGGCTCACTTTCAATTCATGTGTGAATCTAAATTGAATTTGCCCACCTTGCAGGAAGTTGAATAAATATACTTGGTCAGTGTCGTGTCATAGCTGGGGGTGTGGCATGGGGGAAAACAATCCATTCCCCCACACTGGAAATGCATGGTGTTAACCCAGTATAGCCTACATAGAATCACTGACGGAGCAAGATATATAGAAAAACTGTGCCGTATTGGGTTGGATTGTCCATATAGTATTTGTGACTGGACAAATGACTCAACGGAATGGCCAGACAGAGGTATAATTTTCTAGTAAAAATGCATGCTGCTCCCCCAAATATTACATAATAATACAATATGCCTACTTCATAAATCATCTAGTCTTTCAATGAAGATGTTATTCTGTGATCCTGAATTTAATGGATTTAATGTATGTATTACATACATTTAAAGTTTAAAAATTATCATAAAACTTGTCTCATTCTGAATATGCTGTGTGCAATGCAAAGGGTGTGGACCCACTTTATATTAGGTGTCCTTAACTACTATGTACTAACATTTTAATTAATCATTTGATACATTGCGCTTATTGTCTACATACATGTTTTTACATTGTACTTACATTTTGAAAAATACCTGCATGTAATTACATCTGTAATTAATTTCTGTAGTTACATTTGTAATTACACTGTTGACACTTCCCTTACACCTAACCCTACCCTTAAACTTACCCACACCACCACACCTGTCCCTAACCCTACCCGTATCCCACCTCAATATCAGCAAAGGTGTTTTGCAATACAATTTGAACACAGTAAGTACATTGTACTTACAACTACTTATTTTTTAAATGTAATGTAAATGTTTTTGATGTAAGTACATAGTAGTTAAGGCCACCTAATATATAGTGGGGCCAAGGGGGACTGTTTATGTGTTTGTTTGGGCTAGAATATAAACATGAAATGCACAGAGTCTAATGTCAAAGTTAATTTACTTTAGTACCACGTTTATCAAACATTTGTCAAAAGCCTAAAATCCAGTTATATGATGAGCTGTTAGGCATCAATGACACGGGTTTAGATAAAGGTTAGACATCCGTCAGTTTTGTGTTGTCTTGCATGCATGTAGCTTTATCTGTTTATTTATTCATTTTTCCTGTTAGTACAGCCATGCACAAATTAATTCCTTGTTCAGCATTTACATTTTACAAAGCAAATTTGGAGATGACATGCCAGTGTCACAATACTATTCTCAAATTACTGACAATAGCAAAGTTTATTGCTTTTTAAAAGCAACAGTCTTCATTAAAAGATCAGGTGATTTATGAAGTAGGCTATTATGTTGTGTAATATTTGGGGAAGCAGTATGCATTTTGACGAGAAAATGTCATTCAAGTGTCGTACAAGTAATGTGACTATATCAGCTTGAGCCCAGCCTTTCCCATAATGAAATAAAGAAGACTTTTGAATGTTTTGTACACCAATAACCTCACGCATTCTGTTATTGGGGAAAAACTGCTTTAACGATAAATTGACTGCTTGTTGACGCAGTTGGAGTCCTGTGACAAGTATCACTATATTTGTGTTTTTGTTCAACTTTTTCCATTGCAATTAATGAAATCTCTTATTTTTTCATCTTTACAATAATACCAGCATCATGTAGTGCAAATGTGTAATTGTAATGGACGTAGGCTTTCAGAATTGACAAACGGCTCCGTCTGTTTAATCTGCAGTATAAAACTTCAGATCTGTGTTTTTTTTTTTTTTACTTGTAGAGGTGCAGAACACCACACAGCAACTTTTCGGCATTGCATTAAGCAAAAATCTATCTTAATCATTACAAAAAGTAAGGATAAAGTGTCTAACAAGGTCTACACGCGTTCATTCGAATACCTTTTTTTCCCTCACGGCATAAACGGATATGACGTTTTTGTGGGTGTTCCCAGAAATTCTGACCAAGTCTGATGCACTAAATACAAAATCTATGTATACGAGTTTCTCAGTTCAATAGAAATGTACAAGGCATTCTCAGTTGTATTAGTAAATGTATACCTTTTTATTTTTAAAATTTAACATTTGAATTGAATTAGAGATAAATATTTACTTAGAAATACATTCCCGGCACAGAGCTGTAATTCCAGTAATATCAAAAATAAGCGGTATGAGGAATCAGTCATGAATAATCAACCATAAAACAGAGAAATGGGCATTATAAATGAGCTATTGTCTACTACTGTTCGCTTTCCTGAACTTTGAGATGAGTTAAGACAGATCCAAATGTGATTCCTTAAAGTTTTCTTGTTGTGCGCAGAAGAAACCGTTTGCTATTTTTGTTCCTGCAAGGCCACAATCCAGAATTTTTGTGCTGGGAAAAACCATTTACATATTGATTACATTTTAAATCTAAGCAACTGCCACAACAAGTGCAGACCGTCCCTCCACACTGTCTTGTCTCTGCTCACAAATGTTTATTTGCGGTTTCTCTCTGCCAGATGGTTCACTTCACTGCTTTTCTAAATATGCATTTACCCGTCTCTTTTATGTTCCCTTTTCTTTTCACTAACACTGTGGGAATGTAGACAAAGAAACATGCTCTTCTTTTTTTATTTTCAAGTGTACTGATGGATTGTTTTTTAAATGGTTTACTTTCTCACAATATACACTAGGTTATTGTCAGTTTTTCTATTATAAAAACTTGAAACCTTTACAACCCGCCTGCATTAGGAAAACTAAACTAAATAGCAAAAACAGTAACATAGCATTGAAATTAAAATAGCAATGACGTTACACTAAAAAATGTACGCTGTTAAACAATTTTTTAATCATACCAGATAACTCTAGCAGCTCCAAAACCTTTATTTTTACCTTTATTTTAATTATTAAAACTATTAAAATCATTGAAATAAAGCTGAAATAAAAATTTTGGGATGCCTGCCTTCACATGCACATGAACTTTAATGACATCCCATTCTTAGTCCGTAGGGTTTAAAATGGAGTTGTCCCACCCTTTGCAGCTAAAACAACTTCAACTCTTCTGGGAAAGCTTTCCACAAGGTTTAGAAGAGTGTTTATGGGAATTTTTGACAATTTTTCTAGAAGCGCATTTGTGAGGTCAGGCACTGATGTTGGACGAGATGTTAGTCTCTGCTCTAATTTATCCCAAAAGTGTTATATTGGGTTGAGGTCAGGACTCTGTAGGCCAGTCATGTTTCTCTACACCAAACTCACTCATCCATGTGAGTTTCCCAACCCATGAAAAACAACCCCACACCATAATCCCCCCTCCACCTTTACACTTGGCACAATGCAGTAAAACAAGTACCTGTCCTGGCAACCGCCAAACCCAGACTCATCCGTCGGATTGCCAGACAGAGAAGTGTGATTTGTCATTCTAGAGAACACGTCTCCACTGCCCTAGAGTCCAGTGGCGTTTTGCATTGCACTTGGTGATGTAAGGCTTGGATGCAGCTGCTCGGCCATGGAAACCCATTCCATGAAGCTCTCTACACACTGTTCTGGAGCTAATCTGAAGGCCACACAAAGTTTGGAGATCTGTAGCTATTGACTCTGCAGAAAGTTGGTGACTTCTGCGCACTGTGCACCTCAGCAGGCGCTGACCCCTCTCTGTGATTTTACGTTTGATTTGCTGTTGTTCCCAATCGCTTTCACTTTGTTATAATGCCACTAACAGTTGACTGTGGAATATTTAATAGTGAGCAAATTTCACGAATGGACTTGCACAGGTGGCAACCTATCACAGTACCACACTTGAATTCACTGAGCACCTGAGAGCGACCCATTCTTTCACAGATGTTTGTAGAAGCAGTCTGCATGCCTAGGTGCTTGATTCTATACACCTGTGGCCATGGAAGTGAATGAAATACCTGAATTCAATGATTTGGAGGGGTGTCCCAATACTTTTGGCAATATAGTGTATATATATTTGAATAAATGAAATTAAAATGTTGACTTGGCAACTAACTCAAAGTTGAAGCACTAAAATTACTTATTGGAAATAGGGATATCGTAAGTTGATCTCAAGGATTGGTATCGGGGGAAAATAAGCCTTTTTTTAACTGATCGGTTTCGGCTATCCTAAGCCTGATCCTTTATTTTATGTCAGCTGTCACATACGTGTTTTGCATTAGGTGGCGATATGCACCTTCAAGCTGGCTTTGCCAACAGCCATTAATAAGAAAAGAAGAAGCTCAAATGAGTGTGCGTGATGCACGAGAACCAGTGGGCCTGTCCAATACCCACACTTGTGGCCTTGGCCAGGGGTTGCATTTCAGTGTAAACGGAACTATTAAAAATTAGACTTTTAAAAATTATGGCGTGGCTGCCCACATTATGCTACCGGAACACAACAATAACAGACCAGGGCTGCGTTTCCCAAAAGCACTGTACGCCTTTTGGGAAACGCATCCCAGATCCGTCTCTCTCAACGGTTCTGTAACATACCAGCTTCGACGAACGTGTAAACAATAACACGAAGACGGAACTGCATGCTATGCTTGCGTTTTCACTGCCAACAGTTAATTTACTTGATAGGCGTGGTGTATGCCAGAAAGTAGCGATCAACGTCATTGTTGCACAAAGAAGCCAGCGACACAGTAAACAACAAAGGAGGACATACAGCAAATCTTGTTCTTGCTTCTCGGCATGGGGCTGTTTTTTCACAAGACAAAAAAACATTGTGTTTCAACTGTATATTAAAAATGGTGCCTCTTATGTTGTCATTCCCCTTGTAGCATGCGCAAGTGAAAATTCTCTATCAACCAATCAACATTCTGCAGTGAGTCAAGCTCCACCCTTTAGGTACCAGACTATGCTAGGTACCCCAATGGAAGGGTCCCAAAAAGGGCATATGGTACGGTACGGTTCTGTATTTTGGTACCATTCACAACTTCTCACAATCGAAACGGAAATAATTGTGTACTGTACTGTACCGTACCACTAGGTGGAAACAAGCCATAAGTGTGTCCCATCAGATAATCAAAAGTTCTACACAAATTTGTGGTTTTTACTCACACTTGAACACTTGGACCAAATATGGGAAAAGTGTCATTTAAAGGGGACATATAATGGTTTCAATAGCTCTTGCAACAACAACAGAACATGTCAGAAACTAACAATGTTCAGTTCAAACCGCACTCTGACAATAATGCCTACAGAGCCAGAGAATATATGACGAGGTACAGGTAGAACAGGTAAGAACAGGTATAGTTTAGTTTAGTTTAATTCCGGTTTTAACTTATGTTGCCATCTTGCTTTTATCCACTATTAGTACAAGCATGTTGTAGCGAACCCTGCCCGAATGATGGACAAAACTTTACTGATGAATTTTATGAAGTTTTTTGTTCATCACACAAAAGATGAAGCTTCTGTTTTCACTCCAGACAATCACTGTGAGAGCTGATTCAAATACAGTACAAGAAGTGCGCATTATAAATGATAAATAAACACTCTCTCTCCCTTGCATTATCATCAGCATACACAGCGAATTACGCAACAAAAAAACCCCACCCCTTACAACTAACAGTAAACAAATATACAGACATTATGCCTTTCCAGGGGTGGTTAATAAACTGGTAAACTTTATATCCGTAAAACAACTCTGATGAACTGTAATAACGTGCGCGCTCTCCCTTTCAATACTGCCATGACCAGTATCGCTACGGAGATTATAAGCTGGATCACAAACAGTTGTACTGATAAGTACTGATCCATCCTTGAGCTTTAACTTTTTAGCAAAACTTGCCTTGAATTGTCCCTCGTTCAGGCAATGCACCTGCATTGCTTACAAGACATTGTAGTCACTACAGCTGCTCGAGCTCGGAGAAAATAGCGGACAGTGTACAACTGGCTGAGGGCGGAAACTATGCTAATACGGAACAGTCTGTCAGCACCGTGGGTGGAAACGTGCAGATTAAGGGGCGGTAATATTATAATAAGAACCCCTATCCTACATCAGAAGGGGAGAGAAATCTGAGCAGCTTGTTTTTCCACATGCTTGCAAGTCAAGTCAAGTCAACCTTATTTATATAGCGCTTTTAACAATGCGGATTGTTTCAAAGCAGCTTTACAGTGTTAAACAGGAAAATAATGCAACATAATTTTATTCAGCCGTATAGCCATTCTGGAGAAAACGGTGATGTCATCAGTTCATTTCAATTATCATACAGTGACAGTGTGGGCTTTAGATCAATAATTAGATCAGTAATTTAGTTTATATGGTTAATTTAGTTTAATAATTAGCTTTATTTTGATATTTAGTTGAAAAATTAAGAAACATTTAAAAAAATTTAGTGTCCCCAACTGGGCACGCCAAGCCAGAGGCAACAGTGGCAAGGAAACCAAAACCCCATCAGGTGACCTAATGGAGAAAAATAAACATTGGGAGAAACCAGGCTCAGTCGGGGTGCCAGTTCTTCTCTGGCCAATTAACAAACAGCGTATGATTATTATTCTGGCAACTTTACAGGTCAGAGGTCATAATAGATTGGAATATTCGAAGGATCAGAGGCAACACGCCGGAAAAAGGCTTACAGAAAAAGGCTTACCCAAACAAAGTTACTGGTTGTCCTTTTTCATGTTTTCTGGGTTGGTAGATGCACCAGGGACCCGATTATAGCACTTAAACATGGAACAAGTCAGATTTTCATGATATGTCCCCTTTAAGTAGACAAGTGGTCAAGTTCAAGCAAGCCCACAAGTGTGGATTTTTGGAATGAGGTCTGTTCTAGGGCGTCACACAAACACACTCGAGCATCCATGTTTGGCATTGTTGATGCTAACTTTTGTACTAAATCACTCAAAAGTCATTTATTTACTGTTTATTTTTATCTGCCGTCAGAAGTCTGATGTAGCGTTCACACCGGACGCGAATGACGCAAATAATTCACGCTATTCACGCAAAGTTGAACGCTTGAACATTTTGAGTTTACTCGCTTCATTCGCACGCGAAATTCGCTTCATTCGCGCGTGACATTCACTTCACAACAGATGCGAATTCGCGTCATGGGAGGGGCTTCTGCCAGCCGGCTTGTCTCGTTAAGAGATGGCTGACATGGGCTGTGTTTACACGTCTTTTTTGTTAAAATTCTACTGTTAATGTGTGACAAAATGTAGTTTTAAGACTTTTTCAGGCGATAATGTAGTTGTTTAAAGCTCAAATCTGTGGTTTATTTATAAAAAGAGTGCCTATTTGAACATTTCATCTGGCGTTTTCGGAGTTGTGAGCTCCAGTGGATCAGCAGCGCTCCGCACTCGTTGAGCCCGGCAAGAACAGCCTTTGCCGCAGGCTCTGATGTCTCTGTGGTGACTCGAGCTTTAATTCGTCTTGTGTATATGTAAGGGCGAGCTTTGGTCTCATGGATCTATAATTTGTTCCCTGGCTGAGGGCAAAGTGAAGATTCATTACTTTTTTATTTTTAGGCTATAACTTTACATTACAGTTGTAGCCGACTAGCACTGACTTTGAATGTTTGACTGAATTGTTTGCTTTGTTTCATATATAGCTTATTATACCTTTTACTTATACTTTTGTATTAATGATCATACATAAACTTGCATTTAACAAAAAGAGACTGGGCTGTGTTTCGTGTCATTTAATGTTATCACAGTGATAATCATATTGTCTGAACCAGATATTAATATACATATTTTCTCCTCATTGTTGTCACTACTTAAGCTCCTGATTGGTTAAAGCTACACTATGTAACTTTTCCGTCCACTAGAGGTCGCCTGTTCAAAACAAAGGCATAGTTTGATGACGCCACGTTTGAGCGCAGAATCTTGGGACATGTGGTCTTCACCTCACAGCCGGTGGAAAAGAGTCAGGATAGGACTCGGGCAGAAATCATGTTCATGGATGCAATTATTAACATTACTGTAGTATGAAGCAGAGCAGGACCGAGTGTTGTGGAGCTGAGCAAGGCCGCAGGAGCGATTGAAGAGCGGGACTGTAATTATGGCATAGTCGTCGGCGCCACTTCCTCTTTTCCAGTCATGAGTGTGAGGTAACGCAACTCTGTTTATCGTATTAGATATATCTGAGTGTGTTGAAAAGGAAGTTATGACGTTCGCTCGGCGGCTGCTGACACTTGTTCACACTGCAGTGAGAGTACAGCGTTTCTGCTAAATAAAACCGGAAACCGAGGGTAACGCAGATATGACACAATCGACAGGCGACTCCCTCAAACACATCACACGTCCCGGTTCCTTGGTTAAAATAGCAATTTCTCACGATTTACAAATAGTTGGAAACATTTGGGATATTCTAAGTACTCAACTGAACAAAATATATAACACTGGCCTAGTGGTTTTTGGATATTTTACTGCAAAAATCTTACATAGTTCACCTTTAATGCGCCATTCGTGCGAATCACGCTTCAAATGCTCAATTCACGCCGCCTCATTCACACAAATTGCACCGCAGAATGTCTATTAGCGTCTTTGCATTAACATGTAAATCACTCGCGCAATTCGTGTGATTCGCGTCCGGTGTGAACGCACCATGATACTTCATGCTTTCTAACCTTATCTCCACCCTATTTTCTTGTTGTTGCAATTATTGTGCTTACTGTACATAAAAAAACAAGAGGTTTATATGAGTAGACCAATATTCATAATTATGACCACACAGTCCGTTTATGTGTACCATATAAATATATAAATATAAATATAATTACTGTAGTAATTGTTATATAGTAATTACTCTGATGATCCTTTTTTTAAATATTTGAGCACCTGAGAAACTCCCTGTACACATTCGATTTTAATGTACTTGAAGGTCCACCGAGCACTAGGAAAATACAAGTATCGAATCAGGGCTCAGTTTCGGCAGATACTCAATATTCAATAACTCGGATCGGATCGGGGCACAAAAAACAATCCCTGATGAAAAACAAACTAAAAAAAACTAAAACAGAACTGCAACTGAAATAAAAAAGATTTCAATAGTAATATTATAAGAAGTAGGCTAATACATTTGACAAAACCACATAATAAATTCACTAAAAATTATTACTACAAACGGCCCCACTTTATATTAGGTGGCCTTAACTACTATGTACTTACATCAAAAAATAAGTACAATGTACTTACGGTGTTCAAATTGTATTGCAAAAACACCGTTGCTGATATTGAGGTGGGATACGGGTAGGGTTAGGGACAGGTGTGGTGGTGTGGGTAAGTTTAAGGGTAGGGTTAGGTGTAAGGGAAGTGTCAACTGTGTAATTACAAATGTAACTACAGAAATTAATTACAGATGTAATTACATGCAGGTATTTTTTTTAAATGTAAGTACAATGTAAAAACATGTATGTACACAATAAGTGCATTGTATCAAATGATTAATTAAAAGGTTAGTACATAGTAGTTAAGGCCACCTAATATAAAGTGGGTCCCTACAAACTACAATAATAAAAAAATAATACTAAAATAACACTGGTCCTAGTTTTTGTGACTAAAACAATAGTCATAGTAATTATTGCATTTACATTTGTCTGTGTAGATGTTACTGCACTGATGTGCAGCTCACAGACTCTGAAGAACACCCCCCCCCCCCTCCTCCTCCTTTTTTTCAGGCCCATAGTGTGGCTTTAGAAGTGCCCAGAGGGTCATCAGCACTCATTCATCTGACTTATGGCTGTTTCCTCACAGGAGAAAGCTACAAGAACGCGGTTAAAGTGGGCCATTTGTATGTGCCAGACAGCGGGTTCATGTAGCCTAGTTCTTTTCACTGCGCTCAGTGGTCTGTAGCAGAGCCCCCTGGGAGCCATGTGTGGCTGCGGTGAGGAGCTGACACCAGCTGAAATGCCTGATAAACTGAGTGTGGCATCAAACCCGAACTTGAGGTATTACGTGGGGTTGATGAATATGGGTGCAGGGCACAGTCTCCCACCTTTTGTGCTATCAAAAGATCTGTGATTTTTCAAGTTGGCAAAGGCTTTGAACTTGTTCTAATGTGTTTTCTTTGGTCTGTGAATGGGGTCTGCTACAATGTACATGCATGGGAGTGTAAAGCTGATTGTCTATCTAGAGACCAACTATTGACATCTGTAAATCTGTCATTCTGCTAAGTGTAGGAAGAGTCACTTTTATAAAGTGAAATACAACATAGTATGTTATTAGTCGCTTTCACAGAAGAATATTGCTTGTTTGGTATAGAAATGAAAATCACCACTGTGTTGCATCATGTCCCCAGCATATCATAGCCATAACAACGTTTTTTTAGACATTATACAGATCTAAAAATAGTTTAAAGACTACATATTGGAAATTTACATAAAAAATAAATAAATACATGTTGAAACACAATAAATAAGATACATTCTGCACTATTTCTAGGGCACTATAATCAAAACAAATTTGTGACATTGATCATGTGACTCTTTACTGACGGTCAGATGTTCTTGTTCTTGAACCACAAGATGCTCTTTGATTAATTCTCAATAACCATGTATGTATTTCATATCATATCATATGTATGATATAATATATGATAGACAGACAGAGACAGACAGACAGATAGACAGACAGCAAGACAGACAGATAAAGCACCTAAATAAGACAGAATAAGGAAGTTATAGACCAGAGAGTTGTAATCATTAGACAAGCTAAAATCAGGATTTAAATTTAGTAACTACATATCTGCTCTGTGTCTGCACACTTATGGTGACAAAAGTAGCTGGAGTTGCTAAAAGGGGCTGTGAAAAATCTATGAGAAGCTATTTAAGAATAATACTTGCAATGAAGCAGTCTTTTCTGTACTGTTGACAGCTTTTGACAGCAGTGTGAACAATGCATGCTGGGAATCTTATAAAAATGTAAAAGATTGGTAAGGGCATTTTTAGACAACTTTGTCATAATGCTACACATTGTGACATTACACGAACAACTAAATAAATATAGAGGGACGTTCTCTGTTACAAACACAAAGGTCATCTAGAGACAGTGAATAATGTCGAAGACACAGATAAAGATGGGGAAAAAAGGACAGTTTTTTGCTCAAGTTGAAGAAATATCAGTATAGCCAGTCAACAGAATCTTCTTAAAGGGATAGTTGACCCAAAAATGAACATTACCCCATGATTTACTGACCCTCAATCCATCCTAGGTGTATATGATATTCTTCTTTCAGGTGAATACAAGTAGAGTTATATTAAAACATGTCCTGGTTCTTCCAAGCATTATAATGGCAAGAAATGGTAGCCCAAAATTTGAAGCCCAAAAAAGTGCATCCATTCGTCATAAAAATAATCCACATAGCTCTGTGGGTTCAATAAAGGCCTTCCGAAGCTAATCAATTGGTTTTTGTAAAATATCCATATTTAACACTAAATTAAAATATCTATCTTCCGGCAGACTGCCTTCCGTATTCACGATGACGGCGATTTTGCATTTTGCGTTGTAAGTTGAATACTGGGGTGGCAGTGGCTCAGTGGTTCATGTAGGTTGTCTACAAACCGGAAGGTTGGTGGTTCAATCCTCGGTTCCACCTGACCAAGTGTTGAGCTGTCCATGAGCAAGACACCAAACCCCAGCTGCTCCGAACGAGCTGGATGGCGCCTTGCATGGCTGACACCGCTGTTGGTGTATGAATGGGTGAATGTGAAGCAATATGTAAAGCGCTTTGGATGGCCATGGGTCTGTTGAAAGCGCTATATAAATGCAGTCCATTTACCAATATGGAAGGCGGTCAGCCAGAGGGTAGATATTTTATTTTATAAAGTTTTAAATATGGATATTTTACAAGCCCATCGATTCACTTCAGAAGGCCTTTATTAACCACCGGAGCCATAAGGATTACTTTTATAATGGATGGATGCACTTTTTTTGGCTTCAAATTTTGGGCTGCCATTCACTGCCATTATAATGCTTGTATTAGCCAGGACATGTTTTGATATAACTCTGATTATATTCATCTGAAAGACTTGAAAGAGGTGTATATCTGTCATATACACCTAGGATGCGGCTTGAGGCTGAATAAATTATGGGATCGTTTTTATTTTTGGGTGAACTATCCCTTTAAAATAATCAAGTCACATACGACATATATCACATCAATGACCAGATAATTGATTAAATACAGAAACTAAAGAAAAGTAATCTGACAGAAGCTGATATTTACAGATACTTCCATGCTTGCCATCCACATTAAAAATAGATGAGATAGTACTTGACTCTAATCCCAGAACCCCTTTTCTGTCCGACCTTGGTTGCAGTAATCCTTTATAAAAAGGGACCAAGTATATCTCTTGGCATTAGTCTATGAGTATTCTAAAAAACTAAACAAACACATTCAGTGGTTCAGCGTTTGTACCATACGTGATATTGATTGTTCAGGACCTTGAGTCAACATGACATCACACAAACGGTAGAATCAGACAGTGGAACATGTTTCACTGATGGAGCGTTTGCATAGGTCATGACCTGCATCAGCATTAAACACGTCACCACAGCAATGCCCACAGGATAAGCACAGAGCCAAACAAACCTTGAAAGAACTGTTGAAAGAGAGCACAGAAGGAAATCTTCTAACTAAAATAACGACACACTTGTTCAGCTGAGATACACCATGGATCTAATTTCAAAATGTTCCTGGCTTGGAATGCACCTGTTACTCTTAGGTGAATTCCAGTGATGTAAACAGTGCTTTATTAACAATGCTTTACACAACAGTCAAAACACCCATGACTCATTAAGAGACTAGGTACAACCCTTTTTGGACATGCCCTAAGTGTACCTGCGCCATGCGTTTCAGACCATGCGCTCACATCGTTAAAATAGAGCCTGTTTTCATTTGCCACAAAACAGCAACGCGCCAACAATGTGCCACAAACACGCCAGGCTCCACCTTCACCCAATCACAGCGCACTTCCTCTCCTGAGTGCTGATCACGCACACCTGCACCACATCAGCACGTCAATCACCTCCAGCAGACACTCTCTCACACTCAGTCTTCGTCCGGTCTCGTTTGCATTAAGACTTACCTGAATGCTTACCTCTAGGACTGCCAAACCTACTTACCTGTCTCCAGTGTTGTCTCCAAGTCTCCCTCGTTGCCCCCTTGTCTCCTGTGAAGTTCTCCTGAGTCCTCTCCGCTCCTGTCAGTCTTCAGTCTGTTTCCATCTGCAAGTATAAGGACATTATCACTTAGTCATCCACTTCAGTATCCTGGCACTTCCACGTTCACTCACCTGCACTGCCGATACCTCATCTGGTTCTTCAATAAAAACATCCGTTAACTGCTTTTTTGTCTCTGTCCCTTCTCTGCTGTAACAGAAGACCGGACCAACACCGCTGAACACCAGTATGAGCACTCTGGATCCATTTCAAAGGCTCGTGGATGAGGTACGCTGAGCACTTCCATCCAATTCATCAGCACCTCCACCAGCGTCCACTTCCACAAACACCGGCGTCTCTCCTTCACCGCCAGTGTATGCCAGTCCCATGGCCAAACCAGCGCCCTTCTCTGGATTGGGCAGAGGATTACAACGGATTCATCCAGCAATGCTTGCTGGTCCTGGAGATGCAACCGCACCTGTACCCTGGTGAACACGCTAAGGTAGCCTTCATTATTTCACAGTTAAATGGCAAATCACTTCGTTGGGCTGAAACTCTTTGGTCCTAGAACAATCCCATAACTCAGTCTCTCTCCAGTTTCATCTCCCATTTCAAAGAGATTTTCGGGACCATCAACCCTCAGTGCAGTTCCTTGGCTATAACATCAATAGCAGTGGCATCCGGATGGACGAGGGGAAGGTGGATGCCATCCGCAACTGGCCCACACCCACTACCATCAAAGAACTCCAAAGATTCCTCGGATTCACCAATTTCTACCGCCGTTTCATCTAGAACTACAGCACCATCTCCTGTCCTCTTACTAACCTCCTACGTAACAAGCCTAAGTCTCTGTCCTGGACACCAACTGCCCCCCAAGCCTTCGAGACCCTCAAGGAAGCCTTCACCACCGCTCCCCTCCTTGTTCATCCTGATCCAGAGCAGCCCTTCATCGTTGAGGTTGACGCTTTGACCACAGGAGTGGGAGCGGTCTTGTCCCAGCAGCAGGGGAATCCAAGTAGACTCTATCCATGCACCTTCTTCTCCCGCAAACTCAACCCAGTGGAGGTCAATTACGATATCGGCAACAGGGAGCTTCTGGCCGTCAAGCTGGCTCTGGAGGAGTGGAGGCATTGGTTGGAGGTTGCCCAACACCCATTCCTGGTTTTGACGGACCACAAGAATATAGAGTACCTCAGAGACGCCAAGCGACTAAACCCACAACAGATGCGATGGGCATTGTTCTTTACTCGCTTCAATTTCACCATTTCCTACCGTCCTGGTTCTAAGAACATTAAGGTGGATGCCTTATCCCATCTCCACAGTCCTGAAGAGAACGCCTAAGAACCTGAGCACCTTCTTCCTTGAGAAACTTTTCGTTAGCCCCATCACCTGGTCTGAGGAAACTCTGCCCTCCTCCAATGTCTCCACCAACACTCCGCCGGGTTGCCCACCAGGTTTGCTATACATTACCCGGACAGGGCGCACACCTCTCATCCACACTTCCCACACGTCACTGGGCATTGGCCACCCTGGGGTCAATGAAACCCTCTCGCTCCTAAAGGAGCACTTCTGGTGGCCGAAAATGGCAGTTGATGTTAGAAGGTACGTGCAAGGTTGTAAGGAATGCACCATCTCGAAGAGCCCTCAACATCTTCCCTCTGGAAAACTCCATCCTCTGCCCATTCCCAACAGACCCTGGTCACACCTAGGAGTCGACTTCATTACCGACCTCCTTGCGTCTGATAACTGTACCTGCATTCTAGTGATTCTAGTGATAATAGACAGATATTAGACACGTTCACTCACCTGCACTGCCGATACCTCATCTGGTTGTTCAATAAAAACATCCGTTACCTGCTTTCTTGTCTCTGTCCCTTCCGTGTTGTAACATAATGACCTGAACACACCTTATTTTCAGACCAGCACGCCCATGGGTGAACAGATGGGCGCGAGAAGTATTTTTTAGGAAATTTGTGACACTGAACTTTTGAATCTCTTGGCACAAAAGGTCAAATTTTATTGTCTCTATTGACAAAAATTTCAATACATAAATTTGATCTTTTTCTATTGAATGTGACTGTACATCTTTGGCTTTGGTGTAAACTGAAATGGCATCAAGTATTTTGTACTGTATAATGTCAGATCAATTAGTATATAAAAGAGGCAAATAACACACAGTGGTCAGTGGTAATCTGCATGTGAAGGAATGAGCACAAACACAATTCCAGGCTAATAGCAGAAAAACATTGCCCAGTAATGAGCCATGCCACCAGTGTCTGTTCATGCCAGGTACTCAAAAGACTTTTCTTCTGTCCATGTGCACATGAGAAATGTACTGTACTGCCACACCGGATAGGTCTATCGCTCATCGTCTTGTACGCACATTGCGGCTTTCCAACACTCGCCACTGACAACACCACTGCTTGTTTGGACACACAACAAAGCCGTGGTTGGATTCAATGCCAAATCTGCTGCTGAAAGGGTAGAAACACCAGGCTTACGATGCGCCCAGCCAAATAAGCGATCTGCTTACATAGACATGAAACAATACAGCTGCTTTATTTGCGTGCATTTCAGAACACATGCATTATGCATCAGAAAACATGCATAATTTAGGGGAACAAGCAGAGGATATGTCTGGTGCTCAGCCAAATCTGCTACCTCCTTATGGAGCGACACAAAACAAATTCCATCTTGTGGAGGCAGATGGTGGACAAGGTGACAGGGTGCCTCTTATCCAAATTGCAAGTACTTGAGTGAATGTTGTCATGGGAACCTGGGCGAAAGGCCATTTCCGCATATCCCTTGAGCTCGGTCCTGGCAAAGAGGCCAAAGGTGACCTAGTGTGGTGAGGCTGTGGAGGTGCGCAGAGATTGATAAGTGGAAAATCTTCTGCCATTATGGAACAGATTTTTTTGTATTGATTGATTGATTGATTGTATTATGATGAAAACTGACTCAATTGCTTTTTCACTATGTAGCGATCAATGATCTGCAGTTATTTTAATAATATTTTACAGCAGATTAATGAGCTAATGAGTTTTTTTATCAGCTTTGTCTGTTCCTTGTAAAGTTGATTTCGTTTGATTGATGATAATAGATGTAAAACCATTCAGACTTATAACTCTCTGATGGGTTTTAGTCACTCTAGACCTTAATCTTTGGCATAAAAGAGAATGCTTGGAGCTATTTTGTTGAAGTCTCTTGGAACTCTGAAAAGCTAATATTCTGTTCACTGACTTAAACATATTTTTGAGTTATCTGAAAAACTGTCAATGTAACCCACTTGTCATTTGGAATTTCCTCAAATTTATCATTTTCTTTTTCTTTTTTTATCAAAGCATTCTGCCATTTTAATGCAGCCCAGCTGTTTAGATTTAAGAAGAGTCACTACATCATAGACCTGCCAGATTTATAATCAGATTTTTTTTTTCATATAATAAACACCCATTTATACTGTGTGAGGGTCAATGACATGACGTGTATATTTTTGTGTCCAAGTGCATTATTTCCTTTTTAAAAAAAAAAGATAAATTCATGACCTATATAACTTTATTATATCAAATTTAAACCTATTTAGTTCTAATTAATTTTTAGGACATTTAAATAATATATATTATTTTATGTTTTGTTATCTTAAACCCCCAAAATTTCAGGTAGTACAACTGTCCGTACAAATAAACAGACTAAAAAAACTATTTAAAAATGGCGTTTTAATAATAAAAAATTGTAAAACTACATACTATGGCAATGATTTTAGTTTTGAAACCTTTCATATAAACACATTTTATTAATATCAGTTTTAAAGCTGTTGAGATAATTGAAAAACTTTTGTACAGCAATTTGTATATTCTCAAATGTCAGGGTGGCACAACTGCAAAAATGGCTCTTTTATTATGAATTGACAAGGTAATAACAGCAAACATGATAATGCATCATCCAGAGGACTAAAGGGAGTGAAAGGGTTTGTAGATCTGTCTCATATACTGGTAAAAAATGCTAACTTCAAGTATGGGTAGGTACACGTTCTATGTCAGGTGGTACAACTACAGAATACATACATACATACAACTATTTGGTTGTACCGTAACTTGATTAAACACATTGTTCATGACTCAGAAATATGCATTACATCTGTTTTGAAGAGATTATTAAACAAACACCATTTTGATGTTTTATTTGTCCATGACCCATGAGAAAAAGCATGTTATTATAAGACAACATGCTGTTCACAAAATTAAGACAATACATTTCACAATAAATATTGTTCTGAAGCATATTTACAGAGAACATTGTCTTTCAACCCCTAAATGCACAATGCACCGCCCAAGATACAACACAAATACAAAGTGTTATTGAAGGTTCTCTTTCTGGCCAGTCTTTAGAAAGTTATAAAAAATAGACTATAGAACTATACAATAATTTGTATTCATAAAACATTGCAAAAGCACTTTAATGTGTGGTGTGGCTTTTTGTTGTTGTTGTTGTTGTTTTGGTCTGGTGGTGTTGTTTTTGTGTAATTTTCAAAGCAGACTCCAGCACTCTTTTGATAGTCAAAGCAAAAGCACTTTCGATGGTGCTAAGAGCTTCCCTACATCAGTGTAAGCATGTGTGGAGCAGATGAGTGGTGACACTGGGGCACAGTGCCTTAGGGACAGCCTGACTCACCACAGCTGTCAATATTTACCCTCCCCCCCCAGCCAAATGGCCATAGGAACATACTAAAAATCTATAGATGTTTATTTGATTCGAACTTAGAAGTTCATTTAAAAGGCAAAACCCAAAACTATGAACTAACAACTGCAATAGACTGACATGACAATATATTATATTATATTATACACCGATCAGACAGGTAAAGTGAATAACACTGATTATCTCTTCATCACGGCACCTGTTAGTGGCTGGGATATATTAGGCAGCAAGTGAAAAAATTGTCCTCAAAATTGATGTGTTAGAAGCAGGAAAGATGGGCAAGTGTAGGGATTTGAGCGAGTTTGACAAGGGCCAAATTGTGATGGCTAGATGACTGGGTCAGAGCATCTCAAAAACTGCAGCTCTTTTGGGGTTTTCCCGGTCTCCAGTGGACAGTATCTATCAAACGTGGTCCAAGGAAGGAACAGTGGTGAACCGGCGACAGGGTCTTGGATGGCCAAGGCTCATTGATACACGTGGGGAGCGAAAGCTTACCTGGGGAACACATGGCACCAGGATGCAGTATGGGAAGAAGGCAAGCTGGCGGAGGCAGTGTGATACTTTCGGCAATGTTTTGCTGGAAACCATGGGTCCTGCCATCCATGTGGATGTTACTTTGATGCATACCACTAACCTACTTGTTGCAGACCATGTACACCCTTTCATGGATAATAATGCACCCTGCCACAAAGCAAAAATGGTTCAGGAATTGTTTGAGGAGCACAATGAGTTTGAGGTGTGGACTTGGCCTCCAAATTCCCCAGATCTCAATCCAATCGAGCATCTGTGGGATGTGCTGAACAAACAAGTCCGATCCATGGAGGCCCCACCTTATAACTTACAGGACTTAAAGGATCTGCTGCTAACATCTTGGTGCCAGATACCACCACAACATACCTTCAGGGGTCTAGTGGAGTCCATGCCTTGACGGGTCAGGGCTGTTTTGGCAGCAAGAGAGGACCAACACAATATTAGGAAGGATTGGTGTATTTATTATATTATATTATATTATATTATATTATATTATATTATATTATATTATATTATATTATATTATATTATATTATATTATATCATATTATATTATATTATATTATATTATATTATATTATATTATATTATATTATATTATATTATATTATATTATATTATATTATATTATCTATATTGTAGTCTTTCCACCATGTATCACAGGGACATGTCCCTTATGACTCGCAACTCGTGTATCATTTAGAGATTTCCACTGTCATTCATTTGCTTGGAACGCATAATTATGATACAGTATCTAACTTGAAGGGCAGGAGTAACAATAGGAATTATCTTCTCTGACTTTGACATTCAAGAATTTAGTGTTTTGTTTGGTAATATTGCAATCATGTCCTTTCCTTCATGAGTGTGCTATTAATCAATTAGGACAGTTCAGCCTTGACAATGAGCAAATTACCATCCCTAATGCAATAAATGGTTTTGAACACAGATGGCCTAGCATTTTTTATATTGTTACATCTGAAATTAGGCATAATGGCTGGTTTGCCCTCATCTGACTTTTTTTTTTTTTTTAAATGAGGTGCTGTACAGCATTATGAACATTTGCCAGAAATTGACTGAATTAATATCGTCTCCCCATTACAATTGAAAATAGTCCAATCTGAAAGCCCCTGATAATATGCAGCTGTGCTTGGCATTAGTGTAAAAGAGCTCCGTTTGTCTGTTTCCTAGCAACCAAAAAGCACTATATTTTCACTGCATGTTTTTCCTCTTTCCCCGTGATGTATTTACATGATATATATAGTGTTGGCCGAACTACGGTATCTGCAAACCAAGCATTGTTGCCAGACCCTTCTATACAAAAAGCCTTTCAGCATACGTATTCAAACAAGTTTTTCTTGTTTTCATCAAAAATAATCAGATATACACGTCATGAAAAAAAATGCTAAATAGATATGACAAATAAAATTGGGAGTTTTTCAAAAATCCAATTTTGTGGGACCTCACAGATTTCAGAACGACCTTTTGTCTATATTTCTCAACAAGCAATCAGTTCCTTTTATTTCAGAGGCTCTTGAATGTTATTGTTAGAGGTTTGCTGATGAGCCTTCATTTATCATACAATATGAAGCACATTCAATCTGTTACGAAAAAATTAAACCAAACTATAAACTATTATTATTATGTTATGCAAATGTATGTGGATCGATCTGATTCAGCTTGAGATTGATGGATCCCCATGCAGTCAATTCGTCATGATGGCTGAAATGGAGGCAAGGGTCAGTCAAACCGTCTCAGGCGAGTTTGTCCTCATCTTCATAATGTGGCTGTCCTCTACATCTCTTTACAGCCACCGGGCAGCATTGCTTTACTTCACCAAATGCTTCCATTTAGCACCTCATCATGGTTCACACCCATGTAGCAAACCCGCTGGCTATTTCTGCTCCATCTGCCTTCTTTTGCCAACAGACCAGCTGACTATTCAGCAACTCCAACTATGACAGTTGCGCATTTCAAAATGTCAGATATGTGTTTGGGTCTAGTATGTTAGTTTGACAAGTGTGGAACAAAGACACAAAACTGTCACCCTGCAGCCAGTAGCTAGTGATCACATTTATAGCACTGGCCTGATTATTTACTCAGCTCTAGCTTAGGGGAAGGGCACTGTGATGAGGATACATTCTTACTTCTCCAGCAGGTGCTCGAGCTGAACTGACCCAAATCTGCTCCGCGAAGAGGCATTGACTTACATTGAAATCACAACAAGCCCCCTTCAACTACCTCTTTGACTAAATCATCCTCAGCAAATGTCAAGGGCTACACTACAAATAGGCAGAAGTATGACAGCATCATGCAAATGAATATCCATATCAACCGGATAACAGTCTGGAGGCTGAAGCTTTGCTGACGTGGAGCAATGCTGAATATCTTACTTAGAAATGGCTTCCCCATAATGGTAGAAATATGGAGAATAGGCTAATGATGCACTATTGGGGAATAACTAACTAAAAGCTAACTTAGCACCATGACAGTAGCTCAACTCTTTTCAAAATAGTGTAGCATCTCCAGTAAAAGCTATTCATATACAATGATACACAAGGTTATACAATAAGTCAGTGTTTTATTTTGTGTAACATCACAGCAAACAGCAGTTCTTGTAGATTCATTACGCACATAGTCTTTCAACAGCGATCTGAAGCAATTATCCAACACACACTTTTAAAATGTCTTCTGTGTCTTTCTCTCAAACTGCTTTAATTATTTTATCACATCAGTTTACTTGGATCCTTTTAAAACTGCATGGTTAAAAAAAATAATTCAGTTGTGTTCCTGGAAACCTCTGAACCGTATTGTACAAGAGACATTATAAGCTATATTGTTTCCTCTTGAATGTGCATAAGCACCAAACCAGCCAGAAATTTGAGCAAAAGCAGTGTAATTTATAATTAAAGGTGTTGTAAGTGATTTCACTAAATTAGACTTTTGCCTTCCCTTCTCCAAAAACCAGCCCTCCAAAGACGTCATTAAACATGAACATGTAGAAAAAACGTCTCGGTTACGGATGTAACCCTCGTTCCCTGAGGAGGGAACGGAGACGTAACGTTAGTGACTAACGAATGGGGGTTTCGCTTAGAAGCCTATCAACTTCGAGTTTTGAGAAAACGCCCAATGGCGTGCCAATGCCATGGGGCATGCGGAATTTGCATACGTAGCTCCGCCTCACTGCGTGAGTATATAAGGAAGTACGAGGCAATATCGCATTATGTTACCTGCTTGAGGAGCCAAGACTGAACTCCTGCGTTCCAGGCAACACAGCTGATGTGGCAAGGGGACGTTACGTCTCCGTTCCCTCCTCAGGGAACGAGGGTTACATCCGTAACCGAGACGTTCCCTTTCGTTCAGTCACTACGACGTAACGTTAGTGACTAACGAATGGGGGTCCCAATATAATCCCGCCACTCAGCCGTCTTCCAGCGCCCTGCGTAAGTGTGAGTTCCCTGTCGTAAGACTAGTACGGACGAAGGACTCCCACTTAACACAGGATTACCAAGGTACACTGGGAAGCATATCCCAGTGAGGGAATGCCAAGATGCCTACCCGTGGGGAGGACTTAAGAGACACATATGACCCGGAGAGGGTTGCATATGGAAGATCTCTAGGGTACCAGCCGAAGGTGGATTTTTAACCCTAGGGGTGGCGGGGACACGCCAAGGGAAGAAACCCGCTCACTGCGGAGACTTACGGTGAAATACACATGTGGGGGTCGCCAGAGGGAACCATGCACATGGGGCACCTGGCCGGACATGAGGGTCTGGGCTCGAGAGGGCAGACTGAACTGATGTCGGCGTCGACAGTGCTGGAGGAGCTCAGGGCTCTCGGGGAGCTCACCTGAGGAAAATATCGCACGTATCCAGTCCGTGGAGTGGAGTGGCGAGCAAGCGAAGACACCTGAACCTGGTCCATCACCGGCCCCTCGGGGGGGCGAGTACATAGTCGGACACTGGCTCCACTCGGAGATTGTAGAATCTGGCGAATGTGTTGGGTGTCGCCCAGCCTGCAGCTCTGCAGATGTCTGCTAGCGAGGCGCCATGCGCTAGAGCCCAAGAGGAAGCCACACTCCGGGTGGAGTGTGCCCTCACACCAAGGGGACATGGTCGGCCTTGCTGCTGGTAAGCCAAAGCAATGGTGTCCACTATCCAGTGAGACAGCCTTTGCTTTGAGAGAGCACTTCCCTTCCGCTCTCCACCATAACAGACAAAGAGCTGGTCTGAGGTCCTGAAACACTGCGTCATGTCTACGTAGGCGCGGAGAGCGCGTACTGGACAGAGCAATGCCAAGGCTGGGTCTGCCTCCTCCAAAGGCAGCGCTTGCAGGTTCACCACCTGGTCCTTGAACGGAGTGGTGGGAACCTTGGGCACATATCCAGGCCGGGGTCTCAGGATCACGTGAGAGTTAGCCGGCCCGAACTCCAGGCACGCTTCGTCAACCGAAAATGCCTGCAGGTCCCCGACCCTCTTGACTGAGGCCAATGCGGTCAGCAGAGCCGTCTTCATAGACAGAAACTTAATATCGACCGACCGCAAAGGCTCAAAGGGAGGTCTCTGCAGAGCAGTTAGAACTACTGCGAGGTCCCAAGAGGGTACGAGAGGAGAGCGAGGAGGATTCAGTCTCCTAGCTCCCCTCAGGAACCTGATGACCAGGTCGTGCTGACTTACCTTTTTGTTCTCCAAGAGATCGTGGTGGGCAGATATTGCGGCCACATATACCTTGAGGGTGGAGGGAGACAGCCTTCGCTCCAGCCCCTCTTGGAGAAACTCAAGCACGGACCCGATCGGACATTTCCAGGGGTCTTCTTGGCGGGAAGAGCACCAGGTGACGAAGAGGTTCCACTTCAACGCATAGGCATGCCGAGTGGACTCTGCCCTAGCGGAAGTGATGGTGGCGACCACCGTAGGTGGTAGGCCACTCAAACCTGCCGGGTCCCGTCTAGGAGCCACACGTGGAGGTTCCAAAGGTCGGGACGCGGGTGCCAATGGGTGCCCCGTCTCTGAGTGAGGAGGTCCGGTCTCAGAGGAATAGGCCAGGGAGGGGCTGTCGCAAGGAGAATGAGTTCGGGGAACCAGGTCCGGCCGTGCCAGTACGGGGCGACCAAAAGGACCTGCTCCTTGTCCTCCCTGATCTTGCACAGAAGCTGTGCGAGTAGGCTCACTGGGGGAAACGCATATTTGCGTAGGCCCCGCGGCCAGCTGTGCGCCAGTGCATCCGTGCCGAGCGTGCCCTCGGTCAGGGAATAATACAGGCTGCAGTGGGAAGAGTCGTGGGAGGCAAACAGGTCTACCTGTGCGTCGCCGAACTGTTCCCAAATCAGCTGAACCGTCCGGGGATGGAGTCTCCATTCTCCCGGGAGAGGCTGAAACCGCGAGAGCTCGTCGGCTGCGTGGTTCAGGACTCCCGGAATATGGACAGCACGAAGGGACCTCAGGCGCTTCTGACTCCATAAGACGAGATGGCGGGCGAGTTGAGACATGCGGCGGGAGCGTAGACCGCCCTGGTGGTTGATGTACGCTACTACGGCCGTGTTGTCTGTCCGGACAAGCACATGTTGACCCTTCAGCAACGCTCGAAAGCGGTGCAGGGCGAACCGTACTGCAAGCAACTCGAGGCAATTGACATGCAGGAGGCGCTGGGGTCCTGTCCAGGAGCCCGCGGCTGCTTGTCCATTGCACATGGCACCCCAGCCCGTGGCAGAGGCATCCGTCGATACGACAACATGCCTGGAAACTCGTTCTAAGGGCACACCGGCCCGTAGAAAGCTGAGGTTCGACCACGGGGTGAGTGTCTGTAAGCAGGCCCGAGTCACTTGGATCCGGAGCGTGCCAGACTGCCATGCCCATCTCGGGACTCGATCGCGAAGCCAGTGCTGAAGCGGTCTCATATGAAGCAATCCGAGCGGCGTTACCGCGGCTGCAGATGCCATATGCCCCAGGAGCCTCTGAAAAAGTTTCAGTGGAACCGCATTCTTGCTCTCGATTTGTCGGAGGCAAGTCAGCAGAGACTGCGCGCGCTCGCTCGAAAGCTGCGCGTACATGGCGACCGAGTCGATCTCCATACCGAGAAAAGAGATCCTCTGCACTGGGCAGAGTTTGCTCTTCTCCCAGTTGACCCGAAGGCCCAGACGGGTTAAGTGGTGGAGAACCAGATCTCTGTGTCCGCAAACCTGCTCTCGAGAGTGGCCTAGTATGAGCCAGTCGTCGAGGTAGTTCAGGATGCGGACCCCGTGCTGCCAAAGGGGCGCAAGGGCTGCCTCGGCAATCTTCGTGAAGACGCGAGGGGACAGAGATAACCCGAATGGGAGAACTGCGTACTGGTATGCCCGCCCCTCGAAAGCAAACCGTAGGAACGGTCTGTGTCGAGGAAGGATGGAGACATGGAAGTAGGCGTCCTTCAGGTCGATCGCTGCAAACCAATCGTCCGGACGAACGCATTCGAAAAGGCGTTTCGCAGTCAACATCTTGAACGGAAGCCGGTGAAGGGATCGGTTCAAGATGCGAAGGTCCAGGATTGGCCGTAACCCACCGGTTTTCTTGGGTACAATGAAGTAGGGGCTGTAGAACCCCGACCTCATTTCGGCTGGAGGGACAGGCTCGATCGCACCCTTCGCCAGTAGAGTGGCAATCTCCGCACGCATGACGGGGGCATGGGCCCCGGTCACGGTATAGCGGACTCCCCTGTAACGGGGAGGAGCCTGCGCGAACTGAATCGCGTAGCCGAGCCTGACGGTCCGGGCAACCCAGCGGGACAGCCCCGGAAGCTGAAGCCAGGCTTCCAGAGACTGCACCAACGGGGTCATACGGACAGTAGGCGTACCCCGGGTGGGGCAGCGAGGCAGCGTTACCGGCGCGGACAGGGGAGGCTGTTGGGCGTCCCCGGGTCGGAGCACGGTTAACGGCTGCGCCCTGACAGAGGAGACCAGGGAAGGACTCGCGTTCCACGGGGGTCTGCTCTGCCAGGGGGCTGGCGACAGAGAGGGACGAGAGTGGCGTGACCCGAGGGTGGCGCGCACTGCCGTCACCGATCTCTGGGGGCTCAGGGATGGGTTTGTCAGTTCTTTCTTTAACCACATTAGGGTGCTGCTGACCCGGGGGCCAGCAGCTGAACAAAAGATTCTCCCCCGGCCCTCCACCGGGGGAAGGAGCGGCCCTGCCGCCGTCTCCTGGAAAGAACTGCCCATCCCTGAGCCGTCCGCATCAGGAGCGCCGCTTAGCCTGGCGTTTCTTCGCGGGCTGCGGGGCTGGAGCGGACTGGGACGCCTTCCTGCGGCTGCCTCTGCGCGGCCCGGGTGGAGGCTGCTGCTTGGGTGGCGCAGAGGCGGAGGAAGCCGCGGGAGGACGTCCTCGGCGGCGAGCAGGCTGAGGCACCTGCGCGGGCGGTGGGGTGGAGGCAGCAGCTGACCGCCGGGGCAGGATGTATTTTATTGCCTCAGTCTGCTTCTGAGCGGCCGAGAACTGTTGGGCGAAGCTCTCGACCGCTCCGCCGAATAGCCCATCCTGTGATATGGGGGCGTCGAGGAAACGTGTTCGCTCGGCGTCGCGCATATCAGACAGGGTGAGCCATAAGTGTCTCTCCTGGACCACATTTGTGGACATCACCTGACCCAGGGAGCGCGCGGTCACCTTCGTCGCCCGGAGAGCGAGGTCGGTGGCGGCACGCAACTCATTGCTGAGCCCTGGATCAGCCCCTCTCTCGTGCATATCGCACAGCAACTTGGCTTGGTAAGCCTGAAGAGTTGCCATGGTATGCAAAGAAGCGGCGGCCTGCCCCGCAGCTCTATAGGACTTCGCCACCAGAGATGACGAAAACCTACAGGCCTTGGAGGGGTGCTTTGGGTCACCACGCCAGGACGAAGCGCTCTGTGGACACAGTTGCATCGCAACAGAACGTTCGACTGGGGGGACCCCAGTGTACCCATGAGCCGCGGCTCCATCGAGAGAGGTGAAGGCGGAAGAGGCCGCCAAACGTTCACGGGAAGACAACGGGGCCTTCCAGGAACGCGCGACCTCTTCATGCACCTCGGGGAAGAAAGGTATTGGAGGAGCGGCCGGACGGGTGTCCGAACGCGCCGCCCCCAAAAACCAATCATCCAACCGCGAACGCTCGGGCTGAGGCGGAGGGTTCCACTCCAGTCCAAGCGCTGCGGCGGCCCGAGAGAGCATGGCTGTCAATTCTGGGTCCGACTCGGGCAATGCTGGGACACCCGAAGGTGGCAGCACAGCCACGATAGACATCACTTCCTCCTCCGCCGCGCCAAACGCCACAGTCGGGACAGCAGGAGCCGGCCCCGATGTAGACGCTTGAGCGCGGGCCGGGTCAAGTGCCTGAGAGGGGGGTGTGGGCCGAGGAACTAGCGTCGGAGCTTTATTCCACACCGTCACCCTCAGATCACCCTGGTCACCAGCCAAAGTGCCGCCTCCAGAGGAGACCGCAGATTGGGGGGGGACGGAGGGGACTCTCGTTCCGGCATCAGCACGGAATTCACGGAGTCTCGATCGTAACACTGAGATGGCCAGGTTCCCGCAGAGAGAACATGAGTCATCCACGAGCGCTGCCTGAGCGTGCTGAAAGCCCAAACACGTCACACAGCGCTCGTGCCCGTCGAAAGAAAAAAGTGATCTACCGCACCCAGAAGTGCACGGACGGAACATCCTGAAAAGGACGCGTCACGTGCAAGCTCTTTTATGAGAGGAAACTTCACAGTCGATGCCGAAGCGCCCAGGGAAACACACACCAGCTGGATGCAGACCACTGCACAGATCAGCAGGCAGGAAGTATGCGATCACTGGAACGCGCCGTCACACCAACACCGACTGGAAAGCTGCTCGTCTCGAAGAAGCTGACAGAGTCTCAGAAGGCTGTAGGAGTGAAGAGGTAGGTACTCTTGGCTCCGAAAGCAGAAACATAATGCGATATTGCCTCGTACTTCCTTATATACTCACGCAGTGAGGCGGAGCTACGTATGCAAATTCCGCATGCCCCATGGCATTGGCACGCCATTGGGCGTTTTCTCAAAACTCGAAGTTGATAGGCTTCTAAGCGAAACCCCCATTCGTTAGTCACTAACGTTACGTCGTAGTGACTGAACGAAAGGGAACATAGGACACCCCCATTACTATTTTGTGTCATGTATAGAGCGTAACAGTGTCAAAGATATGATTTCTCAGGATAGCTTTTTATGTTCCAGAAAATTTTAAGTGAATTGTGCATTACCGTTCAAAAGTTTGGTATCAGATCAGTTTGGCATTTTTTTGGTCACACTTTAGATTAGGGTCCAATTCTCACTATTAACTAACTATTGACTACGACTTTTGCATCAATAGTTAGTAAGGTAATTGTTCAGTTTAGGTATTGGGTAGGAATAAGGGATGTAGAATACGGTCATGCATGGTATTAATATGTGCTTTATAAATACTAAAACAATATAAATAAAAATATATTGTCAAATATTAATACAATTTAAAATAACTGGTTTCTATTTTAATATATTTTAAAATGTAATGTATACATTCATCTGTGATGATTACTCCAGTCTTCAGTGTCACATGATCCTTCGGAAATCATATTGCTAATTTGGTGCTCAACTGTGATTCATTTTTCAAGATTTTTGATGAATAGAAGAATTTTAAAGAACAGTATTTATTTTTTGTATCATTATAAATGTCTTTACTGTCATTTTTAATCAATTTGATTTGTCTTAATATATATATATATATATATATATATATATATATATATATATATATATATAAAAATCAATCTTACTGCCCCCAAACTTTTGAACGGTTGAATGATTAAAGTTAAAAAATAAATTTTCCACTGAATTTGCTTCAATGAAGTTAGTCTTTTTTTGTTGTTGTTAGAAAATCATACTGTTGCTAATTATACTTTTTTTTTTTAACTATAGCTTGACAGTAGTAGATCTACCCTAAATTGTCAGTAGCTTGTAGATTCACAGTACAAGCTACAGTTTCATAGTAGCTTCCCTACCAATCTGTTGTGCTGGAACAGTATTGTGGGAGAAATTAGGTCTGTAAAGCATTCCTGTCCATGTGTTAGGGATACAAAGGGTGCCAGGGGGTTAATTAAAACCACTAACCAACTGAGGAGGAAGAGGTAAGAGGCTCTTGGCATCAGGGCTGACCTGTGCAAATGACGCTCAGCCTGCCATGTTCAAAGGCAATTTACATCTTTTTCGAAACTATGCAGCTGTCAAGAAACATCCCCGAGGCCCATGCTGTCGCTTCAATTATCAAAACCTAAGGTGCAGAGTAGTGCCCTCCCATTCCTGTCCCATCTGGAATGCTCTGGAGTAAGACATTGTACTGATGAACTCTGTCAGCAGAAGGAGAAAGACAGAAGAATGACAGAAGATTCAGAGGAAAACAGACTGTATGTGTGAACAAATGTGACCAGAGGGGGTTGTGTGGTGGAACGCTGCTCCAATTGATCAGACAACATCAGCGGTTACTGGCAATATTTAACTGAACCGCATGTCTATATGTTTTCATAAGAACACAACACTATTGCTGACAGTAGCATCTGAATAACTTAGGTTGTGGTAGAGCTATTGGCCTCAATAAAGCTACCTAAATGTTTTCATTAAATAACCACAGAAATATTGAAAATATCACTACAGCTTTAAAGGGATAGTTCACCCAAAAATGAAAATTAGCCCATACTTTACTCACCCTCAAGTCATCCTAAGTGTATATAACATTCTTCTTTCAGACAAATAAAATTTTAGTTATATTACAAAAGCCCAGGCTAATCCAAGCATTAGAATTGGATTCATAGTTGCTCTGTTTTTGAAGTCCATAAAAAGTGCATCTGCCCATCAAATAACATGCTCCACGCGGCTCTGGGCTGTTAATAAAGGGCTTCTGAAGTGAATCGATGCGTTTGTGTAAGAAAAATATCCATATTTAAAACTTTATCAAGTAAACTTTCGACCGACTGCCTTCCCTGTTCAATTTATGGAAAAATTGTTGAAAGTTACCCTCCCGATCGAAAGACTAACGCGACCAGGTACGCTCGTCATGACGTCACGTACGCATCTTGAGTTTCATTTTCAACATTCAACACTTTTCCATGGAATGCGGTCGGTCGAATGTTTATTTGATAAAGTTATAAATATGAATATTTTTCTTACACAAACGCATCGATTCACTTCAGAAGCCCTTTATTAACACCCCAGAGCCACGTGGAGCATGTTATTTGATGGGCAGACCAAAATGTTGAAAGTCCAAATCAATGCAGTTTCAAAGAACTTTGAAGGGCTTCAGAGGCTCTGTGCGATCCCAGACGAGGAATAGGGCTTTTTTTCTCCAAAAAAAACTTGACAATAAAAAAAACTTTTAAATACTTTTTAACCTAAATTGCTCATTTTGCGCTGCTCTGCGGCCCACCATGGATTACGTAATCACATCGGAAAGGTCACGCTAGACGTTGGCAGAAGTACCACCCCTGTGTTTACAAAGCACTCGTGCGAAGACTAATACAAACATCCTTTAGCAAAAAAAGGTTTAACAACGATGCCGGATGATTTTGAAGTTGGAGATGGAGGTTTTCTTGTAAAGGGCATTTTTATTAGTCTTTTCATTTTTGCTTGGGGCGGTTCTTCCGCCTACGTCTCGCGTGACCTTTCCGAAGTGATTCACGCAATCCGTGGCACGTCGCAGAGCAGCGCAAGATGAGCAATTTAGGTTAAAAAGTATATAAATGTTTATTTTTTCTAGAAAATGACAGATGGTTTCGCTAGATAAAACCCTATTCCTCAGCCGGGATCATTCGCCATTGGAAAGCCAGGAAAAAGAGTGGCAAACAAAAAGCACCTTGGAGAAACTCAACAGAAGTGCAATTAATGAAAAGACAATGCAGGAAATCGGAACGCATGTGGCGAAAGACAAAACTTGTAGTCCATTATAAGATCTATAAAGACAGTCTTCGTGCTTTCAATGTGGAACTAGGCAAAGCTAGACAGACCTTCTTTTCAAATATTATAAACAGAAACATAAACAACACGCGCACTCTTTTTGCTACTGTAGAGAGACTAACAAACCCCCCGAGTCACATTCCCAGTGAAATGCTCTCAGACAGCAAATGCAGTGAGTTTGCTTCCTTCTTCTCCGAGAAAATCATTAATATCAGAAATGCGATCAGCACATCGTTCAGTTGCTCTGAGGTGAATCAGATCAGACCACAGCCTCAGAAAGTTACTATGACTGATTTCGAAGCAATTGATGGTAAAATTTTAGAAGAAACAGTACAGCACCTTAAAACATCAACCTGCGCCCTTGACACACTCCCCACTTCTTTTTTCAAAAGTGTGTTTAACTGTTTAGAAGCAGATCTCCTAGAAGTGGTAAACGCCTCACTTCTTTCTGGGACTTTTCCAAACTCCCTTAAAACCGCAGTAGTTAAGCCTCTCCTGAAAAAGAGAAATCTGGATAACTCCATATTGAGCAACTACAGACCAATCTCAAATCTCCCCTTCATAGGCAAGATCATTGAAAAAGTTGTTTTCAGTCAGCTGAACAAATTCTTAAGCTCAAACGGATACTTTGACAATTTTCAATCTGGTTTCCGACCGCATCACAGCACAGAGACGGCCCTCATTAAGATAATAAATGATATTCGCCTCAATACAGATACAGGCAAAACATCAATTCTGGTACTACTGGACCTCAGTGCTGCATTCGACACTGTTGACCACAAAATACTTCTTGACAGGCTAGAAAATTGGGTTGGGCTTTCTGGAATGGTCCTCAAATGGTTCAGGTCATACTTAGAAGGGAGAGGTTATTATGTGAGTATAGGTGACCATAAGTCTGAGTGGACATCCATGACATGCGGAGTCCCACAAGGGTCAATTCTTGCACCACTCCTATTCAACCTGTACATGCTGCCACTCAGCCAAATAATGAAAAATAACAAAATGGCTTACCACAGCTATGCTGACGACACCCAGATCTACTTAGCCCTATCACCTAATGACTACAGCCCCATTGACTCTCTATGTAAATGCATTGATGAAGTTAACAGTTGGATGTGCCAAAACTTTCTTCAGTTAAACAAAGACAAAACTGAAATTACTACATTTGGAAACAAAGATGAAATTCTGAAGGTGAATGCATATCTTGAGGCTAAAGGCCTGAAATCAAAAAATCAAGTCAGGAATCTTGGTGTGATTTTGGAGTCAGACCTGAGTTTCAATAGTCATGTCAAAGCAATAACTAAATCCGCTTACTATCATCTCAAAAATATATCAAGAATTAGATGCTTTGTTTCCAGGCAAGACTTAGAGAAACTCGTTCATGCTTTTATTACCAGTAGGGTGGACTATTGTAATGGTCTTCTCACCGGCCTTCCCAAAAAGACCATTAGACAGCTGCAGCTCATACAGATGTGCTATACAATGTGCTATACAAATGTGCTATACAAATAAACTTGCCTTGCCTTGCCTTGCCTTGCCATTGAATGAGCTCTGGAGAACACGATATAAGTGAGCTCTGGAGAAATGCGATAGCTGCTGATAGTACTAAAGGAGCTTATTGTAAGGCCCGCAAAAATCTCGTTCCAATGGCGCTGCGCGTTCAATGTTTCAGCTGGGCAAAATGGATTTAATTG
This sequence comes from Gobio gobio, assembly GCF_949357685.1. Classification (NCBI taxonomy): domain Eukaryota; kingdom Metazoa; phylum Chordata; class Actinopteri; order Cypriniformes; family Gobionidae; genus Gobio; species Gobio gobio. The sequence goes on from NC_137105.1 coordinate 22,594,637, forward strand.
ATATAATATATAATTTCAATTATAATTAATTATAACTCCATTTTATCATAATCTCAAATTTAGGATAGAATGCCAATTGGTTGTTTGGTCATTTATATTTTATAGTTAGTCACACATTTAATCATTCCGTTCAACCCTTCGTTGCCATAATCTAATAGATAATTATAGAGTCAGAATAGATCGAAAATGTAACAATTTATTCACAGTCAGGTAAATGTATAATGCCAATTACATAATAGATAGAAATCTCTTTTAAATGGAAACACAAAATCTGGTTATGGTTACACTTAAAATAGTTTCAAATGGATGTATGTGATGATAAACTTAAACCCTTAATTGTACTCAGCATGTATAGAATGTTACGAGAGAGAAAGAGAGAGAGAGAGAGAGAGAGAGAGAGAGAGAGAGAGAGAGAGAGAGAGAGAGAGCCAAAGAGCAGGCCCTAAACAGAGAAAGGCAGAGAATAAAAAAGAGACAGAGCTACATTTGTGATCTTCTTTTATCCTTTTCCCTGATGTCACCAAACTCAAATATGACCCATTCAAAACTAACCAATCAGACCAAAAAACGTGAGACATTTAAAACTAACCAATCAGACCAAGCTTCTCCCACTGTACTAAAGGTGTGACATACATTTGGTCTGCAGGTCTTCCTTTGTCCTTAGAAATTCCAAATGGCCCTTCTGATGAGGTTAAGGTGGGGGTTGACAACAGAAGAGTCAATTTCAAATATCTTGGGTAAGATGGGGGTTGCCAACAGTAAAGCAAATGTATTATTTTCAACCTCACATTATATATGTATGCTGTGATAGACATCGTATTCCTATAGGTAGATGTGATCAGCTGACAGTCAGCTGATGCAAGCTTGACTAACGTGACCTGCCAGAACTGGTGCTATACGCTTGATTTTTGTTTATTTTTGCACACAAAAAAGTATTCTCGACGCTTCATAAAATTAAGTTTGAACCACTGTAGTCATATGGACTATTTCAACAATGTCTTTACTACCTTTCTGGACCTTGTAAGTGTTATTTAAATAGCTGTCTATGGAGGGGTCAGAGAGCTCTCGGATTTCATCAAAAATATCTTAATTTGTGTTCTGAAGATGAACAAAGTTAAACTAACCCTTTAAAAATTGCGTCATTTTGGTTTTGAATTATTCTATAACATACTACTGAGATAATATTGAGAATGTACAGTCCTGAAAGGGATTATAATATATCAAGCAAAAAGAGGGAGTGTAATGTGAGTGTCCGTCTCTAAAAAAGGGGTCAAGGATGGATTTGATTGCAATTGCAATCACAGCTCTTCTAGTTTTCCTCATGCTTAGATATGTGTATTGCCATTCTAACTTCAAATGAAGTAACACACACTGACATGTGTTGAGGAGAGTCCTCGTGGGTTGTGCTGGGTAAACATGCATATGGTTTTGTGGAGAGGAGGTGCATGGCCTTAGGGTTAAGCAGAAACCTTCTGAAGGGGTGGCAGTGGGTCAAGATGTACTTCACAAGTCTCCTCAATATAAGAATGTCAAATGAGTGATATAGCCTCATTCAAAAAGAGAAAGTTGGGCAGCGAGAAGCACAGAGAGGGAGAGATTTCCAGCTTTTCATTTATCTGACATGGTTCATTTGTGATCTTATGACAGATCTTTTGCACCTTCTGTTTTTGCCCCCTGGGCAGCAATTGAAGTGCGCAGTGAGATTTGCTGTATGTGTCTGAATCAATACTCTTTGACATATCGTGATTCACCATTGAAGAGTCAATCTCTGGTTGGATCTGCCACTTTGAAGCACAGACTCAATAAATGGAATCCACAGCAAGATAGCAATTGTATTGCTATTATTTCAGGGAATAATCAATTTATGATATGTGCTTGATTTATCTTATTCTTAACAATACATATTAGCTGTTGAGGGTATTGATCAAAATGCTAAGTGAGGTAAAAAATAGTATCTGTTTATGTCTGCGGAAAAAAGAGTGAGCTGATCAAAGCTCTGCAAGACCAGCGGATGTCCTTCATTTATCCCGCTGCAGTTGACCAGCTAAAAGGATAGATGCTTTGTAAGAGGAACAAACATGATCTCTATCTCAAACACCATAGAGGAAACACATAAAGATGGGGAAAAACAGGGCTTGTTCTAATGAATTCATAGGGCAAAGACTAATAAAAAGGAGAGATTATGCAGAGACAAACTTTATCCTATGAAGGGCAGAGGCTGATGAATGTATTTCAGTTTTTAGTTATTTTTCCAAAAAGTTTACAGCTACAATTAGATCTTGAGTATACTATAGACTTTTACTTATATTATATATCATCTCTAGTGTTTAATTATGTTCACATTTTTTTCAATAGCAGCCCATCTGCAACAGTACCTCAGAGGAAGCACTTCATGTTCTAATTTCCATGACAATAGGGTGCCTACTTTGTCTCTTCTGTGTTATCAGAGGATTACAAAGAGTGGAGATTAAAAGTGTGGGTTTTTCAATTTTAGATAGTGCTTGATATACATGTGTCTTAAAGTATTAATTTAAACAATTAGAGCTATATGAAACTTTACAGGCAAATCCTTGGATTTCTCAACGACATGCCTTTGAACATGTAATCATTCTTGTTGTTTGGCATTTTATATGACCAAACAGTGTCAATATTACTCATGATCTCCATATCAAGTAACAAAATTCAAACCAATAACTAGGACTGTCAATTTAACACTTCATTTATAGTACAATTAATAAAGAAAGAAATGACAACATGCATTTAATCTTGTTCTTTGATCTGTATGTACTATAAATTCCACACAATGGAAGCACGACGCAATGTTTTTTTCCTAGTCTCAGCCCGACACGGTTATCATTTTCACATCCAGTGCCTTAAATAGCACTTAAATAGTGTTGTTTAAATAGCAAATGCACTCGTGCCCATCTGTTCGCCTATGGGCGTGCTGGTCTGAAAACGAGGTGTGTTCAGGCACATTGTTGGCGCGTTTTTATTTTTATTTTGAGGCAACTGAAAATGCAGTATTTTTATTAAAGGTCAAGTTAGTAATATGCACCTATAGGCGGGTGCGTAATGCGCATACACTCTGCTAATTACACACACAGTGACGCGCAGCACAGAAACATTTAAAAAAAAAAAATTTCCGTTCGCAAATTCCGCTATGTAAATAGCGAATCTGCCATGTTGCAAGCACAACTGGCTTTTAAAGGGAATTGGAGATGAGCTCTGATTAGTTTATTGCACATTACACCCAAAACACACCCATGACTCATTAAGAGACTAGGAACAACCCTTTTGGACCATGTGCCTTGTGCACCGACCGTTTTATCTGTTGTTAAACTAACAAAAGTGGATTCGGACACGCCCTAAGTGCACCTGCGGCATGCACTTCTGGCCATGCACTCAGATCATTAAAATAGGGCCCAATGACCAAATATGTCCATTTGATGCATGTGTATATACACCAAAAAGACCAACAAAAGATACACTATATGTATACTCAGTAACACTATAAAACCAAAAAGACGATTTTAAAGAGCCGATTTTGGTTTCTCAGACCACCACAGTGGCAGAACCCTCTGGAGAACCTCCAGGCACTCTCTCAAACAGGACAGTCCTCTGAGGAACTAAATTACTGGCAGACCTCTAAATAGTGTCAATGGTTCCTTCATGTGGCAAGCAGTACGAGGCCGAGAGCCATTGGGAACAGAGTGAGGCCAGTGGCGAGAGTGTTAATGAGCGTCCCCTGCGCGTCATACCTTCCTTGAGTTTCTCAAGGAGGACCTCCGGTAGCATAAAAGGAGGAGCGACGACAGTGAAGGCCTGTCTGTGTTGTGTTTGTTTATTTAAAAATTTAGGTGTGTTAAACATTTGCTGGTTCCCGCCTCATTCTGCCCCAGTGTTGGGCACGTTACTTTAAAAAAGTAATTAGTTATAGTTACTAGTTACTTCTTACAAATAGTAACTGAGTTAGTAACTGAGTTACATCATTATAAAAGTAACTAATTACCAGGGAAAGTAACTACTGTGTTTTTTCAAATGTTCAAATATGTCAAATAACTTGGATGCCCCCAGTATTAAATATGTTAAATGAATGAATTGGACACTAAATAGAATCAATTGTTATTATAAAACATTGTACATTAATATACACTATTTTATGTTACTGTGGGACAATGTGAGATACACCTATCAAATTCAATACATTATTGTAAATATTATCAGTAGACCTACTATAGTGTAAATATTGTGTAAATATTATCAGTACTATACTACTCCTTTGGTAGTGGAGCTCACATTATCACCTGGGTTTTTAGCCCCTAATTTTGTGGTGGCATGTGATGATGTGAGGTGTTTCATTAGATTAGAATTACTTTCCACCGACGTGGAGAGACTCTTTCTTCCTAGGCATAAGTTGCACGTTACATAAACATTCTTACCTTTCACCTCAATGAGGGAAAAGTAGTGCTTATACCTCCAGTTTGCGAAAGCTACCTGTGAAGTCGTTGGACTTGCCTTCGCTCCTCCTCCTCCTCCTCCTCCTCCTGTGTGTTTGAACTCAACCTATCAACCTCAACCTTGTCTCCCACCCACCAATCATCATCAGTTATATGTACCACAAACACGCACCCCCCAACACGCATGGAATGCACGCACGCACGCCCGCACACACCCCCCCCACACACACACCAACCAACCAGAGAAAAAAAAACGTTGCAGGTCCGACTGACAGAGAGCCTATTCGGATGAAAACCGCTTCAGTGAGCTCAATTATAGTAACGCCGCAATTTTATTCTCAGTAAAGCTAACGGCGTTGTAACGGGAGAAACAGTCATTTGTTTGTTTACTCGTTACTGAAAAAAATAATTACGTTAGTAACGCCGTTTATCTATAACGCCGTTATTCCCATCACTGTTCTTCCCTGGTCCTTTAACATTGCTACACTTCAGTAACCACATTAAAGGAAATACTGTAAATTGTAATGTAGAAGCCTCCATTGTCTATAAAGCTGCCTTGAAACTATCTATACAAATAAATGTGAATTAATTTAATTGAACTTGAAATATGTAATGAAGTTCCTTAAAGGGGTACTTCAGCACTTGCAAAAAAACTTGGCTGGCTACAGTAGAAAGGTGAATTTTTTTTTAAATCGGTGCTACTAGAGAAAACAGAGAAAAAAGATATTTGTTTTCCCCTTTGCCAAATAAAACTACAACACCCATAATGCATTGGGCGTGATCTGGGATACACTTACCATAGTCAAATACCGCCTTGCTTTAGTAGGAAATAATTCTTAGCAAACGTTTAGTTATAATAGGTGTCACTTGTGTTGATTCCAAGAATTCGTAAATGTTTAGTGGTAATGAGTTACTTTCGGTTTTTAGTAAAGGATCCGTCACATTGTAAGCAGGGGCTAAAGGCTGCAAATACTCGTAAATACAGAGAGAACGCTGCAACGGAAACCTCTGTGTTTGTAGTCAGCATTTTAAACAGAATGACCTCAAACACAGTGTTTTAGGCCAAACAGAAGGAAAAAACTGAAAGAAACTGTGATTTTCACAAAAGCCCTGGAGCTGTCAAAATACATTTTCTAACAAATAAACGTGAATTTATTGGTCTAGGTATATGGAGACCAAGTAAACATGGTCAATTTACAACACAAAGTGGTCCAAAAATCGGCAAAGTTACACTTTAAGTGCACTATGTATATATGCATAGGACTTTTTAAAATATATTTTTAAAGAAGTCTCTTATAGTTATAACTGTTTTCTATTTTACAATGTAATTTTTTCCTGTGATGGCAAAGCTGAATTCAGCCATTACTCAAGTCTTCAGTGTCACATCATCCTTCATAAATCATTCTAATATGCCAAGACATATTTTTGTGGAAAATGTTTGTGATCCCTTTTTCCAGATTCTTTGATGAATAGAAAGTCCAAAAGAACAGCATTTATTCTAAATAGATTTTTTGTAACACTGTTACTGTCACTTTTGATTTCAATGTAATGCATCCTTACTAAATAAAAGCATTAATACAAATACCGATACAAATAGATATTTTGTATTATTTGTAATTTATTAGATTAATGAATCAGTCATCAACATCATATATAACAAGAAAACAAATAAGCTAGCAATTTCTACCAGTCATCTTTTGCATTACTTACCACAACAGCTACAGTATCTCTCCTCACATTCAAACATTCAATATACTGCTTACATTTTGCAGAAATGTTTTAAAGGTATTGTGACAGATAAACACTATTTATTTTTTAGATTTATATTGCATTTCAGTTTGATATTCATATAATGCTCTGAAAGTGTAGATCAAGACTTGTTGATGCCACACAGTTGTGCAGACAAAAGACACTGTAATTCAAAAGTGTTTCATGCACTGATGGGAGATCAAAGGATTGCAGGCAATGGATTTATAGTAACAGAGTTCCTGCCCACTCACAGAACAGTCTGAGCTGCTGTGGAATCCATTAGCACATTACACTGTGATCTGCAGAAGACGACCAGAAAAATCCATCTCTCCAACTCCCATCTTTTCTGCTCTAATGCAAAAATAATAAAGAATTCTGTTCAGATCAAGCAATGTGAGGAGAGAGAATGGAGGAGAATACGGAGAACAAGAGATCATTTTCCCTTGTAATGTGCCGACTACATTTTTTAAGGCTAATACTAGACACTTAATAGGAATAGTAGCGAGTGCTGCATTGTCTAGGGGGAAAACTGACCTATTCGCACACATATTTAGATGATGGTAGAGTTTAGATGAAGGTCAGAGCCTTTAAATAATTTATCGACAATTACCCAACAATAGATATATTCTCTCAAATGCATCAGTCTATTTTGTATCTATAGTAACGAGAAGTAAAAAAAAAAGATAGACGTATTATCCACAAGCTCTTATTAAGCAGGCAGTGTCTACATTCATGCAATACATCATGTAGAGAACCAAAATGAAAGGTCATCCCTGATTAATAATGACCCCTTTTCTGAGCTATTAGGCATTGGTGAATGATGACATCAGAGCTGGTAGGTGTTTCATCTCCCAGTGGAGACTATGCTTAACTTCTTCCCCTGTATAAATGAGTGGCCCTCCCTCTCCGCACCTGAAGATGAATGTGCCTTAGCCTACGTTTAGAATTAATAACAAGCTGCAAAGCACCGCAAAGACCCATTGTGCATGATGAAGACTTCAAAATGACTTTTAAATGAATGCCTTATCCATCAATGTGAGATCTCCCTAATACAGGACGTTTTCAGTACCTTTTTCCATCTCTCACCCTTTCACGGATGGTTTGTGCTATTATTTGCTCCAAATTTGCAGCAGAGTGCTTTGCATGGCTCTGAGGAAGGTTTATGCGCTTGAAGCACCAAAGTAGGGTAATAAAATGGAGGAAAATTTTCTACTCCAATGGGTGCCGTATACTTGAATTTCAAATATTTCATGCCTGAATGATGACTACCGAATGTCCAAATAAGCACAGAATGAGAAAAATCAGCTTAGACTTTTTGTACTGCACCATGTATTATTGTATTGTACATGTATTATAGTATGATAATAATAGATATAGTCATGTACAGTAAAGTACAGTGTATAACAGCACTGTTTAATTTACAGAAAAAAACAGTTACCTTACTATATACAATGAAACATTGTAAAATGGTTTAACATTTCATTATACTTGAATTGTACTGTCCAATACTGTAATTTTTTTTTTCTTCAAAGTAAAAGACAAAGCTATGAATAACCATACAATTTATGGGGAAAACAGTAAAAGGACATTCCCAGAACTCCCTCAATATTTAAAATATATATATTTTTCACTTTTGATTTTGGTGCTTTTAATATTTAATGGAACCATAGAACAGCTGCATACAAATGCATACAAAGACCAATATCATTGTACAGGTAATTGTTACGGGTGTGTGCAGGCAGGAAGACGAAGACAGGTAAATATGGTTTCCAAACATAGTTTAATGATAAATACTATAAAAACAGGCAGACAGGTAATAGCAAAACACAACTTAGCATAACGGTGACAGGACAAGGAGTGCAGGGGAAGGAACAATTTAAGTAGCAACACAAAGGATGATAATTAACACACAGCTGACACATATGAACTAATAATGATGGTAACTATGGTGACAATGGAGTGGCAGGAGTCAGAACAACGGTGACAAATGAAAACAAACTGAAAATCCATGAACAAAACTAAACAGAATGGTTTATGGAACCCCTCCAACAAGGTGAGGCCTTGCGTAACATGGTCAGACATAGGGAGGGACGGAGGGGGTTCTGGAGGGGGACAAGGAGATGGCGAAACGATGCAGGGAGGCAGAAGAGAAGGGATGGTGATGGTGGGACGGCGATCCCCTGGCGGCGATGATGGCTGGCTGATGGCACAGACACAGAGCTTCCCAGTGCCGACAGCCCACAGCATAGATGAAGGAGGGAGGAGCCGAGATGTTCCTGGGTTGGCTAACGACATCTGGGGGACAACCGATGGAGGCCGAGCCGGTCGATCCGTAGGCGCAGACCGAGGGTTGAGGGAGCTTAGCGACATTGCTGGTGCAGGAGACTCAGGCAATGTTGTGGCGACAAGAGCCGTAGGTGGAGCCAGAGTATCCGAGGACTGGGGCAATGATGGTGCGACCAAGGACAGAGGCGATGCCGACGGGAAGGGGGAACCTGCTGCAGCCAAAGGGGTGGAGGGATGGAGCACAGCGGATGGCCCGTAAGTCATGGCGGAAGTGGTGTGATGACTGACCAAGGGGGAGCCGATGGGGCGAGGGAACCCGGAAGAGCTCCTTCATTCAGGAGGAGTAGGCTCCCAGAAGGTCCACGATGGAACCTCTGCATCTGAGAGGAGGATGTGGTGACACGGCGGGATTGGTGGGAGATGATGATGACTGGGTGACAAGCTTGGCAGAGGTCTGGAAATGAAGAGTGGCACAAACCCCCCCCAAAAAACAGTCCTTGATGGCAGTTATTAGAGGTGGTGGGAGAGGGAGGCAGGGTGGGGATAACAGGACAGACGAAAAAGATTCGGTACAGGTTCAGATTCAGATAAGTTCCTCCAATTCAGTCCGGTGGTGTCTGGAAGGTAGATGGTGTTGTGGAAGTTTGCCCCGATCCAGAACAGGGTGTTGAGGGATTCGTAATCCAGAATGCTGTCGCTAACCAAAACACAAAAGTTCTTGACAAATTAAAAAAATATTGTGGCTCTCCTGGGTAACGGTGATGAACTTTGCCCATTCTTCAAAATTGGGACAAGGAGTGCAGGGTAAGGAACAACTTAAGTAGCAACACAAACAAGGATGATAATTAACACACAGCTGACACATATGAACTAATAATGACGGTAACTACAGTGACAGACGAGTGGCAGGAGTCAGAACAAAACAAACTAAAAGTCCATGAACAAAACTAAACAGAATGGAGACAGTAATGGTGTAAAATTCCAACTTAAATGTATAATGTATAAATTGTAAAAGTATAAAATAATATAGCAATAACATTTATGCTACTATTAACTCATGAACATAACAAAAAGTAATAATAATGATAATAGATCAATAAAATAAAAGATAAAGTGCACTACCCTGAGTATTATCTGCCATCGAATAATACTTTCATTACAATGTTCATTTCATTTTCAGTGATTACAGATTAATCAACAGTTAACTAATACATTTCATTTCCATTCATTCTTTCAATTTTATTCTTGAGCAGATCAGTTCAAATTATGACAATTAAACAAACTTAGTCATGAGTTAAACAAATTTAGTCAAATGTATGTTCAGTTTTGGGGTGTGTATCAATCAGTTCCCTAGCTCCTGAGCTTGTGAATCAGTATATCGTGTAGACGAATTTGGGCACTGGTAAGGACAGTAAAGGATGTTGGCTCACTACACAGTTGGACATGGATGACTCCAACATCACTACTGGTATTTATGGACAACAGCAGAGCTGATATTTTTCTGCATTACTTGTAATGTTATTTAAAGGTCCCCTTCTTCGCGATTCCATTGTTCAAACTTTAGTTAGTGTGTAATGTTGCTGTTAGAGCATAAATAATACCTGTAAAATTATAAAGCTCAAAGTTCAATGCCAAGCGAGATATTTTATTTAACAGAAGTTCCCTTTCAAAGCCTACAGCGAACGGCTGGCTTGGACTACATCCTGGTACTTCCTTCTTTAATTACGTCAGTAGAGCAGTAGAACAGACTAACCTCCGCCCACAAAGAAACGCGAAAAAGGGGGCGCGGTCTTGTTGCTGTCCCACGTGGAGAAGCGGACGGTCACGTGGAGAAAAGGAACTGTTGCGTTGAGTGTGTTTATCGCCATGTCATTGAGACGCTGTTATTTTCATCCAGGAGTCAAATCACCTTTGTTTGGCTTTCCCAGGGACGCTGTAGAGATTATTGAACGCATACATCTCTCCGTTAAGAGGCGTGACCTTTCCAACGTGCGCTAAGCTGCTGTCAAATTACAACACAGGAACCGCTTTCACGTGCGCTAAGCTGTGGTCGAATCACAGCACAGGAACCGCTTGCACAATCAGAACTCGTTACGTGTTTCTGAAGGAGGGACTTTATAGAACAAGGAAATCACCAGCCGTTTTTAGGACAGTGGAAACAGCGGTATACAGATAAGTAAATAGTGTGAAAAATACTGTGTTTTTTTACACGCGAAACATGAACACATGTTATATTGCACACTGTAAACACAATCAAAGCTTCAAAAAACCCCGAAGAACGGGACCTTTAAAGGTCCAGTTTTTCGTGTTTTTTTGAAGTCCCTCCTTCAGAAATACGTAACGAGTTCTGATTGTGCCAGCGTTTCCCGTGTTGTAATTCGACAGCAGCTTAGGGCACGCAGAGCGCACGTTACCGGAAAGGTCACGCCTCTCACCATAACAGGGATGCATGCGCTCAATGATCTCTAAGTACAGCGTCCCTGGGAAAGCCAAACAAAGGTGACTTGACTCCGGGATGAAAATAACAGCGTCTCGACGACATGGCAACAAACAAACTATACGAACGCAACCGAACGCAACACTTCCTATTCTCCACGCGGGGAGCAACAAGACCACGCCCCCTTTTTCGCGCGTTCTTGTGGGCGGAGGTTAGTCGACATACTGCTCTACTGACGTAATTAAAGCAGGAAATACCAGGATGTAGTCCTAACCAGCCGTTCGCTGTAGGCTTTGAAAGGGAACTTCTGTTAAATAAAATATCTCGCTTGGCATTGAACTTTGAGCTTTATAATTTTACAGGTATTATAAATGCTCTAACAGCAACATTACACACTAACTAAAGTTTGAAAAATGGGATCACGAAGAACAGGACCTTTAAAGTACATTATGATAAATACATTGCTTGTTACATATACGTGCAACATTTCAGCCGTAAATAAATTATAAATGTTAGCTAGATTATGTTTATTACCTATCTAACAATGTATGTTTATGCTGAAATATAATAAAATAATGTAAAAAAACAAAAAAAACATAACATATATTGTGTGTTGTTATCGGTCGTTGTGTGTAGTGAGTTGGCTCATATGATTTAAGTTTCGCGCTTCAGAAGTTCTGTTAAGGGAACATAGTGAGCATCGATGCATCCTGGGTTTTGCGGTGAATTGTGGGACTTTTTAGTGAGCAAACATTTCAGTGCACTGGAAGGATTCTGCGATTGAAACAGCCCTTAAAATGGCCGACTCCCTGATCAGTGTCCTGACTGAACTAGGGAGCTGATTGAGATGCACCCTTGGATTAGTTTTCACTGTATTCTTTTCCTGTTTGCCTGTGATCCATTTGCTATTTGTCACCATTGTTTTTGATTGAGTTCAGATGTGTTCCTGGTTACATTAATTATCCCTGTATGTATTTAAGCCCTAATTTTCCCTAGTTAATTTGTCTGGCATCATCATTGTTCTACATGCTTGGTTTTATATTATCTCCTGTGTTTTCCTGTATCTTGAAAAGAGTTATTATTAAAGACTGCTGTTAGATTATCTCCTTTGTCATGCGCATCATTACAGCAACCCATATTTCTGTTTATCCTCTACCCCCTCACAATGGACCTAACCGCCGTCCAACTGCTCTGCCTGGAGCAGAAGGACCATTCATTGTAGGATTATACAAGGGACATTTTAGATCTGGCATGCCTAACTCACTATACAGATCTGCTACAGACTCCTGTTGATTCCGATTGGCTCCTCCTGCCCTCAGCTCCAACTGGGACCATCAGCCTTATGGGCCTTCATCTATGCTTTGTCCCTCTACCCCTTTGGCTTCGTTAGGCACCACCTTCCCTCCGGCTTCACCTAGGTCCTCAGTCTCACCGGCTACACTTCAGTCCGCTGGCACCCTCGTTCCACCTTGTATGTTCATCACTGTGGCTCCACTTCGGCCTCCAGGACCATCAGTGTTGATCAGTTTCACTGGCTCTTTGTCTGCACCTTGGACTCCTCTTCCATTGGCTCCATCTTTGTCAGTCATCCCCCTGGTGTCATCAGTCAAGTCTCTACCATGGCTCCTGCCTTTGTCAACTCTGCCGTGGGCCTTCATCCTGGTTGTGGTCTGGGTCTTGGCCAGGCTCCTCCTGCTAGTGGCTCCTACTTGGCTCCTCCCACCATCATCGTTGCTCTGGTTTCTCCCACTACCATCTCCTCTTATTTTCTGCTCTTAACCAGCCCCTCGTCCTCCTCAATATCCCGCATCCCCCTACTCAGTTGGACTGTTTACGGTGCAAGGATGCATCTTCACGGAGGTGTGGGGGGTGTATGTTTTTGGTTTAATTTTTATTGTTACAGGCACCCAAACGTGGCACTTCATAAGAGACGGTTTCTCTTAAAGATTATTTCTTTGTGACCAAAAATAGTTTGTAGCACAAAGCACAGAAGAAGCACAGCTCTATTTTATCCCCTTGCATCTCTTGCAAGTAACTGAGGCTGGAAGCAGGAGAGTCTTTTGTAAGAGGAGCGGTGGGATTCATTAAAAATGATTTGTGGTGGAAGTCAAATTTCAAGTATCTTCGCTCTGGCATATAGGACATTGGGGATGTAGCAGCCAAACTGAAGATGGTGCTGATGTACTGAATGAGAATGGCTGTGATGCAAAAAAGGTAAAGGGGGTCCCAAAGTGCATCTGTTTTATCCTGGATAGGATCTTTTTTATGGGAGATCACTTATAATAAAACATATATTGCAATATATTTTGAGGCATTTATATTCCTAACCAATTAATTTCCACATTATTTGAGAAGAACAAAATCTGGGTTATAATGGGGCACAAGGGAAGTGAATGGGGCCAATTCCTAAACAATACTATATTAATTGTAAAGCACAAGATATAAACAATTTTAACATGACTTTAAGGTAAAAACAATGCTTACAAACCATTTCTGTGTAAATTTATATCCAATTGCATGACAACATATTGACTAAGCCCTAATACAACAGCTTAAACACAGCTCAAATTTTACAAGACAATTAAAGTACATTAAGTGCATTTGTAAGCCTCACATTTCTAACATTGTCACAAATGCTGCTGGTTGAACTTGAACTTGTTCTGAACTGAAATGAAGACTATTGCTTTAACTAACCTCAATGAAACTGGCTAAATTCTTGTTTTTATGCCAAAAGTGTAAAGCCTACCTGGAATCAGATTGAAGTAATAATAATAGTAGGTTTGAAAATGGTTAAACTAATATAGTTTCTGAACAAGATTTACAATGTATTCAGCTCTTCAAGGACATAATCTTTACAAACACATGGTGGAAGTGGTAAAATAGCCAACGTACTTTCCACTCAAGGGCCACACAAAGAAAACAGCTTGAATTGAAGAGACAATTCACAAACCTTCTAAAATGTCTATTTATGGCACTTCAGCTGGAGGCCCCAAATTCACAACCTAAAGACACCTTGAATTCTCAAGCCATGCAAAATTGTTAAAGTAACCTAACAAATAACCCCAGCTGTGGCATCCTGAAGTGTTTACCAAATAATGGCATGTCACCTTTCTAAAACACCCTGCCTTCAAAACATCAACAGCAGATGGAACAATCTCAATTGGCCCTCAGTAACTTCAGACGTGGTTCTGACTGGTTTAAGCTTTAGTGTTGGGGTGTTACTGTGCCCTGGCTTCTCAAGGCAGGTCACTCACATCCATCTGTCTGAGTGATGGTTAAGGGCTCTGTTCCTGCCACCGGCCCTTCATTTTCTCGTCTTCTCTCAACCTCTAAAACTCACAGTGGAGTGGAACAGCAGACACTTCATTTGAGCTGACATTTAAGATCCCAAATTTAGCAGCTGAGCTTCAGGTTTCTCCTACACGTGGTGCAATATAGCACAACCTGAGCTTTGTGCCTGAAGTACCTGTCTGGTTGAATCAATGGATTTCAATTGATTTGTTTGAAATTTGTGGTCACCATGAGTAGAAGGTGAGAATGAGAGATTTTTTGTCTCTCTCCAGGACAGGCTTCAGGTTTTGTGGGAGCTGGAAACAAGCCAAAGCCTGTTGAGACGATCTGCAGATAAAACAAATGTGTTTTGAATAGTGGCGACTGGGGTGGTTGCAATATGCAACAACATCAGTTTAACCACTTAAGTAAAATAACTATGACCAGCATCCTCAAAGGTGACGGTAGAAGTTGTAAGTTACAGAACTAATAACAATTTTGGGGGTATACAAATTGTTCTGGATTGTAATGTTTTATGTGTTACACAAGTTTATGGATGTTAAAGTGTAGCTTTGCAGATTTTCATCCCGTTTGTATTGTTACAATGCCAGTAGTATATGTAAATTGCCATGTTTACTCGTTCTCTGTGTTACCCGGAGTCCATTCTTCGTTCCTTGCTTAAGTCAAGTCAAGTCACCTTTATTTCTATAGCGCTTTTCACAATTCAGATTGCTTCACAGCAGCTTTACAGTGATGATAGGAAATTAATTTAGCTTTAGATGAAAAGCTAAATTAAGTTTTTGATTGATTAATTTCTGTTGTAAAAACTTAAAATGCATGTAAAAAAACATATTTTGCACAAAATGAAAACAACAATGTAAATATTATAGCTGTGAATCAGTCTTAGTGTGTGTTTTGGTCATAATTTTGACTTTTTAAAATCTAATTTCATCTTTTTATCTCATAATTAGGACTTTTAATAATAATTTAGATTTTTAAGTTATAATTTTGCTTAATACATCTGAGATGATTTGACAGATGCCAGATCTTCTAATCGTGACACCTGATCTATGGCTAATTTGGTTCTTCCAATGAATTCTGGGGGATTTGATATATCTGGATTACATTATCTGAGATTACTGCACGTTCTTGTGTTCATTGGAAGGGGCAGACATAGCGATACTCGAAACCATGATCAGCAATGCAGCGATTGGCTGGCAACAAGACAGCTCCGTAATGACATATTAAAAAAGAACTTCACACACCTGAAGAAAAACTTGACAAATTTCTGGACCTTTATAAGAAAACATTCAAGCCACCAAAACAACGTAAAAGTTACATGAATGAAATGTACTGTTTGTTTGTGACATGATTCCCAACTCACCCTTCGCCGCAAGTTTGATTGACAGGCGATCTGACCAATCACATCGTCAAATCTGCCGTTTTGTCTGACAAAGCAGTCAGGAGAGTTAGTAGATTAACGTCGGTGGACTTGAACTTGGAAAAACGGTTTCTACTGGCGTCTTTCCGCAGTTGAAACAACATTTATTTTAGTGTTCATTAATTTTTATTTCATGCTTATCAATGAACTAGAAGGAAGAGATAATAGGCGCTACAGCGATCACGACACATTAAAGAGCCTCAAAACAAAATATGGTTTAAGTTTCTTTAAAAAAAGACAACATTTTAAAGTTGAGACTTTGTTTTTATATCAAAAGTAACTTGCTCTCTCCTGTTTGTCGGCGCATTGTCAGTATCCTCTTTGCACTGCGATGTATTTTCTCTACGTGAGAACGTGTGTGGTGTGAGAGCGCCATGGCTTGTCGGACATAGCAGTGGTAACTAAAGGGGGCGGGTCTTTGCGAACGGTCAATTATTTCAATTTTTTCATGATTTCTAGTATTTGTACAGGCTTCACATTTTTTGAAGGTTGTAATTAGCAATTTTTTTAATTTTACCTGTGAAGCAGCTGTGTTACGTAACAGCATTAATTAAAGTTTCTTAAGGCTCAGGAAATTTTTTCAAATGGAACTGCAGACAGCTCCTGCGCTGCATCAAGCCACTCCCATAATAGCTGTTCAAATTAATGTACGACTTTGGCCCTGTCCACACAAACACGAGTATTTTCAAAACCACAGCTTTATCTATGCAGTTTGGCCATTTGTCCACAAACATAGGCAGCATTCAGTCACTGAAACCAAACTTTTTTGAAAACTCCTGCCAGGGGTGAAGATTTTTAGAAACTTGTGTTGCAGTGTCGTGGTATAGACGAAAAGTGAAAGCGAAGTTACTAGGCTGTCCTGCATCCTCAATAAACAAGCTACAATTAGTCCAAAATGCAGCTGCTAGAGTTCTTACTAGGTCAAGAAAATATGATCACATAACACCAATTTTAACACCCCTACACTATTAAGTTCCGTATTGTTTATAAAGTATTGCTACTGACCTATAAGGCCCTAAACAGTTTAGCTCCTGTGTATTTAACTGATCTTCTATCGCCTCATAACCCATCACAATATTTAAGATCACTAAACTCTGGGCTTCTGGTAGGTAGGTCAGATAACCTAGGTTATCTAAGTCCGCTAAAGGAGGAAGAACGTTTTCATTTTTGCCACCTAAACTATGGAATAGCCTTCCTAATAATGTTCGGGGCTCAGACTCACTCCCCCAGTTTAAATCTAGATTAAAGACGCATCTCTTTAGCCAAGCATTCACATAATGCATCTCATAACCTTGTAATCCAGTTATATCAGTGCACATGATTGTCTTTGCTTAATTGCTTTGAACAGCAGCTACGCTAATTATTTTCCTGTTCTGTCTTATCTCGGGACGCCCATCTCGAGGTAACTAGAGAGTCCGTCAGCTCCAGTCTGGATCCAGCCCCTCATAAAGACTGCAGATGACCAACACCTGTGAAGAGACGACTCCAGCTCCTGCAAGGACTTCAGACGTACGTACCTCAACACGTACCCGTGCTCATTCTATATACCCAAATCTTTAACAACATGTATTCTTATTTCACTTATTTCTGTGCCTTAATTTAATTATTATATTGATTAATAATACATTGTTAGCTAATCTGTGCTTTGTATATGTGCATTTATGAAAAACATAACATAAACAAAAGCTACTTTGAAACTACATGTATTGTGAAAAGCGCTATACAAGTAAATGTGAATTGAAATTGAATTAGAATTTTGGCTTGTGATGTCAGAACCAAAACCAAAACCGGTAATAACCTTTTTTCCAGGCTTCTGATTGGCTAACATGGCTTTATGGTTAGGGTTATATTGCCACCTGTTGGTTTGGCATGCTCTTGAAAGCGCTTCATAGCGTGTTTTTGCGTTTTCATGTGGACGTGATTTTTTTTTTTTAAACAAAGGAGAAAAAATTCTGTTTATAAAAATCCCCATGTACATGTGGACTAGGCTCTAGAGTAACTAACTATAACTGTGTGTAAGACTCCAATAATATTATTAGATAATTATTCCCTCACGTGTTTTACTCATCTCTTAATGAGTAAAACTGACAATGTATTAGACATGTGCCGGTATACGGTTATACGATATACTGCAATAATGAATATGCACAATATTGTTATCATGGGCACTTCAAAATACCGTGAATAATTATTTCTTATGAATTATTCAGATCTTTAGAATGCATATTAAGAATACTTTACCCATCAACCGTTTAAAATGAACAATACGTCACGCCCACTGATGTAAACAAACCCCTGCACATGGCGGAATGAGTGAAGCAGACCCGCTGAATGAAAACAGATTCACTCTCTGACAGCAGGGGGTGCTGACGGAACAGCAGAAATGCAGACGGTTTCCCGGTAACCCTCGTAAACAAAATGGTGCTCATCACATCACCAAATACTTACATTTCATTTTATAAGGTTTTTTAAAATTAATATGAGTTCCCCTAGCCTGTATATGGTCCCCAAGTGGCTAGAAATTTTGATGGGTGTAAACCGAGTTCTGGCTGTCTTTCTCTGCCTTTGAGAAAATGAGAGCTCAGACGAGCTGGTCTGGAATTTTCCTGTTATGACGTCATACCAGGAAAGGTTACCTCCCCTTCCTCTGCTTTGCCCGCCCAGAGCATTCGGAGAAAATGGATTCAGTTTATGTCAGCACAGGCTTTACAAACAGACTTTACAATATGGATTCGACAGCACCGCGACAAACTGTGAGTAACAGTGTTCATTAATGCCTGATCTGTGATCAGTGATTTCTGATGTGTAGCTAATCATTCAAGTTCACTCACACTTTCTCTCTAGATCGTTTAATGATCGTCGTCTTGATGCCCTAAGCGTAATGCATCAGTGAATCAAGCCAGTGACTAAAACAATCATTTCTGTTAGTAGCATGAAACAAATCCCTTATTTAAGTGATTAAACTACAGACAGCAGGGCTCTCAAGTGTCACACATTGAGCGTGACAGTCACTCATTTCGGTCTTTTGTCACGCACTCCCGCCACACATTGTATTTCTCACGCAGAAAAACTATTTATCATATATTTTATATGCCGCAGCGCCCAAAATGTATCTGGCCGCGCCGCTCTCTCTATGGAACCGGGCAGGAATCAAGCGCGTCTCCCCTGGAGTTCTTAGTCGAGCCTGCCACTTCTCAGCCAATCAAAAAAAAAAGAAAGAGGCTACACAATAGCCACTCAGAAAACAGCATTATTGTATCTGGGTAAGATTTAACGCAACTAATGAAAAAAAGCATATCCTCGTTCTCCCACAGAGAAACCACTGGAGCTCCGAGCATTACTTTGAGCACAAAGTAAGTGTCTCCTGTTTTAATGTTACAACGAATTCACAACTTGTTTTTGACACAAACAATGACAACTTGACTGCTGTTAGAGAATGTTTCCCAGATAATCAGCGTCAGTTTTTCATGAGTGTCTGTAACTTAGCCAACAGTTTTACAGCCTGTTCACTGACAACACCTGCTCAGAACAAGTCCTAGTTATTTTTTCGTTATCACACGATGACTGACATTTTGTCATATTAAACATCTCCAGTGTTTCCCCTACAATGTATTCACAGCGGCGCAGCGCCACTGCAAAATCTTCACATGATCAGTAATATCAGGACATTCACTTACACACTGTAAAGAGAGATTGACGATGGCCAGAGAACTAAACAAAAATGTAGTCTGCTTACACTTTCACAATATCACAGGGCTGTGATATTAATCTTATTTTATTTTCGCTTCCAAGGATTAAAAAAAGAAGATATGAGGTAAAACTATTACAAACTATGCTCGCGCATCGTCTAGCACAACTTCCTTCCCTTCATAGCGCGCACTGTCATTTCTCCCCAAACAAGCATTTAACGTCAGGTTCAGAACAATCTGTGATTGTTGTCAAATGCACTCTCCACTTTGGCTAAACTGCAGAACGTGTTTGATTAAATGAAAAGCACAATAATACGCGCAATAGACGCTGTTTCCAAGTTCAAGGCGGGTATGTGTGTGTGTATGTGTGTGTGTGTACGCGCGCTGCGAAACGGACCGACTTGCACAAATGCTTCGTGTGCGCGACTAAACCATCAAATACACAACAAAATAGCCTATATCTCAAAATGACAGGCTTGGAGAGTATTCACTTAAACACAGTTTAGCTAAAATGGGCGTAAAAGGGAGAATGATTTTAGATCTGCGTCTTAAAGGGGCAGCATCTAATAAACTTGACGATTGAGCCATTAATGTGAATCAAAACAACATATATATATATATATATATATATATATATATATATATATATATATATATATATATATATATATATATATATATATATATATATATATATATATATATATATATATATATATATATATATATATATATATATATTTGATTAATAAAAACTTAAGGTAAAAAAAACCATCATGTAATAATATTTCACAATATTAGGCTACTGTTTTTTTCCGGTATTTTTGATTAAATAAATGCAGGCTTGATAAGCATGAGACTTTTTGCAAAAACATAAAATAGTATCCAAACACTTTGTTTTTTTTTTTACATATTGCCCCTTTCTTACATTTGAGCCCTTGCCCCTTAGGAACTTTCTGCACATCCCTGCAGGTTATTGAAGTAAAATAGGCTATAAGCTAGTCACCTTTTAAACTACTGAAAAGCTTAATTTGGATTTTAATGTTCAAAATGTCTATTTCTATCCACAAAACTTGCCAGAAGTCATGGTTTAAGGTTTTTTTTTAAAAATGTATTTATTCCGGAGGTGCATGCCCCCGGACCCCCCAACGAGCGGCTTGGTAACAACCTCTGCTGGTAACAGCACTGCTGCTGGAAGAAATTCTAGGGGAAACACTGATCTCTCTCTCCAAATAGGCTTAATAATTTTATTAGCACTAAATAAATTAAAGTGTATTGCATCGTCGATGTTATACGATGCTCTCTCTCTCTCTCTCTCTCTCTCTCTCTCTCTCTCTCACACACACACACACACACACACACACACACACACACACACACACACACACACACACACACACACACACACACACACACACACACACACACACACACACACACACACACACACACACGCACACACACACAAACAAATTAATTAATGGAAATTTAAGTCTGGTCTTGTTTTAAAGAAGACATTCAGCAGATTGTTGCTGCAGTGAAAGCAATTCAAAATATGAAAGTATGAAAAAGTTATGGAAGTTTAAATTTACTTTAAATGAAAAATACTATACTATACTATACTAAATATTTTTATTTTATATAAAATATATATTTTACAAAAATGTTTTACTCTAATATTACTATAAAATCAAAGTCATATGTCTAACCAAGTTGTGTTCCAAATTTTAAGTTGATATCACAAAAATTGAAGTTCCCATGAGAATTTGTTTAGGCGCTATACCAAAAATAGCCACCGGGTGTTATCCACATTTCATTGGTAGTTTTTTTTATTGCATTTTCTTGTAAATTTCTGTCCAAATATCACGTCCATAACAAAACAGTCACCAAATACCAGTCACCAGACCTTTCCGATGATATGTGTTTTGTCAAGATTAGAAAAGACTTTGATTATAAAGTGGTTAAAATACATTTTGTAATATGAAATATGACACCGCCCACTAGGGGGAGCCCGCTAGAAGAATTTAGAGTACTGTTTCCATGGTAACTCAACGTCCGATTTCAAAACGGTTTCCACAGGATTAATTTTGAGTTCGTAAGCTTTCGAATGATACCTAATTTATGATAATTACTCAAATATATGATACGAAAAAAAGGTGATCAATAAAAGAGCGCCAGGCGTCCCGCCAAATGTGTTCAGTGATCCTTACCAAACACAACAAAACCCCCATTGTTGTGTTTGGGTGGGGGGTTGGAGATGTCACTCTTGCCTGTCTTCAAAACTTGAGAGCCCTGAGAGAGCAATCAGAGAACACTCTTTATAATGTTCGTGTGACAGAGGGCTCTCACGATCACAGCAGCACTACATTTTACACGCACATTTGATCCATTATCCACCTGGTTTATTGTTTCCAACCCTTGGGTGCACACGAGGGTCAGGTTAACGCTTTAGTAGCATACATAACACACACATATTCACACCATTATCGCATCTTTTTCCAAGTCCCCTTTATAAACACACACAAACAACAGATAAATGAATCCATAGATGTTTATTGGACTTATCTGCATATTATGTTTTGTCTTTGGTCGCGGTCTGTTTGTGTTGTGGTTAGTCCAGGTTACCGGAGGCAAATGGCAATCAATCTGTCAATCACACGTCGCCAGTGTCTGCACACTTGCCCAAACTGCCGTTATAATGAATGATACTGTTATGCTGCACAAAGCTCTTACTGTATTCCTGTCGATGTTGTGTTTGCTGTTAGTTCTGGTGAAAGCATTTTGTGAGAGAAAACGCGTTGCAATGACGAGATCACTGCATTCACTCGATCAACAGACTGTCTGTGTACTCAATGCTCATCACTGCAGCCTTTCATGTGATAGGAATAGATCATAAAATAATGCTATAATCCACACTTTGACGATTCGTTCATCTCGACGGCTGTAATGGTACATTACAAGTGTTACAAAGTTCGTAGAATAAGGTGGAAGACAGAGTCGACGTGACTGGGACTTTTTATTCAGAACTCTCAGCTACAAATAAGCTTGCGCTAACAGCACAGCGCTCTCAACAACTCCAGCTCTCCGTGGTTCACGCACAGTCAGCCTCGCTGTCTCTCATGCATGCAGTCAGTGCGTGCAGTGCCTCGCTAAACCACGCCCCCTCCGCAACATAATCTAACACTCATTTAAAATGCAAACATGTCAGCCCAGGGGGGCCTTTTTACTGAAGTCTCACAGCAGACACGCCCCTTGAAACAGGACATTCAGCCAGAGGGGTAATAACAGTATAGAAAAAATGCCTTTTATTTCTTAATTATGACATTTTTTTATGTAAAAATCATACTAACAATATAAGTACACCTCAGGAAACATTATAAAATAATAGAAAAATGCCATGCCATGGTACCTTTAATACTTAAAGACTTAAGGCTATTCATTTTCAAACTTAAACATTTTATATTTTAATCTGGACTAAATTACATGCCCTAGATATTGTTTGAATTATGTTCTGATTGGTGTTCAGTCACACACTTTACAAAAAGGCTCCATTATTTAACATTAGTTAATTCATTAACAAACTGACAATGAAAAATACTTCTAAAGCATTTATTAATCTTAGTTAAATGTAAATTTCAGCAAAATAATAACACATTTTTAAAATCAAAAGTTGTAACTGTATTGTTTTATGGACCCGAGCTAATACTAACAGTTGCTTTTTTTAACTAACATTATCAAAGAATAATAACTGTACAAATTTAACTATTCGCTCTTTGTTGATGTTAATGCATTAACTAGTGAGACCTTATTGTAAAGTGTTACCTGTTGTTCTTTATAATTCTTTAGCACTTTAATCTGTTTTAAATATTTGTTTATTTTATACATTTTTGTGTATTGCTTTATTGTATTTAAATGAATAATAAATAATATTATATAATAATAATAAAATTTAATTATAAGAAAGTTTTTAAACCTGTTATAGTATGACAACACTTTTTTGCAACAAATTTCAATATCGTGATAATACCACAACATGAAAATTTGATACCGGCACATGCCTACTATGTATATATTATAATTATTATGATAGACTACACAGCATTATAATATTATTTGCAAATTTAATTTTTAAATAATTATTATTATTTTTAATTATTGTCCCTGGTTCAATAAGGTACTCTTTTAAGAAAGTAGCAGTGGCTGGGACAGACTTTAAGTATCACCTCCGCTTAGAAAGATGCAGTCTAATCCTGTTCACATAAATAAATGAGCCTGCTCCCAAGCAGGTTTGAGTTTACAGGCCTGTTGCTAAGACAGCAGCTCCAGGATGAACTTCGAAGAACCTAACAATCCTGAATCATGTCAAATCGTCAACAATGAAATCCAGCTAATTGAGTAATTCACGTCCGAAGAACGAACCCCTGGAATGATAAATTCACGTTTATTTGTCAGCTCCAGGGTTTTTGACAGCTCCAGGGCTTTTGCAAAAACTACAGATTATGCTTCCTCATTTTTGTATCCCCACCCACGGACAGTTGGATTGACAGAGGGTTATAACAGAACAGTTATTGTAAGGGTATTGTATTATCCCTGAAAACTCTTTAAACGTCATTATGGTAACAATGCAGCAGTTTTTAACATTGATAATAATAATAAATGTTTCATGAGCAGCAAATCAGCATATTAGAATAGTTTCTGAAGGATTCCAAAACGTACCAACTTTCTTCTGCAAAATATGTTTAGTGAACTATCCTAAGATAAACAGCACAAAAACAGCAGAGTTACAGATGCTAAAGCAAAAATAGTTACAACCAACTAACCGGTCTTCCATTTTCAAAGTAGCATGGATGAAATGTAGGTAAATTAAATTAAGTAATATATTCTGAAATGGGCTTTTGAAGTCTCATTTAGGGAAATGATCCCTTATATTAGATGAATCTCCTCCGTTTTCATCCAAATGTACTGTGCTTCCATAGCTCTGATGATAAATTCCCTCATGAAACATTTCTCCCTTTAGCATGGAATACAAGATGACAGAGTTTATGAACGGTACGGTATGTCCTTTATTTCTTTCATTCGCATTATTCACTGAGGGTATAATATCGAATAAATGAGTATTCCACTGATTTAATAATCTCAACAGGTGGTTGTTGTTGCTTCCAGAATGCACTGTGTATCATATAAACTACGGCCTGCATATTGCAACTAATAGCGTGATTATTTATTTAGGATTTAGTCGGTCAGAAAAAAGTGACAGTGTATTCTCTCCTTTCTTTTTGGCCTTACGGAAATAGATGCAGTGTATATCCCTCAACACTCTGTAGCTGTGCGCTGTGGTCATAGCCTTAATCTCTTTGTGTTTGCTTCTTCTCAAAACGGATTAAAGGAACGGATCAATACAGAGCTGTTAACAGACTGAGAGGAGAAGAGAAAAACAGCATTAACAGCTTAGAAGCAAATATGCAGGATCACTGCGACCACCATAACAACTAACTAGGAGAAAGAAATGACCATCTTACTCTGAGACATGCACATTACAGTCTGTCCTCAATTTTATCCAATTAATAATAACAATTTGTTACATTTAGTGCTTTTCTCTGCATTCAAAGCACTTTACATATGGAAGGGGGGAATCTCCTCAACCACCACCAATGTGCAGCATCCACCTGGATGATGTGATGGCAGCCATATTGCACCAGAACACCCACCACACACTTATTGGTTTATTGGTGGAGATGAAGCCAATCAGTATATATGGGATGATTATGAGGTCATGATGATGGACAGAGGCCAATGGGCAAGTTTGGCCAGGATGCTAGGGTTAAACCCCTACTCTTTTTCCGAAGGACATCCTGAGATATTTTATGACCATAGAGAGTCAGGACCTCGGTTTAACATCTCATCCGAAGGACGATGCTTGTTACAGTATAGTGTCCCCATCACTATACAGGGGCATTAGGCCCCACACAGACCACAGGGTGAGCATCCCCTGCTGGCCTCACTAACACCTCTTCCAGCAGCAACCTAGTTTTTTCACAGAAGGTCTCCCATCCAGGTACTGACCAGGCTTGGCTTAGCTTCAGTGGGAAACCAGTCTTGGGCTACAGGGTGATAGCTTTGATCTGATAATTTATTTAGAACTATTAAGGGAGGCTGTTTATATTTTGGAATTGAATTGTTTGCAGATCCCCAAAATGAAAAAAGATGAACAATTTAAGGCTTTTTACTTAATTATTTTTGTAATTCTTTAAATAAAAGTACACAAAAGACATAGAAGAACATCTTCTGAATAGGTCAGATTAATTCACATTGGTTTCTTCTCTATTGTATTTCTTATTTTATTTAACAAGGAACAAATAGCTATTTTTGGTGAGGACAGCCCTTTTGTTTTGTTCTCTAGTCTCATAGTTCGAGTATCTAACTTTTCCATTCTACTTTAATTCCCAGCACAGTCATATCATTTGCAGATTTACAGAGGCCGTCTGTGCAAAGCAAATAAGCAGGACACTTCCTGAGTGAAAAAGAGAGGACTGGACTGCTTCCTATTATACTTCTGTCACAACTTACCAGGGAAACAGCCTTTGCGTACATTTAAATGAGACATTTGAAGATAATATTCTACTTCAAATGTCTCTACCCGGACCTCATCACATACCCTGTTGATTAAAACACAGGGTTTCTGCAGGTTTCATCAAGTCAAATTGAAGACTTTTTAAGACCTAAGACCATTATGAATTAAATTTAAGACCTATATCGTGCATTGGGGAATCTACGGTTCCTCCAATGATAATAACAGTCACTGTGTCCGGTAATGTGACCAAAAATATTTAAGACATTTTAAGACTTTTTAATGCCTTTTTATTAAGACTTTTTAAGGACCCGCGGTCACCCTGAAAACAGGTAAACAGGAAGGCTATTTTGAACCTTTGCATTTAAAGGTGCAGTAAGCGTTTTCTGCTAAACTGTTGATATTTAAAAATCACTAAAAACAAACACGCCCCTACCCGAAAGGATCACATCCCTATTTTGATGTCGCCACCCCCACATTCACGTACACACTAAACACAGGAAACGACTTTTGCTGATCAACAGAATCTGCTGATGTGCCTGCTGTATGATGTCATCAATAAGTGAAAGCAATTTGTGTTACTATGATAATTCAGGTTGAGTGACTAAATGTTATTTAGCTCCTACTCCTTTTTCATACCTTCCATCTTAAAAAACAAACACCATTTTCATAATGAACAGCTCCCTACATAACAAGATAGTCCAAGTAACTAATATATTACAAATGTGACAAGATTAGCAATCACTAAAAGGGGAACCAAAAGAAAAACCATATATTAGGAGTATGCTATTTCACTTTTTGGACTCAATTTGGAGCCGATGCTTTAAATGATTTAAATAGGTTTAGACATTCCAGGCTTATAATAATAATAATAATAATAATCAACAAACAAGCGAATATAACATGAGTATATTCAAGCAAAAGACAGCATATCTTAGTTCTGACAGCAAAACGTCTCGGTTACATATGTAACCTTAGTTCCCTGAAGAGGGAACGAGACGCTGCGTCGAAACGCCATGAGAACACCCTGCGTGATTGCGTCATGAAGCACGTGTGAAATCAGTCCAATGGCAAGATAACGCCATAGGCGGGTGACATCATAGACCAGGAAACTATAAAGCACCCACGAAGGCAAACAGAAAACAGCTTCGAAAGGCCTGAAGTAAGCTGATCACGGGCACATAGGGAGTATGGCAAGGCGACACAGCACGAGTTCCCTTGAAAGGGAACGTCTTGGTTACGTATGTAACCTTAGTTCCCTGAAGAGGGAACGTGACGCTGCGTCGCCTTGCCATACTCCCCTTGTGCCGGTGATCGGCTTACGAAAGGCTGTGAGAACGCAATACCCACACCGCCATAGGAACAAGTGACCGTATGTGTGAAACCTCAGGGCACACTACTACGAACCACTTGAGCCCCAGGAGTGGAGCCAACGTCAAGTTCATAAAACCTGCCAAAAGTAGGACCGGCGAGGACCAGCCTGCCGCATCACAGACATCTTTGGAGGGAAGCCCCTGACAATAAAGCTTTAGAAGCAGCCATACCCCTAGTAGAATGCGCCCGAACAGCCAAAGGAGACGACTGTCCGGCTCATAAGCAAGTGAGATGGCCTCGACCACCCACTTACTCATTCTCTGCTTGGATGCAGGGTAACCTTTCCTTGGTGACCCAAAGCATACGAACAATTATTCAGCTTTTCTCCACAGGGCAGCTCTGTGAACATAAGCATCCAAAGCCCTAAACGGGCACAGCAGATGTGTTTCCGTTTCTCTTGGTCTGACATCCGAAAAGGGGGAGGACTCACAGTATTTGTAGGAACCTTGGGAACATAACCTGGCCTACGGTGGAGAAATGCCTTCACCACGCCAGGTGCAAATTCCAAGCATGAGGGAACCACCAAGAGGGACTGAATATCTCCAATTCTTGCCTCAGCCTCAAAGTGCCATGAAGGAAACGAGTAATAAATGGGTGTCTCCCCAGAGAAACCCCACCCAAAGGAGTGTGGAAAGCAACTGGTAAATTACATTTTTCCATTGGCTCAGCATATTATTTCTAATTGAGCCCATGTTAACAGACTGTTGCCACAATGGATAAAATTCAATTCACAGAAATTCAATGTGGCCAATTGAAAATTTTAGATGTGACCAGTCACTAGAAAATTTTGAGTTGGGAAGATTATACATTTTTTCCATTGGCTCAAAATATTATTTCTAATTGAGCCCATGTTAACAGGCTGTTGCCACAATGGATAAAATTACATTTACAGAATTTCACTTGGGCCAATTGAAATCTTTAGATGTGACCAGTCACTAGAAAATTTTTAGTTGGGAAGATTATACATTTTTTACAGTGTAGTTTTATTTTCCTAATGTCTTATATGTCTAAAACAATAGGTAATAAGGAAATTAAGTCATTTGTGTGATATGTGCGGCATGCGACTGTTGAACACGGTGCGTTTGGCGTCGGCCTCTTTCAGGGCTTGAGTTATTGCCTTTTAATATCAAACACGTCAAGCTCGTGATTTTCTGATGTCCATTCATTCGTCTCATCCTCATTATATAATGAAGAAACTTCTGTTCTGTCTCTTGCCAGATGTGATGCAGGGGAGCTTTGTCATTAATGTTAGTTTTTATTTTTATTTGCAGGTTTTTAGCTTGCAGTGCCACGTTTTCTTCACCACAACAAGACATCCTGTTATGCAGAAGACTTCTTGAATGTATTCAGAGTTTTTCCTTATTGAAAATAAGGTATTTTCACCCAAATATCCTGTGTTGGAATTTACTTGTTAATAAAGTAATGTGATAAAATGTCATCCCTGTTGTCTGTTTCTGTATTTTGCTTAATATATTTATGTTTTTAGTAGTGCTGTCAGTTAAACGCGTTATTAACGGCGTTAACGCAAACCTATTTTAACGGCGTCAATTTTTTTATCGCGAGATTAACGTTCTTTTTGGTCTAACAAACTTTGTAGTTTTTTCACATGCTGTTGCAACAACTAGTAACGTTAGAAAAACTACAACACCACTCCGGATGTAGCTAGACCGGAAACAAAACATCAGGCACGCTGCGGCTGCCCACACTTGTTTGGGCCATTAAAAGAGTAGACGTGGATGGCAGGCGTGAGACGCCGAAATGAGAAACGTATTAAGCCATGGTTTAACTCAGGGGTCTTCAACTAAAAGTGCTTGTCTTGAGCGCTGCTTTCTGCTCTGATGGTGCGTAGCCTACACACCAGACGCGAATGAAGCGTTTTGCGCGAGTGATTTAAGTCAATGCAAAGACGCAAATAGACATTCTGCGGCGCGGATTAAGCGGTGTGCATGTCGCGTCATTCGCGTCCGGTGTGAGCGCACCATCAGTCTCTTCTTCACTGCATGCTTGACCGCGCGTCTGGGTCTGAACGTAGCAACAGTGAGCATTGCAACGTTAACTGTTTCATTATGTCAAAAGGCTTCGCGGTCCGGATTCGGACCGGAGTCCACTAGTTGGCGACCCCTGGTTTAACTGCACTATAGGCGGAGTCCTAGTTTACCTTGCATGTGCACTTTGTAATTTTATTTTGTATCACCCTGTTTTGATCCCTTAGAAAGGGCTGTTGAAGGGGCTGTTTGTGCAACAAAGTATTTGTTTCACCCTTTTATTGATGGGCAGTGTTACATTGTGTGAGATTATTTGCTCCAAGTGAGAATGTTGGTGTGAAATCGAACACTAAAGTATGCCAATGTTGTTTTCAATAAAACAAACATTTGAACAAAGCAAGCCGATCCACTTTTCTATGTTGATAAGAGCATTAAAATAAGAAAAAATAATGGGACAAAAAGAAATCAAGGGACATTTAGAATAAATAAAAATGTGCGATTAATTGTGATTAATTGTGAGTTAACTATGACATTAATGCGATTAATCGCGATTAAATATTTTAATCGTTTGACAGCACTAGTTTTTAGTCATTTTTGTCTTTTGGGACAGTGAGAAATAAACAATTGTTACTACAATTTAAAATATTTAATTGGACCAACCACACAGTTTCACTGTAAAACATTTCTCCAATTCAAAATTTTCTAGTGACTGATCACATCTAAATTTTTTAGTTGGCCAAATTGAAAAATTTAGATGTGATCGGTCACTAGAACATTTTTAATTGGAGAGGTCTGACATTTTTTACAGTGTATTGGCTACAGGCTACCATTAGATAATTATGTGGTAAACGAGAACACACTCATGAAACAAATGAATGCATGAACTCGTGATTCTAAAAAATGTCTTTTAAACTTCATACCCGGTCATAAAGCAAAACTCTGGAGAATAATTTCAGTGCTAAATACTCACCAAAGTCTTTGTGAGATGAATATCTCTCTATTCTCTTGGGAATGTCTGTTTCGGTCTTCAGCACCAACACAGTCTCACTCCCACTCGTCACATATTGACGCTTGGTGGTCAGGACCCCTCGTTGTCACTTTTTTACGTACAGGGTACCCCTTGAAAGGCATTTTTCGACGTTAAGGGTACTGCAGTGATTCCAATGAGACACCTTTGGCGTCATACACAGACGTGTTGGGCATGTGAATGTTATCATGATGTAACTATTTATTGGGTTATAATTTTTCCATTATGACATGTTGGAGTATGATTCTCAATTTAATCAGCCAGCATTATTTTATTTACATTTATTGATTTGTATTTACGCTATTCAGACACGTTTGAAAGTAGCCCAACCCCGCCCCTTAACCTACCCATTTGCGTTATATGATATAAAACACAGAATATAACAGACAACATGCACACTTTATTGAAAAATGTCAAGTATTCCAACTGTTCCGAGGCCAAACGATTGATTTGTGTGAAGAAAAGACCCAAAAGCGATCTGCGTTTCCCTCCGCACCCCGGCGTCATATTGAAGACGCCACAGGTACGGCCATACCCCTCGGCGTCAGTCTATAGACGAACTGGGAACTCCATTGCTTTCAATGGGAAACCTTTGCCGGTATTCTATCGGTATGAAATCTCGCTGAAGAAGTCTCATTCAGAATACATCGCGATGTTTGGCATCAGTGCACGTGGGCCACATGTTGGTGAGTAGCCATGAATATTTGATATAAAGTATTTTCTGTCGTTATTGATCAGATTATGTTCAGTCACTGCATTATATCTTTCATTTCCACTCAGGCTTCGCTTTTCTTTGCTTTCTAAATCAACACACCTTGCTAATAGGGCGATTAAACACTGTCACGTGACGTGCTATAGACCTTTTAAACAGTTATTCATATTTAATAATAACAACTTGTGTAGTTTCAACGTGGCATTTGTAGTAGAAGCACAATAAAAACAACCTTAGTTGTAATGTGATGATTGTTGTAAATAGACAGTATCCACAACACTTACCATGCTTTTTAATGCCTTTTAATGTAAAATCCAAATATTGTGATGTAAATAGTACTTTGTCCTGTATATAATGTATCTGTTATATATTATGACTTTTTCTCTTTTTTTTTTTAACCTGAAACGACCAAAAGGGCCTTTCGGACTCAGTCAGCCCATTCTTGTTCATGGAAAAGTAATGGAGAAGACCGAAAGCAGCAACAGCAAATATTTGCAATGGTAAGTATGTGTTGGTTTGAACTCTTTATCAAGCATTTGTTATTTCTTAAACATATTCTTACAAACCCCATGGCTCAATCAGTGAGAACATGTTCTCAAAGTCTTAATAATTCACAAGATTTAACAAACTGTCAAATTCATATGATACTCGTACATATTTGTACAAATACTCATACATAATCCTGCAGCTTTTACTCCGACTCCTGCCATTGGCTACAGCCTCAATTCCTGTACATATTTATCATGATTTTTGTAAATCAGTTGCGCCCCTTCTTGGAAAGCAGTCCCAGAAAGAAAAGTTTATATTAGGTCCAATGTATTCTTTAAAATGATTACAAATTGGGCCATTGGGGAGGTCTCTTCACACCTCATGACCTACCTCTGTTTGCAAGAGCGGAAATGCTCACATAACATCAGATATTCAATTATTTTGTCATCAGTTGCACTGCTGATAACGTCCTGTTTGCATGTAAATAATTTACGTGATCAAAAGATTAAGTGAATAATCAACATTTTTAAACAAATTCATATGTGCTATAAAAAATATACTTTTAATAATGGAAATGCACACCTATCAGTGAACTTGTTACATAAATGTATTTAACATTTAATTATGCAACACTTTTTACAGAAGGAAATCCTACAGTTATGTAAAGGGGCAACAACAACATCATCATCATGTCCTGTCCTGGGCACACTGGGCAACATGTGTCCTCCAACATATTCGATCTATGGCCACGTTCTTCACATCTTCTCATGGAACACCTGCATTCTTCAGGTCTTCACGAAACATCTGTCTCATGTCTTCCTTGGTCTTCCCAGTCTCCTGCGTCTTCCTGGTGGTGTCCACTTCATAACTGTTTTGGGGTGTTGTTGTTTGGGCATGCGTAGGATATGTCCAGTGAGGTGCACCCTTTGCTATGTCACAGTTTCTCAAAGTCTTCACGTGGAGTACCACTCCTCCTCATGATCTCTTCGATATATGCAGAACCAATATTCATAAACTGTACTTGATGTCTGCTTATGCCTTTATCAAAAAAGCATCAGTGCTCATCAGGAGTTTTAGTAAAGGACATATTTATTGCCATCGACTTCATGATGCTATATTCCAATGTATATATCTGCATTTGTATATTTGCATATATATGCATTTGTATAACAGTGTTTGTTTGAACAAATGAAGATAGTGAGAGTGAACACCTTTTGAAATCAATATGTATTCATTAAACCTTTTATTACAGTGGGATAGTATTCACTATAGTAAATGTCCACCATAACTAAATACATGGTATCATTATATCACTACCTTGCTAATGTAAATGTAACATGAATGTATTTTATTAAAGCATTTTCTTACTGAAAATGGTTAACATTTATAATAATCATTAACTATTTGAATTGGCCTTTCATTTAGTTACAATAGAAGTGAACAATAATCACAAGGATATAGTTTATATAGTTTTAAAGTTGAGAATGTAAAATGTTCTTAATGTTTTTGCCTTAAAGGCAAGAAACCAATATATTTTCAGATAAAGTTTAACCTCATTTCTTTTATTTGTACCGCAGCATGGTTATTTTATACTGTTGTGCAGTAGTTTGGCCGCTACATTTGTATTTAAACTGTTTGACATTAAATATTGGAATATGCTTACAAAATTGTGTGCATTCATTATGCTTTTGTTACATTTATTTTAATTCCAAGAGTTCAGATGGTGAACGATGGCATAAAGTGATCTAATATATATATATATATATATATATATATATATATATATATATATATATATATATATATATATATATATATATATATATATATATATATATATATATATATATATATAAATAAATACACACACACACATATATATATATATATATATATATATATATAGAGAGAGAGAGAGAGAGAGAGAGAGAGAGAGAGATATTTATGCATCAGTTTAACCACACAAAGGAGATTTTTGTTTTAAAATGTGAGTTGTATTAATTAATTAGAAGAAATAAATATTTAGCAGCCTAAATATTAAATATTTAAGGATATCCCTTCAGTTGGAACCGGATGAGATCTGTCATCATTTTCCATAAATGGACAAGTAAGTGTGACGCCTCTGTTCTGCTGCGTTGTCATTGGCTAGGACTTTATCGCAGAACTCGCTGTGATTGGACAATCTTTTAACCGATATAAAACGGCGTTTCATGTTACAAAGTATGTTTTGGTGTTATTGTTACGTTAGTAATACGTTAAGTTAACTATAAAGTGTCGCTATGTTGTGAGAAATTACTCCTTTACCGAGATCCCAACCCTAACCCTAAGCATTTCTGCACACTTCAATGAACTACAGCGCCATGTTTCCCATTGCATTGATACACTGACAAAGGTATATGGGTAATGTAGTTTAAAACGTTTAATAATGAGACAATAAATGTTAAGTAAATGACATCTTTAATGGACAACTGGATATCTAATTATGTTCATTGTGTAAACCTTTATGACATATATGAGGGGCAGGCTGAAATTTGATATTTTACTGTGAGCACTTTTAGAAAACCTTTATGCCAGCTTTCCATATCTGTCTGAAAACTGTGCCCAACATTATTTAGTAAACATAGCATAAGCAGTTGTCCTGCCAATTTTCTCTGTGATACGCTAACCAGACTTTGAGTAACAGCCATTTGAAATGTGCTTTTTTTTGCCCTTCCAGGGGCCTCCATTGGGTCCCTGAGGGCGGAAGGGCAGTACAACATACACAGATCTATTTTCCTCATCATGGACAACAAACTTTGAGTCACATTTAAATATCAGAGTATTTTCTCTTTTCTATTCTAACATCATGCTTGTATTAGGTTTTGATGGGTATTGTGAGACCATCTGATGAAATACAGAAATATTTGAAAGAAATGTAATATAATTATTAATATTTATTTTCTTTTATGGATAAACACCCATAAATATAATGGATGAACCCACAACAACTTGCCATTATCCAGTTTCCAGTGTAAACAAAAACTATTTAGATTTACACTTCACTATTATTATTAAATATAGGACAATGCACCATTAAGTAAAATAACAAAAGAGACATTGCCAAAATTGTATGTATTTTCACGTACCTGACATCGGTAATGTGCATACTTTAATTTTTATTGCAGTAGTAGATGTACCGGATTTATCAACATGGATCATCGTCAGTTAAGCTTGAAGTGTTTGAAATCCTTCCCTTTATTTCACTGAAAACTGGCGTATTGTCACAGCATGCAAATACAACTTTTTGGTGCATTGTTGTACCAAATATAATATAACCAGATGAAAAATGTTTATGTTTCAAGTAAAATAATATTGTTAATTACTTTGATAACCTAAATCAACTCATAAAATGTGTATTTACTTTAAAAACACCATACACAATATTCACCATACTTTATCACTCAACTCTTTATTGGAGGATACAGTATACAGTTGATAAAGTAGCATAAAGAAAAATTAGATTCAAGATAAATAAAAATGGGTCTTCAAAAATACATTAACATCATATTAATCCATTCACAGCTGCTGAAGCCACACAAATGAGTGCCACAGAATCCCATCCAGTCAACTATGATACAGAAAACAGATTTGATATTGTGTTGAAAAATAATGATACATTATCACAGCTAGACTGGTTTCTTGCTCTTCCCTCTATCATGTTCATGTTCTATCCTGTTCTTCTTCTTCTAAACAGTTTGCCCACTTGTACCCTACAGTGTATAACTGATAAACAGATGATGTGGTCACTGATGTGGTGTAGCCTTTTCTCAACCAGAGGAAGAAGTTGTAACATCCCATTGTCAGGCATTCTCCAGTCCTGGTCTAAAAGTAAAAGAAAAAACACAATTCAAATTAAGTTTAATGTAGTCAGGTTAGCATATGTTCTGCATGATTTAAGCAGTGGTTGGCTACTCTGGGCCTCAGCATCCATTGTCCTGCAGATTTAGCTCCAACCTCAAACCCACCTGCCTATAATTATCTATAAGTAAACCTGAAGACTTTAGTTACAAATTCCAGGCATGCTCGATTAGTCTTGGAGGTAAACTCTCCATTTCAAAAGGCCCAGATTTGCCCATTCCTAATTTAAATTTACAAAGCCGCAGTCAGTACATTATATAATATACACATTGAAGCATTATGTATATAATATTGCAGCACATTATATTAGCCAAGTACTGACAAAAAATATTTTACCCATATCAACAGCAACCTTTTAAACAGCAGATCTTTAAAAATATATTTTAGAAAGGCATGGTCTCTTCTTAGCCTTTGCCAGTGATGCTAGATTTCTTTTAAGACAACATACTCTTCTGTCACTTGTTTCAAGAGCATCACTTGTGATAGCCTGCACAATGTAAAATTGTTAAAATAAGGCAATACAATAGGTACAGAGGCACAAGACTTACCATGCTTATGAAGCACCCATGGCCATGCATAGTTCTCAGAGACTGGAGTTTTTGCCTCTTGTATTCCTCCTTGGCTGCACATTAGTCTTTTCCTGTAGAATCTTCTGAAGTGTGTGCCTTCTCTTGCTATCCATCTTAAAACACAAATGCAATGTGTTTTAGTCTGGGGAGTATAAAGCCTTTAGGTTCCAGCCTTTAGGCTAAAAGGCAATCATTTTAATAATAATTGTATCAAAAAGGGAAACAAATATTTACCATTTTAGATAAATCCAAGATACAGAACCTAATTTGCTCATTTTAGGAGTTATAAAAAGATTTAGACATGAATAATGGTGTGTATTTTATCAGAGTATAGAAAGAATGATCACAGCTGTCCTTTGAGAGATCAACATCAAATTCTGTACTACATATTAAAGCAAGACAATACATCAATACAAGACATACCAATGGACTTGCGCACTTTTCTGTCGTCTTTGGGCACAAGATGGCCATGTTCCTTCCTCACCCTAAACAAAGGACTTATTCGATTAGCTTGCTTCGATATAAGGGTCTGGTCTTTCTTCTCTGCTGTAAAACAAGAAAGTCTCACTTACTTTATGTGCAATTACTATTGTTTTTGAAAAATATACATTAAGACAGTTACAATAAAATGAATTTACATACAATTCAGGGGAGCATTTCATGAGTAAATACTGATATACTAAAAATATTATTTACCTGATTACGGCAAGATTCACTACAACTAACTAGTAGCTCTTGTGAGGGTTGGCTCATAAAAGTAATCTGCAAGTAATCCTGCAAAACAGAAAGAAAGGAAATTTCATTACATTGCATGCAAGTTGTGATTTCATACATAACTGTTTCTTTCTTTAAAAAGTGTTGCATAATTAAATGTTAAATACATTTATGAAACAAGTTCACTGATAGGTGTGCATTTCCATTATTAAAAGTATATTTTTAGTAGCACATATGAATTTGTTTAAAAATGTTGATTATTTACTTGATCTTTTGATCACGTAAATTATTTACATGCAAACAGGACGTTATCAGCAGTGCAACTGATGACAAAATAATTGAATATCTGATGTTATGTGAGCATTTCCGCTCTTGCAAACAGAGGTAGGTCATGAGGTGTGAAGAGACCTCCCCAATGGCCCAATTTGTAATCATTTTAAAGAATACATTGGACCTAATATAAACTTTTCTTTCTGGGACTGCTTTCCAAGAAGGGGCGCAACTGATTTACAAAAATCATGATAAATATGTACAGGAATTGAGGCTGTAGCCAATGGCAGGAGTCAGAGTAAAAGCTGCAGGATTATGTATGAGTATTTGTACAAATATGT
Source organism: Gobio gobio (assembly GCF_949357685.1). NCBI lineage: Eukaryota > Metazoa > Chordata > Actinopteri > Cypriniformes > Gobionidae > Gobio > Gobio gobio. The sequence goes on from NC_137105.1 coordinate 22,631,912, forward strand.
ACGAGTATCATATGAATGACAACTTGTTAAATCTTGTGAATTATTAAGACTTTGAGAACATGTTCTCACTGATTGAGCCATGGGGTTTGTAAGAATATGTTTAAGAAACAACAAATGCTTGATAAAGAGTTCAAACCAACACATACTTACCATTGCAAATATTTGCTGTTGCTGCTTTCGGTCTTCTCCATTACTTTTCCATGAACAAGAATGGGCTGACTGAGTCCGAAAGGCCCTTTTGGTCGTTTCAGGTTAAAAAAAAAAAAAGAGAAAAAGTCATAATATATCACAGATACATTATATACAGGACAAAGTACTATTTACATCACAATATTTGGATTTTACATTAAAAGGCATTAAAAAGCATGGTAAGTGTTGTGGATACTGTCTATTTACAACAATCATCACATTACAACTAAGGTTGTTTTTATTGTGCTTCTACTACAAATGCCACGTTGAAACTACACTAGTTGTTATTATTAAATATGAATAACTGTTTAAAAGGTCTATAGCACGTCACGTGACAGTGTTTAATCGCCCTATTAGCAAGGTGTGTTGATTTAGAAAGCAAAGAAAAGCGAAGCCTGAGTGGAAATGAAAGATATAATGCAGTGACTGAACATAATCTGATCAATAACGACAGAAAATACTTTATATCAAATATTCATGGCTACTCACCAACATGTGGCCCACGTGCACTGATGCCAAACATCGCGATGTATTCTGAATGAGACTTCTTCAGCGAGATTTCATACCGATAGAATACCGGCAAAGGTTTCCCATTGAAAGCAATGGAGTTCCCAGTTCGTCTATAGACTGACGCCGAGGGGTATGGCCGTACCTGTGGCGTCTTCAATATGACGCCGGGGTGCGGAGGGAAACGCAGATCGCTTTTGGGTCTTTTCTTCACACAAATCAATCGTTTGGCCTCGGAACAGTTGGAATACTTGACATTTTTCAATAAAGTGTGCATGTTGTCTGTTATATTCTGTGTTTTATATCATATAACGCAAATGGGTAGGTTAAGGGGCGGGGTTGGGCTACTTTCAAACGTGTCTGAATAGCGTAAATACAAATCAATAAATGTAAATAAAATAATGCTGGCTGATTAAATTGAGAATCATACTCCAACATGTCATAATGGAAAAATTATAACCCAATAAATAGTTACATCATGATAGCATTCACATGCCCAACACGTCTATGTATGACGCCAAAGGTGTCTCATTGGAATCACTGCAGTACCCTTAACGTCGAAAAATGCCTTTCAAGGGGTACCCTGTACGTAAAAAAGTGACGACGAGGGGTCCTGACCAAGCGTCAATATGTGACGAGTGGGAGTGAGACTGTGTTGTCAGCACCTGCTGGTTCGGCTCCGCTCGCGCTGCCGCTCCCGCGTCTCCGCATTTGAAATCTCCACAGGAAAGGTTTTCTTCAAGTGCATTATGTGCATGCGTATACCGTTTTTCGGACGTAGGACTTGTTCAGCCAACATGGATTTTTCACTTCGACTGCATAGATTGACTGAGCACAATTAAATATGTTCGGTGAATATACAATTTTAATTTTGAGTGAAGACCTTAAGCTATGATTAGTACAATGCATCTTTTTGCATGGCGATAATTATTTGGAAGTCATTTATTGGGCCAATATGTAATGATCAATTTACACAATTTCCCCCCCCAATTTTTTTTTACAGTGTAAGGCCGCCACGTACACCTTTAACCTGTTAGCCTGCACCCCCGCTTTTGAAAAAATCCTAAGAAATGGCATAATCAGACTAAAACCGTTACAGTTAATGATTCCTTTGCACTAAAATCATAAGTATGGCGTCATTTGAAAGCAGACACTTGACAGTTTACTGTAAATTCAAAATTATAATTACAACCCCAAATCAGAAAAAGTTGGGACAGTATGGAAAACGCAAAAAAAAAAGAAAAAAAAAAGTGATTTCTAATTTTACTTTGACTTGTATTTCATTGCAGACAATATGAACACAAAATATTTCATGTTTTGTCTGGTCAACATCATTTGTAAATATGCATCCTTTCCTGTCATTCAGACCTGCAACACATTTAAAAAAAAGTTGGGACAGGAGCAATTTAGGGCTAGTAATGAGGTAAAATGGTTAAATAATGATGTGATTTGAAACAGGTGATGTCAACAGGTGATTGTAATTATGATTTGGTACAAAAGCAGCATCCAAGAAAGGTCTAATCCTTTAGGAGCAAAGATGGGCAGAGGATCGCCAGTTTGCCAACAAATACGTGAGAAAATTATTGAAATGTTTAAAAACAATGTTCCTCAAAGAAAGATAGGAAGAGATTTGGATATTTCACATTCAACAGTGCATAACAATTAAAAGATTCAAGGAATCTGGAGGAATTTCAGTGCGTAAAGGACAAGGGCGCAAGTCTAAGCTGAACAACCGTGATCTCCGATCCCTCAGGCGGCACTGCATCAAGAATCGTCATTCATCTATAAGCGATATCACCACATGGGCTCAGGACTACTTTGGCAAACCTTTGTCAAGTACCACAATACGTAGTTACATCCACAAATGCCAGTTAAAACTGTACTGTGCCAAAAGGAAGCCCTATGTTAACAGTGTCCAGAAGCGCCGTCGACTTCTCTGGGCTCGGAGGCATCTGGGATGGACCATCACAAGTACTGTGATGTACTGTGGTCAGATTAATCAGTATTTCAGGTATTTTTTGGGAGGAATGGATGCCGTGTGCTCCGGACCAAAGAAGAAAAGGATCATCCAGACTGTTACCAGCAACAAGTCCAAAAGCCAGGGTCTGTCATGGTATGGGGTTGTGTCAGTGCCCTTGGCAAAGGTAACTTGCACTTCTGTGAAGGCACCATTAATGCTGAAAAGTACCTAGAGATTTTGGAGCATAATATGCTGCCTTCAAGAAGACATCTTTTCCAGGGACATCCATGCATATTTCAACAAGACAATGCAAAACCACATTCTGCACACATTACAAAGTCCTGGCTGCGGAGGAAGAGGGTACTGGTACTTGACTGGCCTGCCTGCAGTCCCGACCTGTCTCCAATAGAGAATGTGTGGCGCATTTTGAAGCGCAAAATGCGACAATGAAGACCCCGTACTGTTGCCCACCTTAAGACTTGTTTGCGGGAAGAATGGGACAAAATACACCTGAAACACTTCATCACTTGGTGTCTTCAGTCCCTAAACGTCTTTTAAGTGTTGTGAAAAGGAATGGCAACATTACAAAGTGGTAAATGCTTTACTGTCCCAACTTTTTTTTAAATGTGTTGCAGGTCTGAATGACAGGAAAGGATGCATATTTACAAATGACATGAAGTTGATCAGACAAAACATGAAATATTTTGTGTTCATATAGTCTGCAATGAAATACAAGTCAAAGTAAATTTAGAAATCACTTCTTCTTTTTTTTTGCGTTTTCCATACTGTCCCAACTTTTTCTGATTTGGGGTTGTATTTTCATAATCAAAAATAGCTATAATAAGCTTCAAAGTTTTGTAAAGTTATTAGAAATATATTTGTATGAAATATCTTTATGAAAATAAAATTGAAGTTGGCATTTTAGCAATCTAGAAGTGCACCACAGCTGAGGCCACATGTCTGACCATGTTATATTTCAAATCTGAAAATGATAAGTCTAAAACTCTGAATTTTATGAAATGTTTTTCAAGATCATGTCATATGATTTTATTTTGAGATTTCTCTAAAATGTTAACTGATGTTTATTGCCATCTCTATTGAGCTATCATTCAGTTTATTGTCTCTATTGTTTTGAGGTGCAAACTGCCCATTCTGTTTCAGTCTCCCCAGAACACTTTCACACCTCTCTGGCCAGGTTATGGCTCTTATTAAATTATTATTTTGTCTTCGTTGTAATCACTGATGACTCTCTATTCAAACTGTTCTATTCAAACCTCATTTATGATCAAACTTCTCACTTCACCTTCTAAAAAGCCTCAAATGCCGTTGTTGACAATAGAAACATTTCAGTTGGTTTTTCATTTCAGTTTATTCAAAATTATTAATAAAAATAACGTATTTGCCCAGGTGGCAGGTGCATTGGCTAGCTAGCATGTTAGCTTAGCACACAATCAAAATACAATAAAGATTGTGTGTTTATTATCTTCAAATGTCTCTATTTGCATCTTTAGCGATCTCAGGAAGCTTTTATTATGGACTTCTATTATGGCACATGGTATCTTCTTCGTCTGTCTGTACCACATATGGACTACATGTGCACAGAAAGCCCTCCGGCTGCCATTATGAATTGAAAACAACACATAAGAGTCTCAATCGCTCATGATTAGGCTACATCTGCGCATTTTGAGGAAGTATTGAATAAAAAATACTCCTCTGTTTAGAAATTTGACACAGACATATGAGAATCTATCAATATTTCTCCTCATCTGCACACTTTTGAACTAAAAGCCCTGAGGGATGTTGATTTGTTGCGAGTCTTCGTGACGAGAATAGAGGAGTTTTTTTATGAATGAGAGCAGCTGAGGCTCATATTACAATCAAACGGTACCGACACGGTTTTCATATTCATAACTCCTGACACATATTAACAAATTACTGTCATATAAGACTTTGAAAATAAAACAGAGGTAAAAAATGGAAGCTTGACTCTTAGATCTTTTAAATGATGTATAGTTTGTCACTTGTAATTACTTACATCTGAAACTCATTTGAGCTAATTTAAACAAATAAAGCTTAAGGACGAATGCGCCCTCAATCCGGTTAAGAGGTTAATGTCAGAGGGATAAACCTGCTGAGAATCTATCCTGCAGGAACTCCAGCACTGTACCAACCGGGCAGCTAACTGGGTCCAACTGGCAATCTCCACACCATGAAGTGAATAACCTCCACTTCAGTGCAAATAGTTTCCTCGTGGACGGAGCTCTGGAGTGAAGGATGGTCTCAACCACCTCAGTTGAGAGACCAGCATTTATGAGCTGGGCCCCCTCTGTGGGGCCAAGCCCACAGTTCCCAAATTCTGGGCGGGGATGAAGGATCAACCTGCTCGCCTGAGATAGAAGGTCCCTCCTAATCCGAATCTCCAGCGGAGAGCCGTCTAGGAGAGACACCAAGTCCGAGAACCATACTCGGCCAAGCCAGTACGGGGCTACTAATAACAGATGAGCCCCGTCCTGCGAACTCTTTCCAGAACTCCCGGAAGCAGAGCAATCGGGGAAAGATGTACAGGGGTAGCCTCGGCCCCTCCTGTCACGGAGGAGCTGGATAACCACAGGAGCTCCGCCACCTCGGTGTGGAGTCTCCATTTCCCGGGCCTCGGCCCCTGCCTTGACAGGATGTCCGCTTCCTGGTTCAGGTACCCAGGGATGAAAACTGCCCTGTTGGCAGTTTCCCTTGGGCCCACAGGAGGATCTGATGTGCCACTTGTATAAGGGGCACTTCCCCAGACCCCCCTGATGATTTATATATGCGACCACCGATGTGTTGTCGGTATCTTTAACAAACAAGCACATGGTGGCCCTTGTTCCCTTCTCGCATTTTCCATTGTTTCCTGCCTACTGTCCTGTCCTAGCCTAACAAGCCAGACCCACATCAAGATGTTGGGTCTGGAAACTCACCATTGACAGGGCTCAATCCGAGGGGCGGGATAAACGGTTGTCTTTCAAATTCCCTCTGCACGCAATTGGATAGCGCCATGAGTGCCACAACTAATCAGAGCAAAGAAAAAGGTAAAGCCGAGCTAACTTTAGTTGATAGACTTTTGCCGTATCTGGTAGGCAAAACTTCGAACATATCTTCTTTTCTTAAGAATGACTTCAGTGCCGTTCTTTGTTCTTTTCTCAAAGAAAAGCTTAACTCCAAGTCTTCCAGAGTCGCGGCCAAAACCAATTCAAAAGACCGCTGTTCGTCAGCTTTGTTTACGAATAGCACGCAGAACTTCCGCAACTCTGCCGTGACGTGCCGTCATTATGTTAAGCCCGCCCACTGACTCTACACACGCTGTGATTGGCCTGACCAGAGTTCGGTTTTTCCAGCTCTCAGGTCTACCGAGAGTTGCTAGACTACACTCACGGCAAAATACATTTTCTGCCGCTAGGGTGCGTCTAGATTTCTAGGCTAGTCCTGTCCATTAAAAGTAAAAAAAACCAATGTAATAAAACATTTTTATAATGGTGTCCTGAAAGAGATTACAGGAAGACAATAAAGAGATCTCCCATGTTTCTCATAGTCCTTTCTCTCAGAACTGTCTCATGTCTCAGTTGTGTCTACTTTTATTTCTCCTATAGAAGAAACATCGGTAACACTTTATTTTGATGGTCCCTTTTGAACATTATGTTGACTATAAGTAAATTTGCAACTACATGTCAACTAACTCTCATTAGATTATCAGTAGACTGTCTGCTTAATGTCTGCTAACTCTTTATTGTGATGGTCCTCCAACAGACATTCTACTGACTATAAGTAACTTTGCAAGTACATGTCAACTTATTCTAACCCTAACCCTACCAGTCTACTAATACTCTACTAACACTCTAATGAGAATTAGTAGACATGTAGGTGCAATGTTATTTATAGTCAACAGAATGTGTTAAAGGGACCATCAAAATAAAGTGAAACCGAAACATCTGATACACTGTTGAAATTAAAATGAGAGATATATGAGAATCACAACTATGTCTCATGAGCTTAGAAAGAGAAACCACTCAGCAATAAAATATTCCTATAATTGACTCTTCAAAGAGATCGCAGCAAGACAATAAAGAGATGGTCTCTGTTTCTTCCACCACATTCTCAGTTTTGACTCAGATATTTCTCATCTCACTTGTCTCTACTTTTATTTCTCCTAAGGAATTTTAGGGGGTACATCCGACACACTGTTGATACTAAAATTAGAGAGATATGAGAATCACAACTAAGTATACTGAGCTTAGGAAAAGCAACCACTGAGCAATGAAAATGTTCCTCTGGGTCCTACATCTTGAACGACCGTAACCCTTCTTTTTATATTCCCCTGGCATTTTCCTCTTTTGTATTTTCTCTGCCATCTCTCTCTTTCTATAGTCGTTCTGCTAATGTCTGTCTTGTGCACTGATCTCTCTCTCTCCTCTCCCATTATGAGTGTATACGCACCTTAATGCTGACAAGTGTATTTTGGTGCTCGGTCTGATTCAAAAATCGCTTTTTGCTCCTTTAAGGAATCTGGGCTCTCTGAAATACCAATAAAGGGAAGGAAGTGATTGAGGGAAGACAAAGAGACGAGTGAAAGTTGATGGAAAGCACTCAGATATCAAAGCTGACAGTCATTCTATTTGCACTTCAGTAAATTCTTTTAAAGTCACATCTATTAGTGATTAAAAAAAAGAAACTGCATTGGGCTCCATAAAAACTAAAGGTGGAACACTTGAATCTGAGTTTGCATGAGTCTAGGTCCACAAAAAACAAAAGATAGTGTTTTCTATTTAAAGCTGATACTTTCATTCATATAACATTCAACATTCCAGGTTCAATTAAAGTTAAGATCATTAGACAGTATTTGTGGCATAGTATTGGTTACCAAAAAAATTAAACCCGTGTTCCATCCTATCAAGTTACATAAAACAAAGTGATAGTCTTTATGATTTTAAAGCAAAAACGTGACACTTGTAATATTTTTTAAGTTGTTCTCTAACTTGTAGTCATTTTTAGGTTTTAGAAGATACAGGTGTTTTAAGTGTTTTGCAACAATGTTGTAAAATTGGATATTAACTTAGGTTAGTGGTAAGTTAGTGGTACGTTTAGTTAGTAAAGTAGTAGATTTGTTTTTCACTACAATCATGTTAATAAAATACTTTAATGAAAGATATACCAAGATGGTTCACTCATTACTATGAATTGGAGAAAATGCATCACAAAATATTGTGGAATAAGTTCCAACTTCTAAAAAAAAAAAAAAAACGCTTTTTGTGTGACAAGCAGTTTTTGGGGATTCAGAATTTCCCAGTTCAAGTAGATAGGGCTTGGATGCCTAAAATAGCTGCCCGAAGGCATTGTAAATATGGCCACAGAGTGAACTGACTTTCCTTGAAAGGGACTTTGATGTTAACATGCATAGTATAGTATCAAGATGTAAACAATATTAAAACAGTGAACTATTTTCACGTTTACGAATTGGAACTATCATTGTAAGTGCCTGAGTGTACCGTTATTTTTGTTGTTTTTAAAGGAAAGGAGAGAGAAGTTAAAGTAAATGTTTGTGGTAATCAACATTATTCTGCTGGTGTTGTTAATTTAGCCTAACTAGTAGTGAACCTGGAATATTCCTTGAACATTCTAGCAGAATTGAACTGCTGGGAAGACTTTGAGTTTGGAGAGTAGGTGTCTAAGAAGTAAGTTTCACCATCATGTCACATCAGAATTTGCTCCTGACATTAGCTGGGTTGCAAGAAGTCTCAAGGAAACAGATTACCCTGTGTATTTTTTTGTTTTTTTTTTGGAAATGGAGCTGAGAAAGCTGTGTGCAAACATTACTCTTTGACAGCTGTAATGAGGCAACAACCAAACTCATCAATGCTGGATGAATCCATGGGGCAGAAATCTATAACTCCCAGCTACTGTGAGTTATTTGAATCCCAGAGAGAAGAGTGTGTAATATGGAGGAAATGACTATTGATTCGGCTCGGCTAGTGTGCATACCACTCCCTTCTGCAACACACAATCATTTATTGTGATGTTTTAGAAGCATTATAATACAGGACATTGCCCCCTCTTGTATTTTAGACTTTAACGGTATAGTGAGACCTCAGGCTATTCTATCAATGCCTGGCCCATTAAATTCTTCTTGAATTGATTGAGGAAAAAAAATGTATGACCCTAAAACTTTGGAGTTCTGTGACTCTTTGGCCTATTGGTTAGCAGGCAGGCAGAAAGTTTAAGTCGTCTGCTTCAAATTACATCAAGAGACTCTGAAACACAAGACTAAGTTATTTTGAAGTAAAATGCCTCTAACTACAAGGCACATTGCAAGAGAAACCATCTGATAAATATAGGTAAAAATGACACCTTCACCTTGATATGCGTGGACATGCAACATCAAACCTGGGTCTTTGAATTTGATAAACATCCAGAGACCAGATGCATGAGGTAAAATATAGAAATGAAAGTAGAGATTGACAGTCTTATGTCAGCTCAGATTTGATCTAAACAGCTTGCAAGAGTTTTTTCTGCCCTTGTGTGTTATTGAGAGAAACCTTGATGATATCTTTTGAACTCAAACAGGTCTCCAATAAAATACCTCCTATCCTACAACAACACTGACATCTTTACAGGAAAATCTACTCACATTTTGCTTTTAATCACAATAGATGTCATTTTTTCCACATGATTGTGATATAACCAGTCAAATGGAACTGTATCTCAAAAGTAATTTCAAAGTTCAAAGGGTCTCAAACAAGTACATAATCAAGGGAGTCAGTCAAGTGCAACGCAATAACTAGAATGTTTTGACATTTAATTTGACTTTGCTCAGGCAGAAATCTTAGTTTTGACACTGCTGTATACTATCTAGAAAGAACAAGAAAGCTAATAATAATATACAGGCAATGATATACAGGTATTGATATTGATCAACTTATAGGCTATAATCAAGCATTCAAGAGAGCTGTGTAATAAATATAAAATGTCTCCCATATATTTACAAAAATATATAATACTGTGATTTTTTTAATTATTATTATTTTTGATTCTAGATAGTTCGAGAAATACGTTCAGAAAATATGCCCTCTGCATTAAATTAAACTAGTCTGTCTTTATACAGTAAGATAAACAAAAAAGATGGATTATTTAAAATATACCAACCCATTCTCACTCCCAAGGCGTTAAAATCTGAAGAATGGTCAAGAGACTTCCACGTCACAATGAAGACGCTAAAGGTACCCCTAGTGTCCTTTTTCGACATGCAGGGTGCTCCCATTGATTTAAATGAGAAACCTTTGGTGTCATACACAGACGCGTTGGGCATGGGAATGTTATGTGTCAATTTAATTAGCCGGCATAATTTTATTTCCAATTTTTTTTAATGCTATTTAGACACGTTTGAACATGTAACCCAACTCCATTCGATCCCTAAACCTACCCATTTGTATATTATATGATATAAAACACAGGATAAAACAGGCAGATATGGCTGCATGCACAATTTATTCAGAAAGTATAAATATTCCAAGTGTTCCGAGGCCAAACGATTGATTTACGTGAAGAAAATCCCCAAAAGCGATCAGCGTCTCCATCCGCCGAAGATCATGCACACATTCAAATTTCAAAAATTGCAGCCCGAAGAAACGTTTCGTCAGATTTCATAGTGAAATTGCATTGGCTCTTGTATGTCTTGTGACTGATTGTGTCATGCTCAAGAGTCAGGTGTATCATTTGAATGAGATATGACTGAGTGCGATCACAGAGCGGCGGGATCATCATTTCAGCGATTAAAACATTAAGATCAACTCTGTTCTTTACATGAAGATATCGAATGACTTCAGAAGACTTGGAATGCAACATGAGCTAATACTGTTATAACGTTTTTGCATGCTTTAGATTTTGATGCCTTGGGAGTGAGAATGGGTTGAATATAATGTGTCTGACTGCTCTGACCTTACAACATTCACACAACAACAATGCTTATAATGTAAAGCATGCCTGAAGTCATCTGCCTTTGTACGTCAGTGGAACATTGGAGAAGTAAAGTCCTTTATGGTGTATCATTTGAATGAGATATGACTGAGTGCGCTCACAGAGTGGCGGGATCATCATTTCAGCGATTAAAACATTAAGATCAACACTGTTCTTTACATGAAGATATCGTATGACTTCAGAAGACTTGGAATGCAACATGTGTTAATACTTTTATACTGTTTTTGGTCCGTTCTTGCAACAAATACCTGTGACTGTACTTTTATTTGCCTGTTACGTGTTTTATATTGTTTAGAAGTGGGTAGGTTTAGGGTAGGAGTAGGGTTAGTTGCTTCAAAATATAAAAGTAGCCTATAAATATTCATAAAACCATATCTGATTTAACAAATGCAAAGAATTAAATGTGTCTTGATCTGACGCATTGGGCAAACAACTGAAATCAATGGAGTTCCCTGCGCGTCGATATAGTGACATCTCTAGCGTCTTCATTGTGACATGGAAGGCACTTGACCATGCTTCAGATTTTGATGCCTTGGGAGTGAGAATGGGTTGAATATACTGTGTCTGACTGCTCTGACCTTACAACATTCACACAACAACAATGCTCATAATGTAAAGCATGCCTGAAGTCATCTGCCTTTGTACGTCAGTGGAACATTGGAGAATAAAGACTTTGACAATAACCCAAACTCAATGTCCTGACAACCACCGTGAGTTCATACACTCCCAGGTCATTGCTTATGGCCTTGTTTTCTTGGTTCTCTTTAAAAAAACAAAAACAAAACATACAGACAGACCATCATTTAAAATTCAGCAACATCAGAACATCAAAGTTTAACCCAATTTTACCACTGAGAATATTATTAAGGTCAGTCCAATAATAATTGTTCAAAAATATGGCACAGAAAAAAAGAAGAGTTAAGGGGGGGAAGCAACCAAACCACAGCCTAGATAAAACCACAACGCTTGCCCTGTATACAATGAAGAAAAATAAGTGGTAAGTACAAGTGGGGACACATCAATCAGAGTTCTGTATGGCACAAAAGTACAAACAAAATAGATTTTATATAAATAAATACACTCACCAGCCGGGGCCAGTTCTAGACATGGGCAGGGTGGGCTGAGCCCACCCAAACGTCTGCCTTGCCCATGCAATCAAAATTTAGGAACAGATAGTGTTAATCTGTTTTCATGATTTGTGCATATTAATTATGATTAAAATTAGGTGGGCTCTGTGTTGGAAGTTTTGATGAAGGGCTGCTGAATGCCCCAAATAATCACAAAAATAACACCAGAAATTTGCAGTATTTTTTCCTTTATTAACTGAAAGTAATGGAGCTGTGCATTACATACTCACATGCTTCAGGCTGTAGCAGAAAAGTGAGGCTGACAAATCACACAAGCGAAAATGGGCAGAAATATTTGCGTGCTATAATGTGTGAATTACGAGGAGTTGTAGGCTATTCGTGAACATGTATTTTGTAAATATTAATATACAGCTCTGATTTGATTTTTGATTCATGCCAAGTTTAAATTAGCTAAAAAAGAAACTTTCTCATTTATGAACATGCATTTATTGCATGGACAGAGCTAGAACATAATGTAAGTGTTTAAAGTGCATTAGTGTTTAAAATGCTAGTTCAGTTGAAACCTTGCCCTCTTTGGCTTGCTGTTAATGCTGTTAAACTAAATCTGCTATCTGCTTAAACAACGCTCTACAATGCGAGTAAATCACTTGCATATGCAACTAAATCTTCACTCTGTGCATTGGCTAATAAATTCTTAGATTTTTCTCTCCCATGTGTTTGTTGTGAGTTTAGCATACACTGTTAGACATTTCTGTAATTTGTACAGTTATTTACTATATATCACCCAGTATAATACTGTAAATTCTCTTTACAGTAAATAACTGTAATTCCCGTTGCATCATGGGAATTTTCTATGACGTCAAACACCAAATACAGTGATTTCCTGTATTTTTTAAAAATAAAGTATGATACTGTATTTACCACAACGGCCTCTTTGGCACAATTGGGATCGACAGGATTTGCTTAAGATTTATATTAGGAACCATCAGTGCAGCGTTGAAAGTTTCACCCGAGGAGAGAGCTCACGGTTCCAGAGAACATATGAGCTGTGTCCGGACACCCTGTGAAGATTTTTTCATCCCCCGTGAGAATGGCAAACAAGCAAGGTAAGTGTGATTTGTACTAGCCGCGGTTGTCTGCACCCCAATTTTAGCTTGTCAGCATTGGTGCTAAAAACTGAGGTAAACCTAACGTTTTATTGAAAAAAAATGAGTTTATTGAATTAGATTAGGAACCAGTGCAGCGTCGTAAGTTTTGCCCGAGGAGAGAGCTCACAGTCCGGACCGGACAACATAAGTTACTTTACATAACGTTAGGCTATCATTTGCTTCAGCTTTGGTGCTAAAAACTGAGGTAAATTAATCCTAATGTTTTATTTTAAAAAATGAGTTCATTGAATTAGATTAGGAACCAGTGCAGTGTCGTAAGTTTTGCCCGAGGAGAGAGCTCACGGCACGGACAACATATACTTTACATAACGTTAGGTTATCATTTGCTTCAGCTTTGGTGCTAAAACTGAAGTAAACCTAACGTTTTATTTTTAAAAAATATAAAATTAAGATTTTGTTTATCGAGCATATTAAGCTTACATGAGGACAACGTTAGTTAGCGTTAGTAAATTAATGTTGGCCACTAGTTGCGAAAATAACGTTGTTAACAAGCAAAGTTTACATTAACATTAAGTCAAGTAACTTGGCTAATGAGATATTATCTGTCAGCGTGTAGTTAACGTTGGTCACTGGTTGAGTCTTTTTAGTTTTTTTCTCAAATTTTACATTTGGATTGACACGATTTATTTTACACTTTAGATATGAATACCAGGAGCCCGCCTGTGCTGTGCGACACTGGAACTCATACAATGGTAAAGGCCAATTTATACTTCTGCGTCGAGTGTACGCCGTAGGCTACGCGCGTGGCCGACGCCGTCGTGAGCATTTATACTTCTGCGCTGTTGTCTGCGTCAATGTGCAATTACACATGCAGACGCTAGTAGGCAGTATCCTCGGGCATGTTGGTGTAATCAAGACAACAGCCGAAGAAGAAGCAGCTTGCTGTGTAGAATGTGTACATGCATGTCGGATTATCAGCAGCAGTGAGAGAGCGGCTTTTCTTGCAGCTTGAGTTGTTGTATCTAATATAAATGAAGCATCTCTAGTTGATTAGTAAAGTTAAATAAGGCGATCTGACACTGGAATGCGTTTGTGAAATCATGCGGAGCTCGTGGCCGCTGTTTTCAGTGGCTGTGGCTCGAGCAATCGATTGCTGTTGCGGAGACTTCATTCACGAAATATACCCTAATGTGTCCCTGTTCTTGATATCCAATTACTGATTAACATCGTTGGTTTTAATGAGAAAATAAATAAACTATACACAGCGGATCTATGTATTTATTTACTACCATAAAGAATCGCTGGACTGCAAAATATTGTGTTATAGCAGACAACTACCATCCAATTTCTGGACACACACACACACACACACACTCCTATCGCAGATTTTTTATTTATTTATTGACCTGAGGGAAGGGTTCTGGCAGACCAATCACAGCGCTTGCGGTCCGCGTAGAATTGATGCGTTGTTACATTTTTGGAGAGGTGCGCGTCAGGGTACGGCGTAGGGTACGGCGTATCCAACGCGTCTATGCGTAGGGTACGCCATACCCTCTGCGTGCACTCGACGCAGAAGTATAAATTGGCCTTAAGTAACGTTACCCCTCTTTGTTTCTCCACATATTACTGTTAATTCAATGTTTTTCTTGTATGTTTTAGTCGGGTCTGTTTAAATGAATCACAAAATTATTTAGTTTTTCCACTTTTTTTTAACTGTAACTAGCCATGTACCATGTTTTTTCATAAATTATATTATACTAAAATAATCCAAAACTGTGTTTGTCCAGGACTGACAGAATATTATTTTATTTTCTGGAATTTAAGCAGTCCTGGACAATTTTTGGATGATTTTGGCTGATGAAATATAATTTATGAAAAAAAAACATGGCAAAACTTTAGAATAAGGTTGCTCACGTGCAAACCTGAATACATTTCTGAACACAAAAGAAGATGAAGAATTTTTTTAACCTAACAGATTGAGGCACCATTCACTTCTATAGTAATTTTTTCCTACTATGGAAGTGAATGGTGCCTCAAAATTGTCTGGTTACAAACATTCTTTAAAAGGTTTAGAACAACTTGAGGGCGAGTAAATGACAGAATTTACTTTTTTTAACAGTGAACTATCCGTTTAATGACGGACCATTATTCTAAAGTGTAACCAAAAACATTTAAAGCAAAGGCACTAAGGGTGAAGAAATCTAAAATTTCTTTATTCTCTCAATTAATTTTCTCTTGCTTAAAGTTTTTTTCGTGAGGAAAACCCCAGAGGAGGGAACAAGATGCACCACCAAAACCGGAGTGAGTCGGAAGACCGGGGAAGTTGTTAATAGGAAGACAACTGTAATCAACAACAGAGTGTCATCCTTCCTTCGCCACCTAATGGAGTTTGAATGGAAAAACTTGGACTTGGTGAGACACTTTTTTAATAGGATATGTAATGTACACAGACACTTACGCTGCATTCACACAGGGCGTCATGCTGGTTAGAAATTTTGTCTGACTTGAGACAGCGCAGACGCCACGTGACAGTGACGTATGGCATTAAAGCACCGCGAGAGCGATTCAAGAGCAGTCGGCTAATACAGCTGGTGCAGTTTCTCTAGAGCGACTGCACAGACTTTGATGATGACACAGCTGTTCCACGATTGACCAGATTCTCCGCATGACAGCGATCACATGTGTTTCGTGTTTATTCTAAAACCTTCAGTTCCTCTAATGCGCACAAATCTGTTTTTTATAACAGTTAAACCTCTTTTCATGTAGTAGTGATGTTATATTGTCATGTTTATCAAAATAAAACTAATGAAAAACGTAGACTCCACTTCATTGATAGTGTAGGCTTGTATGTTAACTTTATTCTTGTACAAACACACGCTGTATTAAGCAGTGCATAAAGTATTACATGACAAAAAATGTCTCTGAAACATCTGTGTATTGACAAATATTGCATTTATTTCACTTCAGCTGATAAAGTATGCAAACACAGCGAGAGCATCACTGAGGGAAGCAGAAAGTGTCTGACTTCATGTCTCCGTTTGCAGCTCCTCCCCGCCTGCATGCGGCTACTCTCGCCGATCGGTTGCATCCGGCCACAGCCGATGTCGAACACACCTTTCAACTTCTGCTGCTTGCAACGCGAGTGAAGCGACGCGACGGAACCCACAATTCAGTTCAGCAACGCATGACGTCACCCATTCAAAGTAAATGAGAAGCGTTAACGCCAGTGCCCCGTGTGAATGCAGCATTAAGTTTGAGGATACCTTATTAAAGCTAATGCAGTATACATGTAATCCATCCTGCAATAAAAGGTTACATTGTTGTTTTTGATTAAATAGTTTGTGAAATCATGTTGAGGTGATTCAGTAATATTACTTTTTTGGAGCATGTAGTTTGTGCTGCTGCTACTATTATGTACTGACAGTTTTCTTTAGTTTTTTACTCAATATCAATTTTGTTAAGCTAAATAACAGAGACACCTCTCTAATATGCAATCAGGTTCAGCATCACTACAAAGTACATTCTTCAAAATATTCATAACATTGAATCACCAGCTAAAACAAAAACTGAACATTTCATTTCACATCTTCATGAAGGCATTGCAAGACTGGATTAGACTAGACAGCATACGTTTAGTTAGGTGTACCTCAAAGTGTTAACTGTGTATAAAATACTATTTTACCATTATGATGAATTGTAATGGGATTATTATTTTTTATTAAATTCCAACAGTGTAAAAAGTTTGTGTATACTCAAATTGTATGACTAACTTCATATCATTCTTATCTAGAGGGACTTCTTGCCATAATGGAGCAGAATCCTGGTTCCTGTTTGAAATCATCCAATGTGGAAGATAGCACAGAACGGTACAGACATGAAACTTGTGTTGTGTTGTGATAACTTGTTTCAGAATTCATTTGCTCTTTGTTTATATTTTATTCATGTGTATTTTGCACCAAAGTTACAGTATTCTTCAACCAACTATTTACAGTATTCTACCAACTATTTTCTGCAGAGCTTTTAAAATTGTAGCTCAAACAACAGTGTGGGGCGCTAGCAAGGTCATGGGTTCAATTCCCAGGGAAAGCAAGAACTGACAAAATGTAAAATGTGTATCTTGAATGCAATGCAAGTCGCTTTGGATAAAAGCGTCTGCCAAATGCATAAATGTAAATGTAAATAACATGTAAAATAAGTGATATTGAATGCACTCTGATTACTTTTATACATGATTTTCTGAAAATAAGATTTGATTCCAGGATGTTTTAAAGTGAACTTTTTCCACACATTTACATGTTTAAGTTAAAGCACTTAAAAAGTTTTAAATAAAGAATTTTATATTTCATAATAATTGTGTCTGTTTGGATTACTTCTGTAGGATAGATTAATGTAAGAATTAATGTAATTCAGTAAGTATTAATGATTGAATAGGATTAGGATTAATGCACTGTTAACCAAGGTTTACAGTAACGGTACTGTATTACAAAATTACAGTAACATGTCGTTACTGTAAACTGAAATACGGTTATTGTACTGTAAATCTCAAATACACTAACTTACTGGCAACAGTGTTGCCAGTAAGTTACTGTAAAATCTCTTATAAATGTCTAACAGTGTAGATATATTTTCACTCGCTGAACACTCTGACTGAGCTTGAGTTTCGCTCTTCTGTCAAGCAATCTGTACTATTTCAGTTCAGCTCAAAGGACGTGCAGCGTACCTGTATTTGACTTACCGTAAACTCTAGTGTTAAGGCGCACAACTCGCCGTCCCTTTGCTGAGGGCAATGTGTTTTTCACACATGCGCAAAGAGAAAGAAAGCGAGTCTAACATACCACGCAGAATCGACACGCTACATGTAAACGATATTCTTTGTTGTATTTTCCTGTCAAAATAACAGAATTCATTTGGAATTATTCAGCTTTTAAGAACAAGCAAAAGATATGCAGGTTTCTCCAGCAGTGGGCGGAACTAATGCGCAAACAGCAATTTCATTGGCTGATTTTGATTTCAGCAAATCAGTTCAAGCGAATGCAGATAATGTGATTAATATTCATGAACCCAGCAGCTCATCAGTCCTTAGTGCATTGTATGTTGTCCTTAGTAGTAGAATTGGTAGTAGTATTATTATCTTTTAATGATAATTACTATTATCTACTTTTTTTACAGAAACACTGAATAACCAACAATATCTTAAGTATCACCACCAGTCCTAAGTTCAGTTAAAATGTTGAATACACATTCATATATGATGACCAACTTTTAGTCTAATAAATAAAGTTCTAAATATATATAGTTAAAGTTCTATATATATTAGTATATCAGTCTGGCGAGTAAACAAAAAAAAAATTACCAGCCAATGGCGATAAATGTTACATAAATGTTGTTAAATAACAGAACAGCACTGAAATAAGAATGCACTGTTTATCTTTTAATCAGTTTAGGGCCATTCACACAGGACATTTTTTTTGCGGTTAAAAAACACGAGATGCAGGTCAGTGCAGGTCTAGAGACACCTTAAAAAAAAAAGGTGGACCCTCTCTGCAAAAGTATGGAAGTGAGATGTGAGGGCAACAGTCAAACAGGATGAAGTCTAGGGTGATGTTTACATTAAAAACGATAGAAAAGTAGAGCAATGGAATGAAAAAACAAATTCTGTGTCACATTTAATTTAGAGATGTTCCGATACCCTTTTTCCCTTCCCGATACCGATTCCGATACCTGGGCTCAGGGAATCGGCCGATACCGAGTACTGATCCGATACCTAGGTGTGTACAGCTGTATATACTACTAGCCCTGTATGAATTGCTAGAATTATTTTATGGTGTGCTTCAGACTTATCCCTTAATAAAACATGAACAAATACATGGTGAACTACTGTATTTATTACAGTATTTTTATTATCTGACATGCATTTGACAGTAATATTATTTATTTTTCTTAAGCGAAAAAGAACTTTGAATGAAGCCACAAATCTAACACTGCAAACTGAAAAAGGTATTTTAGTTCTCTTTCAAACAATCACTCGGTATCTCACGTATGGGAACGCCCCCAGGCGTGATAGACTATGGAAGCACCAATTACATCACGTCTGTCCGAAGGACGGACCAATCACAGCTAATACAAGGAGCCCACCCCCTCCCTATATATATGGCTGTGATCCCCGAAAACGGCATTCTTGTTCTCTTCCCCATGAAGACTTTCCTTTAGCACCTGTCCTGCTTCAGTTCACAAACGTATCATCAAGGTTGATGTTGCCGAACGCAGTACAGTTTTAAAATCTGTTGTGGATTTCTCTGCTCGTTACTGAATTTTTTCTAGCTAACGAGTTAAGGCGAGCTAAGATACAGGATTCTTACTCACCATGTACGCCACTTTTCGACCAGCAACAACTTGCGGAAGGCGACAAGGTGGAGGGAGACGAGGAGGAGGATGAGGAGATGTTAGCTCGCCTCCTCTGAGATGAGCCGGATGATGAGGAGGAAGACACTATCCTGTCTGCTGCACAAGCGTCCAGGCCAGTGAGCGTGATAAGCATCAACGGTAGTAGACTGTGACCTGGTGGAAGTGTGTAAGTGTGCGGCAGCCAAGCTTGGCATCGCTTGGCCAGTAACTCCTGGGGAACCAGGAGTTAAACGTGACATCTACGACGGGAAAAGGCTCCCTGCTTGCCTTCCACCGGCGAAACAACTGCTTCCCGCTTTGCCGGCGTGTGTAGCAGAGATGAAACGATCGTGGGACAAGCCCTTTTCCTCACCATGTGCCCGTAAAGGGTTACTCGTCGCTCGATGTGAGTGAAATGGAAGGGCTCGGGCTCTGTAACCCTCCCACGGTCGAGCAGTCAGTGGCTCACCACCTGCATCCGAACAGGCGGACCACTCTCTCATCTGCCAGTCCCTCCCTCCCGGGAAAAATGGAACGCTTCACAGCTTCCATGTACCAAAAAATATATAAATCCTCCGGACTAGCGGTGCAGGCACTTAACGTCACTTCATTGTTGGCAGCCTATCAAGCGGAGTTGTTGGAGGAGCTGGGTACTCAGCTGGACGCCGGCAATCCAAACCCGGGCGTCTGGGAGGAGATCTGCAACATAACAGAACTCAACTTACGCACCTCACGCGGTGCGGTGCGGTGCAGTGCAGTGCAAAGCTGCGGCCATACCATGGCTCTTGCCGTTGCGGGTGAGAGGTCGCTGTGGCTAAATCTCTCGAGCATCGGAGACAAGGAGAAATGAGATTTTCTCGACGCTCCTGTGGATGCTAGCGGACTGTTTGGTCCAGCCGTTGCGGCGATGAGACAGAGGTGCGACCTCCAGAAGAAGGAAGGAGAGGCGTTTGACATATGTCTGCCATGAAAAAGAGCACCGCGTCCTCCTGTCCCCCAGCGTCCTGTTCTTCCAACGCAGAACAGGAGGTTTTTAAATGTGTCCAGGACGGCGAAACCCCAGAGCACGGAGCAGGCAGCTCGCCCCCCTGCTGCTTCAAACGCTAAACCGTGGGGAAAGCAGTCATTTCCGGCGGCGGCTGCGAAGTCCAGGACCGCCGACCCTTCCAACAAAAAGAGGAGGGATACTGACGCAATATCTGCATGGGAGGGACAGACAGCACCTAGGGTTCTCTGTGATGTCCTCTCCCGAGCCCCCCATATCTGTTCCCCCACCCGCGAAGATGTGGAATTTGGGCGGCAAAATGGTTCTAAGTTGTGTTCAGGCCAGTTCAGCTTCCCCTCAACACACTATATTCCGTCAAGTTAGAGTGCAGAATGCTCAGCCACCAGAAGAATATGGTCTGTTGGGTACAAGCACAAGTTCCCAAGTGTATTGTCACAAAACACTTCAGCCCAAAGTTCAAAGCAAATAAAAAATTCTCTGTTCCATCCAGGCTCATTGCCGAGGACGCAGGGAGACAAAAACAAAATAACAGCAACAAACCAAGAAATAAAACGGTCTCTGAGTCACTCAGACCCCGTTTTTCTCTTGGTCCGCTAGATGGCGCTATTACTCCATCTATGGAACCGGTATGGAACCGCTGGCTCTTTCTCAGGGGGCTTGGAGGGAGTGTTCCGCGCATCTGTGGGTCCTCGCGACGGTAACCATGGGTTACAGGCTTCAGTTCGCTGTAAAACCACCCCCGTTCAACGGGATCTTAGCAACTGTAGCAAGTGGGGATTCAGCTCGTGTGTTGGAAACGGAAATATCCTCCCTCTTAGAGAAAAGAGCTATAAGACGAGTTCCAGAGGGGGAAACCCTGTTATTTTCTAATTCCAAAGAAAGACGGGGGTTTGCGCCCAATAATGGACCTGAGTGCTCTAAACAAGCACTTGAGGAAGTACAAATTCAGGATGCTCACAGTCGCAGCTCTCACGCGCGCTATCCGCCGGGACGATTGGTTCACTGCGGTAGATCTCAAGGATGCTTACTTTCAAATAAGTATATATCCCGCTCACAGGAAATATCTCAGGTTCTCCTTTCGGAGCGAAGCGTACGAATTTGTTACTCTTCCGTTTGGGCTCAGCCTTGCTCCTCGCGTCTTCAGCAGGTGCATAGAGACAGCGTTATCTCCACTGAGACACAAGGGCCTCAGAATATCGGCCTATCTGGACGATTATCTGATTTGTGCTCACTCGCAGAGCGGGACACAGAAATGCTCACATCTCATCTAACGAATCTGGGGTTCAGAATCAACAAGGCCAAAAGCCAGTTGATTCCATCTCAGACAATAGAGTATCTGGGCTTGCGAATGGACTCTGTGGCATACCGCACAATGCTCTCGGAAAGGAGGATAATGGCGTTTTATCAGTGCCTTGCCCAGTTTCGCAAGGGAAACTTGGTATCGTTCCGAACTTGTCTCCGCCTTTTGGGCATGATGGCTTCGTCGCTGTCCGTGGTTCCGCTGGGCTTGCTAAAAATGAGAGACTTCCAGCGATGGGTAGCAGTGAGGCGACTGTGTCCTCAGCAGCACCTCGCGGGCAGAGTGAGAATACTCGTAGATTGCGTGACGGCTCTTCGTCAGTGGAGAGATCCCTGTTTATTTCGGGAAGGGGTTCCCTTGGGGAGCGTGTCGCTGAGAAAAGTAGTGACAACGGATGCATCCCTGTCAGGCTGGGGAGCGGTTTTTCAGGGCAGATCGGTAAACGGTCGCTGGATTCCCCTGCTTCGCGAACTTCACATAAATATTTTGGAGTTGATGGCAGTCTTTCTGGCCCTGAAACATTTTCTCCCATTCTTGGAAGGGTTTCATGTTCTGGTCAGCACAGACAACATGAGGGTGGTGGCATATATCAATCGCCAAGGGGGGAAGGTCTTGCTCGCAAACTGATTGTCTGGGGCGCTGCACACTTCAGCTCGCTGTGCGCGACGCACGTACCAGGGGTCCTGAATGTGGGGGCGGATCTGCTTTCAAGGGGCAACCCATTGTACGGAGAATGGGTGCTCCACCCGCAGGTGGTGGATCAGATTTGGGGGATATACGGCAAGGCTGCCGTAGATCTCTTCGCCTAGCAGGCAAACGCAAAGTGTCCGCTGTATTTCTCTCTCAGGGACGAAAATGCGTCTTTGGGTGTGGATGCACTGGCACACCCGTGGCCAAACATGTTGCTATACGCCTTCCCACCGCTGGGTCTAATTTCGCCCATGATGTACTCTGCTTTTTACAAAGCTTAATGGACAATGAGAGAGCGTTTTCTACTATTAAAGTTTACCTGGCTGCCATTTCGGCCTGTCATGTAGGCTTCGAGGGAGTTTCAGTTGGACGGAACCCTCTGTTATGCCGATTTATGAAGGGAGTGAAGCGTCTGAGACCAGTATCTAAGCGCCTGGTCCCGTCATGGGATTTATCCTTGGTTCTGAATGCTTTAACTTGGGCTCCATTTGAACCTCTGGAGTGTGTTGATATTAAGCTCCTATCTCTGAAAACGATCTTGCTACTTGCTTTAGTCTCAGCTAAGCGAGTGGGTGAGTTACATGCCTTGTCGGTTAATCGGACATGTCTGAATTTTACCGCGGGTGACAGCAAGGTTACGTCGTTGCCTAACCCGGCCTTTGTTCCCAAAGTCGTTGATTCAGCTTATAATTGCTCTGCTTTGGAGTTGCCTACCTTTTACCCCCCTCCTTTTTCTTCGGAGGAGGAGTGGAAATTGCACACTTTGTGTCCTGTACGAGCATTACGCTATTACGTAAACAGGACACGATCATTCTGGAAGAATTATCAGTTATTCGTTTCATGGGCCACTCAATGTAAGGGTAAGCTGATCTCCTCACAGCGCCTTTCCCATTGTATGGTGGAGGCGATTAAATTGGCCTACACGTCTATGGGCCTTAATTCCCCAGCGGGCTTAAAGGCTCATTCTACAAGAGGTATACCTACGTCTTGGGTGTTGTTTAAGGGGATTTCGGTAAGAGATATTTGTGCAGCTCCAAGCTGGGCTTCCCCTCATACATTTATCAGATTTTACCGTCTGGATGTCACTGCGCCTTCTATGGCTCATGCAGTTCTCAATGTTGGCTCTTTGAGAATTGAAAGGTTAACTTTCGTTCTTGCAGGGTCTGTTCGGCGGCTTCGGAAAGCATGCGTTTCCGGAGTGGGCTACATCATTCCCATATGCGAGATACTGAGCGATTGTTTGAAAGAGAACGTTCGGTTACTTGCGTAACCCCGGTTCTCTGAGAACAGAGCGAGGTATCTCACCAAGCTTCCCTACTCGCATAACACGGGGGAAGAGCATGCTCAGAATGCCGTTTTCGGGGATTACAGCCATATATATAGGGAGGGGGTGGGCTCCTTGTATGAGCTGTGATTGGCCCGTCCTTCAGACAGACGTGGTGTAATTGGTGCTTCCATATTCTATCACGCCTGGGGGCATTCCCATATGTAAGATACCTCGCTCATATTCTCATGAAGTGACGGTTTATGCGTTCGTGTCCTCATATGGTGACCATAGACCGTAAAAACGCACATAGAGGTAGAGAAACTGGGGAAGGATAAAGACAGTGAGCGAGTGTCATGTGCGTGTGTGTGCGCACGGGCGCCCGCCATCCACACAGAGACGAAATACTCATAGACAGTAAAAGAAAATACTGCTAAACAGGGGACATACTTCTAACGCTTTTTCATTTCTTCTTCGCTGCTCTAAACTTCCTGTGTTTGCAATGCATTCTGAGTAGCGAAGAAGAACCGCACAGTGGTTAGGCAAAGCTTGCGGTCATAACTAGGTCTTGTTTAAGAAAATTGGTATTGGATCGGTACATGGGTTCAAGTACTCGCCGATACCGATGCCAGAATTTGTTGTGGTATCGGTGATATTTCCAATACTAGTGTAGTGATTGTGAGCGCAGACATATAGATGAATGAATCTTCCAAATGATTCGATCAAATGAACATCCCTTTTACAAAGCCCAAATTCAGCTCCAGACCCCAGGAAATCGACCATCTATCACGGAGGCTCCATTCTGCCCGGAGCTACTAGTTTTAGATAATAATTACTCGATTTCCTATGGACTTTTGACCAAAACTTAGACAAAGAGGACAAAAGACTTGTTGTGATCACAAGACAAAGAAACAAACCAGATCTTTGTCTTTTCAATGACCGGTAAATGAACTCCACGTGACACAGATAAAACTCCAAGCAAACTCACAGAAACTGTTACATATGGAGTGCATCAAATCACTGATTAATGGACTTTCATTCAAATAGCCTTCGACATAGCTTGTTAGTGTGTTTACAACTGATACACGTGACTATTATGCATGTATATAACTCCCAATTCATGCAATTATGTAACTATTGAATGAGTGGATGAAAAGGCACCGTGTTTGATATTCTTTTGTTCGTATGGGTATAATCCAACAGCTGAGCTGAATGAAATCTTTATAGAATTGATCATGTCCTTATAGTAAGAAATTAGGTCTAAATTTACTCTCTGCTTAAGAGCAGGAAACTAAATTACTATAGATAACCCAATTTTATGGGAGGGGTGGAGACACAGTCACCCCTGAACCCTATATGGCCAGAACTGGAAATATTCGAGTTTTAACCTAAGAACACGAACGAAGAAGTCTGTTCACGTCTGTTCACAGCTGTTCAAGGCCTGTTCGCAGCCTGTTCAGAGCCAGCAGTTCAAGCCGGTTCAAGGCCAGTTCGCAGCCAGTTTGCAGTTCAGAGATGAGTTGAGCCCTAGCAGTTTAACCAGAGTTGAGTTCTGAACGGAGAGCTCCCAGGAGACGATCTGACGATTGTGGCAGACCAAGATCAGAGAAAATGGGTTAAACAACGATTTCATTCAGGCCATCTGCTCTTCTCTCACTTTCCTTTCTTTTACTTAAAGTTTATTTTCTTTCCGTTAAGTCTCGGGCTCTGTTAAGTTTCGATGCAAAGTTACTCAACGAGTCTCCAACAGCGCGCTTCAACTTCAAACAACGCCCACAAGACTTCCATCCAGCCGCCAACACGCCACGTGATTGGCTTCCCAAGACGTCGATCAAAGACACAACCAGACCTTCAGCGAATCAAAGACCCAGGAAAACCCCTCTCCAGCGGGGCAAGAGAATCCCCTGTCTGAGACGACACACAAACGCAAGTAATACCTCTAGATTCCGAGCTGAACTGGTGCATTAGATCAAATGTAATAACCCTGCCTAAGAAACGATAGAAGGTTAAATTACTGATCAATGGTTTCTTCAGGTCATGTGTCATAAATGCATATTGCCTGGGATTTCATATTTTCTCTCTCTTAAAACTGATTCTTTTCCTCACCTTCCTTTCTGCAATGTGTGTGAATGTGCGAGTGCGTGTGTTTATGTTAGATATTAGTTTGACGTGTTAGAGTAATCAATAAAGTTCTGTTTGTATTAAAAAATAACTGTTCTTGTGTTATGTGCTTATGAATTTAATGTCTTGAACTGCCGATCTAAGTTACCTGGCTGTTAAATAGTGTTTCACTATTGTTTGGATATTAATATCCGCTGCAGAGTTGATATTTACAGCCCGTTCAAATGAACGCTGGAAGAGTCATTTGCTCGGCTGTAAAATAGACTCTCAAAATTCCCTATGAATTCATTAATTCATTAATTTGAGCTAAATAGACCTGTTTCTCTTTAACATAGTCCCCTCTAAGTTCTTACATATCGGTGGACGAATAAGTTAAGGTGTAAACATTCATTCTGAATTATTTATAAATTATAGTGTCATTCGAGTCTCTTAAATTTGAATTCAAATTCCCGTTGAGTTATTATTTTATCTGACTCATAGTCGCTACAAGTATCGGAATCGGAACAACTCTAATAATTGAATTGCCCCTTTCCACGCAATCATCTATCTAGTCTATAACCCCCACCCCCACATCAAGCAAAAAAAGCCCACCCAGGATATCAGTATCCCTTATGGTGGGATCACATGGTAGCAACTCAATGCATTTAGGCATGTAGACATGGTTACGACGATCTGC
Organism: Gobio gobio; assembly: GCF_949357685.1. Taxonomy (NCBI): domain Eukaryota; kingdom Metazoa; phylum Chordata; class Actinopteri; order Cypriniformes; family Gobionidae; genus Gobio; species Gobio gobio. Next base: position 22,658,207 of record NC_137105.1, read on the forward strand.
TGAAGTTCAAATGGAGCATCAGAATATGGAAGAAAGGTGATTTAAGTGACTTTGAAAGTGGCATATTTGTTAGTGCCAGACAGGCTGGTCTGAGTCTTTTAGAAACTGCTGATCTACTGGGATTTTCATGCACAACCATCTCTAGAGTTTACAGAAAATGGTCTGAATAAGAGAAAATATCTAGTAAGCGGCAGTTCTGTGGGCGAAAATGCCTTGTTGATGCCAAAGGTCAGGGGAGAATGGCCAGACTGGTTTGAGCTGTTAGAAAGGCAACAGCAAATCAAACAACCATTCGTTACAACTAAGGTATGCAGAAGAGCATCTCTGAACTAACAACATGTCAAACTTTGAAGCAGTTGGGTGACAGCAGCAGAAGACCACTGGGTGCCACTCCTGTCAGCTCAGAAAAGGGAACTGAGGCTACAATTAACACAGGCATACAAAACTTGGACAATAGAAGATTGAAAACCTTGCCTGGTCTGATGAGTCTTGATTTCTGCAGCGACATTCAGATGGTATGGTTAGAGTTTGCCGTAAACAACATAAAAGCATGGATCCATCCTGCCTTGTATCAACTGTTCCGTCTGCTGCTGGTGGTGTAATGGTGTGGAGGATATTTTCTTGGCACACTTTGGCCCCCTTATTACCAATTGAGCATCTTTTAAATGGCACAGCTGAGTATTGTTGCGGACCATGTCCATCCCTTTATGATCACAGTGAACCCATCTTCTGATGGCTACTTCCAGCAGGAATAGCGCAGCATGTCATAAAACTCAAATCATCCCAAACTGGTTTCTTGAGCATGACAATGAGTTCATTATAGTCACCAGATCTCAATCCAAAAGGGCACCTTTGGGATGTGGTGGAAAGGGAGATTCGCACCATGGATATGCAGTCGACAAATTAAGAATTAAGAATTAAGGCAGTTCTGAAGGCAAAAGGGTGTCAAGCCCGGTAATAGCAAGGTGTACCTAATACAGTGGCTGGTGAGTGTATATGTATTAATAATCAATTAAATATTTAAAATAATATTAATCGTAATAATAAACCAGTAACACACAGTACAGTTGTGTGGTCTGCACAAACCATGCATATCTTCAATGCAAGTATTTAAAGCAGTCTGGATCATAATCGAATCATATCATGGTTTCAAGGATGTGTAAGGCTAGTTTGGCTGTAATAAATAAAGCTGAACAAGACTGCAGGTCTGAGCAGGTCAAACCACATAACACCAACAGTACATCTAGTGCTGTCAAAGCTAAAATATCGATTTTATTTGTAATACTGAACTTCACCTCCCAACCCCCCATGTAAAATTAAAAGGCTTTAAGACAGTGGAAGACATATTCTTTATTAGTAATCTTGCTGTGATTCAGTGGCTTGAAGCTCTGATCTTCACAAAACGAAGACTGCCGATGCCGAGATGTTAATGGACTTTTGCAATTTCAATATCTTGGTAAAGCTCGCTTTTCAAAAGGTTGATAAAACCAAAGAGAAGTCATTTGTGTTTTGGCTTGATAAAGCTCAGTGGGTGTGAATTGACATTCAAGTCTAATTCCTGCTTAGAGTTAATGCTGCAGTCAAAGCATTCACTTTGAAAAAGACAGGCATTTAAAAGGCCCATAATTATAATAAAACACTTTGTTCTACACATTCTCTCTATCTGCATTACATACCTTTTTTCTAAATTAAAAGACGTGGATTTCAAGTAAAGACATGGTAAGCTGGATGATTCAGTTCTGTCTAACTTCTTGTTTTGTAACTTGACGCGTATGGTGCTCTTTGTACTGTAGTCCTTTCATGTTCCTTGTGCTTTTCTGGATGTTGTTCGGCCAAACATACCTCAAATCCAATTGTTCTATTGTCACTGTGGATATAGAAACAATTTAGGTATACTGATAACAATCCTCCCTATCTGCAATATGCACTTTGTAATAATCATGTTTCTTTCATTTTAGATTGAGCTTATGAAGCAACCGTTTCTACGGCTTATAATTATCCTTTTTTTTTTTTTAAATATTGCTTTCATCTCTGCTTAGGTGTAAATTATTCTGATTCTAACTTCAATTTTATTTGTATTTTACTGAAATAGAAATGTATTAAAGGGTTAGTTCACCCAAAAATGAAAATTCTGTCATTAATTACTTACCCTCATGTCGTTCGACACCCATAAGACCTCCGTTCATCTTCGGAACAGAAATGAAGATATTTTAGTTGAAATCTGATGGCTCTGAAAGGCCTCCATTGGCACAATGGCACGGTTCACTCTCAAGACCCTTAAAAGGTACTAAAGACGTCGTTACAAAGTCCATCTCACTACAGTGGTTCTAAAATAACTTTATAAATCGGCGAGAATAGTTTTTGTGCGCAAAAAAACCCTAAATAACGACTTACATAGTGATGACGTTTTCAAAACAAGGCATCATGAAGCTTCGAAGCGTTATGAATCAGTGAGTCGAATCAGCGGTTTGAATCGCCAATTTCAGCAGTTTGGCGGTTTGACAACTGTTTGACACGCGATCCGAATCATGATTCGGCTCATTGATTCATAACGCTTCGAAGCTTCATGATGCCTTGTTTTGAAATCGTCATCACTATGCAAGTCGTTATTTAGGGTTTTTTTGCGCACAAAAACTATTCTCGCCCGATTTATAAAGTTATTTTAGAACCACTGTAGAGAGATTGACTTTGTAACGACGTCTTTAGTACCTTTTAAGGGTCTTGAGAGTGAACCGTGCCATTGTCCCAATGGAGGCCTTTCAGAGCCATCAGATTTCAACTAAAATATCTTCATTTCTGTCTTACGGGTGTCGAACGACATGAGGGTAAGTAATTAATGACAGAATTTTCATTTTTGGGTGAACTAACCCTTTAACCACCCACCCTCGTCTTCATGATAGAAAGGTTGTCATTTCTGCAATTGGAAAATTTAATTGCTCACTGATTATCTTTACAGCTTCTTTTTCTTTAGAAGCTCTCCATTTCCTTTGCTAAATCACTGACAGGATAATTAATAACAAAAACTATTTTATCATTAAAGCTACACTGTGTAACTTTTTTAGTTTATTCTTAGCTAAAAACACTTAGTTCTTTCAAAAATATATGTGCTCATTAATGTATATTTACTTCTTTCAAGTAATAAAGTATTCTCGTAAGTTTATAATATGCCATTGAAAATACATAGGGGTGAGGGGTTCGAATGCGGGTCGCCATGTTGCCCCTCCATCTTGAAAGTACATTAGCCAAAGAGGGACATACCTATAAATTCAAGCTTCGCCTTTTGCGTTTTAACACTCGATGGCACCATGTCGAATGTGGACGAGGTCAAACTAGAAGCCATGTTAATCTTGGACTAAATCGGCCACCGTAGGAGTTAAAACGAAATCGGAATTGAGAGGATCAGAAACTAACCTTCACTGGATGGTCATATACCTTTTAACCGCTAGATGGGGGAAAATATCACACAGTGTAGCCTTAATTAAAACTATTTTCTTGGTAATATCCATCACGCCCTAATGACAAGCACGCTGGGAAATTGGATATGCCTTGACTTGATGTACCCAGATTATTAAAGGGATCATGACTTAGATTTTTGTATTATTTGAATATGTTTTCAAACTCTCCATTACACTGTGCCTCATTTACAAAACAATCTGTGGTCAAAGTCTGTGAACAAACATATAATCCTCAGAAGCAATCCAGGACACCATTAAAAATAAACCATCCACTTATTCCTGACAATGGTATCCTCCTGAAGTCTGTACAGAGAATCAAACAGACTGTTTTAACTGATTCAAAGCAAACCTTCCATTTGTCCTCTTATCGGCAGACTCAAGCGTATGGAGTAAAGTGAGCGGGCATCTGTATACTGTATACAGAATTTTTTTTATCTAGAGCAAAATGAGCTTCAATCAAGCCCTTTTCTTTTCTTGTGTGTTCCACATTAAAGAGTAAGTTCACCCAAAAATTACAATTCTGTCATTAATTACTTACCCCCTCATGTCGTTCCAAACCCGTAAGACCTTCGTTCATCTTCGGGACACAAAATAAGATATTTTTGATGAAATCCGAGAGCTCTCTGACACATCCATCGACTGCAATGTTACTGCAACTTTCAAGGCCCAGAAACATAAAGACATCGTTAAAATAGTCCATGTGACTCCAGTGGTTCAACCTTAATGTTATGAAGCGATGAGAATACTTTTTTTGTATCAATCACAAACGCTATGTGATTCACGCAAGAAAAAATTATTCACATCGCTTCACTTTTTCCACATTTTGTTGTGTTACAGCCTTATTCCAAAATGGATTAAAATCATTATTTTCCCCCTCAATTCTACAAACAATACCCCATAATGACAACGTGAAAGAAGTTCTAGGTACAGATCTGGGGAAGGGTACAGAAAAATGTCTGCAGCATTGAAGGTCCCAATGAGCACAGGGGCCTCCATCATCTGTAAATGGAATAAGTTTGGAACCACCAGGACTCTACCTAGAGCTGACCACCTGGCCAAACTGAGCGATTGGGGGAGAAGGGCCTTAGTCAGGGAGGTGACCAAGAACCTGATGGTCACTCTGACAGAGATCCAGCGTTTCTCTGTGGAGAGAGGAGAACCTTCCCTAAGAACAGCCATCTCTGCAGCACCCCATCAATCAGGCCTGTATGGTAGAGTGCCAAACAGCACGACAGCCAGCCTGGAGTTTGCCAAAGGGCACCTAAAGGACTCTCAGACCATAAGAAACTAAATTCTCTGGTTTGATGAAACAAAGATTGAACTCTTTGGCCTGAATGGCAAGTGTCATGTCTGGAGGAAACAAGGCACCGCTCATCACCTGGCCAATACCATCCCTACAGTGAAGCATGGTGGAGGCAGCATCATGATGTGGGGATGTTTTGCAGGAACTGGAAGACTAGCCAGGATCGAAGGAAAGATGAATGCAGCAATGTACAGAGACATCCTTGATGAAAACCTGCTCCAGAACGCTCTGGACCTTAGACTGGGGTCATCTTCCAACAGGACAACGACCCTAAGCACACAGCCAAAATAACAAAGGAGTGGCTACGGAACAATTCTGTGAATGTCCTTGAGTAGCCCAGCCAGAGCCCAGACTTGAACCTGATTGAACATCTCTGGAGAGATCTGAAAATGGCAGTGCACTGACGCTCCCCATCAAACCTGATGGATCTTGAGAGATCCTGCAAAGAAGAATGGGAGAAACTGCCCAAAAATAGGTGTCCTAAGCTTGTAGCATCATACTCAAAAAAACTTGAGGCTGTCATTGGTGCCAAAGGTGCTTCAACAAAGTATTGAGCAAAGGCTGTGAATGCTTATGTACATGTGATTTTTTCATTTTTATTTTTAATACATTTGCAAAGATTTCAAACAAATTTCTTTCACATTGTCATTATGGGGTATTGTTAGTAGAATTGAGGAAAAAAATAATGAATTTAATCCATTTTGCTGTGAATACTATCCGGATGCACTGTCTGTTTGTTTGTTTTTAGTAGATACATATTTTAAGGAAAATATTAAAATGTCCAGACTTCAGAGAGGAAAACCACAAACCTCCCATACCGTATCTTTTATATCAGTCATGTGGCCTTCTACCTTACATATGTATCTAAATGTAAGAAATAATAATAGCTTGATAAAACATCTGATCTTTTGCATGTGTTTATATGATTTCTTTGTATTTCTGCACAATGTGGCTTTCATTGCATTGTTCCATTGCGTTATCACATGTAAAACAATTGACTTCAGGCACAACTATAGAGCTCACGTGACCCATTCTGTTTACGACGCCATTTTGGCAGGCAAGAACAGCCGGCGCCAGCATGAATTTCAAGGCAACGGAGTTCACTGTGCACTTTAATTCAAAAGACATAGACTTTTACATAGCAAAACTTAATAGATTAAACATTACAGATCCCTATAATGTCCCCGGGGGGGTTTTCACGTGTATCGATAAAGGAACGGATAGCTTTCCTGTCAGGACACCTGTTGCATCAGCTGTGCGCAAGTTACAACTAGCCTAGTTTTGACGTAAATGGGCACTAAGTTACAACTTATGCACTCCTAAATATTTTTGCGTTGCACCATTAAACTTAGTTGAAGCCTAAATCTACGTATAAACTAAATATTTACGGAAGCCTCCGATCAGGAGTAACATTAAAAGATAGAATAGCAGGCAGACTGAACTGCATCAATACGCTCTTGTTTTAAATTACAGACTTCGGGTGTGTCTCAATCAGCTCCTAGTTCAGTAGTCAGGGCACTGATCAGGGAGTCAGCCCATTGACTTATGTCCTGATCAGTGCCCTGACTACTGAACCAGGCAGCTGATTGAGATGCACCCTTCAATTCTTTACACGTATATGATAATGCTGACATATAGGCCTACATGCGCTTACATTTTAAGAGAGAAACCATGTGAATGGATTAACGTTATATGTACACGAACCCGTCCAAAACTGCGCGCCGCTGTGTGCATCTGTTCCATAGGTCCATGTTGTGCATGTCAAATAAAATCAGTCATAATCAATAAATGTAATTTCTTATTTTTGTTTTAGTATTTATTTATTGAAGCTTAATTTAGTTTCAAATAGCCTGTCTTTATATTATTTATATATAAACACACTTATGTTATTCACGATTAAGTATCGTATTTAATGGGAACTTATTTTTATCATTAGGTACGTGAGGCAAAAGTAGTTAAGAATGAAGAATAAACTGAAATTCACGGCATTTCAACAACTTACTGTGATAAAATTATTTCCCATTTGCTTTCCCCCGCCTGTTCTGGCATCCTGGCACACATCAGCTGTTCGTCATGTTGAAATAGTAAGGTTTAAACAGTCCTGTTTTAAATTATTTTATAGATACCAAAGCAACAGCCGCTCTAGCTCCCCCCTGGTTGCATGCCAAAATTGTGGAGTTAAGGCTGCGTGACGTCAACCTCTGGAGCTCTATAGCCTGGATGCCAGCCGAACTTAGCCCCGCCAACAACATTTGAGGTCGGGAAGTTTGGTCTGGACTTGATCCATTGTGGAGCAACTATGCTCAAACCAAAGCGGTTCGAGACCAATCAAATTGTCAGGGTGGGCTTTATATAATGATGGACAGTAACGTAACGATCCACGTCACCAAAGAGTGCATGGGTTGAATTTGTTTGAATCGGAGTATGACGACGTCAGGCTAAAGTACTCCATATCCTTAAACTATTTTTACAACAACGGCAAAGATTGTTTACACTCCTCTTCTTCTTCTATTTCCAGCGTGTGTGCAGTTGAGTTCTGTTGACTATGCGTTTTTTTTTATTTGTATTAAACATTACAAAACATCACCGTATTAAAGCAATACAGATAGACATGTAAACGACAACTATGCGTTAGTGATGCCGTCGTTCATGAATGATTGGTTCTTTTTGAACTAATCTTTAATATGACTCGGGAACAACGAGTTGTCTCAGAGAGCGATTTGTTCATTTTGTGTTGACCACGCATGCACTACACGCCATCGGTCCTGTTCAGGATCTTCTGCATTCAGCCTATGGGGCTGTGTGAGTTGGTGAACGAATGACTCTAACCTGAAGATTCGAGAGGCGAACTAATCTTTCCAGGGAACAGAAGTAATTAAATGTGAAGTGACAAAAAGAAAGAACGACTCGGATTCGGAGCTGAGGTGAACTAACAGACTGCATAGACTGAAGACCCAGCTAAGCAATGAATCATTTATTTCTTAAAGTCTGGCCTTGGGCTGCATTAGCTTATAATTTATTATTTATTCCAAATGTGATCAACGTTTGCATAAATACTAGATGTGTTGGGGAATTTAACATGTGACATTTTAAAATATATTCTGCTGATTGAACGAAATTCCTTGAAAAAAGACTTGTTCATTTTGCTGAACAAGATTCAAAGATCAGAGTCCGTAAAATGATCCCACTACTACTATGCGTCGCTCAACATACGTCACTTACTCCGTTGCTCTGATTGGTTGTAGCTCTATCCAATTGAGTGCAGAGGCATTTCGGTTGAGACACGCCCCATATCACAGCCATCACAGCCCATGGAACAGTATCAGACTAATATTCTGACTAGAATCTGAGTATGACAACGTCAGGCTAGCACAACTACGTAATATGCTTACAAAATCTTTAATACATTTGTAATAATATTTGAATAAAGGGTGAAGATGTCAGTTAGTCACTTGTAGCGACTACTGTAGGTATACACTGCACAATATTTAAGATAAAAATAGCTGAGAAAAATCATTTTTGAACATTTGAAAATTTTGCACAAAAAGGAGGAACCTTTGTGTTTAAAGAGCCTCCAGTATGAATGACTCTGTGCCAGTTGGTAGAGCATCATGGTACCATGCATCACAAAAGAGAAAACAGTTGGAACTGCTGATTAAGAAACAAATCCCAGTGCCATGAGCTGTCCCTCAAAATAAGCTGGGCCTTTAAGTTTCACTTTTATTGCAAGAACAGTATGTACAAGAATTTATTTCAGTGGACATAATGCAGTTTCATAGTTTCCAAGCCAGTGTTTAAGTGCACCTGAGGTCCTTGGGCTCTTATTAAAGCAGCAACACAGTGGAAGCACAGGGCTCTCTTTCCCATGTGGCAGCACTCAAATGCATCCAAAAGAAACTTGCCTTTGAACCGGTTCTGTCCATCACCTCGTCCACAGAAAGCAATCTCTAATCTGCTTCACAAACACATCCGTTTTGAAGAAAAATTCCTGCTATGCCCGAAAGCCCTCACCACTGTGGGTTAACCTATAGAGTGACCTGTGTCGATTTCCTCCTCATACCACCTCTTCTGCTAGGAGCCTCCACGGACCAGGGGGCAGGGTAAGTGGCAGAGACGCTACATGTATTTTTAGTCATGCCATGAATATGGATGATTTTAGGGATCAAACGAGGAACAGGAGTTGGTGCTAACACCTAGTAATCTGATGCGAACTGTGATATTTCATTCCAGATTTTAGAGAGGCCCACTGTCTCTTCATATTACACAAAATTAAAGTTGTATTGTATAGCACATTCTCCCAAGTGCATGTGAATGAAGAGTAAATAATGAAATGTTTTTCCAAGTTTTTTCGTACAAATATGTATTAGGATCAAAATCTAAACAGCAATATGATGGCAGACCAAGCCTGCCTCACTCGTGTTGAAAACTGAAGCCAGAACGCCTCGATCGCCTCCAGGTGGTTGGTCCCAGTATAGCTCATAACCCCCCCCCCCCCCCCCCATGTATTCTATTGGGGCAAGACAAACTAAACAATCAAATTACACTTCAAATATTTTTTTTCCAAAGATAGTTTCTGTCATTTTAGGTAGTTTTTTATTACACTGATAAAAGTTAAAGTTTTTGTTTTTTAAATAAATTTGGTTTTAGTTAGTTATTTGAAGCTTTAAAAACGGGGGTGTGACGTCATAATTGACACCTGATATTGACAGCTTCTCTGAGCGTAGTAGTCACTGAGGCACAAAAATACTTTTTTTCCGGGATTTTCGGGAGGAGATAGGAGCTTTTTTCTACATCTCCATAACTGTTTTTTTTCACACCGACATAATGAGTTGTTCTGCAGTAAACTGTACAAACCATAGACTGTAAAAAGATGGATGACGCCCTTTCACTATCTTCCACTGGAGAAAAGTGAAGCCGCCAATATCCGAATATGGCGCTGACATCTTGTGCTGATTTGGCCCCTGCGTCTGCACAGTAGTGACCTCGGAACCTGAGTCTGCGCAGAGCAGGAAGTAGAGTAGCAATATCAAAACCCAGCCCACATTACCACAGTATCTGTTAGTGCAGTTTACTGCAGAACAACTCATTATGTCGATGTGAAATAAACAGTTATGGAGAGCTCCAATCTCCTCCCGAAAAAAGTCTGTTGGTGCGTCATTGACTACTTCATTCAGAGAACCTGTCAATTACAGCTGTCAATCATGACGTCACACCCCTATTTTTATTGCATCAAATAACTACCTAAAACCAAACTTATTAAAAAAAAATTAACACTTGAACTTACATCTGCATGATAAAACTACCTAAAAGGAAGGAGCCATCTTTGTAATTTGATTGTTTAGTTTGTCTCGCGTCCCATTAGAATACATGAAGGGGTGGGGTTTATGAGCTATACTGGGACCAACCACTTGGGGTTGATCGAGGCGCTTTGGCTTTACTTTTCAGGATGTGTATGGTAGAGCTTAGATTGGGCCAACAAAAATCAAGCCCGACCCTACCCGAGCCCGTGCATGTTGTGTCCGAGCCTGGCCCGACACATTAACTGTAATTATGAGTCCGAGACCGATTGAAACCCGACAATTTTTTAATCAGTGGGCGTTCTGACGAGAACGAGCCTGTAATGATCGAAGTGGACTGGTGTGACGCTCAGCTCAAAAATCCGCTCTATGCAGGCGCGCTCCACTTATGAACCGCTCACTGGTAACGTTCGCTCAAATCCCGCTCAGATATGACATTTATCTTTACTCTGTATTATACATGTTGTAGCCATTAAACAATGTATTCTGTTTCATATTTATGTTTAAATATTATAGTGTTATTTTTAAATTTCATATAGGCTATATTAATTAGCCTATGAAAAGTGCAAAGATGCGAGTTGGTCAGAAATGATTTTGACCACTTCATAGAGTTTTGTTTTGAAGAAAGCCTTTCTTTAAAGTGAATTTCGTTTTGTATAAATTGTATCTTAATTTTAATCAATGTTTTGTCAGTCAGTTACCTGGATTTAATAAATAAGAGGCAAAAAATTGGGGAAAAAGTGTCCCAATCTGAATTCACCCAATATTCTTTGAAATCATAATTACATTATGGCATTATGTTGCTTGAAACCTCAAATATAATACCATTCTTCATGAACAATTATTCAGTTATTTGTGACAATGTCATTGTAAAAAAAAAAGTTGTTTTAATGTTACTTTTTGATAGTAACTTGTAGTGTAGCTAACTATTTTTTCAAAAGGGTAGCTTGAATGTAACCTACAGTAACTACTTTAACTTACAAGTAGCCTGTAAAGCTACAGTTTCAGAGTAGCTTGCCCAACACTGTGAATAATGCAACAAGGACGAAGCATGTAGACTGTGTTGTTAGTTTATTCAGAATTGAATGGATTGCAAATAGATCTGAATGAAGAAATGTAAAAAAACAAAAAACAAAACAAAACAAAAAACGTGTGAACAATGACAAACACAGAAAATGAACAAGAATGAACTTTGGATGGCCTAGGAGTTAGGCCTAGTCTGATATAATTCTACACGGTTTTAGAATATAGAATATTTTTTAAACAAAATAAATATTTTTAAAGCCTATTATAAAACTCAGGCCAAGTGCAAAAAACGCTAGATTTTTAGCAATGATCTAAAACATTTAAGTTACGTTGGATTAGACTAAATGAAAAAGTGTTATTAAACTGAGCAGGTTCAAACACTCCAGGTTGACGGGCCCGTCAGTTCTACCTCCTGCCTGTGTATGAGCCTGTAGATGAAGTCTGGGAATTGATTAGGCCAAGGCTATATACTACATACTGTATATAAATGTAACCATTATATAATAGTATATTAATCACAAAGCTATAGCCTACTTACATGTTTCTACATGTTGTCATGCAAGAACAAGATAGCGTCCACAGTTGCTGGTTTCAGAGCAGTCCTCCTCTGCTCTATCGTTCAGCCAGCTGCAGCTTGCTGGAATGCAGAGGACGGATCTTGCCAGCCTGGCTAGTTTTGGGTACACCAATCCGTTGACTTTCCACCATTTCAATAGGTCCCTGACATCCATTGTATGCCTCTGTGAATTGTACATGGCCACTTCATCTTCATCTGGTTCGTTATCATCATCTTGGTTCTCCCCAGTGCTTGAAGTGGAAAAAATAAAGTGTCGGTACTCACCAGAGGGTGCGGGGCTTTGTTGGGGGCATGGTTATGGGGGGATTGTTTAGTCAATAATTCAAGAAGGTTCTAACTTGTACTCAGCCTTAAAACTAACATATAGTTCTTGTAATTGTTTAACTATAGCACTTGTTACAATAAGGGTTTATTTACAAAGCAAGACCATTGACGGCAACTCATTACCATGCAGGCCAATGTCAACTTTTTTCTTTCTTTTTCCTAATCAAATAGCAACACAGTTAGAAACTATAGCTACACCATGCCACAGGTGTAATATACATCTTTAGTGAAAAATCTATTCCCTTAACTGATTATCTATTATAAATTCTACAACTAGTCAAAATTTACCACAATAAATACAATAGAGCGTGATAAATTCTAGTAAATGTGGTTGCAGGATGATGCTTCCCCTCTTTTCATCATTTTAGTGGCTGTTTTAGCTCATGTTCAACTTTCTCCGTAGTGTTTTACTACATTCTCAATATAATTCAAATGGGACACACATTTTATCATCAGTGTCGCATAGGAACGGCTCGTGCAAATCTTTGTTTAAAGCCTACTCGACGCGTCCGCACGAGCGCGAGGGTGCGTGCGGCAAAAATTACGTTGAGAGGGCGAGACCCCCTTTCGCTTGGCGTTGTGAGCCAGGCGAAAGTATAAACAAGACTTTTGGAGCGCTATGGTGAATGCACCTACAGTGATTCGCGCCACTTAATTAAACATTTGGGCGTCCGTTATAAAGGCGAAAAGTAGCGGTACGTAAGAAAAGGTGCAGGTACGCTTAAGAGTAAAATGTAGAGGTGCCGGTACTGCGTACTGGTGAGTACCTCCCCACTTCAAGCACTGGTTCTCCCACTCGGCAAAGTTGGAGTCTCTCCTGGGCCTGGCTGCTGCCTCAGCCGCTGCAGCATCTTCCTCCCCAGGCAAGAGTAGGGTGCGAACGTGGGCATGTACTTCAGATATCTCTTCAGGAGACATCATCCTCAATTTGTTGAATTTGGGCCAGAGGAAAAGAGCAACTTTGTGCAGCATGTTCACCAGGATTTTTTGCACTATGAGCTCAGCATGTCTCTGGCGCACAAAGGCTTGCTGCGGAGAGTCGGTGGGAGTCTCTTCAGTCTCTCAAGCCAGAGGCAGACCAGGTTTATGGTTGCATATTGTTCACCCTCCAACTCTCTATGGGCATTATAGAATGGCTCCAAAAAGGTGACCAGAAAGCTCAATAAGTCAGGTGCAATATTTTCAATGCGCTCAAGCTCACCGCGGGTCTCCAGCTTCTACCGTAGCTCTGGGTATATGCCCTACACTGACTTGAGTGTAAGGTAAACTGTGCTAAATCGTGTCTCCCCCATCTGTAGCACTGTCTTCGATAATTGCGCAACCAGGCCAGATTGTTTCAGATATCTCAAGAGTCCTTTAACAGCAGATATGGTCTCTCCTGTATCCGGCGCGTTGTCGGCCATTGCGTCAGTTTGCAGACCATGGCGAAGGACCGCATTAGTTAGGTGATCGAGACAAGAAAGCCTCCTATATGGTTCCAGGGCTGTGATTATGTTGCCGCCTTGATCTGTTACCCACACTATTCGGCTGAGGGAGCTAGGGTCGAGGCCAAATTTGTTGACCAGCAGGCGCAATATCTCGCGTCTGATATTTTTCCCCGTTTTAGCATCCTCCACAGGAAACATTGCTGTGGTGAGAGTTTTACCAACCAATGTATAGTCGTTGGTGATATAATGGTACGTTATTGCGATGTAACTTAGCTTTTTGTTGTCATCAGTCCACGTATCCGTGCTCATCCCTATGTCCTCATTCTTCAGAGCATCTTTGAGCATCTGTGCCAGAACTTCCCACCTCTCATCTGCGTTTTCTATGCAAGCCTTGGAAACAGTGCTATGGTGAGGCAGGATAGACTGGGCCGATACACGACAATATGTAGCACCAACATTAATCAATTCTAGAGCTAGCCCCTGGAAGCCCTGGCCATTTACAACGTAAAATGGCCTTATGTCCCTGCAGCAAAACTCAATACATTTCTCTGCGAGGGCTTGCCTCGCCCTCAGGGGTATGCTTGGAGAAGCAACAAAAGAGGACACTGAAGGCTGACTATCATCCTTTCTGCCATGGCAAGCCTGCTTCATGTGTCTGTTCACCATCAAAGTCCCTGTTTTTTTGCTGTCATAGGCGAGCAGCATGCCACACTTAATGCACTCGACAAAGCCAACACAAACACATATGTCACTGCCCACGACTAGTTTAAAATGGTTCCATACCTCCGACTTTCCTCTAAACTTGCTCAAAGTTAATTCTCCTGTTTTTTTTTTTGTCTTTACATCTTCAAGCTCCATATTGCACTTAAGCTATAATACAGCCAGGTATGATGCGTGCGAGACTGCGAGTGGAGGAGACGCAGCCGCTGCGCAAGACATGTGACGTATTGCATTTTTAAAATTGTATTTGTACTAGCCTAATTTGTGCAACTTTGTAAACACATTTGTTACTTAGTTGTAGCATTAGTACTTACTTTGCTAAAAATAAATATATTATTTCTGATTATGGCATAGCTTTCTCCCCACCCAATTAGGCTAATAAAGAAGTGATTAAAAAAACACAAATGCTTGATCAAGGGCAAGCCCGGCCTGCGGGTCGGGACGGGTCAAGTTCGGGCTCGGGCAGAGAATCTAAACTCTAGTCTATGGCACACAAAAGATTCAACAGGACTGTGGGCAGGGTCCTTGTTACCACAGCTCCACTTCATGCTCACTACTGCGCAGACTCCAGAATCAGCGCAAGATGTCAGCAATTATATTTTCTACAATAGAAGAGAGTGAATGTGCATTGTCCATCTTTTTTTTTTTTTACAGTCTATCGTCCAAAACTACACTGGACTAGGGATGCACGGTATACCGGTACTGGGAAAATATCGGTGTATATTTTGCTCATTTCGGTATGCTGAACTGACGTGAAACCGGCAAATGTGGCAACACAGAACAAAATTAATACAGTAGTTGAATCTCACTCAACACGCCCAAAACTAATTAATAAAGAGAGGAGTAAACGTGAAATTTGCTGAAGAACCATCAAACCTTGCCAAGCATCTGTCACTTGCCATTCCTGTCTTGTAAAAGACATTAAGAGATCGACAGGTAAGTGCATTATTCAAACTATCTAATTTAGACATTTATTTTCTTTTAACACTGATCAACGTACAAACCAGTGGCGGCTAGTCAATAGAGGGCGCTGGGGCGCCGCCCCCATCAACATTCTAGAAATATACATGTATACAAAAATGATATAAAAGTGAAATAAAAATAAAATAGTTTACTCATACGACATGCCGGCTGTTAGTAAGGGCCTCAGCATTCAATAAAAACTGGCTTTGATCGGTTAACTATTTTATATGTTCTTCAATATGTTTCATGCGGTTTCATGAGCAAGGGACGCCGGACAAATGGATGTCTATCTGAGTATAAAAATCTACGGGCAGCATGTGACCTGAAGCTGGTCTCTAATTAGTTTCTTAAAGATCCTCCTCCGGACGCAGGTCGCTGTGTCCCTGGCGAATCAGAATTGGATCCTTGTTATTTTATCCAATCTGATTGGTTCTCGTCACCTGTCATTCAACTTTCCGGTCTTGGCCACTAAAGCGAAAGTGGCGGGCGACACAGACACTTCGACTCCGCCAAAACCTTGTTAGGATGATCACTTTCGTAGAGATGGCAGCAGTTAAACTAAATTCTTTAACAAGGCGTTCGTTGGAAGAAAAAAAAGGATAAAGGATCCCGAACCGGACCAACGCGATTTACAAATCCAGCAGCAGGACGCAGCTGCACTCGGAGCTTCACGCGCTTGTTATGAGAAACGTAGATGGCTGGCTGGATGTGTTGTTAGCAATGCCCTTTATTGCTTTCCCTGTCTTTTATTTCAAAGTGTAGGTAATGAAGTTTTGTGGACAACAATGGGGGTAAGAGACCTCAAATATCTGAACAAGAACAAGAACAAGAACAAGAACAACTGAACAATGCAAATGTCATGACACTACTGAGATGACTGACTTTAATCAGAGAGTCATTGAGAAATGTGCTGGCCAGAAAGAAAGGAGAGCAAAATTTATGTTCAAGTAGTCAACATGCTAGTCTGTTGTTGCTGTTTTCGTTTGTTTTTCCTCATTCAATTATATGTGGGAAATGAATGTGTAAAAGATAAAAGTGAAGACACTTTTCTCTTTAATGCTTGAATTTAGTCAACATGCATCTTGATAAAATCGCTTGCATGTTCAAATTGGCAAGTTTTAAAAAGACGTGAGCAAGTGATTTCTGTCAGCTCTAACGAAACGACAGTGAAAGTGTTGAATCTGAGCGCGCAGATTGCTTTTATAGTGCAGGTGAGATGTCTTTTGAAGCCAGAAGTAATTTGCAAATTTTGCTAAATTTTGAGAGCTAGAGAAGGGAGACTCTTTCAGAGAATTCAGACCCTGTATGGTATCGATTTAATATCGGTACTTCGGTATTAGATTGTGGTACCGTACCGAAGCCAAAATTGTAGTATCGAGCCATCCCTACACTGGACCTCACAGAATATCTTCTTTTATGTTCCACAGAATAATGAAAATCATACAGGTTTGGAGTGACATGAGTAAATGATGACAGAATTTTCATTTGATCCTTTAAAATTCTATTAATTTCCATCAAATGGCAAAGTGCATGGGTTTTCTGCACCACAAGTCTACTAGTGGACCAGAAACAGTGTGGTCACAGCTGGGAATTGGAGATTTGCAGGAAAACACTTTTTTGGTGTGACAGCTTCAAACCACTCTTACTTAAACCTTGAGGTCTTTTTATCCTTTAGCACATGCACATGTTTGCCAGCT
Organism: Gobio gobio; assembly: GCF_949357685.1. Taxonomy (NCBI): domain Eukaryota; kingdom Metazoa; phylum Chordata; class Actinopteri; order Cypriniformes; family Gobionidae; genus Gobio; species Gobio gobio. The sequence goes on from NC_137105.1 coordinate 22,674,996, forward strand.
TCAAATGGGGATTCTAGGATGGAAGTCTGAGGTATTTGTTGACTTTTAGTTTCATGGTAGTTTCTTTTGATGAAATTCTTTGTGGTTTGTCTTTCAAATGTTTCATTTAGGGAATAAAATAGAAAAAAAATTGTTTGGGGGAATATGATGGAACATTACAAAAGTTTCTACATGTATAAAGGAGCTAAAGTAAATATTTCTCCATGGAGATAGTAATACACTTTTTTTTAAATAGTTTTTCGATAACAATATGCCTTTGAGATTTACCACAAATGTGTTCCCAGTTTAAAGCAAAAGAAAATTATCTATTTTCTTTTCACACCATAGAGGAGGTACTGAGCTAATGAGGCACAATTTACTGTATGGCCAGCTGACTACACTGCCCTTCACATGCGCTTTTCTATAATTATTGTACGTTTCTGTTGGCCAAAATCTTTAACATTCTGCTGTTCCCTCTTGAGTTCTTCCAAGCCCAAGGCTAACCATTATCCTGGCAGTACAGTAGGTTATACAATGTGAATCTCAACAGTCTTGTTCAGGACTCTTAGGGTGTTTTCACACCTAGTTCATTTAAGCCCCCAAACGCTTTCGGAGCTGTTCAGTATGTGAACAAACCAAGTGATCTCAGACCCCCCCCTAAAAGGACCCAGAAGCGATTTTTAGGTTGTTTTGTGGGTATGTTTGTGTTTAGATTTCTTTTTGATATATGAAAGCGATGAGGTCCTGGTCCGCTTTGCATTCCGTTTCAACATGTGTACCTGGAGGCTTGCCATCAGGCTCGGATCCAGAATCAAATCACTGAGGGTGCTTCTGAAATTACTGAGGGTGCTCTAGTAAAGTGCAGATAGGCTAGGCAACGGCTCCGCCATAGTAGTGTACATTGAGAAATGTATTATTATTTATTTACAAGTCATTTAGCAATAATTGGAATTTCAAAAATATTTTGCTTCAAATTGTCTATTAATCTATTAGTCTGCTTTTATATTGCTTTAAAGGGTTACTTTAGCGATTTAGCATTAAGCTTTGTATCAGCTCTGCTCAGCTCTTCGCTCTCGTGATGAATGAAATCTGACTCCTGCTGCGTATGTGTCGTGACTTTCGTTCGGCTCACTCACACTTTATTGAAAAGACACTTTCAGTTCCCTTTCGAAAGGGAACTCGCGCTGCGTCAGCTGACGCTACGGGGAACGCCTCCAGCGTGACAGGTGCCTGAAATCACAATTACAAAACGTCAATCCTATTGACCGGCGACAGCCTATGACGTCATCAAGGTGCAACCAGGAAGTATAAAACGGCGGCTTGCCAACATGACAGTATCTTTTTGTCTTCAGGGACTGTTTGCCGATTTTCACGTAAAGTGTCAAAGAAAGATAAAGCAATCAAAGATGAAGTGTGCCCAGAAACAACGCCACTTCCGCAGATGTGTGGACCCGTGTACCAGGTATCTTACACCTGAGGATACACACACACTCTGTGTGTACTGTCTGGGTGAGGAGCATGCACGGGAAGTTCTCGAGGGAGCTTCCTGTGCAAACTGCGAGCGTTTTCCCCTGAAGACGCTCCGCTCTCGTCTGGCTCTCTTCTAGAGGGGAGAGAATTCAGCATCTGGGGACGGCCCCGCTCGAGCTGAGGCTGAGCGGCGTCTGAAGTCCTGGGGTTCCCAGATGGATCTGGCTCGTCGTCTGGAGACTAGTGTGGTGCTCGCAGATGACGATCCAGATCGCGAGGGGCAGACATCGGAGGAGGAGCGGGATTTGAGCTCCTCCTCCTCGTCTGCGGCTCTTCCAACTGAGCAAAGGATGGATGAAGAGGTTGGTGAGTCAGCTGAGGCTGAAACCTCACATCCATCCTGTCCCATGTACGGGGAGCTGGTGGAGGTCATGGAGCGCGTTGCAGGTAGACTGCAGCTGCCGTGGCAGCGCGCGAGGAGAGAGGTCGTGCGTCCAAATCGTTTGGATGACCGGTTTCTCTCCGCTCATGACCGCCCAGCTCCCGGGAGTCTTCCATTTCTTCCGGATCTCCATCAACAGATCTCGAAGGGATGGAAGAAGCCGTATTCAGCCCGCATCCATCGACATCAGCGAGCTAACTTCGCTGATGTCGAGGGATTGGCTGAGGCTGGATATGTGTCGTTGCCGCCCGTGGACGAGACGTTTGTGAACTATCTCGCCTCTGGGCGGCCATCGACACTGAGGTCTCCCACCCTGCCGACCAAACCGCTTAGGACAACATCACGGTTGAACGGCAGGGCGTACATGTCAGCGGGTCATGCTGGGGCGGCTTTACACACTATGGCGGTGTTACAAGCCTACCAGGCGGACCTGCTGAGGGACCTCGATCAGGGGGAGGGACTAACCCCTGATGCGGTGACCGAGTTGCGCCGGACCACGGATCTCGCTCTCCGGGCTGCCAAACAAACCGCGTTTGCCATCGGTCGTTCGATGGCGGCGATGGTAGCCACGGAGAGACATCTGTGGTTGAACCTGGCAGATATCGGGGAGAAAGAGAAGTCCTTTCTCCTGGATGCCCCGGTTTCGCCCTCTGAACTTTTTGGCACCTCCGTGGAGGCGGTGGTCGGAAAGTTCAGGGAGGCGAAGGCGCGCTCGGCGGCATTTAGAACATGCATCCCGCTGAGGTCCGGGACCGCGCCCAGGCAGCCGGGTGTCCCTGGCCCATCACGATCTGAGGACTGGAGACGGGACCAGCGAACCAGCGTCGCCTCTCGAGCGCCCCCTCCGTGGAGGACTGGTGCGCAGAGAAGGCGGGACACCCGCAACAAGAAGAGGAAGGAAGCCGGTGCTGGTAACCGGAACCAGCGTAGGCAGCGGACCCCGCCTACCAGGGCGCGCAGATGAGCGCTGCCTTTTTCCCTTCCTCCTGTGCTTTCCCCTGGGCCGTGGGCCAATGATGAGCAGAAAATGTAAGATTCTGACGGCCCGTCTGGTTTGTTTGGTGAAAGCGCCCCCCTCAGGATGGTGGTCGTATACTAGCTTGATGGCTGGTTTGAAGCGCCGAGAAGAGCGAGTGGTGAGTCCCCCTCGAGAAGGGTGAAACATTTTCTACTAATGTTTTCAGGACTCCGTTTTTCGCTCTCCTGAGAGGGCTCGGGGGATTATGGAACATCGCTGGACATCGCAGAGCCTGGAGCTCCCCGTGAGTAAGCTAAGAACGATCTTCTTTGCAACATTATATGTTTGTGCATAATGCTATACTTTAGCTAGTAGAGATCTACCGCCTCTCCGTGTTATCTCTATCACTTATGTGAGTGTTTGTATTTGCCGCTCTTGCTCGCGGGCTTGTGGCGCGCGGGGGCAAGTTGTTTGTTTTCCTAGCTTTAAGTATAAAGTAGCATTACGACCGGGTTAAGCACTAATGCGTGAGCTGTAGTGAGATCTGCGCCCAGCCCTGTTGGGATCGATGTTGGGACCTGATCGATTGCTCCTGTCTGCCTGCTGTGTCTGTTGCTCTGTAGCTCAAGTCTGTAGCTCTGTAGAGCCTTGCTTACGTTTGAATCTTTATTTTGATATTTCCTCTTTCTTCTACTGCTAAATATAACTTACTCATCACCATACATTGTTTAAAAATTGCCTATCATGTTAAATTTGACATCGCTAGCTTTTAATCTAAATCACCATCACACGTTAGCATTTTGCTAGCCTGTTAGCTTGTTATCTCTGCACCCGGGTCTCCCTTTTTCTGAGTTCATAACTTGGATTAGTAAATTGTGTCCAGCAAACGATTGTGGTAAGTGGTAAATTGGATTAATCAACAAACACGGTAAGTCATGTCTTCTCCTGTCATTATCACCTGCACTGCATGTCGCATGTTTAATATAGGCTTCTCCGCTGGCGAACAGGGCTTCACATGTGATAAATGTAAGGAGATAGTTAGGCTGACGGAGAAGATTTCAGAATTAGAAACACGCATCCATACTTTATCTGAGATTAGTGAGGATGTAAAAGCTTTAGACACTGATTTGGATGCGAATAGCTTAGTGAACTCTGTACATTCTTCGGTTCCGGCTGCAGGGCCCTCGCAGCAGGGAAACTGGGTAACAGTGAGGCAGCATAGTCGCAGACCAAAGAACCGCTTTTCCGTTCCGGTTAGAACATCAAACAGGTTCTCCCCTCTCAGTGAAGCACCCACTGAGTATCCTGTTGAAAGTGCCCTAGTCATTGGCGATTCTATTACACGGAACGTGAAGATAGAGACACCAGCCACCATAGTCACTTGTTTACCGGGAGCCAGAGCACCTGACATCAAAGCAAATTTAAAAGTGCTGGCTAAAGCTAATCGTAAATTCTCTAAGATTATTATTCACGTCGGCACTAATGATGTTCGACTTCGCCAGTCGGAGATCACCAAAATTAACATTAAAGAGGTGTGTGAACTCGCTAGTACGATGTCTGAGGCTGTTTTTTGTTCTGGACCGCTCCCGGCAAAAAGGAGTGATGAGATAGTTAGCAGACTATCATCACTCAATGGCTGGTTGTCTAAGTGGTGTCTGCAAAATAACATAGGGTTCATAGACAATTGGAAAAGTTTTTGGGGCAGACCTGACCTGTTGAAGAAGGATGGCATCCATCCCTCTTGGGGTGGTGCCGCTCTTCTCTCTAGTAATCTGGCACATAGTCTTAATGCTAAACCTTGACTCACTAGGGCCCAGGTCAGGAAGCAGACAAACTGGCTAAACCGACCGTCTGCTAGCTGTCTCACGTTACCGGAGTCAGATAAATCCCAGCACATAGAGACTCTTTCACCTAGATATTATCATATAGAGACTGTGTCTGTTCCCCGAATTAGTAAATACAAAAAAACATCAAAACCATTCAACAGTAAAAATTTAATTGACGTCCAACAAATAAACAAAATATATAATACAGATGAACAATTGATAAAGCTTGGGTTGCTGAATATTAGATCCCTTTCCCCAAAAGCACTTATTGTTAATGATATTATTACAGATAATAATCTAGATGTGCTCTGTTTGACAGAAACCTGGCTAAAACCTGACGACTACATTACCTTAAATGAGTCCACCCCCCAAGATTATTGTTATAAACATGAGCCGCGTCTGAAAGGTAAAGGGGGAGGGGTTGCTGTAATTTATAATAATATCTTCAGTATTACTCAGAAGTCTAGTTTCAAATATAATTCCTTCGAAGTTTTGGTGCTTTATGTAACGCTATGTAGTGTACATGATAAAACCCGTTCAACATTTGTGTTAGCTACTGTATACAGGCCACCTGAGCATAATACAGACTTTATCAAAGAATTTGCTGATTTTCTATCAGAGTTAGTACTGGCCGTAGATAAAGTACTAATTGTTGGTGATTTTAATATCCATGTAGACAACGGAAAAGACGTATTGGGATTAGCATTTAAAGACACACTAAACTCTATTGGAGTTAGGCAACACGTGTCAGGAGCCACTCATCGCCATAATCATACTTTAGACCTAATATTGTCACATGGAATAAATGTTGATACCGTTGAAATTCTGCAGCAGAGCGATGACATCTCAGATCATTACTTAGTATCATGTATACTTAATTTAGCTAAGGTTGCAAAGCCGCCCCCTCGCTTTAAAAATGGCAGGACAATCACTGCCGCTACTAAAGATTGCTTTTTAAATAATCTCCCTCATCAGTATCATCTGCTCAGCATCCCAGATAGTATAGAAGAACTCGATGTTGCAACAGAAACTATTGACTCTCTCTTTTCCAGTACTTTAGACACATGCTCCTCTGCGCTTAAAGAAGATTAAAGAAAATAGTCCAACGCCGTGGTACAACGAGCACACCCGGGCCCTTAAAACAGCAGCCAGAAAAATGGAGCGCAGCTGGAAGAAAACAAAATTAGAGGTATTTTGTAATTCGTGGAAAGAGCACATGATCCATTACAGAAAGGCTGTAAAAACTGCTAGATCTGCTTATTTCTCAACTCTCTTGGAAGAAAACAAACACAACCCAAGGTCTTTATTCGATACAGTGGCTAAATTAACCAAAAATAAAGCTTCAACTTCTGATGATTGTAAACAGCACAGCAGTAATGACTTTATGAACTTCTTCACATGTAAGATTGATAATATTAGGAAAAAATTTTTAACCATGCAGCCGTCTAATACAGCATCACATCAGACAGAGCATTGTAGTGTCACTGAGGAAAAATTACACTCATTCACTGCTATAGGAGAAGAAGAATTGGCTAAACTCGTTAAATCATCAAAATCGACAACATGTATGCTCGACCCTATACCAACTAGGCTATTAAAAGAGATGCTACCAGAGGTCATAGATCCTCTTCTTAATATCATTAATTCATCTTTGTCATTAGGATATGTACCGAAAACTTTTAAGTTGGCTATTATTAAACCACTTATTAAAAAAACGCAACTTGATCCTACAGATTTAGTCAATTATAGACCAATCTCAAATCTACCCTTTCTGTCAAAAATACTTGAAAAGGCAGTGTCTTCACAATTATGTTCCTTTTTAGAAAGAAATGGTATCTGTGAGGATTTCCAGTCAGGATTTAGACCGTATCATAGCACTGAGACTGCTCTCGTCAGAGTTACAAATTATTTGCTCTTATCATCCGATCGTGGCTGTATCTCTCTATTAGTGTTACTCGATCTTAGCGCTGCATTTGATACTATCGACCACAACATTCTTTTGAATAGACTCGAAAATTATGTAGGTATTAGTGGAATTGCATTATCATGGTTTAAATCATACCTATGCGACCGTTATCAGTTTGTAGTAGTAAATGAAGATATGTCACACCGATCGCAAGTTCAGTATGGAGTACCACAAGGCTCAGTGCTAGGACCGCTACTCTTCACCCTGTACATGCTACCACTGGGAGATATCATTAGGAAGCATGGCGTTAGTTTTCATTGTTATGCTGACGATACTCAGCTCTATATTTCTTCACGCCCTGAAGAAACTTACCAATTCACAAGATTAACGGAATGCATAGCTGATATAAAACATTGGATGACTGGTAATTTCCTGCAACTCAATTCAGAAAAAAATGAATTTTTAATTATTGGACAAAAAAGCTCCACAAGTAGTAACCTAGAATACTGTCTAACACTTGATGGCTGCTCTGTCAAGTCCTCGTCGTCAGTGAGGAACCTGGGTGTGCTCTTTGATACCAATCATTCGTTTGAAAGCCACATTTCTAGCATCTGTAAAACTGCTTTCTACCATCTTAAAAATATATCTAAATTACGGCACATGCTCTCAATGCAAAATGCTGAACAGTTAGTTCATGCGTTCATGACCTCAAGGTTAGATTATTGTAATGCTCTACTGGGTGGTTGCCCTGCTCGCTTAATAAATAAACTCCAGCTGGTCCAAAACGCAGCAGCTCGAGTTCTTACTAGAACCAGGAAGTATGACCATATTAGCCCATTTCTGTCAACACTGCACTGGCTGCCTATTAAACATCGCATACATTTTAAAATCTTACTTATTACTTACAAAGCACTAAATGGTTTAGCTCCCCAATACTTGAGCGAGCTCTTAACATATTATACTCCATCACGTCTACTGCGGTCTCAAAATTCTGGCCAGTTGATCATACCGAGAATATCCAAATCAACTGCAGGCGGTCGATCGTTTTCCTATTTAGCACCTTAACTCTGGAACAGTCTTCCTAACATTGTTCGGGAAGCAGACACACTCTGTCAGTTTAAATCTAGACTAAAAACACATCTCTTTACTGTGGCATACACATAAAACACTTTTTCAATGAAATGATTGTTAGGCTGCATTAACTAGGTCAGCCAGAACCGGGAACACTTCCCATAACACCTGATGTACTCGTTACATCATCAGAAGAATGGCATCTACGCTAATGATAGTCTCTCCGTTTTATCCCGAGGTTTACTGCAGTCAGCCGGATCCGGGCCGTATCCAGTTCAGATGGTGGACCTGCGCCCAGAGAAGACCAACACAGGACCCTGAAGTGTCTGCAGAGACCGTGATTAGACTCCCCCTGCAACTGCCTCATCGACACGGCATCTCAATAAACCCGTCTCCGGCGTGTTGACTCAGATTGTTCGAATATTACAATTAAATAATACTTAAATCGATATGTCATCCTCAATAAACCTGTCTCCAGCGTGTTGCCTCCGATCATTCGAATATTGCACTTTAATAATTATTTAATCAACATCATCCTCAATAAACCTGTCTCCAGCATGTTGCCCCTGGTCCCTCGAATATTCTGATCTGTTATGACCTCCGAGCTGTAAAACTGCCAGAATAATAATAATAATACGCTGTTTGTTAATTGGCCAGAGGAGAACTGGCACCCCGACTGAGCCTGGTTTCTCCCAAGGTTTATTTTTCTCCATTAGGTCACCTAATGGGGTTTTGGTTTCCTTGCCACTGTTGCCTCTGGCTTGGCGTGCTCAGTTGGGGACACTAAATTTTTCAACTAAACATCGAAATACATCTAAATAATAAACTAAATTAACCATTTAAACTAAATTACTGATCAAATTATTGATCTAAAGCCCACACTGTCACTGTTTGATACTTGAAATTTTTCCAGAATGGCTATACAGCTGAATAAAATTATGCTGCATTATTTTCCTGTTTAACACTGTAAAGCTGCTTTGAAACAATCTACATTGTTAAAAGCACTATATAAATAAAGTTGACTTGACTTGACTTGACTTTTAAATGGGTTTCGGGGCCCCGTTGTTTATGTAAGGGGTGATAATATTTCTTTCCTGAGCCCTGGGTAGATCTAGTGCAGGTTTAGCACCGCACCACTTGGCCTAGGCTTTGCTAAGGATGGGGGGCGCTTCCTTTAAAAGCAGGTTCCCTTTCAGTCGGTCACTACGACGTACGTCGGTAATAACCGACGAATTGGGATCACTTCAGAGAGCCCCTATCAGCTTCGAGAACTTAAGAACAGGCCAATGAACAATTGGCGTGCGAGATTTGCATCTCGCGCTCCGCCCCGCGCCGCGGGTATAAACGGGAAGCGAGAGCACCGCACTGACGTCATTCACTTCGGAGCCGAACCGGCGTTTGAAGTTGCAGAGACTGCTTTCCTGTCTTTTCAGCGAAAGAGAATTCATCAGAACAGAGAAGAGGATCGTGTGCTGGTGTGACGGCGCTTTCCAGCGGGACCGCAAACTCAAGCTGCTAGAAGGAACAAACTGCTGTTATCACAGCAATCTGTTGGTATCGGTGGGCGTTCCATTCTTTGAGTGCAAACACAGGCTGCACTATCCCCTGTGTGTTGCCGCGGTTTCCCTGGGTGCTTCAGCACTCTCTTAAAAGAGCATTTCCTCACAAAAAGAGCAACACGGGTGTGGCACTGCGTCTTTTTCAAGACGTCATTCCACTCGTGCGTTTCTGGATGCGGTTGTTTCCTGTCCTGACGGCCACGATCCCTCTCGCATAAACATGTTGAGACTGTGTTCGTGGGTGATCCGTGTTCTCTCAGGGGAACCGGACCACGTCGACGCGCTGGTCATCTCGCCTTCCGCGTGAGGGTTTGAGTGTTCAGCGCGCCGTGTGCCGTCTAGCTGCCGAGTGACAGCGCGGGTTGCCACGGCAGTTCAGCGCGCGTCACTCGGCGGCTACGCATGTTGAGACTGTGTTTGTGGGTGGTCTATGCTCTCTAATGAGAGCATGGCCACGTCGGCGCGCTGTTCATCTTGCCTTTTTCATAAGGGCTTGAGTGTTCAGCGCGCCGTGTGCCGTCTCACGGCCACGCCCACTGTCTCACATGTCTGCCGGTAGCTTACAGATGGGATTGCTGGTCCTAAAAAATAAATAAATAAATAATAAAAAAAAAAAAAAAAAAAAGGACCTAGCGTTTCGTTTGGGGCTCTAGCAGAGGACAGATGTCAATCGCTGCATCGGAGAGAGGGCTGTTATGTGTTGAAAATGAAGATGATGCTGAGATTCCCACTATAATAGTGGGCGCTCCTGCTGAATCCGATTCATGCTCGACAGCCATGCTTTCCCGGGTGGCTGAGGCATAGTGCAACGCATAATTCGCCTTGCCTGCCTCTTGCCTTTCCCGGATGTGCGTTGGAAGGCTTTTGCATTATGGAACTATTGGTGGCAAAATATGGAACACCAATAGGGCCATAATCTGTATAAAGTTTTCCTCTCTCTCACTACCCTCATCGGTGGGGTGGCAGTGCCACTGGCAGGCCACCTCCGCCCTGCTTAGGGCATGAGGGTAGTTCTCAGCCGAGGTTGAGCTGCGCACAGCGCTGGCCCTTGGCTAGACGATGTCCAGAAACACCATTGACCCGGATTTGGTTCGGGACTGTTCTTCCCCCGGAGGAGGGCCGGGTAAAAACCATTAGTAATTCTGTTCCGCCACTGGGGTTAAAAACAGCCAGTGGTACCCAAATATATATATATAAAAAAAAAAAAAAAAAAAAAGAGAAGAACAGTTCCAATATCTCTGGGTCTCAGGAGTTCAGGAATGGCAGCGTGTGACGCTACAAGCCTCGCCGCCCTCATTCCCCTCCCCACAAGAGGGCGAGAATGGCAGTGTGTGACGCTACAAGCCTCGCCACTCTCATTCCCCTCTTCTCAGCGGTGTGTGGACGACAGTGCGCGACGCTATGCCTCGCCGCTCTTGTTCCCCGCTGAGGAAGGAGGTGAGGCAGACCGTGTGCAACGCCACAAAGCCTTGCCACGCTCAGCCCCTCCTTCATTTGGAGAGCGCGCTGGGCGGTGTACAACGCTCCCATGCCTTGTCAGCCTCTGGTGCCTCTCCAAATCGCCAGCAGGGGGTGCCGGCTGTGGGAACGCACTCAAGCGGCCTTCCCACACTCGCGCACCCCCTCAGCGGATGCAGGTCGTGTGTCAGACCCAGACCCCTACACGGACCACTCCCATGTCGTCCTGGGGTCCCTGCATTCCGCCTCGCTGCCCTGCTGCGGGTACGTCTGTGGTACCGATGACCCCGCTTGTTCGGTCTCTGGGGGCCTGGCTAGCGCTCCCCAGCCCGTCTCGCTGGGTCATCTGTACCATCAGACTCGGCTTGCGATTCAGTTCGCCCGGCGTCCGCCCAAGTTCGGGGGCGTTCACTTCACGTCTATTGCGTGGGTGGATGCCCCCGTGCTTCGGGCGGAGATCGCTGTCCTACTGGCGAAGGACGCGATAAAGCTGGTCCCTCCAGCCGATATGAAGTCCGGGTTCTACAGCCCGTACTTCATTGTACCCAAGAAAGGTGGCGGGTTACGACCGATCCTGGACCTGCGTTACCTGAACCGCTCCCTCCACAGGATGCCGTTCCGAATGTTAACCCAGAAACGCATCTTCAGATGCATCCGTCCCCAGGATTGGTTTGCAGCGATCGACCTGAAGGACGTGTACTTTCATGTCTCGATTCTCCCTCGACACAGACCGTTTCTACGCTTTGCTTTCGACGGACGGGCATACCAGTACAAAGTCCTGCCCTTCGGGCTGTCCCTGATGCCCCGTGTCTTCACGAAAGTCGCGGAGGCGGCCATTGCTCCCATGAGAGAGAGTGGTGTTCGCATCCTCAACTATCTCGACGACTGGCTGATTCTTGCCCAGTCACGGGAGCAGTTGTGCGAACACAGGGACATGGTGCTCCGGCACCTCAGCCAGTTGGGTCTTCGGGTCAACTGGGAGAAGAGCAAACTCTGTCCCGTACAGAGGATCTCTTTTCTCGGGATGGAGATCGACTCGGTCGCCATGACTGCACGCCTCACAGAGGAGTGCGTCCAGTCGGTGCTGAGCTGCTTGAGTACGCTCAAACGCAGTACAGCGGTTCCACTGAAACATTTTCAGAGGCTCCTGGGGCATATGGCAGCAGCAGCCGCAGTAACGCCGCTAGGGCTGCTCCATATGAGACCGCTTCAGCACTGGCTACACGACCGAGTCCCGAGATGGGCGTGGCACAGCGGGTCCCTCCGTGTCCAAGTGACGCCGAGATGCCGCCAAACCCTCACCCCGTGGTCGGACCCTTCATTTCTACGGGCAGGAGTGCCTCTAGAACAAGTGTCCAGGCATCATGTTGTCTCCACGGATGCCTCACCCACGGGTTGGGGGGCCACGTACAACGGGCCTGCAGTATCGGGTCTGTGGACGGGGCCCCAACTGCAATGGCATATCAATTGCCTAGAGTTGCTGGCAGTTCGTCTTGCTCTCAGCCGCCTCAAAGGGTCGCTCAAAGACAAGCACGTTCTGGTCCGGACGGACAGCACGACGGCCGTTGCGTACATCAACAAACAAGGTGGTCTACGCTCCCGCCGTTTGTCCCAACTCGCCCGCCATCTCCTCCTGTGGAGTCAGAAGCATCTGAGGTCCCTTCGTGCTATCCACATTCCGGGCCTGCTCAATCGTGCGGCCGACGAGCTGTCACGGTTGCCAGTGCTTCCCGGAGAGTGGCGACTCCACCCCCAGGTGGTCCAGCTGATTTGGAGTCGCTTTGGGGCCGCACAGATCGATCTGTTTGCCGCCCACGACACGACCCACTGCCAGTTGTTTTATTCCCTGTCCGAGGGGACCCTCGGCACGGATGCACTGGCACACAGCTGGCCCCGGGCTCTGCGCAAATATGCGTTTCCCCCAGTGAGCCTTCTTGCACAGACACTGTGCAAGGTCAGGGAGGACGAGGAGCATCTCCTCTTGGTAGCTCTGTACTGGCCCAACAGGACGTGGTTCCCGGAACTAGTGCTCCTCGCGACAGTACCTCCTTGGCCCATTCCTCTGAGGCAGGACCTTCTGTCTCAGAGACGGGGCACCCTATGGCACCCGCGTCCAGACCTCTGGAAACTCCATGTCTGGTCCCTGGACGGGACGCGGAGGTTCTAGGTGACCTACCGCAAGCGGTAGTCGACACCATCGCTTCCGCCAGAGCCCCCTCTACGAGACGGCTTTATGCGTTGAAGTGGAACCTGTTCGTCGACTGGTGCTCTTCTCGCCGAGAAGACCCCCGGAAGTGTTCGATCGGATCTGTGCTATCTTTTCTTCAAGACGGGTTGGAGCGAAGGCTGTCTCCCTCCACCCTCAAGGTATATGTTGCCGCCATCGCCGCAAGCCATGACCTCATTGATGGTGAGTCCTTAGGCAAGCATGATCTGATCGTCAGGTTCCTAAGGGGAGCGAGGAGACTAAATCCTCCTCGCCCTTCTTCTATACCCTCTTGGGACTTGTCTCTGGTGCTGACCGCACTGCAGAGGGCGCCCTTCGAGCCTTTACAGTCAGTAGAGCTTAAGATCTTGTCTCTAAAGACAATACTCCTGATTGCATTGGCCTCAGTTAAGAGGGTAGGGGACCTGCAGGCATTTTCGGTCGACGAATCGTGCCTGGAATTCGGGCCGGGTGATTCTCAGGTGACCCTGAGACCCTGGCCTGGATATGTGCCCAAGGTTCCCACTACTCCCTTCCGGGACCAAGTGGTGAGCCTGCAAGCGCTGCCTTCGGAGGAGGCAGACCCAGCCCTAGCTTTGCTCTGTCCCGTCCGTGCTCTCCGGACTTACGTGGACAGAACGCAAAGCTTCAGGACCTCAGAGCAGCTCTTCGTCTGTTACGGAGGACAGCAGAAGGGAAAGGCTGTCTCCAAGCAGAGGATGGCCCACTGGATAGTGGATGCCATCGTCTTGGCGTATGAATCCCAAGACGTGCCCTGCCCGCTCGGGGTTAGAGCTCACTCCACCTGGGGTGTAGCTTTTTCCTGGGCGCTGGCTCGTGGCGCCTCGCTGACAGACATTTGTAGAGCTGGGGCTGGGCGACACCCAACACGTTCGCTAGGTTTTATAGCCTGCGTGTAGAGCCGGTGGCTTCTCGTGTGCTCGCTTCCCATAGTCAGCTTCACTGAAGTGCCCGTTCTAGTGTCGGCTTGCTGCGCCATTCCCTTCCCCTGGAACGGATACGTGCGCTTATTTTCTCCAGTCGAGTTCCCCAGGATAGGCAAACCCTGTTGAGTCCTCCGCACCCCTCGGCAGTCGGATGTTGCGGAGCGTCCGACGCCAGGTCTGGCACTCGTATGCATTGGTGGAACTTGTGTCAGGCTGGGTTCCGTATGTCGTGACCCCTACGGCGGTCCCATACGTGTATTTCCACGGTACAGCTCCCTACGGCGAGCTCGTGTCTTTCCCTTGGCAGAGTTCTCTGCCGTCTCAGTACGGTGTCGTCCCCCGCCTGCATTAGGCCAGGGCCTCCCCTGGGACTCCGTATGTTGTGCTGCCCACGGCCAGCCCATACGTGTTCTCCACATGGTAACTCCCTCCGGGCATGATGTGGCTCCCGCAGCGTCCTTCGGGCACGCTTTCCCAGCGTTATCCAATCAAGTCTGCTGAATGGGTCTTGCGGAACAGCAGTATGACTCTTCTAGCGTGAATCTTCCCGCCCGCTTCAGAACGGGGTCTGAGGGGCTCTCGCTGGGCGCTGGAAGTGGTAGTAACTGTGGCGTTTTCCATAGGGATCCCAATTCGTCGTACGTCGTAGTGACCGACTGAAAGGGAACGAGGGTTACCATACGTAACCGAGACGTTTGTCGCCCTAGGCCTGTCTTTAAGTATAAGAACAGTGCATGTTTTTCTGCATCCTTGATTCAGCCTCCTCTTATTACAGAGTAGTCCGGCCAAGGCCCGTCCCCTTCTCTGCGTTCTGGGGTTATTTAGTAATGCAGTGTAGGTGTTGCAGCAGGGATAGCGACCTTGCCAGTGGTCGTGGGGCCGGGCTGAGCGTCTTTCGCTGTGTGCGTCTAAGACTTTAGTTTTGCTGTGCCCCGCCTTTCAGAGCTGGTGTGGCCACCACCTTCTGGTGGCCCCCGGCCTCATCCTGGAGGATGGTACGGCCGGTGGGTTACATTTTTGTATGATGTGTTTACCCTCTGCTCTATGTCCTCTGCTCCACCTTCTTTAGGGCTCGGGTCGAGCTGAACATCGCAACCTTCTGCAAAAAGTGGCGGTTTGATCGAATGCTCCCCTGAGGCCCGAGCATTACCAATGGCTGACGTCCCTGCACGAACGGCAGACCGCTGTATGAGAAAGTAAGGCGGCCGCCCTGAAGCAGGTGACATAAGTTGTACTCCCCTCTCTTTAGAGGGTTCCTAAGCATTTGTTTGCTGAGTGCACTGCTGTTGGCAATGTGATTAGGTTCATGTCTGTAGGCACTGCCCTGTGAGACTGCGCTATCGCGGAGGCCCTTTAGCCTCTGGGATGGAGCCAGCCCCAGGTGCGGGCATATGAAGGCCAGCTGGTTGTGAGTAGCCAGCTTGGGCAGTCTGGGCAGCGGACTCCAGGACAAGGGAGTCTCGACGTCGTGGCCCATAGGTGGGCCCCCGAGGATTCTTTCCGTCGACGTCGACTTCAGCAGAAACCTCGTCAACCAGTAGGCCCTCTTTGGCCTCCTTGGGGATGAGTCCCCAGGTGATAACTGGATGTCCAGTTCTTCGTCAGCAGCAGACAGCTACCGTCAGCCCGGGTGCAGCAGCCAGCCTTCTTCTATCCGCGGCAGGGTTCATAGAACCTGCAGACCTCCTATTTGGAGGTAGGCCCTGCCAGGCCTCCCTGAGGGGTAGGCTCCCGTTTTTGGGTTACCTTGGCTCAGATGGTAGGCCCCATCAGGCCTCCCTGAGAGCCTGCTGTGAGTAGCAGGCCTTGCCCGGTCTCCCCCGAGGGGGTATTCCTGAGCATTAGTCCCTCGACGGCTGGCACAAGCTGCTAGTAGGTGGTAGGCTTTACCAAGCCTCCCTAAGGGCCTGCTGTGGGGTAAGCAGGCTCACTGGACCTCCTCTGAGGGGTTGGTCCCCTTTTTTTAAATGTGATTTCAGGCACCTGTCACGCTGGAGGCGTTCCCCGTAGCGTCAGCTGACGCAGCGTCTCGTTCCCTGTTCTCAGGGAACATAGGTTACATACGTAACCAGAGACGTTTTAATTGTAGTGTCTGTTCTCTAACTGAACAAAATTATTTTATTACTATGAATATCAAAACGATGGTGGGGGCGGTACCACGGTGGGCAAGTGATATAACCAGTAGCCGTGGCTTTGGGAGTGGCCTCGTAGGCCAGCGAAGCAAGTGCATTCTGGGAGTTGTTGTCTTACATCATCTGTCAGACAAGCACAAGCACTTGCACCCAAATTTTCACCCAGGTCATCATAGAAGGGACAGGAATCCCTGATTTCAGCGGACTACCCACTTTGACGCATGTTGTCGCTGGTGCTCATGTACTTCTGTTGTAGTAGGTTTGTTTTTTTTACTTTTATGCGGCTTTGTACCGCTGTTCTTTTTTAGCCTCTTTTAGGGGTGGGCGATATGGATATGGCAATTTATATCACACGCCTCACGAGCAGCGGGACTTTTATTATGGCACAGTCACCGGTGCCACTTCCGTTTTTCCGGACATGAGTATAATGTAATGCAGTTCTGTTTATTATATTAGATACATCTGAGTGAGTTGAAAATGGAAGTTATGACGTTACTCTGTGCATTCGCTCGGCGGCTGCTATGACACTTGTTGCACACTACAGTAAGAGTAAAGCATTTATGCAAAATAAAACCGGAAACCGAGGTTAAAGCAGATATGACGCAATCGACAGGCAACTCCCTCACACGTCCTGGTTACTTAGCAATTTCTCACAATTTACAAATAGTTGGAAACATTTGGGATATTGTAAGTACTCAACTGAAAAAAATATATAACACTGGCCTAGTGGCTTTTGGATATTTTACTGACATTTTTTTTACAATTTTTTACCACTAGAGGTTGCTTATTAAAAAAGGTGCACTATGAGACACTTGTTGCACACTGCAGTAAGCTAGATCAATATTAGGCATGGTAAAACATGATATTCGCTGTAAATTATGAAAACGAGATTTAAAGGGGTGGTAAACCACGATTTCACTATTCTAACTTTAGCTAACGTGTAATGTTGCTGCTTGAGCATAAACAACATCTGCAAAGTTACAACGTTCAAAGTTTAAAGCAAAGGGAGATATTTGCTTTTAAAGAAATCAGTTTCTAAGGACTACAGCAAACGGCCGCTAGGGACTACTACACATTCACCCAGGTTTTGCTGACATCACCAGGCCCAATATTTACATAAACCCCTCCTCCGGGGAATATGAAATAAGGGGGGCGAGGCAATTTTGTATCGCCGCGGGGAAGCGTTAGTAGGCTGTGTTTTTGCCGCAATGCCGAAGAAACGCTGTTATTTTCATCCGGATTGCAGGTCTGGGGTACTTGCTCTGTTCAGCCTTTCTTGGGAAGGGGGTGCGTTGCAGAGCGTTTAACATACAGCATGTTATATGCACGTGTGTTTGAGTCAGCGGGGAATCAGGCGCGCGCAGGGCTCCCTGCATCCACCGTCTTCGCGAGTTCAATACAGGATATGCACAACGGCTTGTCCTGAAAGCTGGATTTACAAACAGAAGCTGTTTACGGGCCACAACCTGTAAGTCTGATTTATATTTCATCGATGTGTTTTCCTGTAATATGTTGTAGCAAGGAAGTAAACAGATGACAGCGCTGTTCTGCAAACCAGTCTGTTAAATGCTCATTCATACTTAACGTTATCCGACGAACACCTAACATTACAAACACTAACGTTAAAATCTCAACAGCGAACCTGGCATTAGTGTAAATGATTCTTTGATTAGAGCTTTTATGTATTGTTTATCTACAGGCATGCTAAACATGGTTCTGTGTGTGATTTGGCTAACTTACTAGTTAAAGCCAGTGCTTAGTGTTTGTTTTGGGTTAGTTTTTGCGACAGATATTTGGCTATAATCGTTCTAAAAATACAAAAGTTAAAGTGCCATTCAGTAGCGATCATTATAGATCCGCAGTCTTTACTCTCGAGGACTGAACAGGTTCTGCTCGATCATCTTCACTCAAATGTTCTGGGTCTGATTCGGGCGGTAAGGGGCGTGACGTTTCCGACGTGCACTGCGGTTAGCGAATCACAACACACTGGGCCAGCTAACCAATCTGAGCCCACTGCGTATTTTTGAGGGACTGGCTTCATACAACCCGGAAAGCATCAGACCGTTTTACAAGGAGGGACAGAGCAGTGTAGAATAAAGGTCAAATATATGAAAAATAAGGCAATTTTTTTTAAAACGAAGCATGAACACATGTTACAGTGCACCCCACAAACACAATCAAGCCTTCAAAAGAATGTGTTTTACCACCCCTTTAAACAATTAGACTAACTGTATTGAGCTGTATAACGATGATTAGTTTTCTGTCTATGAATGTATCCAAACAGTTGCTCACCTGTCAAACATAATATATTAAAGCGTCTGTGGTGTTTCCATGGTTTCTACAAAAGAAAAACGGAAAATGAGGGTATAATCTCATGTATAGGCGACCCACGGACACGGTCCACGTCCTTGTTAAACCGTGATAAAATGATTTTGCTGAAAAACATTGTGATATAAATTGCCATATCCATATCGCCCACCCCTAAAAGAGGCTAAAAAAGAACAGCGGTACAAAGCCGCATAAAAGTAAAAAAAACAAACCTACTACAACAGAAGTACATGAGCACCAGCGACCGACCAGCGACGAGTGGGTAGTCCGCTGAAATCAGGGATTCCTGTCCCTTCTATGATGACCTGGGTGAAAATTTGGGTGCAAGTGCTTGTGCTTGTCTGACAGATGATGTTGAAGGTGGAAATGTGGACATGCAAAATGCACAGAAAGCTGGGATGTGAGTTCTTTTGAGGTTGTGGTGTGAACATGAAAGGGTCTGAGTCTATATGTGAAAACACCCTTAAAGGGATAGTTCACCCAAAAAGGAAAATTCTGTCATTAATTACTTACCCTCATGTCGTTCGACACCCGTAAGACCTCAGTTCGTCTTCGGAACTCAAATGAAGATATTTTAGTTGAAATCTGATGGCTCAGAAAGGCCTCCATTGGCACAATTTACTTTACACTCTCAAGACCCATAAAAGGTACTAAAGACGTCATTACAAAGTCCATCACACTACAGTGGTTCTACAATAATTTTATGAATCGACGAGAATTTTTTTTTTCTTTTGCGCACAAAAACTAAATAACGACTTGTATAGTGATGACCGATTTCAAAACACTGCATCATGAAGCTTCGAAGCGTTATGTATCAGTGAGTCGATTCAGCGGTTTGGATCGCCAAAGTCATGTGATTTCAGCAGTTTGGCGGTTTGACACGCGATCCGAATCATGATTCGACTCGCTGATTCATAGCGCTTCGAAGCTTCATGATGCAGTGTTTTGAAATCGATCATCACTATATAAGTCGTTATTTAGGGTTTTTTTGCACACAAAAACTATTCTCGTCAATTCATAAAATTATTGTAGAACCACTGTAGTGAGATGGACTTTGTAACGATGTCTTTAGTACCTTTTATGGGTCTTGAGAGAGTAAAGTGCATTGTGCCAATGGAGGCCTTTCTGAGCCATCGGATTTAAACTAAAAAATCTTCATTTGTGTTCCGAAGATGAACGGAGGTCTTACGGGTGTCGAACGACATGAGGGTAAGTAATTAATGACAGAATTTTCATTTTTGGGTGAACTAACCCTTTAAAGAGTTCGTCCAACTGTAATGGCTGCTATGATGCTGAATCTTTGTGTCTTCTTCTGAAGTGTCCACAATAGTTCTTGCCGAGGGACAACTGACCATAGCTGTACATTTTTCTCAAAGAGTCTCTCTCTGTCTGATAGCCGCTTCCAGATGGACCCCAAAGAAGTGTACCCCAAGGATATTCATTTGCAGCTCTAATGTTCTGTGGCAAAAGGACTGAAGTAATTTCAGCAGAAATAAATTGAATCTCATGCTCATCGGAAGCTTAGGTTAAGCCCGCAGGTACAACAGCCTTCCCCTTTCCGAGCAAAATGGACAAAAAGAGAAGGTCTGAAATGACAAATAAATGATAACGTAAACTGGCAGAAGGGAAAAGTGAAATGAGACTGCCTCGTTCTGTGCAAGTCGAATATGCTGAGGGAGACTGTGATTGATTTCGATTTAGAGCATGTAGAGCAGCTGTTTGCTCTGAGCCTGTTTGTGAAGAGAAAAGCAAAGCGTGGACACATGCCACCATAAAAGGCAGCAGTCTATTAAATGGCATGCTTTCACCCAGGGCTTACTTGCTTCCTACCACTGAATCAGGTTTTTATAACGCACATAGACATATCCTCCTTTGCACTTTTAATTACAGTCCTCAGCGATCTATTTTCTCCATGTTCTTGTTCTCTCCAGAAATTATTCACTGAGCTATGACATCAACTAGCTGTTCAGCCGGTATCTCCGTGTCACCTCTTTTTTTGCCTTCCCCCCTTTTACAGATCCGACGGAGCACATGAAAGGGGATTTTGAGGCACATCAATTCTGCGCTCAGACACGGATACATTGGAGCATCTCCCTCCTGCTGTATCCCCATCTGACTCATACTTTTTATAGAAACGCTGCCTCCTCCTATTTTCTATTACATTATGTACATTATCTAGACAGCTGAAAATAGTCCAGAGAAACTTTATTTAGAATTCTATGAATAAAATGCAGTTTCAAAATCTTTTTGAATTGATCCTTTTAAGTGAGATAACAAGAGTGCTGATCTTTGTCTTCAGCCTTATCTTAGCCTAATCCGTTTCGAAAAAGCAATTTTTAAAGCATTTCATTATAATAATAAACATTCAATCGATGTTAATAAATTGCATTTTTCCACCTCAAGCCAAAAATCTTTTTAATATATTTTGGCACTGTTGCTGTTAACAGAGTAACAGGGTTGACAGTTTTAAATGTAGGCTACATTTAATTTACAGTTTTACATTTAGCCAAGTTTAATAATTTGCAATCATGGGATAACCATTTAGGGTTGCAAACGGAACAAAATAGGCTATAAGATTTAAAAAAAAAAGATATAATTTCGAAAAAATTGTGTCACCATCAATAAAATGTCAACTAAAGCCTGTATGAATCTAATCTCTCTATATTATATAGCCTACATTTTAATGAGAAGTAAGCTTCTCGTGGTTGAAGACATGTTTACACAGCTACGTTCTTTCTAGTAGAATGACCCTCTCCATTTTCCCATGGACACTCCAACTACTGAAATAAAAAATAAATACTTTGTTG
Source organism: Gobio gobio (assembly GCF_949357685.1). Classification (NCBI taxonomy): domain Eukaryota; kingdom Metazoa; phylum Chordata; class Actinopteri; order Cypriniformes; family Gobionidae; genus Gobio; species Gobio gobio. The sequence continues at coordinate 22,696,085 of NC_137105.1, forward strand.
TAATATTTATCGTCAACATCCCAAGCGGAGCTTGAAATCGATAAGCTTTAGAGTTCTAAGATCCTCATCCCACGCAAACCTGCCGTATTATATTTTTATTTCGGCTAGAGGAGAGTCAACGGAAACATATCGACGCACACAAGACACATGGTAACCTACATAGCCTATTTCGTGTCCTGTTTAGAGGGACGCACAACGGAAAGTCCGTTCACTCTGTCACTGACAGCATTCTTACCTTGTTCTCTCTGTCAGAACGAAGCATATTGACTTCTATGGAATTTACAGCTTCAGACAGCAATAATCTATGGTGACTTTATGAATTTATACAGTAAAATCAAGGGGACAGAGAAAGATTTTGAAGCAAATTTTGTGTTTGCTTCGCGCGGAGATTCGGACAAGAAAGTTGGGGCGGTCGTGAACAGCTCATGATTCATCTAAAAGATGCGCGCGGACTCGTAGTAGGGTAGCCTTCAATGATGTGCGGTGTACAGTACGAGTGTTTTAGAGCTGTACTGTGTTACTGTCAGTAATCTTACCAGCTTTTATCAGATATATTCTGTATTTAGTCAAGTTGGATATCTGTTGCTCGAGAAATGACTCACGTTTAGCAGGTTCATTGTTTCGTTGCTCGCGTCCATCCTTAGAAATCAGAGGTATTGTTGTTCACCGAGTTTACCGGCGCCTCACGGGCTTCTGCAATGCGAGACTCGGATTCAAACCGTTTGACATTTCTGTGGAAAGCCAGTCGACTGCCAAATTGTCACTGAATCAAATCGAATGAGCCGGACACCTGGATTGCCGAGTCGCAAGGTAAGACATGGACATTTCCGAATATGAGGCTGAAATTTGTCATAAATAAAAGCGCTTACAGTCAAACTGCCCCCTGGAATGAACAGATATTCTGATGTGAATCACTGTATTGTAAATACCTAGGTTAATTGTTCCTATGAGTTATACTGTAGCCTACAAATGTCTGAATTATAAGCCAGCCTTTGGCGAGAGTGTATTACAGTTTGAATACCTTAAAAAACAAAAGTAAATTTTATGCTTTTGTCCGCGCCCTTGAGTGAAAAGTACACTGTACTGTTATTTAAAGATATTTCATACGCATGCACTTATTTTATGTTGCAATAATGAGGCTAATTATCGTTACTGATATATCAGTGATATGACAAAATTGTTTGACGCACGTTACTTAGTATAATGTACTCTGTGCAGTGCAGTATACACTACACTGTCCAGTACAGTTCACAAACATTGTGTGTGTGTGTGTGTGTGTAATAAATTATATATATATATATATATATATATATATATATATATATATATATATATATATATATATATATATATATATATATATATATATATAATTCAGCTCTCATTCTGTTAGTTGATGTGTAAATTCTCTCTGATTTACCCTTCATCCACAGGGTGCATGAGTCACGAGCCAGCTTGTATGACTATGAGTGAAACATCAACAGAAAATTATAAATATGCAAATCAAAAATGAAAACTAGAGTACAAATAGCCTTTTTGAATTACAAGTCCACATTACTTTGTTCTTCTGTACCTCTCTTGTACCAGCATTGTGCACAGGGAGATTAAAGTGCATACATGAGTAGCAAAAGTTTCCATTATCCATTTTACCCAACACATTAACACTGCTAAAGTGTTTTCAGCCTCTATCCTATTAGAATTCAGAAGGGCCGAGACTCATAAGGCTTAATTGACTAAGACACCGGCATGGGATTTGATTGCACCTTAGAAGGAAGGTGCTATAATCAATGAGGAATGAAAGCATGCTGCACCTTTCTCTGTTTTGGTTGCCTTGCTGCTATTGAGATGGAGGAGAACTGTTATTCACAAATGGTTGAAGGACTGAACATTTACTCATTTAAAGCTCATTTGAAATAATTTTGCTGCAATGGACAGATCGATTCAAGTACAAGTCTATGAAGGGTTTGTTTGTTTGTTGAGTCACTGCACCCATATGCATAAGTTAAATATTTGCCTTGCATGAAAAAGAAAATATTTGCAAATTCATATCTAATTACTGAGGAAACCCTTGTCGTGACCCTCCTCATCAGCAACTTTTATACTCAAGTTTAAAAGCTAAATTTTCTATTTATTTGCCAATTATAGATTAATAAAAGGTCTGTGTTTCTGTATGTTGGTCTGATGCATATTTTGACTGACTGATGTGAATCTGTGTGGGCAGACTGGATTCTAATAGGGTTATTCTACCAGTCATTTCAGTTCTACTTGTTCTTAAAAGGTAAACAGTTTTTTTTTAATCATACGGTTTATCTCTGCTTACAGTATACAGATGCTATTCAGACTCTCATTCAGACCTGACCTTGACAAAGGATATTTAAACACTTAACAGGTTTTTCTAGAGATGCACACACCACACCATAATGAATAGTAAAGTAGTGTCTGCCGTGATCATCATTTTAAAAAGATGTTTCCAGTTTGAATGTCTTCAGGGCTTTAATATTAATCTTTCCAACTTCATGTGATAAGGTTCCACACAAAACATTCAAGGAGCTAAAAAAAAGTGTAAAAGCTTTAGTAGACATTTTTTATCCTAAGCTGAATTGCTTCAGTCTAAATGATGAAATGAATCATGGGCAATTCTACTGTTCAATTGTTTCAACAGAGCAATTCTGACAAATTATAGCTGCCGACTGTAGCTCTCTTCAATGAAACTAGACATAACTATGACATTGTCTACAATAATACTGTCATGTGAAATTACGTAAAGAAAAATTAAAATGCTAAATGTCATCTACAGTACCATTAATAACAGAATCTGTTATTAACTTTGATCTTTGCTCTGCCATGTCAGTTGCATTACGAGCGGTCCTTTTAATTTAGTGTAAAATTCAGTGACAGAAACAAGTGGACAGTCTTAACCAATTGCCTTCAGTTGGATGAAATATGTTGTTTCACGTTCACAACAGAGTGTGGAAGTGTATTGTACAGGAATGGAATGAAGATTAAATGTCCAAAATGATTTTTCACCAATGAAAAAGTCCTTTACAACCAATTCAGACTATAGCTGTAAACGCTGACCTCTCGGCCACAAACAACAGCATATGCTTGCATGTTTCACAGGCCAAGGCCTGTCTCTTTTTGACAAGAATGGCTTTAAAGAGATAGTTCACCCAAAAATGAAATTATTAGCCCATGATTTACTCACCCTCAAGTCATAGGTGTATAATGACATTCTTCTTTCAGACGAATACAATAGGAGTTTTATAAAAAAATGTCCTGGCTCTTCCAAGCTTTATAATGGCAGCGAATGGCTGTTTCTGTTTTGAAGTCCATAAAAGCGCATCCATCCAACATAAAAGTAATCCACACGGCTCCGGGGGGTTAATAAAGGCCTTCTGAAGCAATGCGATGCATTTGTGTAAGAAAAATATCCATATTTAAAACTTTACAAACCGTAATCTCTAACTTCCTCTAACTGTCGTACGCGCGTTCATGAGAGACTGGCGTTCCAACGTATGACATAGGATGCAGACGTAGCATAAGTTCTGGTGACGAACGCGGAAGTGCAAAGGATAGAGCAAAACTTGGTTCTCGCAAGAACTAGCATATTCCCAGCGGAGCGTCCTATGCTGGACCGCTAGTCTCTCGTGAATGCACATACGACAGTTAGTGGAAGTTAGAGATTACAGTTTATAACGTGTTAAATATGGATATTTTTCTCACACAAACGCATCACTAGGCCTTTATTAACCCCCTGGGGCCGTATGGATTACTTTTATGATAGATTTTTTGGGCTTCAAAACAGAAACAGCCCCTCACTGCCATTATGCTTGGAAGAGCCAGGACATTTTTTAATATAACTCCGACTGTATTCGTCTGAAAGAAGAATGTCATATACACCCAGGATGACTTGAGGGTGAGTAAATCATGAGGTAATTTTCATTTTTTGGGTGAACTATCCCTTTACGGCCATGTGAAATTTCACATTTCCAAGATCCCAACGGCAGTTAGAACCTGGGGGATTTTTTCTTTTCTGTTTTCAATTGTCAGGGTGGTGCAGACTATAAGCATAGAAATGGAAATTAGGTCTGCTGTGACATCCTACTGGCATTTAAAGTTTATGCAATTTTAGCATGGCCTCATTTTAATTACGAAAAACAACACTAAATCATGCTATCAGATTATTAATGACAAAAAACAAAAACAAATGGCATTTTAATTAGAAAACAAAGACACCATAAATAATACAATAATTTATTTTTAAACATATATATTTAAAGATTATTTAATATATGGGGAAAAATGAAATAATATTAACAAATATACACTTAAAAATACACAAAAACCCTAACTGTTGTTTTGCTCTGTTTGACATTATACAACTTAATTGCTATTTTTGGGACCAGCCTTACATAACAAGCCACTAATGCAGAGTCCATGCACACTCTTCATTTGCTACCACTAGCCTCTTTCACCAGAAATAGACCCTTGTTTTATATAGGCGGGTTGAGAAATTATGACTAGAATGGGAGAGGAAGCTATAACGGATGTGAGGAATGCATCTGCAGTAGACACTTTGTTGAAGATGCAGGTCGAAACGGTCCATGAATCAATGCAGCGAGAGAGAAAGAGAGAGATTGACATTCAAACTAGGAAGGCTCCTAGAATAACTAATCATCAATCTATTCCCTAATTCATAATTTGATCTGTAGAGACTACAGCCTCTTTTCATTAGTTAGCTCTGATGGTGTAGTATTATTGCACTGGGAGAATGTGCTCAGTAGATGCTGACTGTGTTGAAATGCGTATTGAGAATTGGGGAGCTCAAACAATCCGTCAAGCATGAAGTCAGCATTTCTTGACGCATGATCCTACATTTGACGATCCGCAGAGGCATCGACACAATCAAATCAAAAGCTCTGAAATAATCTGCTTTCTATCTGATTGTGTTGCTATTTTAATCACAGATTAATGAGAAGGTAGGAGAGGGCACACCAACCACTGTGGCCACATGTCGTTTTATCCAATCAAAAGAGAGTTCTGACAGGATTTAGATCTGAGTACAATTGATGTGCTCAGTTAAAGAGCATCATAAACCTGCTGACTATTTAACTTCACATCAGTCACACATTAAAGACACTGATACATATTAGTCTCAGCCTCAGACAGCACACCTACAGACCACCCACTGATCGTCTGATGCACGCGGCACACAAAACTGGAAAGCAGTCCCTCGATCTGGCCAGGGCTAATCTGATTGGCTGACTTTACACCGCTTCCCGGAGTAAGGGCACGCAAGTATGTTTTAATCAGTCCACCATTATTCCAAGTTATGTTGACAATGCCAGGTTGATGCAATGAGCAGTTTTGAGGAAAAACTAAACAATGATTACTAGTGACATCAAAACTTGACACACAGTTTAAAGATATTTATGATTAATTGATGACTGATTAATTGTCACTAATAATTTATTGATTAAATCAATCTATTTCAGCACAAATGTGTTTAGTAAACAGGAGCAGATGGTGAAAACACTGCCTCATCATGAATAGTCATCGGAAGCTAGAATCCAGCACAGATTGCATGCTGCATGTCATGACACAAACGTCCACTAAAGGGAAAAAAAAATGACATAAAAGATAATGACAATAGAAAATGACAAAGAAAATAAAATAAAAACTGCAGTGTGGAGTGTGGACCAGAATGCCATTTGGTCAAAGGTCTGCCTATGTAAGACTAACTACATATTTCCCCTTCAATTCAATTCTGGATGGCCAGTTAGGCATTTAAGATGGGTCATTAAGCATGTTTGGGATTGCCTTTGTAAAAAAGATGTCTGCTTTACCTTCATGGCATATGAACTCTCAGGCATGCCCATTCGGCAGGGTTATCAGTGAGTTTCATGGGGCAGCAGAATGAAGTTAATTGAAATCTGCCTGATAACCACATTTTATCAGCTAAGTCGAGAGGAATGGGACATGATGATTTTTTGTAAGTGTATAAAACATTAGATAATCGGAGAGAAAATTGCTCTCTTTCAGACTGACAATGTGCATTCACTCACTACTTAGTTGCAATACTCTTAAATCCATAGTCGCCAATAAGTGTCTTCACAGATCAACTGTACTTTAAGCCACTCTTGGTGCCACAGACATCATTGTGTTAACTGCATGGATGCCTTTTCATTGCCCTGCACCTGTCCATCCTGGCAGTTTGGTCTTATTAAACTTTCCTCTGCATGTGCTCAATAGTCCATGTCTTTACCTCGCGCTCGCTCACTTCTCTCTCCTCTCACTCCTCCTACAGCTCACGGCCTATTGAACGCATTAGCACCTGTCACATCAGTCCAGCCAAGGTCAACTCTCCTTCCCTTCATTCTCCATCCGGCTGTTAAACACTTGAGTCCCGGCGCTCTGCTCTTCAACAATGGAGAGCCTAAGTGAGCTTCAGAACCCTCTTCTAGATAAGAACAGCAAGCATATGGTTATGGCCGACTACGGTTATGGTGGCGACTTCCATAGCAACCAGTATCAGGAGAACATTATAAACTACTTTGTGACTGGTGGAGGAGGTGGAGGAGGAGGTGGTGGCGGAGGAGGGGTTGCGGTCTCAGGAGGAAACGGCAAGGCTAAAGCCCAGCTACTGGACGCCACCTCGCTTCACCTGGCGGTGGAGGCCTTTTACAAGCCTAACTTCATCCTTTACAAGGACGACGTGAGCAGCAAGGGTAAGGATTACAAAAACGAGTGCTGTGAGACCACCTTCACAGAGAAGAAAGACAAGGACGTAGCGGTGGAGACCCCCAGTACGGAGGACCCGCAGGCTAAACTACTGGACGAAAATGAGGTGAAAATCCAGACTGTGTCTTACGAGGTGGAGGAAGAGGAATATGTTGAATATGAGGTAAGTTTGCACTTAAAAAGCACTTTAAAAGTTTCTTTGATGACGCTGAGTCGAACTCATGTTGTTTTGTACGGATGAATTAATTCACAAGGTCCTTGACAGGTGGCCTTAATGCATCGCAGCGCAATTCTCTCAGGGAACACCAGTTTCTAGTTATAGCCTACACTACAATATAAGACCCTTTTTTGGAAAGGCTTCACATTTCAAAAAGCTGTCCTCCAAAGGTTTAATTTTCTATTTGGAGGTTAAAATTGCTGTAAAACATCACGTTATGCTCTAGCAACATCTGCTGGCTCTATTGGATCATGTGTGACAACTACCACTTCAATTTCTCAGCAGATAGGCAAGGGCTAATGAGAGGGGTTGGGCAATGATCAGTGCTGCTGATAGGATGTAATGGTGCTGGATGGGGGTCCGTCACCCTTGAAGCTCAGTGAGAGAAATATGTATTTTGGTCATGTCCAGGATTCTGGGCCTTTCAGCATCTCTCAATGGATGTAGCTCCATGCTGGGCAGCACCGGTATTCACGGCGGTTGTCTGATGATATTGTAGACATTCTCTGCGTGTGGGGCTCTGGACCTTTGCGTGCCCATACGTGTGCTCCCAAAAATGTAAGCGACAGCCGCATATATCTGCATATAATGTGAACAGAACCAAACCGAATGACTAAATAAATGAAAAAATACAATATTAAAGCTACAAGTATAGGCATTGTAACATAATATACAGAATTAAACATTTATATCTAGATCTAAAGGTTACATTTACCAATGTTATTAAACTATGAAAGGGGTCATGAACTGAGAAATCTAAATTTCCTTGAGCTTGACATATAAGAGTCATCATACTATAAGAATATTCTGTACGTTTCAGAACTGAAAACGTCCTTGTTAGTCCAAAAACAGCTTTTATTGTAACTAAGCCCAGAGAATGACTCATTGTGGAATGTGACAGGTGAAAGACCGCCTCTGCGGAAGAAAATCAACGCCTACTTCATCATTGCAACTTTGGCCCCACCCACTTGTCAGGTCCAGATTCGAACCCAGAGTGTGTTGCTTTAGTGTTGATTTTAACCACTGTTCTATTGGGGCAGTGTGGACTAGAGGCAGGTTAAGAAGGAAAAAACAAAAAGTCTTTACTTATTATTCTTGAGCTAACACAAAGGATCTAGCATCATAGCTAGGTAGAGTAAGATACAAATCCACAATGGATGATGCAGGCAAAAGAGTCCAAAAACATAAAACAAAGATTACCAGAGAAGGTCTGAGCAAAAGTCTTTCAGGGTGGACCAAATGGGTATACACAAAAGCATAGGCTAGGCAAGAAAACTTAAAGACTGCGCAAAGGTACAAGCAAATTCAAGTCTTTAAATATACACCTGTTAACACTCTAACAAGCTAAGTACAGGTGATATCATTGAACCAATAACGAGCAGTGAATTAGGAAGATGTGGAAGGTCTTGTGCTCTTAGTTTCCCTCTGTTGGACAGACCGTGGTGTGACACCACTGGGGTGTTAGTGAGATGACGAGGAGAGAAGAGTAATACAGGATCACTGGACTAAAAATAACATTACTTTCCAAAGGATCCTAATGCTAGGAATTGTTGAGCATTATTTATTTGAAAAAAAGTACATTTCACTGTGGATTCTTTGGTAAATCAGTCGCAATTTCAGCGCATGCTTTGCAAACAGACTTTTACAATATGGACTCGACAGCAAATGCGACAACATAAGTAACCGTGTTAATTCTAATGCCTGACATGTAACCAGTTATTTCTGATATGTAATGATTCATGTACAGTCAGATGTTCTTTGTCTATGTGTCAGTAAATCAAACTAGTGACTAAACGGTCAACTTAACGTTGTTTCTCTTAGTAGGATGAAAATAATCTGTTATTTAAACTGTGATTAAATTATACATAGAAAGAGATTAAAAAAAAGCTCCCTTTACAATTGCTGGAGCTGTCAATCAAACAGCGTGAGTTTATCAGTGACAGAGTTCTGGACTCTCGCCAAAACTCACATTATAATCAACAAATCTCTTATTTACATTGTGCTTGCACTGTTAGTTATGATGAAAGCGTTCCTGAGTGTGCTGAAATCGTGTAGCAATGACAAGATCACTACATTCATGTGCTCAACATGTCTGTGATTAGGGTTGGGTACCAAACTCTGTACTTTTAAGGGCACCAACCGAATGATGTCGGTACTACGGAGCACCGATTCACATTAAATCAATCTGTACCAAATTTCGGTACCTGAGAACGCATCTGGTGATATAGACTATTGTCTGTGAATATTAAACCGCAAAAAGACTATTTAAATACGAATCCTGCATGTCCTGCGTATCTCTGTCCAAATTAATGGAGCAGAGGCACGGTTTAATTTACAGCACACTCTCAGAATCGCGCGTGTTGGTCGCATGTTTCCATCTCTGCCGTCTCATATGAAGACATGAACGCACGGACGTCATCCCCTGAGCCACAGAGAGTCACTTTATAAGCATTTTACCATGTCATTTGAGAAAAACTACCGTTATATCATAAACACACAGAAACTCAAAGGTCTTCACAGCAACCCGTTAAAATAAAAGTTCGGTTTAACTTGACAAATACATTACTGTTGTACTGTAGAATTTAGATACTCGCAATGTAATAATAATACTAACACTAATGTAATATTAATAAATTATCAAAACTTTATCTTTTAAGTAATAAATAAAAAAATGTGTTCATGTTTTTTAACCATAAAGCTTGGTTGTGCAGCACTTTGTTTGATAGATTAATTAAATTAATGTCTTTTGTCTTCATTTGATTACCAGAAAATACACAACACATAATTTGTGGGAAATCTTTTCAAAGAAATGAAATTAAAAAGAAAAAAATATATATATATATTGTTGTTTTTATGAATTAAATGAAGTACCTAGTAGCCTAGAAATAGTTCCACATGTAACACAATTTCATATCCAAAGATGTTAGCCAATCATAGCAGTGGGTGTTTACATTCAAGTCTCACAGCAGACATGCCCCTTAACATTTTTTATGTAAAAATCAGACTAACATTATAAGTGTACCCCTGGAAACATTATAAAACAATGAAACAATGCAGTTCATGACCCCTTTAAAGTTTATAAAGGCAAATGTATGTAAAAAAAGAGGAAATGTACGTGCACAGTTAAATTTATTGACTGATGCTAGTACATTTTCTGCAAAATTATAGGCTACAGATTTTCCCTCAAAAAGAACAGATGTGAATGTAAACAATATGAGCCTGAGTTATGTCAAGTGAAAGTTATTACTGTGAGCATGTGTGAAATCAGAACACTGTAAAAAATGTTATGTGCTATTTGCTTAAATAAATAATGGTAACAATATTACACATAATATTTTTGAGAAGTTTTGGCTTGGTTTCTTTAATTGAATCTACCTGAATAAATCATGTAAAATTTCCTAAATTATTTATTCTACGAAACAATAAATTCAATATTTTTAGTGACATGTGCTTATTAATTTTAAGTTGACTTTAAAAAAAGAGTATAAATTAGAGGGAATGGAAATGACCTGTTTCTATTTGACTTACGTTATACAATTAATGGACTGTATGCTGCTAGCACAGCACAAGCAGAAACAAACTTGTTACTGCACTGGCATTAGCAAAGTTATTGCTCATTGACCAAAGCAACATGCTTTATAGTATTGGTATACATGCAGTTATCCACAACCTAAACAGATCTACTCTTCTGCACAATGGTAACGGTCAAAACTTCATCAGAAAGAAAATCTTTCAAATGTCAAACATAACAGAACATTAAACGTTAACAGATGTTTCCCTTCACTCAAAAACACATAAAATAACACTTAATTTCAATATTAACTCTCCCTTTCCAGCCATATGCAAAGTATGCTGGGAACTAACAATGGTGTCTCTAAATAAAACTGCATAATTGAGTTAATTCTCTTAAAATAAATAGGTAACCTTATTTTCCTTAATTTTATCAGTTTATTTGGTTCTTCGATTGAAGGCTCAAGATTGCTTACATTTCCTTAAAAAAAATCAGGAAAATGTATCTCTTGGTTTTATTAGTGAAATGTTCTCAATATTTTCTATAAAACACTGAACCACAATTTTCTTAAGAAAATATACACACTTTTTTAATTATCACCTCAATTTTTTTAGTGAAAATTACAAGACCCATGATTCATTTTTTACAGTGAACGATTCATCTGAATGGCTAATGATTCATCTGTGTCTTTATATCAGATAATAGGATATTCATTAGCATCCTTTGTGAGATATTTCTTCGGTGCATTAGTAACATCCCTGTGACATTGAGGCGTGTGTTTCTCATTTGTATTCTATTGCTTTAAGATCCCTCTGTTCTTCCTCTGTGGCAATGATAAAGTGAACCCGGGAGTTTGCCTCTAGAGACACCTCTGTTGTTCCCATTCTTGTTCTTTATTCAGAGTGTTTTGAAATATATTTTGTGTGTGCCAGAAAAGTGTGAACTGTGCCTTAGTTGTTCCCACTCGTGGAGTGCACACACACATCTGTCAGAGCTTCTCGTTTGAGGGGGGAATGACTGCAGATCTTGGTTGGCCGATCTCCTCTAGTGGAAAAGAGCCACTAATGGTCCTAGCGTTTTTGTTTGGAAGTCACAGGATGTTATAAACGCAGTATTTTATCTCCTTAAAACCCCAATTTGATGACTTAAAATCCAATTTAGTTCCTTCTCCTCGGATGAATCGTCTGTTGGAAAGAATGCACAAAGGATGAATTATCCAGAATGGATTAAAAAAGAAATGGTTGCATAGCCTTGAATGGCAAAGCGTCTAAATGTCTTAATCGTGATCTTAAGAGATTCTCATCAATGGATAATAACTTAAGAATCCTTAATGTGCCTCCTTTAAATGAAAAGATGATGATAATGATTATGTTGATGGAGATTGTCATGCTCATTATCCCATGTTGGTTTTAGATAAGATGAACTTAAATGGTATAGGAATCTTTATTTAAATGTAATCTTTTGAAAATCTCAAAATGAATATCCTTTTTTTTTCAGATATTATACACATGCCTTTCATATGTTTTTGCTCTATATGTTATTTAAAAATGACCATAACATGAAAATAATTGTCAGCTTATCAGCGTTGGGCAGAATTGTAATATTGGTTTTAATATTGGCTTTAATTGCATAGCCACATTCTGAGACCAATGGAATGCTGTGATGAGAAATGTCACTTACATATAATAGAAATACAGATACACCAATATTAAACTTCTTTCTGTCTGATACTGTTCAATTTTTATTTAAATGTAATAGATTATAACTAATAAATGACATTAAAAACTAAAATTAAAGTGAATTTAGGCATTACAACATTATAATGTACACTCTAAAAACGTTTACTATGATTTACTCATTTTTTTTGTTGAAACATTTTTACACTAAAAAAAATGAGTACATTTTAAAGCAGTGAAATCAATTACATACACCATATGAGCTGAGCAAATGCAAGTAAAAAAATTAAGTAGAACTGTGTAACTACATTTGGTACATTTACAAATAAAATTGAGTAGAAAAAATTGGGGGAAAAACATTTAAAAACCAATATTTAAGAGTAAAATTAACTGTTTTTATTTATGAGCAATATTAACTCTTATAGTATAACTTTAATTTCCTCTAAACCTTTGTAAAATACTCCACACAACCACACTTATACATGACATTGGCCTTTATTGTTGATGAGTAAAGCAATACAGCATATATTACAGTTTTGACATGTATACAATATTTTACAACATATTTACAACATTTAAACTCATGTAACAAACATTTTAGAAGTAAAAATTAAACATTTGAAGTAATTCAAGTGTAATCAACCTGTCTGTTATCCAATTTCCACCGTATCAGCGCCATTTCTCGAACCTGAGATGGACTCACGCTCTGAGGGTGGACTTTGAACTTCAGACCGCCGTCCAGCGTTTCACTTGTATAGCTCAAAGATGCTGCAACGCGCCTGACTCCATAACCTGCCAATAAACAAACAGTGCACAGTTTTAAGAACATTTTAACATCCAAATTAATTATATTCATTATCTTAAGGAATAAAGTCGTGTTTTGAGCAAGGCAGTAGCACTAGGGGCTTCAAGGACAGATGCAGCACTCGTTTACTCACATTGCGTCCCTGTATGTTGTTTTGCATTAAATAAAACATTTTTAAGCTCAGTAATGATTTTATAGATAAAATAAAACACACAAACCTGAATTTCACAGAGGAAATGTTCCAATCCTGCGACGCTGAGAAGAAGGAACTCCTCTGGAGACTGAAGAGAATTCAAACAGCAGCGCTCACTCAACCGTCGAGCCGTCGTCACGTCAAGGGGCGGGGTGCAGTGTTTTAATTAAAGCTACACTGTGTGATATTTTCCCCCATCTAGTGGTGAAAAGGTATATGACCATCCAGTGAATTTTAGTTTCTGTTCCTCTCAATTCCGATTTCGTTTTAACTCCTACGGTGGCCGATTTAGTCCAAGATTAACATGGCTTCCAGTTCGACCTCGTCCACATTCGACACGGTGCCATTGAGTGTTAAAACGCGAAAGGCAAAGCTTGAATTTACGGGTATGTCCCTCTTTGGCTAATGTACTTTCAAGATGGAGGGGCAACATGGCGACCCGCATTCGAACCCCTTACCCGTATGTATTTTCAATGGCATATTATAAACTTACGAGAATACTTTATTACTTGAAAGAAGTAAATATACATTAATGAGCACATATATTTTTGAACGTATTAAGTGTTTTTAGCTAAGAATAAACTAAAAAAGTTACACAGTGGCTTTAAGTAAACTTACTAAATTTCTTCAGTGCGTGTGTTAAATATTAATAATCTTGATTTGAATTAAGTAATAATTGTGGTTCTTGAAACAGATTGATTTAATTCTCCCTTCTCAAATATTTTGATAGAAATTTCACAAATATATTAATTATATTTGAAATAAATAATTGGTTATTCGAACACTAAATTCTTTTAGTGAAAAAAACTTAAATATAACTGTAAATTTGAGACAAAATGAACTGTTGGATTTTTAGTCAATTATTTTGGTATGTTCAACTCAAAACATCAAATAAATGATATTTAGAAATTTTATTAAGTTAATAAAGTTAATTATTACTGTGATATTTACTAAGCCACTGAATTATTTTTTAGAGTGTATCGACCACAAAAATCTCTAATATCAGCCGATAACCAATATGATACCAATATATTGTGCATCCCTAGTGTGGAACAAAAACTAGTGTGGTAGTTTTGTATTATTAAAAGGTCTGTGTATCAGTTGATTTATTTCCATCACTGGGTATTTTTATTCCAATTATGTATATGTTTTCAATATGATCAATTGTAGATGCCCTAAGCTTGGCTTGCTAATGATCTAGCAGCTGGAGTGCTCTTGATGATTGGAAATCTGTAGTTTTGAACTTTATAGTAAATAATGTCATTTGTTTTCTTTCGCCACCCATTTGATAACATCTGCCATCACACACCATCTGTGTTACTGTGCCGTCAAATGAATAATTGTCTTTCAGCTGTTAGTGCATTATATATGGGCAAAGTTTTCAGAGAATGCGCATTTGTAAATTTGATCAAACTTAAAGAACATCCAATAAATAATTTATCTCTCAAATTCTATCCCCTGTGGAAAACAGAAGGAGAACATTTCTCTTCGGAGAGCTGTTTACCACCAAGTGCCACGGGGACACATTTCTGTCAGTTGTGGAGATGTTTAAATTTAATTTACTAGGCATAGAAAACTTTTACTTGAATGATTGACTGCAAAAAGAAAAAGCAGAAAAGGCACTGGGTTTTCTGTGTACAGTTGTATACTGTCAAACTGTCTTAATTTCTCGCTTTCTCCCTTGCAAACAAACTCTCACAGCTGAAATGTGGCCTCACAAATATGTCCTTTATGACAGAAAGAAAGACGGAAAAGTTCAACCCCTAATCATATTCTGCTGAAGCTTTGATGCACCTGCAGTTTCTTTCCACTTCCAGCATGCCGGATGCCAGTCTCAAGATGAATTTCAGGGCCATGTCAAAACATCAGCTGCCGTTTTATATAAAGCTCCTAAAAGCCATGCGATAAAGCACACTACAGGGAGCCAACTAAAATCAAATTCCTTGCTAAATTAATTTCAAAAACATAATGCAAAATTGCAAATATAACTTTGTGATTTCAAGACTATAAAACTATAACTTGAGACTAAAAAGAGATTATGATAATAATAATAAAAATTATTTTTACTGTTGTTTTTATTCTATACAAATATAAAATAAATGTATTATATAATTTGTGACCCTGGACCACAAAACCAGTCATAAATCACTAGGGTATATTTGTGGCAATGGCCAACAATACATTGTATGGGTCAAAATTATAGATTTTTCTTTTATGCCAAAAATCATCAGGATATTAGGTAAAGATCATGTTCCATGAAGATATTTTGTAAATGTACTACCATAAATATATCAAAAAGGTATTAGTAATAGTAATATGCTTTGCTAAGGACTTCATTTGGACAACTTTAAAGGAGATTTTCTCAATATTTAGATTTTTTTTGCATTTTGCACCCTCAGATTCCAGATTTTCAAATAGTTGCATCTCGGCCAAATCCTATCCTAACAAACCATACATCAATGTAGAGCTTATTTATTCAGCTTTCAGGTGATGTATAAATCTCAATTTAAAAAGAATTGACCCGTATGACTGGTTTTGTGGTCCAGGGTCACACATACATCAAATAATCATCAAAAATGTAATATCACAGCTGCATTATTAAGGGCTGCATCTAACACAAAATGTTTTGATTTACCAACATGTTTCACTAAGTGAAAAAAAAAAAATCTGATCATCATTAAGATCTGGTTGTACTGGTTCTCCTCATGTTTCCACAGGATCAGAGCCAAGTGCATTACATTGAACGACTAATGGTGTTTCTTCTATGTTGCTCCGTAGCCTAAATAAAAAGCTCTGGCACCAGGCAATTAATTACTCTTTAAATTATTAAGACCCACAGAACTCTGTCAACACTAACCCATTCTTAATCTCATTACTGCTACATTGTGGGCGAGAGGGTACGCCGAGTTCCCAGGTGATCAAAGGCTATTTACACAGACGGAAGATAAATGAGCTTGTTGTGTATTGCACAGAAAATTAATTTATCATAACTGCTGATGGACAGGTTAGCACGAGTAAACATCGCAAAATGCATTACTAATGTATCTCTGTTAGGAGGTTGCAAATGTCAATTACAAAAGTTTATCCCAAGCTTCAATATCAAATTGAGCCCCAAGTACTCATGAATTACTAATACAGCCTTGAGCTTTTTAAAATAATATTCTTTTAGCCTATATCAACAAGCATTTGCCATCAAACATCAGGTAAAACAGTCGATTCTGGAACAGAAAAGTAATGCATTTGAAAATATGGTTTGGATGATCATGCACACGTCGTCCTGATTATTTGCTCAGTGATTGAGAATCTCACTGTGGTCCTTGAACACAGGTCATGCCATACGCAAGTGCGGTCCTGGGGATTATAAATCAGCCGGGCTTATTAACAGCTCAGTAAGTCAGTATTTTTTATTTGTCTGGCGTGTGCTAGACGTTAATCAAACCCCCTGATGAATTATATCCTCCCGACCCGTGCCTGAAATGCTGCCAGCACCTGGCAGGACACAATTTAACTACTCTCTGCCATGAGCCAACCGCTTATAATCTCTGAACAGTCCCATTAAAAATGTATGTGGCTGTTTTCAGCGACGCTATGACACCTGCCGGGACAATGACCTCCCGAAGACATCGCTGATGCAGTTACTTGCCCCTTTGTAGGAATATAATTGCCTCGGAGAGCTTTTCACCTGACAACTCTTTTGTTCCATGACCCCCCTCCCCTCCCAGTTCCATCAGTTTACTGGTTGCTGTTTAGATCGCCTCATTCGCTTTCCATCCTCAACATCAAATTCCATTTGCACGGCTCTCCCTACTGTCAGAACGATGTGAAGGGAGACTGCAGCAAATGAAGGTGTTTGTCCAAGTTGAAATGCAAGTTGTGTTTTGCTTCATGAAAGGACAAAAAGTTTAGTCTTGCGGTGAAAAGTCTGATCTTTGTTGTACCTCATTCTGGCCAAGATCTATCTATCTATCCGCTTGGACAGGAGGACTGCTGAATATACTGAATATACAGTTCAGTTTTGTTCATGGTTACTAGCTAGTTAGTTTGAAATTAAATGCCTCAAACAAAATTCTAATGCCACTAGCTTAGCAAACTTATTCATCAAATGCACCCGTTATATGAACAGCAGACTTGGAAACAAATAATTAGGCAGTGCCACAAACAACAATTATCTAAATTCAAGGAGTTTAGTAAAGTGGAGATAAGTACCTAAATTGCCAAATTCAAAAAGAATGGGATTTTATACAAATACAATACTTTTGAGCTGGGATGCATTACATTGATACAAAGGTACAGTAAAGACATTTATAATATTTCAAAAGATTTCTATTTTAAATAAATACTTTTTTTGACCTTTCTATTCATCAAGGAATCCTGAAAAACATACACTCTAAAAAAAAAAAGGTTCTATATTGCACCAAAAATGGTTCTTGGCTCGTAATCATAGGGGAACCTTTTTTAGTGCTATATAGCACCAATTTTGGTGCTTCAGTGGTTCTTCAGCGGTTCTTCAGAGGTTCTTCAGCGGTTCTTCAGAGGTTCTTCACCGGTTCTTTGACTAAGGTGCTATATAGCACCTCTGAAGAACCGCTGAAGAACCACTATATACCACTTTGGTGCTATATAGCACTAAAAAAGGTTCCCCTATGATTACGAGCCTTTTTTTTTAGAGTGTATATCACAGTTTCCACAAAAATATTCTCTTCTTTAAACATTGATATTAATGATAAATGATTATTGAACACCAAATCAGCATATAAGAATGATTTCTGAAGGATTGTGTGAAACTTAAGACTCAAAATTTTTACTATTAACATTTTGACAACATATTAAAATAGAAAAACATTATTATGATTGTAATAGTATTTCTAAATGTTTTTATTGTATTTTTATCAAATAAATGCAGCCTTGGTGAATATAAGAGGCTTTTTTTCAAAACATCAGTTTGGTTTTTTTAGTTCAGGCAGTCCTCCTGTCCAAGCGGATATAACCCAGACTTTTAAACAGTAGCGTATAATTATAAAACAATAGAAAAATCTGTACAAATAGAGACCTGCCAACCTTGGACCAATTCTTTGAGTACCATAAGTGTGACAGGACGGCACACAGTGTTTGGGGCTGTTCATATATTCTCAAATTTTTCAACATATAAATCGGTTGTCAAGTAAACAATGCAGTCTCACTATCGGGAAACATTTTCCTAAACAGTGGTCCAGCATGCTGTTCTCTACAATGAATGTAGTGAAAAGGGTTTCTGCCCGGATTGGTCTCAAATCTTGTGATTTTATGAAAAATGTGTTATTTTTGAAGGGGATGAATCTGTAATTGTTTTATGTTTTTTCCCCTCTACGTGGCAGTCTGCAAGACACACAAACACACACACGCGCCTATCTTGAAAATTCTAGTTTTACCTGTTAAAGTTTTTTTTGAATTTGACTCTTTTAAAAAATTTAACTTGCACTGCACTGGGCTATATTATAATATACAGTAAAAGTTCAAAGTTTCAATACACCTGCTCAAAACCATTTTTTATTCCTGATTAATATTGCATTGCATAATGTATGCTTATACAAACTGATAACCACAAGTGAATCGCATTCAAATGTTCAATATAAATGGAAATATATATTTTTTGTTTTTTGTTTTCAGGTAGGCTATTTACATTAGGGATTTGATGTATACATGTGATTCATGTAAAATACTTAGTTTATTATTCCAATACCCAAATATGATACTAAATCCCACAGAAAAAAGGGTTTATATTTGTGACGTGCTGTCTTTGCAATTGATCATTGCACGTTATAAACAGGACAAACGTTAGCCAATACAAACATATTTATAGAAAACAGCTGACAATGAATAGACAGGACCAATGAAAGCAAAACAAATCACTTATTCTAAAAAGTAAAATATCATGTTAGCCGTGCCCGACATATAACAAGGGGCTGTGTTAACGGTAAAGCATCCGTCATTTAACAAATTTAAAAACACAGATGGATGATACAAAATGCTTTCTGACATTTTGACAGAAAAAAACAAGCAAGAACACAATTTGAACCTAGCACGTCAAATTTCATTTTACAATCATATTCTCTCTCCGTGTGTGCGAGTTTGTGTTTGTTTGTGAGAGAGAGCTCAGCACCGAGACAATTGTACTTTTTAATCCATAAGTAACAAAAAAAAATGCTAGTTTTCATACAAAATAAATATGTAACATAATTTGATACTTTAGTTGTTATTAACAGTCACACACCTTTGTGCTATTCCTGTTAAGGCAGTATTTTGGAGTAAACACTGGTCATAATCTATCCAAAACTAGGACAATACTCATATTTACTGTATGTCTGTCTTTAATTTCTCCATTCTGCCAAAAAAAAAAAAAAAAAAACTCTTACTACAATACAGTGGTAAAACATCCACCCCAACCAGTTTACCTTAAGGAGTTACTGTACTGTCCGCTCGCTTAAGAAATCAGAGTCAGGTGGCGGGATTTGCAGTCTCTTTTTAATAGACCTTTACGCATTTGTCAATCATTCCAGTTTTCTATTTGGGGAATGAACCCAGCGCTATGACTGGTCGAACTCTTCTTCTTGTGCTCTTGCTTTATTTGAGTACTGCACTTGCACACTTGAGGTGTCGCCAGGTTTTTGAGTAGTTTAGAGTGACAAATCGTACCAGCGTATACTTTGAGGTCAAAATGCGTATAGGTTAGCAGGTCTGCAAATACAATAGTTTCCTGCACCTTTAAGGTCTTTGCACACTGAGTCCGAAATGTTGTATGCGTTTTTTCGTATTGTTCATCCTTAAAATTCACACACAGAAACCTTGCTCACTGAGTCTGATGCGTATTAATCCATTGCAAAAAAACTAGCAAAACAATTAAAATGGAGTCTTCAAGCAGACAGTCTCTCTCCTTAAAAACAGAAAACGAAAGAGAGATTGCTTAGAGAGGAAGGAGAGTTCCACCTTATTATCAAGCAGCTGTGGGATTATCCCGAGTGATTCAAAGTTGACTTCAGGATATCAGTTGCTCAGTTTGATGATTTGCTTGCGAATAGCGATACTGGAGCCACATATTGTTATATATTGACACTTTGTTTGTCATACAGTGCTTTGTGCTGCGAGAAAAAGTGGATCAACTTGTCAGACGCCAATCTGAATTTTGCCGTTTGCTTGTACGGTGGCTTTGAATTGTCAAAACAACTCTCAAAATGTTTGCTACTGATGCGAAAAACGCAGAAAAGCGGACCCGATACAATTTTTTTTATGACGGACGAAAGTTTCAGAGGCAGTGTTTAAACGTGATTGATCCAACGTGAGATGATGGTCATATTTATTTTTTAACGCAAATTTCGGACTCGGATTAGCTCACTTCAAAATGACAATTTCCTGATATTTTACTCACCCCCATCTCATCCAAGATTAGAGGGCGACCGATAGTGGATTTTACCGATACCGATAACTAGGTTGGACCGCACTTGCCGATTAATCGACTGATAGTTTTTAAAATGGATACTGGATACACATTGTAAAGGTCACGGTGGACGTAGGCAGAAGTACCGCTCCCATGTTTACAAAGTACACATGTGAAGACTAATACAAACGTCCTCTAGCAAAAATAAGGTAAAACAACGATGTCGGACAATTTTGAAGTTGAAGATGGAGTGTTTTTTGGTAAAGGGCGTTTGTATTAGTCCTCGCACATTCGTTTTGGGTGGTACTTCCGCCTACGTCTGGCGTAGGGCTGCATCTAATGACTATTTTTTGGTCGATTAATCTATCGATTATTTTTCAGATTAGTCGACTAATCTTGCGATTATTTTCCCAGATTAATCTGATGATTCTTTTTTACTGATTATTGTATTTCAAAGAGGGTAGTGAATTTGTATATTATTTTAACATGAAATCAATGAATGATGACAATATTCATTGTATTTCAGGAAGGGTAGTGTACTTATGCCATTTTATAATGAAATATATGAACACAAGAAGCATTTTAAACATTATGTATAACTAATGATACTATTCATTACAAAATGTATACAGAGTAGGCCTAATTAGGAAATGTTGTTTACTATAATAGGTTATTAATTACCGTAGTTGAGTATGATTTACTTATTGATTTGTGTCAATAGTAAACGAAAATGCACTTGTATTTATCTGCAAAAGGTTCACATACAGGAGCTTTCAGCATAGTGTTAATGTATAACTAGTCGACTATTTTGAAGATATACATGTGCATAAACTAAAGCTGCCAGAAGTTTTTGCCCAAACTTCAAAGACACATTTAAATGATTAAAACTAGAGGCATATCTTAACTTTAATGTTACTTTAATCATGTAAACTACCTATAGAGCATGTATATGTTTGGGAAAGAGGGGAACCCGGTCGCATTTGCAGCAGATATATGCTGCCCATAATAAATCAAAGCACAAGACGTACTGGGGTCGGAAAAGAACACCGGAAAATGTGACCGAATGGACAATATTCGTCTGTATTTGCAATACACATGCCACGGTTCAGCTGCGCGAGACAAACACTGGCAGTGTGAAAGCACAACGGGCACGCGCTGCTCCCGCTCTCCACACGCACAGCTTCTGCTCTGCCACTGCACTGCTTGCGCGTGCAGTGTGAAACCGCAGTTACAGAGCGAACAAAGCACAGTTTTATTCGGGTTCTGTTTAAAGTACTCCCACACTTTTGAATGTCGCGGCCTGGCTTTATATGATAAATGATAATTTTCACTACGCCCGGGAGCAGAAGCCGCCATTATTCTAGATCTGTTCTATTCTAGAACGTAACTATTGTGACGTAACTAATGTCATTGCAGCCCTAGTCTGGCGTGATCTTTCCGACGTGATTGCGCAATCCTTGACATGAAGCAGAGCAGCGCAAGATGAGCAATTAAGCTTAAAAAATATATTCATTTTTAAATGACAGATCGCTTCGCTAGATAAGACCCTATTCCTCGTCTGGGATCGCGCAGAGCCTCTGAAACCCTTCGAAGCAGTTTCTTTGAAACTGTATTTATTTCGACCTTCAACATTTTGGTTGCCATGGAAGTCTATGATGGGGAGAAAAATCCTGAAATGTTTTCTTTAAAAAACGTAATTTCTTTTCGACTGAAGAAAGAAAGACATGAACATCTTGGATGAGATGGGGGTGAGTAAAATATCAGGAAATTTTCATTTTGAAGTAAACTAATCCTTTAAGTGGTTCAGACCCCTAAAAACAACCCAACCAATCAGATTAAAATTGTGGGCCTCAGTCACCTTGCAATTGTTGTGTGCAATTTGCATCAGATGTTCAGCTAACAGACTTTGGGAGGTCTGTGGGCATTGCCATCTGAGGCTAATTTCCGTTTGACATGAAGCTATTTTACTCCTGTTGCATTGCGATGAAATCATGTCGGATAGAGTAACTGGAATTTGGATCAATTTGATTAAGGAGCTAATCACAAATGTATATGGATTCAATTTCCTCTCCGTCAAAGGAGGGCACTCATCCAGAGCCCTCACACATGACACATGCATAATAAGTTTGAAAGTGTTGACATCGATCACCTTGAAAACGAGATGAAGTTATATTAGCTGAGCGATGGATCACAAAAGAACAGAAAAGAGGAGAAGGACAGGGCTCATCGTGCTCATGCTGGGGGAGGCATTTTGGTAACATAAATTACATGCTTTCCTTCCTGTGCCTCCTGCCACCCTGAAAGGATAAAACCATCCATTAATCTGTCATTACCTGTCATGAAGCTGGCAGGCAGTGACAGCATCTGCCGTCGCCCCTCGCCCACCCTCTTTCAGGAGAGGCACCTGAGAAGTAGAAGCAGGGGTGGAGGTGGGTTTATCGGGGTCCAAACTGCGGGTCTCTTGCTCTGGGATTTACCATTTGACAACGCTGGCAGATTACTCACATACAGCTTAGAACAGTAATAACATAATGCACAGATTTCATGCCTTTCAGTTGAATGTGGAGATGATGAGATTGTTTTTGGCCTATCTGTTTTTATTCCATTTTTTGGATAGTTCAAAGCATTAGGCATTTGAATCCATGCAGGATATTGCATTGTGCTGTCAGTTTGAATTTGTTAAGCGTATGCAGATGCTGTACAAGGTAAAAAAATAAATAAATATGAAAATTCATGTGATTGCTATTGGATTCGCCAGGTCGTACAGTCATGCACCACTACTCTACAATATTCAGGAATACAGATTTCTAATTTGAGTCATCAGATCCATCTGACTTACATTAGTTTTTGCTATACTACCTTTTTATTGGTGACAAAGTATAGAAAATCACTAACACCATTCACATTCAATTTAATCAACACAAACACACCTACAGTAAATCTGGTATAACAAAACGGTACTGCAACTTATTTAAATTTAAATTTAGTCACTATTAGGGATGCAAAGTTTTTTATTTATTTTGACCGATACACGATAAATGGGCAAAAAACCTATAGTAAATCACCTTGCACAATTAATTTAAATATGATTCAATAAAATCCTCCCATAAATTTTTGTGTCTCTAAGGGAAACTCCTAAAAATGCATTTGCGATAAGGTTAGCCGCAAAAATAACCCTGTCCTTGCCTTTTCATCGTTCATTTTCACTGCATGTCTTTAGTAAATCCTGACAGTAGTTTTTTAATGCTAAAAATGGGGTTTACGCTGGCTCAAGCTGTTAGTAAATCTGGCCTATAAATTGGTATAAATCTTGAATGGGAGCATTAAGTTTGATGTCTTTTTAAAGAGGACACTTAACAAAAAAGTTACAAAAGTGAAATTAAAAAAAGTTATAGAATATATTTTACAAAACATGAAACAACTTGAACTACAAGAAAATCAAAACCAAACATCTGAACAAGTTATGTGCCAAATTTTAGGTTGATATCTAAAAAAATTTTACTTTCTGTAAGATTTTTTTGTGCAGTACCAAACTTTTCCAATAGATGAAATCCAGGCTCCACTGGTGACACTATAAGGACACACCCATTTCCATATATGATTTAAGCAATCTGAACCATATGTTTTCAAAATATTTATGAAGTAGACATCCTATCCTGAAGTAATAATGTTAATATTTGAATTCAACCTCTAAAACCCACATAAAAACATACGTAAAAAACAGGGCGTGTGTTATAGTTCGGCACTTCATATCACAAATGGAGAATATTCTGCTATCTATTGCTCTGTCATTTCTTTTGAAAACCAGTCACCAAATATGAAAACTAGAGTGGAAGCTTTCAAATTATATATTGTTTGACAAGATTTCTTTAGGTTTAGACTAAGATATTATTGTTATTAATGTGTAATGGCAAACGTCCCACTTGTGGGGGAGGGGCCACCTTAAAAACAGTGGTTGCAATTTTTTTTTTATTCATCATAAATTCAGATATTTATTCTTTGTAATGTGTGAAATATATTGATATTAAAAGTGAATAGTTTTTTCATAGTTTTGAATCCAACTAGGGTCAATTTGATCCACTCCAACAAGATTCTACACAGAATTCAAACATAACATGTGTGTACATTGTACTAGAAAAAAAAATATATACTTATAGTTTGTAAAATACGCACTGATGTGTACGGAAGCAGCAATAATAATCTTTACATAATTTGACTACTTGTTTTATTGATATCAGATACACATTGTGTAAGTAACTATAAAGTTTACTCTATTTTTTTTCCTGTTCCCCGGCCACTTACTTTCTTATTTGTCTCTCGGTAGAAGTGGATACATTTACGTGTCTGATTCTCTGAATTGCAGCGGCACCCATCGCCCATTATAGATCAACATGATCAATATAAAGGTGTTTACAAACCAAATATACAGTATTTTCTTACACATATTTGAGAATCAGATTATCAGAAAAAATTTAATAAAACCAATACATGTATATAATACATTGAAATGCTAGGCGATCACTTAGTATCCCACCCCCACATGCGCCCCCTGAAAAATAGTGCACAACGCCCCTGACTAATATAGCTGATATAGCCAATATATACACAACAATATGAATTAATACAGATGAAAAAACAACAAATAATAGTCTTTAAAAATCAACTGATATGGTACTAATACATTGTGCATCCATAGTCACTATCATTTATTTAATGCCGCACAGTTTAAGAAAATAATGCCATATGGTACATCCTACAAAACGTCTCGGGTTATGACTATAACCCTTGTTCCCCGAGAAGGGAACGAGACACTGCGTCGTCGAGTGACAACACTCTGGGAACGCCCACAGCGTTACGCATCTGAAGTATGAATGAAATCAAGCCAATCTGATTGGTGGTGCGTCGTGACGTAGTAGATGACGGCATACCCGGAAGATACAAAAAGGAAGCTGATGCACACACACATTAGCCCTTTTGCGATGAAGCAAGCGCTCTAATCGTGATAGGTGTGGCGACGAGACGCAGTGTCTCGTTCCCTTCTCGGGGAACAAGGGTTATAGTCATAACCCGAGACGTTCCCCTTCGAGGGAACTCGAACTGCGTCGTCGAGTGACAACACTCTGGGAACGTTAATACCCACTAGGCCACACCGAAATCACCCCACGTCCCAGTGTGAAGCTGGAGACCCAGGCACACTCAGGACGCAAGAACTCGAGCACCAGGCGTCACCGGGAGGTGCAGACTGTAAAAACGTATGAAGGTGTGCGGGGTGGCCCACCCGGCCGCCTCGCATACCTCTTGAAGCGAGACGCCAGAAAGGAGGGCCACTGAAGAAGCCATGCTCCTGGTGGAATGGGCCCTCACGGCCATGGGTGAAGGCAAATTGCGCACCCTATAAGCCGTGGCTATAGCCTGGACGATCCAGTTACTGATCGTCTGAGTTGACGCAGGCAGCCCCTTCTTGGGTGAGCCAAAGCACACCAACAACTGGTCTGACCTCCTCCAATGGGAAGACTTCTCTAGATAAATACCCAGAGCTCTGACCGGGCAGAGCAAATGAAGTCTCCCCTCTTCCGCCGTCAGGTGGGGAGGGGGATGGAAAGCCTGAAGAACCAGAGACCGGGCTCCCTGAGATGGAACCTTGGGAATGTAACCCGGTCTAGGGTGAAGAATGGCCCTTACTCTGCCAGGGGCAAACTCCAGGCAGGTTGGCGTGACCGCCAAAGCCTGGAGATCTCCCACTCTCCTCAGAGAGGTAATGGCGAGTAGAAAGGCCACCTTCAAGGTCAGGTTCTTAGGCTCAGCCAGCTCCAGTGGCTCGAAGGGGGCCTCAGCCAGCCCTTCCAGAACCACCGCCAGGTCCCAGGTTGGGACTCTGGAGCGAGCTACCGGCCTCATCCTCCGAGCCCCACGGAGGAACTGTACAACCAGGTGGTGTTTCCCCAAAGGTCCATCACCTAGAGGTGCGTGGAAAGCCCCAAGGGCAGCCACGTACACCTTCAGGGTGGACGGGGTAAGACCAGCGGAGAAGCGATCTTGGAGGAACTCCAGCACTGAAGCCACTGGGCAGTTAACTGGATCCACCTCACGCTCTCTACACCAAGTGGAAAATACATTCCACTTGAGGCTGTACAGTCTCCTGGTAGAAGGAGCCCTGGAGCTGAGTAAGGTCTCGACTACCTCTGCTGACAGGCCTGCCTCTAGGTACCGAGCCCCCTCAGGGGCCAGACCCAGAGGCTCCACAACTCCGGCCGGGGGTGAAATATTGTGCCCCCTGCCTGAGAGAGCAGATCCCTCCTCAGAGGAACCTGCCACGGGGAGCCGTCTAGCAGAGCTATGATGTCCGAGAACCATACTCGAGTGGGCCACCGGGGTGCTACTAAGAGCAGGCTGATGCCCTCCCGGCGGACCCGCTCCAGAACTCCCGGGAGCAGAGTGATCGGGGGAAATGCGTACAGACGCAGCCTCGGCCACGTCTGCATCATGGCGTCCAGTCCCAACGGGGCTGGATGCCTGAGAGAGAACCACAGTGGACAGTGGGACGTCTCTCGAGACGCGAACAAGTCCACTTCCACTGGGCCGAATCTCTCGCACATGGCCTCCACCACCTCTGGGTGGAGTCGCCACTCCCCGGGCCTCAGCCCCTGCCTCGACAGGATGTCTGCTCCCTGGTTTTGGTCCCCGGGAATGTAAATCGCCCTGAGGGACGATAACTTCCCCTGGGACCACAGGAGGATTTGATGCGCCAGTCTGCATAGAGGGCGCGACCTCAAACCCCCCTGGTGATTGAGATACGCGACAACCGAAGTGTTGTCTGAGCGTATCAGGACATGGTGGCCACGGAGGTCCGGGTAAAAGCTCCTCAGAGCCTTGTAGACCGCCAGCATCTCCAGGCAGTTGATGTGCCATGAAGAATGCCGGGTCTCCCACAGACCTCTCGCAAAGCGGCCTTCCATGACCGCGCCCCAACCAGTGAGGGAGGCATCTGTTGAAACGGCCTTCCGGCAACATGATGCTCCCAGCACTGGCCCCTGGGACAGGAACCAAGGTTTCCGCCATATGACGAGGGAACGAAGGCATCTGCGCGTTACCCTGATCATACGAAACGGATTTCCCCTCGGGGAAAACCCCTTGGCCCTCAGCCACCACTGTAGGGGTCTCATATGCAGCAGGCCAAAAGGTATCACGTTGGACGCTGCTGCCATGAGCCCCAGCAGTCTCTGGAACTGCTTCACAGTGAGGCTGCGGCCTGACTTCACTCTGGAGACGTTCGCCAGTATGGATTCCACGCGTGCGGGAGACATACGTGCCCGCATCGACGTGGAATCCCATACGACTCCCAGGAACGTGGTCCTCTGGGAGGGCGTCAACACGCTTTTCTTCGTGTTGAGTCTCAGCCCCAAGCACCTTATGTGGGCCAGAACGACATCTCGATGCCGAACCGCCATCTCGCGCGATCTGGCCAATATGAGCCAGTCGTCGATGTAATTTAGTATACGGATGCCCTGGAGTCTCAACGGAGCCAGTGCTGCATCCATACACTTGGTGAAGGTGCGAGGGGAGAGTGCCAGGCCGAAGGGAAGAACCCGATATTGGTACGCTTCGCCCCCGAAAGCGAACCTCAGGAACCTCCTGTGGGTTGGAAGGATGGAAATATGGAAGTATGCGTCCTTTAGATCTATCGTGACGAACCAGTCCTCGGACTGGATCTGACTCACGATGGCTGGAATAGTGAGCATCCTGAACCTGAATCTCCTCAGAGACCGATTCAGAAGCCTGAGATCTATTATTGGACGCAACCCACCATCCTTGAACTATGAAGTACCGGCTGTAGAACCCGGAGTCCCTGTTCGCCAACGGAACCCGCTCTATGGCCTCCTTGGCTAACAGGGCCTGTACTTCTTGTTCCATAACCCGAACCTGCTCTGGGCCGACCCCAGTCCGGACCACCCCGTTGAACTTCGGGGGAGGAGAACCGAACTGCAGTCTGTAACCCAGCTCTACAGTCTGCAGGACCCATGTAGATACACTCGGAAGGCATGTCCATGCGCCAAGATAATCTACTAAGGGAACCAGCCTCTCGAGGCTGGCCACGGGTGTCAACCGAGCCTCGTTCCCGATCCCCTGAAGCGGCTGACCGGCAGGGAGAAGTCGGGAACGATTTTCGGTGGGTGCACACGTTTGCTGTCCAGCCGCAAGTCCTGTTGGAGGCAGCGAAGACAGCGCGCGTGTGCGGGAGATCAGTGAGGCCCGAAGCGTCTGTGACGGCGGGAACACAGCACTGATCTCCCGAGAGCTCCGGGGGGAAGACGACCTCGGTCGTTCCAACCCGGGGGGGGCAGCTCTGAGTTGTCCAGCCGCAGCTAGGACCGCTTAGTGGCAGCCTTCTTCGCCTGAAGGACGGTCCTCAGATCGACCTTAGGCTCTGAAGGCTTGCCACGAGAGCGCCGCCTCTTTTGCCAGGCTCCCTCAGGAGGGGCGCGAGAAGCAACGCTCTCTTTCTGCACCTGCCGGTGCGAGGAGCTAGCAGACGGTCGAGGCTGTCCCTTTGAGACAGCCTTCCCCGAAGAGCTGGATCGACGAGGGAGATACTGCTGGAAGGCCGCCGCCTGTTTTCTCACCTCCTGGAACCTCTCGGCGACGGTGTTAACCGCACCGCCGAAAAGCCCAGAAGGCGAGACCGGGGAATCCAGGAGAAAGTGTTTCTCTCTCTCCTTCATCCCCGACAGGTTTAACCAGAGATGCCTCTCCACACACACCATACCTGCCATGGAGCGGCCGATGGAACGGGCCGTCTCCTTGGCGATGCGGAGAGACAAATCGGTGGCCTTCCTTAGCTCGAGGATATCGTCCGGAGACGGGCCCCCGCCCTCGTCGAGCTCCCTGAGGAGGTCGGCCTGGTAGGCCTGCAACACCGCCATAGTGTGCAGGCAACTACCAGCCCGCCCAGCCGCCATATATGCCCTCCCAACCAGCGCTGATGTATCGCGCGCTGGTTTGGCGGGCAATACCGGGGTCTTCAGGGACGAAGCGGCCTCGGGAGAGAGGTAGCTCGCGAGAGCCTCCTCTACCCTAGGCAGTGTCCCGTAACCCTGTTCGGCCGCCCCCAGCACGTTACCGAAGTCGAGTACTGGAGGGCTGGTTAATCTGGCCGAATAGGGTTTATCCCAAGACCTACACAACTCATTGTGTAGGTCCGGGAAAAAAGGCAGACCCCGGCGTGGAGGTTGAGGCTTGCGCCTGAAGAACCGTTCATCCAGCTTACTGGGCGGCTGGATTTCCGGTTCTTCCTGTGGCCAATGGATGTTTAACTTGGCCACGGCGCGAGACAAAACCTCCACTAGCTCCTCTTGAGCGGGTGCGTGAAGCGATGGCTCAGGCTCCACAGTACCCGCCTCGACGCTCAGCACATCCGACTCCTCAGAGCCAGATAGCTGAAGCATCGGGTTCTCCACCCCGCGGGAAGAAGCCGCATCGCGGGCTTCCGCACGGGGCGGGAGAACATCGGAATCCTCGGACGAGGATAGGGAAGGTGCCTCAGCAGTCCCATATCCCGTCACGAGGTCCCGCTGCGAGCCCCATGATCTACGGCGCCGCCGTGCCTCAGCAACAGCGGGCCCAGAACCCTGGGGCTCGCGGGCTTGGCCGGTCTCGCCGAACACAGCCAGCCGTGAGCGCAACACCCTGAGCGGCAGCTTCTCACACTCGCTACAGGCGGCTCCCTCGAGAGCCGCCTTAGCGTGCTGCACGCCCAGGCATTGTACACACAAAAGGTGTGTGTCCGTGCCCGAAATGAAGCGCGGACACGGGTGCACACACCTTGTGAACTGTTGCTCACTAGCCATCTTGAACTTGGATATATATTGACAAAACAACACCAAATAGACAGACAATTTCACATAGAGCGCTTCGCTGAAGAGCAAAAAAGCTAATGTGTGTGTGCATCAGCTTCCTTTTTGTATCTTCCGGGTATGCCGTCATCTACTACGTCACGACGCACCACCAATCAGATTGGCTTGATTTCATTCATACTTCAGATGCGTAACGCTGTGGGCGTTCCCAGAGTGTTGTCACTCGACGACGCAGTTCGAGTTCCCTCGAAGGGGAACCTATAGCACTCAAAAAAAAAAAAACACAACATCAGGAGTATCATTGTGCAAATTTCTGTCATCACTGATTTTGAATGTGCATTTGCAGATACATGATAATGCCACTAGCTTTGCAAAGTGAATCGGGTTCAAAAACTATGCATACAAATGATTCTGTCAACTGGCGCAGTTCATTTGTAAGTTCCCCTGCATTGTTAGTCCACACTGCTAGCCCACAGCACACAGCAGACTGGCTAACAAATGCACAATGAAATATTTATATCCTCTTATGTAACGTCAAGGTGTTCGGATACAAGCAATGAGAAAGAGTGTAGGCGTTATATGGATATGGATTGAAATTTTCCGGGTTTCTTTAGCATTAATTTTAAATGCATTAAATGGACTTTAGCAGTCCATTTAATGACAATGATATGTTAATTTCTTCAGTTTCTGACACCCAAACAACAAAACCGTGTTTTGGTTTTTGCCAAGAGATGTACTAGACCATATAGCAGAAAACATGACAATATCCTTGTGCACAAGCCACTTCACCCCCTCCTTACAGAGAAATCCAATCTAACATCTCATGTTATTTTATAGAGAGGTAGGCCTATTATTTTCACAGATAAAACCCCGGTGACAGAGCTATCCTTCACTACTGATGATCGCAGCTTATTGCCTTGAATCAGTACAGAAATATTTTCCTAACAGCTTTCCTCTTGGCACACTCTACAGGCGGAGTTATTTTTAGTTACTCAAATCACTGGAATCAAAGGAGAGAACTGACAAACAATGCAAAATTCACAAATTGTTGTAGAAATGCTGCACAGATTCAGTAAAAGTTGTCAATGCAAGCCTTATGAACAGTATGCTTAATATTCATTATCACAGAAAATAATTTTGACTTGTCTGTCCAACCCCAAAAAAGGAAGTAAACTGGACCAGCACTATGGGGTCTGATGTGTTCAAAATGGATAATTTATATATTATACATTTTATTTTTCATAATTTTATGTACATTACAATTTAAAGGTTTGGGGCCAGTAAGATTTTCCAGAAATTTATATTTTTATTCAGCAAGAATGCAGTAAAGTTATTCAAAATGAACAGTAAAGACTTTTACAAATAAATGCTGTTTTTTTTTTTTACCTTTTCATCAACGAATACTAACAGGGTTTCTGCAGGTTTTATGAAAAGTAAATGTAATACCATTTTAA
Organism: Gobio gobio; assembly: GCF_949357685.1. Classification (NCBI taxonomy): domain Eukaryota; kingdom Metazoa; phylum Chordata; class Actinopteri; order Cypriniformes; family Gobionidae; genus Gobio; species Gobio gobio. The sequence goes on from NC_137105.1 coordinate 22,727,944, forward strand.
GACCAATTAAAGAAAATTTAAAGGGATAGTTCACCCAAAAATGAAAATTATTTTTTTGCAGTGCATGCAATTTAATTTTCCTATTAAATTTAGGGCCCTATGAAATCTATATATTTTTATTTTATTTTATTTTTTTATAGCTTATTCTGTTTAAATTTTTCAGGACTAACTTTAATTAATCTTCGGAACACAAATTAAAATATTTTTAGTGAAATCAGAAAGATTTCTTTCCCTCCATTGACAGTGATAGCAACTACCACTTTGACACTTCAAAAAGTTCATAAAGAGATTGTAAAACTAACCCATATAAATCAAGCATTTTATTTAACATTTTCTGAAGAGACTTGATCACTTTATATGATGAACAAACATCTTACAGATTTCGAACGACATTAGGGTGAGTAAATTATGACAGAATTTTCATTTTTGGGTGAACTGTCCCTTTAAGTGTACTTACCTACTTTTGATTTATTAATCCAAAATTTGACAAAATCTGTGACATTCTGCATTATACAGTAAATTCCATTTTTATGAATAGATACTGTAATTCCGTCCTTGTTTTCTGCACCGCAGTAATCATAGGACCCTAATTGAATGCCATTATATTTAATTTAAGACTTTCTGCTCCAATTCAAGTTTAAATTGTGGAAGGTCAAATTAAGACTAAATACTTTTGTAAGACCCGCGGAAACCCTGACTAAGAAAAAGCGATCACTGTTTCCAAAAAAATATTAAGCAGCACAACTGTTTTCAACATTGATTATAATAAGAAATGTTTCTTGAGCACATTAAGGATCATGTGACACTGAAGAATTCAGCTTTGACATAACAGAAATAAATTACATTTTAAAATATATTCAAATAGTTCTTTTAAATGATAATAATATTTCTCAATATTACTCAGTATTATAATATTATTATTATTATATTTCCTTTAATCCAGACTTTAAATATATCACCTGTAAACAAATTGAAGTGATTTTAATGAATCTTCTCTCTCCCTATAGACAGATTGCTCCAGTGACAGTGAGAGTGAGGACAACTTTATCGTCATCCCTCCTCGTGATCACCTAGGCCTCGCTATCTTCTCCATGCTCTGTTGCTTCTGGCCTCTGGGCATTGCTGCTTTCTACTTTTCTCAGGGGGTAAGTGCAGAGCCAAATCCAGAGCCTAACCATTAAGCTTGCTAAAAATCTGCTACGACACAAGAGAAAGAACAGATGAATTCTTCAACACTTTTTCATCTGTGCCCTGTGGTCTCCTGAGAGTCTCCTGTTTGTGATCTCTATCAGCTCCCTCTAATAATACAGAACAGCTTCATTATAAAACCCATTATACGAGCGAACAGCTCCGCTTGCGTGACTGCAAAAATGACCAGGCACTTCTCTAATATAAATGGTGTAAACAAGAATGCACTGATCAGATGGGTGTGACCAGCAAGGGCCTTGTGATGTGCTGTGATTTCAGCTCCAATTTCTCATCCTACACAGAACACATCTATTTTTCTACCTCAGAATGAGCCTTTTTATTCTTATCTATAGTTTGGTCTGTGGCAGACACAGGAGAGTAATTAGGATGATGGTGGTGTTGTTCAGAGAAGGTTCTCCAGTGTGTGCGTGTGTGTGCGTGTGTGTGTGTGCGTGTGTGTGTGTGTGTGTGAAGAGGAGGATGGAAATGAGATCTGGTGAAAATGCGAATGTTTTTGCCCTGTCTCCTAGTTGGGAATATTCCTCAGAGAACATCCTGAACGGATTCTCTCACCTTCCCTGCAGCATAGGGTTGAATGTTCATGAGAAGTGTCACCAACCATTTGCCTCAGACTCCTTCCTCTCAGCATCCACCTGTGTCTCACCCCTACAGACTGAGAAAATGACTTTGTCTTCATCTTATAACTAATTAAGCACTTTGAATTGTATAGGACTTTGAGGATGTTAATACCAATATCAATATTAGTTCTACAAAGTCCATGACACATACAGTAGCTGTTTACCATTCTATTCACAAGAAGCCCTGGGTGTAGAGCCGGGCAATATTACAATATTTTTGTATTTTTTTTAGCTTTTCGGCGGTATTCAATCACAGATTTAATTTTTTCCACTCAAAAATGGCTGAAAGAGGTGACTAAGTCAAAAGATCCATCATTCTGTAAGAACTACTTTATAATCAAAGTACTTTACAATCTACTTTACAATAATAGTTCAAATTTATTTGTTTTTCACATTTAAAAATTGTCATTTAAAAGCACCAATATAACAATTCCATAGAAATAAAAGCAATATTTACTAGAGATGCACCGATTGCAATTTTACTTGCCGATTCAAATTCACAGTATCACCGTGAGCATCACGCATGCTTCAGTGTGTGTGTGTGAGGTAAATGAAACCAATGATGAGTCTGTGCCATTCATTCACACAGAGACATGCAGAACATGTAGGATTCATATTCAAATAGTCTTGCAGTTTAATATTCACAGACACTAGTCCATATCACAATATGATTTAGGCAGCAGCTATTTGCACTATTTGCAACAAGATTCTATTTACACTAAGTGAAAATAACATATTTTCTTGGCATTTGATAATATTTACACTAAGTGCAAATAGCTGTAGAAGCTATTTATTAAGTGAAATAGCAGACTATGTGAAAATAGTGATACATTCTATTTACACCATGTACAAGTAGAAGTTCTTTGCAATAGCCTATGTGTAAATAGTAATTAGATGCTATTTATACTTTATTTTGACAGATACATACTATTTGCACCTCAGTATTGTTGTACATTAACATGATGCAATAACAGTGTAAATGATTATATTTATTAACCCTTAAAGACCTGTAATTAACGCCTGACTTGCATCTACTTTTCTTTGTTTTTCTCACCCATTCTAGCAATTAGCATCAAGTGTCATATATCATTTTAAACAGGAGAACATGAAAGTTCCATCTAGCTCATTTGAAGTCCCAATTTTATTTAGTATTATTTAGTCTGAGAATGGATTAAATTAAGTGAAGTTATTAAACGTAATTTCGGGAGGAGTACGCCCATCTAATCTTCCAATTAATACCAAGGTATAAAACCAGCAGCTTACCTCTTCCCATTTTTAGTTCCTGCAGCATCCCTCCTCCTCCCCTGCTCCTCCTTTTGTACAATTTTGCCTGTTATAGGGGGGCAATCGGAGCTCGGGTAGAATATCCTCTCCGAGCCCCTCTATAGCAGACAGCAAGCCAAATCTGTTTACCACTTTCACTAAGATTATATGGGCACACAAACTCGTGAATAGAGTTTTAAGAAAAACGGCAGCAAAAAACTGGTGTTTTTACTGTGAACTCAAACAGAACTTCATGAAGTTTGGATTTTTTCCTTTGGAAAGTTAGACTTGGTTGTTTTAGACTTCCAGGTGAAATTTTGTCTACATGTAACAATCCCTCAGCAAGTTATAGCCATTTATTATAATATTATTCTAGGCGTTTTTGAGTGAAAACAGGTATATTTTATTTACTGACAATGTAGATGTGTCTAAAAAAGTTCAGGGAGTAAAGTAAATAGAAAGATTGTTATATAATAACAGAACACTGAAACGGTGTAAAACACAAACTACATACAAACAGAGAAATTTACTGACTTTTGTGTGCTGTGCTCTGTGAGAGAGTGCTCTGCATGCGCTTTTTTCAGTTTATTTTCATGCACGCAAATACACATCCACTTTTACATTGTGTAAGAGAAACATGTGATTGGTGGTTCAAAAGACCAAACACTATGTTTATTGGTTGAGTTGATGACAGTTTCAACGAATCTGGGCACGGGAGGGGTGGGACTAATGATCAACAATCGTTTCTATTTGGCTCAGGGGAACAACCCACATGCGTTTCCCTTGCCGAATCAATGCTGCAGATTTTGATGACGCATCCATCCTCACCACGGAGCCTCTGAATAATCAATTGCGAGAAGATAGATAGAGAAAAGATGAGATTATCCTCTTTACAGTGATTTTTACGGCATACATAATGGATTAGCAGTTTAAAGTTATTAAACATTTTAGAACGATAGTTATTTTTAGCCGTGGGCGGCTATCTATGTCTTTAAGGGTTAAAATTATTAAATGGATGCCACCTAATGGGACAATAAAAGCCCTCCCGACACCTACCCCTAACCCAAACGAATAAATACTTTTATTATTACATTTCGTAGGGTAATTTATCATTAATCATTAGGTAATTTATTTCCACTTTTAGAACATTTTCTTAATTTTTATTGAAAGTAAAGTGCCTTTTTTGATGTGATGTGATGGGAAAAGGGAGAAGAGCGATTTCAGCAAAAAACGCATCAAAAACTTGTTCCACGAGCCTGGCGCCAGCAAGTTACTAGTCACCAATTTCCATATCACTTGAGTAAGTCTTAGAGTATCTGATTTGAATGGTGCTTAAGTATTTTACCCATACTGAACGTAGGCTCAAAGATGCACTAATCCTCAACACATAAGAGACATGCCAGTGAAAAACAAGAAACAGTTGATTTGTGAGGAGAGCAATCAAGTTTATTTTATAAAGTCTAAATAAAACTGAACACCTCAATATTGCAATCAACAGAACAGCCTCTACAACGTCTACAGACACTCTCAGTTAAGCTCAAGTGCTCAAAAATGATATAAGTAAACCAATAACCTTTAAAAATGTCTAATGTTAACTATAATAAAAGCCTAAAAAGGTCAAAGCCTATACTTGTAAAACGAACAGTGTCTTACTGACACGATCTGGCCAGGCCCACTTTAATGGACCACACTTTGTGCACTATTGCGCAGTCAGAACAGGAAGGGGCCATCTCCAAACTGTTTCCACATAGTTGGGAGCATGAAATTGTCAAAAATGTATTGGTATGATGAAGCATTAAGCGTTCCTTTCACTGGAACTAAGGGGCCAAGCACAACCCCTGAAAAACGACCCTACACCATAACCCTCTATGCACTGTTCTTGAGCTAATCTGAAGGCCACAAGCAGTTTGGAGGTCTGTAGCTATTGTCCCTGCAGAAAGTTGGTGACTACTGCGCACTCTGCACCTCAGCATGCACTGACCCCGCTTTGTGATTTTACTTGGCCTAGCACTTCATGGCTGAGTTGCTGTTGTTCCCAATCGCTTTCACTTTGTTATAATACCACTAACAGTTGACCGTAGAATATTTAATAGTGAGGAAATTTCATGAATGGACTTATTGCACAGCCTATCACGGTACCATGCTTGAATTCAATGAGCTCCTGAGAGCAACCCATTATTTCACAAATGTTTGTAGAAGCAGTCTGCATGCCTAGGTGCTTGATTTTATACACCTGTGGCCATAAAAGTGATTGGAACACCTGAATTCAATGATTTGGAGGGGTGTCCCAATACTTTTGGCAATATAGTGCATCTCCCTGCCTTACAGGAAATGTGTGTATAAGAACATGTCTTTAAATTTTAAGAAAAACATGTTAACATGGCAACTCAGCTGGTGCACCAGCACTGGTTTGTTCAAGCAACCCATTATTGACTGTCACAAAGCGTAGGAGTGAAAATCAATAGTGTTTTCCCTGGACAACAGGGTCAGATGCAGTGACAAAGAGAGCAAGACGCCTCCCACAGTGACAGCCATGTGTGACTGGCAACTCTTTCCACTTTCTCATGGGGATACTAAAATAGACACCAGATTCCGAAGGGTCATGACAATCACACAACACGACCATTCAAAGCATGTTTGCTTGCGTACACATAGAGGACAACACGCTGTGAGGAAATAAAATGTTGTGCATAATAGAGTCGATTTAGTTATATGCACGTTCTACAAAAATTCACCCTGTTAAATTCATCCAGCCCTTGAGCCATGTTCTTGGTAAATGAGCATCATAGTATGACTTAATTATTCATTTGAACTAGGAAATGGATTGATTAAACTATTACACATGGGGCTCCATAGGGCTTGCTATTAAAGAAATTAAGGCAGTGTGATGTTCGTTTTTTCAGTCTAATAGCTCTCAGCACAGAGTACTTCCAGCATAGGGTTGGAAAGTGAAACATTAGATAAGGCCATTCATTGCCATTTCAAATCACATGTCATTTCTTAAAACACTCAGGGGGTAATAGGGTGTTTTACTCTCAAAGCAACCGTGTTGCTATTTGTCAAGAGAATTACAACAGCTGCATCATGAGCAAAATGTATTTTCTTCTGATCTGTCAAGGTAGTTGCTGAAGAACAGAACACCTGTGCAATGCCTGCTTTCCCTCGTATCTCTGACTGTTGCATCAATGATCGTGACTGAAACCTCAAAGGTGTTTTTTTTAGTAAGGTTTACAAGATAAAACCAACAGGGACAAAGCAAATGACAATTTTACAGGTAACACTATATAACCGACTGCTCACAATTCATTCATTAAAAAAAAGTTTTTAAACAAATTGATACATGATTTGGCAAAAACTATTTTTATAAATGTATAAATTGCGATTACAGCTCTATTTTTAAAGGGCATATTGCAAGTTAGAGCCCCCAGTGAGCCAATGTATAGAAAAATAATTTAGGAACTAGATTTTCTTTAAAGGAACACGGCGACTTTTTGGGACTTGAGCTTATTTACCGTATCCCCCAGAGTTAGATAAGTCCATACATATACCATTCTCATCTCCGTGCGTGCCATAACTGGAGAACAAAGACTGGAGGTAAATGGCTCCAGCTAGCCTACTGCTCAATAAGTGACAAAATAACGCCAACATTTCCCTATTTACATGTTGTGATGTGTATAGTTACATTGTGTACTAAGACTGACGGAAAATGAAAAGTTGTGATTTTCTAGACCGATATGGCTAGGAACTATACTCTCATTCGTGCGTAATAATCAAGGAACTTTGCCGCTTTACCGTGGGTAGTTAGACTATTTTTAGGCACTGTGTATTATCACTGCACCAATGGTACGGCGGCAAAGTTCCTTGATTATTACACAGGAATGAGAGATTAGTTCCTAGCCATATCGGCCTAAAAAAATCACAACTTTTCATTTTCCGTCAGTCTTGGTACACGATGTACATTATTTTGTCACTTATTGAGCAGTAGGCTAGCTGGAGCCATTTACCTCCAGTCTTTGTGCTAAGCTAGGCTAGCGGTGGGTGCGTCAGACAGAGTTATGGCACGCACAGAGATGAGAATGGTGTGTATGGACTTATCTAACTCTGGGGGATACGGTGAATAAGCTAAAGTCCCAAAAAGTTGGCGTGTTCCTTAAAATATACTTATAAATACGCTACTAAGGCTTCTGGAGTCATTTCTGTGAGAAAATTTTACTTAATTTACATACATCTACTTTACTGCATCTAAAAATGGCAAAAACATAAGTGACGTAACGGTCAATTTCAACAATAGGAAAGCAACAGTTTGGACGCTGTGGAAATTGTAAATGTTTATTAATACTCATATATCAGATAGAAAATTATGACAGAAAATTAGGGACAGGCCAGGATTAGATAGATCAACGATTAAAGGAGATGTATTGAGTTGTGTGTGCGGAGACCAGTGGAGAACAGAGCAGGTGTCTCGGTGACAGACCAGTTTTAGCATATATATTATGCTTAGAGTATTGATACTTACCAATAACAGAAACTAATAAGCTTTGACCAGGCGTATGTCACACTCGTTAATATCCGTCCACACTAACCTAACGTGATATAGCGTTAGTGGTTTCTCATCACGACTGATTTGATAGTTAGCAAATGTTTAAAAAACAAGACTTAGGGTGCACAGTTCACATTTTTTTCGAGCCCGGCAAACAACTCCCTCTCGTGACATAATATGACACGATGTTGAAAAAAAAGTTTTTTTTTACAACGAAACAGTCACTTTATCAACTAAATTTGTGCCCTCGTGTTTTTTAAAAACATTTTAAATCCTGCGTTAACTTTTCATATGGTATTTTCATGCAAGGTTATATATTCATTTAGATTTTTTTTACCTATACAATATGCCCTTTAAGGTCTTTTTTTAGCCTTCAGTGATATTCTGAGACGCATTAAAAGGTTAATTTATGTTTTCAGTGGCAGTTTGCATATCAGCATGGCATAAATCACTATAAGAAAATTTTTTATTTAGGCTATAACCATCTTTACGCTAAAAAGGCAGAATCTGAATCAGTGTATGTACCAAGAAGTGGTGCATTTACACAGTACGGTGTATCACACATTTAAACGTTGACTCTTGACTTTCATGGACAAACATTAAAACAAGACCAACTGACTGACTAAAAGGTGCCAATTCTATCTTTCAACTCAACTCAACTCAACTCAGCTTTATTTATATAGCACCATTAAAAACAACAATTGTTGACCAAGGTGCTGTACATTATATCGAATATTAGTAAAATATAGCACCATGTAGGCTAAAACATACATTAGGACACAAAACAGACCAGACACAGCACAAATCATCTACAATTAAAATCCAGAGAAAAAAAATAAGTTTTGAGTTTTGCTTTAAACTCGTGCAATGTAGAGGCAGTTCTAATAGAGACAGGTAAACTATTCCAAAGTTTTGGTGCAGCAATGGCAAAGGCACAGTCTCCTCTCAGTTTCAGCCTAGACCGGGGAACATTTAACAGTCTCTGGTTGGTTGACCTAAGAGACCTTCCAGAATTTTGGATTGATAGTAAATCTGACATATATACCGGAGCTGATCCATTCAATGATTTAAAAACCAGCAGTAAAACTTTAAAATCAATTCTATAACAAATGGGGAGCCAATGCAGGGATCTCAGAACTGGAGTAATGTGCTCACGTTTACGAACACCGGTGAGGAGCCGGGCAGCTGCATTTTGTACCATCTGCAGATGGTTCAAAGATGCTTGATTGATACCCATATAGAGGGAATTACAGTAGTCCAGCCTTGTGGAAATAAAAGCATGAATCACCCGTTCAAAATCCTTGAACGAGAGAAATTATTTTACTTTAGACAGTACTCGAAGATGAAAAAAACTGGTTTTGACAATGTTATTAACCTGTTTGTCAAATTTAAGAGCAATATCAAAAAACACGCCCAGATTTTTTACTAGTGGTTTCACACATGAAGACAAATAACTAAAATTAGCACTAGGGGAGCTAGCAGCTTCTGAGGATTTAAAAACTATAATCTCTGTTTTTCCTTCGTTGAGGTGAAGAAAATTCAGGGACATCCAGGCCTTTACTTCCGCTAGACAAGCCAACAGGGTATCCAAACCAACGTTATTTGTTCCCAGGGGCAGATAAATTTGAGTATCGTCTGCGTAGCAATGAAAGTGTCACATATCTGTGTTTCTGTCATGTTGTTTGCTTTAGTCACATGTTCCTTTTGTCTATGTTTCCCGCCACTTTCTCTGTTTCCTTGGTTACCCTCGTTAGTCTAGTTCTGTTCAGCTGTGTTTAGTTATCCTTATCTGTATCACCTGTGCCCCTCGTTAGGAAGTCATCAGTGTTTGTATTTAGTTCCCTCGTGTTCATTCATTCCTTGTCTGGTCTCAGTTATGTTTACATGTCGTGTTGATGCAGCTTTGTGTTCTGTCCAGCGTTCTTTTGAATAAATACCTGTCTTTGTTGAAGTCCCGTATCGCCTCTTCACTGCAGCACGATACGACCGTGACAGAAGACCAGACCTCACTGCAAAAGGACTTCTCTTAAGGATGGGTATTTTCGTGTCTCCGTTCTCTCCAGTATTCCCTGAGGAAGGTTGTTCGGTGGAGGATCGCCTCTGGGGGATTAGGCAGAAGGGTCGGCCACTGGAGAGGTATGTGGAGGAATTCTGTGAGCTAGCTTATCTGGTGAACTGGCCAGATGCACCGCTTAACGCGGTTTTTCTGATGGGCCTGGACGAGGACACCATTCGATTCCTGGAACCTGCCTGTTCCTTTTCCCTAGTCGAGACAATCAATTTGATATTGTCCTTAAATGGTTCTGAGTTCGAGATCTTCGAAGAGGTTCCCAAGAATGTGTGTCTTCCTCGTCCAGTCCCCTCAGAGAAGCACGCTGCCTGGTCAGTTCACCCGCAGCCAGTTTCCTCCTCATATCACTCCAGTGGGCCTGCCGGGAAGGTCCTGCCTGTCCCCAAGCCCAGGCGGAAGAGGAGAGCGGCCGTTAAGCCCCGGTGGTTAATGGACTTTGGGAGCGATCCTACGCTCCAGCCATCCTGAACTCCGTTCCAGCCCTCCTGGACTCCGTTCCAGCCCTCCTGGATTCCGCTCCAGCCCTCCTGGATTCCGCTCCAGCCCTCCTGGATTCCGCTCCAGCCCTCTTTGACTTCCTGGATTCCGTTCCAGCCCTCCTTGACTTCCTGGATTCCGCTCCAGCCCTCCTGGATTCCGCTCCAGCCCTCCTGGATTCCGCTCCAGCCCTCCTGGACTCCGCTCCAGCCCTCCTTGACTTCCTGGATTCCGTTCCAGCCCTCCTTGACTTCCTGGATTCCGCTCCAGCCCTCCTGGACTCCGCTCCAGCCCTCCTTGACTTCCTGGATTCCGTTCCAGCCCTCCTTGACTTCCTGGATTCCGCTCCAGCCCTCCTGGACTCCGCTCCAGCCCTCCTTGACTTTCTGGACTCCGCTCCAGCCTTCGACGAGCCCGCTCCAGCCTTCGACGAGCCCGCTCCAACCCACGAGATCTCCACTCCACCCCTGAATTCCCCAAAGAACATTTTGGGGGGGGGCCATGTACCTGTGGGTGGGAAACATGTGGGTGGGGCTGTGGTTTGGCCTGGGCGCCCTAAGACTCCTGCTCCGCCCAAGGCTCCAGACCCGCCTAAGACTCCTGCTCCGCCCAAGGCTCCAGACCCGCCTAAGACCCCTGACCCGCCATGGCCCCTGACCCGCCATGGCCGCCCACGGCCCCTGACCCGCCATGGCCGCCCACGGCTCCTGACCCGCCATGGCTGCCCACGGCTCCACCCTGGAGGCCCTCCAGCCAGTCAGACCCCAGTGCTCCCAGGACTCCAGGGTGCCCACCCTCCCTCCCAATTTGTACTTCTACGGCGCGAGGACGCGCCTACCGGAAGGGGGCGTTATGTCACATATCTGTGTTTCTGTCATGTTGTTTGCTTTAGTCACATGTTCCTTTTGTCTATGTTTCCTGCCACTTTCTCTGTTTCCTTGGTTACCCTCGTTAGTCTAGTTCTGTTCAGCTGTGTTTAGTTATCCTTATCTGTATCACCTGTGCCCCTCGTTAGGAAGTCATCAGTGTTTGTATTTAGTTCCCTCGTGTTCATTCATTCCTTGTCTGGTCTCAGTTATGTTTAAATGTCGTGTTGATGCAGTCCCGTATCGCCTCTTCACTGCAGCACGATACGACCGTGACAGAAAGGAGATGCCATATTTCCTAAAAATCGCCCCCAGGGGGAGCATATACAAAGAGAATAAAACCGGAGCAAGAATAGAACCTTGAGGGACACCACACATGAGAGGAGACGCATTGGAAGTAGATTCACCAATCCTAACAGTGAATCTTCTACCAATCAAATACGATTGAAACCATTTAAGGGCATTTCCCCGAATGCCCACCCAGTGCTCCAAACGTGAGATGAGAACAGAGTGGTCAATTGTGTCAAACGCCGCACTCAAATCTAGCAGCACTAACACCGTGGACCTGCCAGAGTCCAGAGTCAGTAACACATCATTTAAAACTTTTACCAGAGCGGTTTCTGTGGAGTGGTATTTCCTGAAACCTGATTGGAACACCTCAAAAATCTGGTGTTCATTCAGAAAGCTCTGTAGTTGGTGAAACACTATTTTCTCTAAAATTTTAGACATAAAAGTGAGATTTGAGACTGGCCTAAAATTTGACACAACTGTCGGATCTAAATTAGTTTTTTTGAGTAGTGGACGAACAATGGCATGCTTCATGTCATCTGGTACCATAGCTGTTTCAAGGCAGCCGTTCATAATCTTTAGAACAGTAGGTCCAATCACCTCAAAAATCTGTTTAAAAAACCGTGGGGGAAGAGCGTCAAGGGGGGATCCAGAAGGTTTGAGCTGGTCTACAATATTGTGCAAATCAGGCAGCGTTACAGGTTCAAATTGACTCAGAATGTTGGTGGAAGATGATGATATAGAAAAATCATATGAAGAAAATGAAAAAGAAGAAGAGGGGATATTTGACCTAATACCCCTTATCTTGTCCAAAAAAAAATTAAGAAATTTGTCACACATCTCCAGAGACTCGCAGGGGAAAAGTTCGGCAGAGGGGTTAATGGCAGCATTTATAGTGGAAAAAAGTGCTCTTGGATTTTGACAGTTCTTTTCAATAAGGTCTGAAAAATATTTGTCCTTTGCTGTTTTCATCAACAACGACTAAACAAAAGATGGAAAACCAAAAATATCTTTGTTCATCTTTTGTTTCCTGGCAGATAAATATGACTTTTATGGCCTTCATTTTTTAAAATGTGAATTGAAGGCATTTTAATTCTTTTTAAGGATCTGGGGACACCCTGCCTCCTGAATGGGTCCAGAATTTAATTTTCTGTACTAGATTCATTCAGTACATCAGAAATGTGGCCGTCCACATATCTACCTAAAAGATTACTTACATTTTGTATACATTTGAAAAGGTACCTTTCTTTGTGGCACTGCCTTGCAAAGTAGGTCAAATGGATTTTCTGACTAATCGTATGTCTTGCCGATGTGCGTTAGAACAGGGGTTTTCAAACGGGTCCTCCAGAAGGTTCTTAGGGGTCCCCAGAAAATTTCAGAGAATAATAAAAAAGACAAAGCAAAAATGGTTGAAGTCTACCGAACATTCTAACTGAATTTTAGAATTGTATATGTTTGCTTTGTATCTTTCTAGTGAGTTTTTTTTCTCTATAGTCCCCTTTATCTTGCTCACTGGGGTTGTAAGGCAGTGTTTTTAACCCAGTACATAAGCTGCTTACATACATTTATTGTGAAAGTTGCTTATACAAATAATTTTTAATTGAAAATTCTTCTTCAGGTTTATACATCCAACATTAAGTATAGCCAATTTAAGTTTGGAAACAATATGTTGTATTTATAATGTCACACTTACTATTTATTTAACGGTTTAAATGTTTTTTCATACATAAAATTATGTGATCCTGGACCACAAAACCAGTCATAAGTCCCATGGGTATATCTGTGGCAATAGCCAACAATACATTATATGGTTCAAAATTCTGGATGAAATTCTGGATGTAGTTATGCCAAGAACCATTTGAATATTAATTAAAGGTCATGTTCCATGGATATATTTTGTAAATTTCCTAACGTAAATATATTTAAAAGTGTATTATTAGTAGTAATATGCATAGCTATTAAGGACATCATTTGGACAACTTAAAAGGCGATTTTCTCAATATTTAGATTTTTTGGTCCCTCAAATTCCAGATTTTCAAATAGTTGTATATCGACCAAATATTGTCCTATCCTAACAAACCATACATCAATGTAAAGCTTATTTATTCAGCTTTCAGATGATGTATAAATATCAATAATAATAAAAAGACCCTTATGACCCTTGTGGTCCAGGGTCATATATATAGATGGCTTTTAGGAAGGGGGTCCCTAATAAAAGGTTTATCATATTTGGGGATCATAGAGTTTGAAAACCTCTGCATTAGAACATATCTGATATTCCATTTAGCCCTTAGCATCATCAATGAAGCAATATATAGTTCAATGCAATTTATCCATGAATGAAAATCAGATCAATGTATCCTGTGATCTTGTTCTTTCTCACCATTCCCTTTCTTTATTCCAGACCAGCAAAGCCGTGACTAAGGGAGACTTCCCATTGGCTAGCATTGCATCTAGACGAGCCTTGTTCTTGGCCGCTCTCTCCATCACCATTGGGACGGGGGTCTACGTGGGCGTGGTGGTGGCCCTCATCGCGTATCTGTCCAAACCAGGCCACATTTAGCACGGTCAGAAGAGGACTACAGAACTTCACGATACTACACAGCCGCCTCTGAACGTCTTTTTTCTAAATGTCTCATTCTCATCCCTCCCAGTGGACTGCCTGTCCGCCCAAATCAGAGAAAGGGATGAACCAGAAGAGGATGAACCAGAAGAACTGGGGACATTATCACCTCAGTCATAATATATAAATGTAAGCTTCACCTTGTGTCACACCACACTGGATAAACCTTAACTAAGTCTGAGAGCAGTTCAGGTGAAGAATATAAACTACAGACAAATAAGCAATCCAATTAACCGGACCCAAAGGGAAGCTATTCCAAAGGACACCGGTAACGATCAAAAGGGACTAAGAGCCCTTGGATTTGTTTTTCCCTTTCTAACTGTGCTTCGTTCGGAACCTGAAAGAGAAGTCAAGCCGCTCTCCGTTTCTTTCTCTCATTACTTACTTAGTCCGGTAAACCCTGTGTGAGCGTGTGGCCCAATTAAACCAGCCCTGCTGAATGCACCAACTGCAGTTTTGTGAGCTCTGTTAAAAAGGAAAGAATGTTGCCCTCCATATTTAGGAAAAATAACACAGCTTTGTATGCTATAAGCAAATGTGGAGTTCATACACAAACCTAAAGGCTTATGATCACGATACAGAACTACAGGACAACAAATAGCATTTCACCTCTATGAATTGAAATTCATCTGTGAAATTCAGCGCAGCTTATACACAACCTCTATGTAGTTCCCACTTCTTTAGGGCTCAATGCTTTGTGTTGTAAATTCTTTGTCTTTGGTTTTGTCCAAAGTCTAAATCTTCATTTTGACCCAACGAAGGCTGCAAGGTTTATGTGACTGTAGACGATAGCAAGTAAACATGGATGAAAAACAGGAAAAACAAGCATTTATTTTATATCGGTAAGGATTTGCTTGACTTTAACATATTCTCTTTTACTCCCAGATGTCTGAACTGAATATAAATGAAACAACTGTACACATGGATATGGCGGCGATGTGTCCTCTTATTCCCCGAATGCATCACTTAATGTCTCTTATGATTGGAAAATTTCAGAGTTGGCAAAACTCAAGAAAGATGGTCAGAAAAATGTACAATATTCTTTCTTCAAATCCTAAGATGGATGTTTGAACAAAAAGGCAGGTTTTGTTTTCAGGTGAAAGGGCCTCAGATTGAATCGATTAATAATGTATTGGATGTCTGTAAGCTCACGGGCATGACAATGAACACAGGGGATGTTGAGTTAAAGGTCGACTGGTCTATTTCAACAACAATGGAGCCTGACTCTGGTGTAGTCATCCACATAAGAACTTTAAAACGTGAAAATAATAGGTCAGTGGGACTGTAGTGATTTGAAGCTTGATTTAAATTCCTATGATATAGAATGTATTTGGAAGCTGGTAAAAATGAAATTGGACACATTTTGAAGTATGTTAGCCAATTGTGCATAACCTCCTAATTGCTTCCCATGGTGATTTAAAATACCCAATAGTATTGAATGCCCTGATTTTACACAAGTGTTCACATTTGCAGTGTTACGCCTTTCAGGGGCCGGACTGACAAAACATTCCTAAATATAACATTTTGTGTGCTATTTTCCTTTGTTAAAGGGATAGTTCACCCAAAAATGAAAACTCTGTCATCGTTTACAGTACTCACCCTCAAGCAGGACTTAAAAACGAAAAACAGAATCAGTATTTTAACGTTTCTGTTCATGCATTCCTTCTGTTACATTACAGTTACGAAAACGGTTTACTTAGAACTTTTTTTGCCTATACTTGATACCAGAGCTTGAATAGAGCTTTAGGTAACACTTTATTTTAAGGTGACGTACTAGTTACACGCTACTACATGTACTTAATATAGCAGTAAATTATGATCCTAATCATAGAATCATAAGGATCCTCAAACCGTCGGCAAAACCTCATACAGTAGCTCCACCCGCCTCAAAAGTGAAGTGCTGCACACATTTTCGAGACCGTCTCTACTTGTTTGCAGTGCAAGAGTAAATAAAGAACTGGTTCTTTGAATAAGTACAGTGTTTTCATTATTCAAAAAACCAATGTTTGTAAAGGCTTATGTTTTATGTGTTTGTCTGAAGAGCCGATAAGAGTGTCAATCTGGTATTTGCTCTCTAATCAATCATATAGCCTGTGCATAGCACTTCATCTTTTATAACACAAGAGAGAGAACTTGAAATGCCTACTTTAAATGAACCAATTCAAATTGAAAACAAATACTCTCTAAATATGAAATCCGTATGAAAGGTGCATTTCTCTCTAAAGTCCACTATAGGCCAATGTGGGCATGACGAGTCAGCATCGTCCACAAGTAGTTTAATAATTAATATAAACATGCAATTAGTCGAATAATGGCTTAAATGAACGACTACTGACTAGAAAAATCTTTAGTTGGGGCAGCCCTATTACCAACATTCTTCAAAATATCTTCTTTTGTGTTCAACAGAAAAAAGAAATTCATACAGGTTTGGAACAACTTGAGGGTGAGTAAATGATGACTATCCCTTTAAGATTGCTCATAGGACAAAACTTATTTCATCGTAAAGAACTTCTTAAAGTTAATATAACCTCCAACCTCCATTAGACAAGGCAACCTCATGAACATGATAATATAAAATCAGAGAGCATCAAGCGTTATTTTACTTAGATGCCCTTGAGAAAATTCTTAAAGCACATTCTAATAAACTTCAAGAACCTTCTTGACTTTTTTCTGAAGTAGATTTTTATCCTGCCCTAAAACATAATAGCTGACATCAAGGTACTTACAGGTTGCAGATGCTTTTTTTTAATTCTGGAGAAACTAATTCACATGTGTGTGGAGAACTGTTCATTGTGAAAAGAGCAAACTGGTAAAGGTCATGCTTTACAGAATGTCTTCATGTTAAAGTGAGTACACAGGGGAAATACTGATCTACAGTAAGGAACCAGTTTGACTTGGACTTTAGTTGTGAAGAAGCCTGGAGTTACACATTATTGTTATTATTATACTGATGAATTATATGAATGTGTAAAAAGTGTTACCAGAGACTAATTATTGAAAATACATATCTCAAATAAAAGTCAAGAGATTAGGGAACATTTTTTAAAGACGGAAAAGTTTCTATTGGTGTGGTGCTTTTGTCAAGGTTAGCAGATATACTCATTGCCCAGCACTGTAATTTGAAAGACTGAATCTTTTATTAGACAAGAATGAGCTAAAATGAAAAATGAGGGTACGGATGAAGATTTTACAGTTAATTCACTCTTCATATCTGCACTGTAAGAACTAATTACCCTTAATGCTTAGTATATGGCACCAAAATGAGATTTTACTCAGTAATTAAGCGCCTCCATCACACTTTATATTAGGTGTCCTTAACTACTATGCGCTTACATAAAAAAAGGGTAACACTTTAGAATAATGGTCATTAGTTAACATTAGTTAACTACATTAGTTAACATTAACTAATAATGAACTGCACTTATAAAGCGTTTATTAATCTTTGTTAATGTTAATTTCAACATTTACTAATGTATTATTCAAATCTTGTTAACATTAGTTAATGCACTGTGAACTAACATGAACAAACCATGAACAGCTGTATTTATATTAACTAACGTTAACAAAGATGAACAAATACAGTAACAAATGTACTGCTCATGGTTAGTTCATGTTAGTTAATACATTTACTAATGTTAACTAATGAGCATTATTCTAAAGTGTTACCAAAAAGAGTACAATGTACTTATTGTTTTTATATTTTATTGCAAAACCCTTTTTCTGCTATTGCGGTATAATACTGGTAAAGTTAGGTTTAAGGGTGGGTAAAGGTGTAAGCTGTAAGGGAAGGGACAACAGTAAAATTATAGATGTAATTACAGAAATTAACTACAGCAGTAATTACAGACAGGTATTTTTAAAAGATAAGTACAATGTAAAAACATTGTATGTACACAATAAGTGCATTGTATCAAATGATTAATTTAAATGTTAGTACATAGTAGTTAAAGACACTTAAAGGGATAGTTCACCCAAAAATGAAAATAATTTACTCACCCTCAAGCCATCCTAGGTGAATATGACATTCTTCTTTCAGTCGGATACATTCAGACTTATATTAAAACATGTCCTGACTAATCCAAGCATTATGATGGCAGTGAATGGGAGCCCAAAATTTGAAGTCCAAAAAAGTGCATCCATCCATTATAAAAGTAATCCATACGGGTGGTTAATAAAGGCCTTCTGAAGCAAATCCATGCGTTTATGTTAGAAAAATACCCATATTTAAAACTTTATGAAGTAATATCTAGCTTCCGGTGGACCGCCTTCCATATTTACGCAGAAAGTGTAACACCTCTCGCAGTTCAAAATGCTTACACTACATCCGACGTCATCGTCGCACTAGTTACGCTTTTTTCGTAAGTTGAATACAGAAGGCGGTCTGCCGAAAGCTAGATATTTTACTTTATAACGTGTTAAATATGGATGTTTGTCATACAAAAACCCATACTTAGATTAGCTTGGATATTTTTTAGTATAACGCCGATTTTATTCATCTGAAAGAAGAATGTCATATACACCTAGTATGGCTTGAGGGTGAGTATATCATAGGTATTTTTCATTTTTGGGTGAACTACTCTAATATAAATTGGGACCAAATTCTCATACCAGTCACTATTGTAGGTTTTTATGCAAACACACCACCCTACATTCACATACTTGAAATAGTATGTAGCAGAATGCACACAGGGACGAATGATGCCTGGATGGCCAAACACAAACCTTTGCTGCTTTTTCAGAGCCTGTGATGCACAGTACACACTCAAGACCCTGCTGGTTTTGTTGCGGTCTTTAGCAAATGCATTTCCACTGCAACCACCGGAGCGTTGAAAGCCAACATGGGACACTTGCAGTCTCTCAGCGCAGGTCATGCATTAGTCATACCTGACATTTACGGTTGACAATTAGCTTCCCATAATGGCTTTTTCTGAGGAAGTGTCTAGTCTCTAGAGCATAGCTGGAAATAGCAAAACACAATTGTTTTTACAAATAACACTCTGTGCTACTTTGCAGCCACTGAAACTTGACCAAGCAAATAATGCAGCAAACATAAAACAACAAATGAGGGTATAACATTTGCATTGGCTGTAATGAAAATGGATTTCACTTTCCGTCAAGGTCTCAACTGACACTAACATGGTATCAAGCCTTTCACGTTTTTTCCTCATGTGTTTGTGTCATTCATTTCTAAATGAAGTGTCTGCCCCTCCTTGATTGTGTATCAGCCTGGTCCTTTTTCCCCCCATTTTGCATTTTCATAGTGACTAGTCCTGTTCTGACATTCATTTTATGCCAGTGCTCGCAGTGTTTTGCTGTTAGTGTTTTGTTAATATTGTAATCCTTCAGTTTTTCTCATTCATAATCAGAATGTGCTTGTGAGACAGTGACAATGTAAATACTGCAAATGAAAGACAAGATGCAGCGGTATAAAATAAATCATTGGAGACAAAAATGATCTTGTATACATTACTGCAAATGCTGGATGTGTTTTTGCCTCTTGGGAAAATGATACACTGTGCAGTCCTTATGTGTGAATCTCTCTTGTCAGGAACAAAACGCTAGTCAGACTAAACAGATGGATGAGTCATATTCGAGCATAGCAGAGGTGTGTGTATGGAGGTGGAAGTATGGAGCTTCACACTCCATCCCCCGACCCCCCATCTTCCAAATATCAACACCCACAAAATCCTATAAAAGAGGAATGTTGATATATTTGATGCATCTGCAATTTGGTTTCATATGAATTAGTTACTTAAATGCATTGGTAATGACTGTATACATACACCAGAAAGCCAGTCTGACACAAATGCAAAAGCTTTGTTTTCTGAATCACTTGTGGTTTTGTAGGCAATACAGCAACATTCATTTACAAAGTTGGATGAAGTGATTATCAAATGAATTGTCTGCCTCAAGAGCTGAAACCACAAGCAGGGACACAATTCATTGTTTGATTACAAATGCAATCAGCCAAATAGAAACTGTTATGACAAATGGGAATACTTTAAAGCATTCATGGTAAAATGTTGCTGGAGCATAACATTTTTTGAAGAATCTCTTCAATACATTTTTATACATTACATTTAATATGTTGGCAGTGAAAGTAATGGTTCACCAAATCAGTGTCATTGATCTACACCATTAGTTCTCATACCTGGTACTGCAGCTCTCACAACATTACACCAGATGTCTTTTATATCCCATTTACACCGGGTATTAATATCTATCTGCAATAGAGCTTGCCACAACTCAGCTCACTCTCCGCTATCTGTGACATCAATTGCATCTTCTGAAGAGGAACCGGAAATTAATTGCATTATTCTTGTTTTAGAAAAGTTTTATCACTTATTGCTTCAGCATGTGTAATAAAAAAGGGATCTGAACCAAAAACAAAGTAAATATATAGGATTAGTTTGTTTGTTTGTTAGGCTACTGCGCATCTGCCTAATTATGGGCATTTGTAACACTGCGGCAATAAATGTATCATTTTTTTTTACCTTATTATTTATAGATTTATAACACATTTTAGGTGGTCGGTGTGATTTCATTGCTTAAGGTGAAAGCAGCAGCAAGTACAGTATAAAAGATGCAGCTCCCTTTTTTTCTCTAGATGCCTGAGATGTAGTTTGAAGTGCAAGTTACACTTCTACGATCTCTGCAATACACGTTTCTATGCGTTATATAAAAAAAATACATCCACCAGTGAAACACAATTACATCTCGTCATTTATTTCCAAAAAGTATAGTGTGCTAAATTAATTGGTTTAAATTGGTACAAATGAAAACCCATCCTGTCGTTTCTATATAATTATTTGGGGGAAAACATGCATAGCCTCTTACAAAAATGAGTGATTTGTTCAACAAGAGAGTGACAATCTAAATTATTTTATATGCCGCTTCAGTAGAGGTATGAAGAAATGTACGTATTACTGCCGCATTCAAAAAATAAACATTAATAAACACTTTTTTTTTGTTCAATGTAGGGCTGTGCAATTAATTGCATTTCATATTCAATTTCGATTTTGTCTTTCAACGATTATGAAAACAAGATAATCGAGGTAAAACAATTATTGTGCCGCATTCTGTGCAGCGCACCATCATTTCCTTCACAGCGGACATCCAAATCAGCCGAATAAGTGAGTGATGTAAAATGCAGTCTACTGTTGCTAAGCTGAGGGACGTGATTGATATTAAACAGCGTTATTAAAAGCTCATTAAAGGGTTAGTTCACCCAAAAATTTTAATAATGTAATTTATTACTCGCCCTCATGCCGTTCCACACCCGTAAGACCTTCGTTAATCTTCGGAACACAAATTAAGATATTTTTGTTGAAATCCGATGGCTCAGTGAGGCCTGCATTGCCAGCAATGACATTTTCTCTCTCAAGATCCATTAATGTACTAAAAACATATTTAAATCGGTTCATGTGAGTTCAGTGGTTCAATATTAATATTATAAAGCGACGAGAATATTTTTGGTGCACCAAAAAAACTAAATAACGACTTATATAGTGATGGTCAATTTCAAAACACTGCTTCATGAAGCTTCGGAGCGTTATGAATCAGCGTATCGAATCAGCGGTTCGGAGCGTCAAAGTCACGTGATTTCAGCAGTTTGGCGGTTTGACACGCGATCTGAATCATGATTCGATCCGCTGATTCATAACGCTCTAAAGTAGGCTTACAACCAGGGTTAGGTGCTTCTACATCAGTGCGGTAGGGTTTGGTTTAGAGATAGAGATGGGGTTAGGACTACATTTTCAGAGAGGAATGCTGTTCCAGGATCAACAAAATATGTGACCCGTGCTGGCAAAATAAGTAGGAATGTGCACAGGCTAGTTTTGAGCTACAGGCAAAACATTTAGATTTTGGTCGAATTTGAGATTTTCACAAAAATGAGGCCTTTGTCTAGCGATCCCAATGCTCCAAATAGCAAATAAACATCTAAAAGTATCTTTATTTGTACGTTTTCTGAGAGGAGTACCTTTTTTTTGTCCATGAAAAATGGACTGGCGCTGCGCTTCTGTTATGTTTTGCTGGTGTTAGTTGTTGCAAGCACTGAGCGACAACGAAAGAAGATCCAAATGCAGTTTATTTGTAGCACAATCCAAAGTCGTGGTCCATTAAACAGGCAAAAGGTCAGAGCACAGTGAATCAGTCCAATCAAACAAACAAATCCAGAGGGTGAGACAGGAACAAGAAAACCAGGACACCTGCAGATATCAAAAACCAAGAACATGGAAAACAGTAATGAGTAAATGAAAGACAGGTGTAAACAATGAGTGATGATAAGTCCGGGCAAAGGATTATGGGTAATGTAGTCTTAGATGGAATGACAGTCCAGGGTGAAATGCCCTCTAGTCAGGGGCACTCTCACATAGCCATTGTGACATCTTCCAATCCCCTCCCCTCAAGTGTATTATAGTTTTAAAGTGCAACATTCAAACTTTGTGAATATTCATAGCGAATTCTCAATGGCCTTAATCTGAATCAATGAAATGTGATTTTCAAACTCATGCTGATGTAAACAAAACGATCTTACTCGCGCTGACTGTCTCAGACAGCACGTGATCCCGATATACACATAATTACAGTATTTCGAAATTTCTGTCTTGGCGAATATTCACGGAAAAACTTTATCTTATGTCTTAAGTGAATGTTTGTTTAACTGTTGGGAAGACATTTGATATGTAACATATTAGATTTGTGAATTACAGTAGGTCTTTGTAAATAGGCTGCCTGTTTCTTTAATGTTAATCAAACAATTGTAGTATCATGAGGGAAAAACATTTAATATATATATATATTTTTTTCCCTCTGATTATGGGTTTTGACAAATTAGGCAAATTTGACAAATTATTTATTATCAGGGATTTTAAGGTATGGTTGCTAGGTGATTTTGTTTTGGAACCTTCAGAAATCTTTAAATTGACTTTGCTGACTAATCTAATTATTATTTTGTTTGTCTGATTCCAACAAATCATACATCATTTTGAAGGTTTTTTGAAAATAACTCATTTTTGAAAATGTGCTCATTTGGACTCATTTTGCCAGCAAGGGTCACATATGTCGATCCAGGAACATGTCTTGCTTGCCTGTCAGATCTCGGCGAACCAGTGACTCAGATCTTGTAAAATCATACACACCTGAAGTTCAGTTAAAACAAGTACTTGACTAAAATATGGATTGAGATTAAAATAAGTATTCAGCCACAAAAAACGTTCACAAGTGGTGAGGAGAAACACTTCAGATGCATGTAAACACCAGGCGTAAATGGGTCCTAACACACTTTAACAAAATAGTAGAATACATTTATGAACTGTCATTTCTAATGTCAACAAACAGATTGTTTTCAGGTTTCTCGAACAAGTCCCAATCTGCAAATGGTCAGAAAAAAAACAGATACTCCAGGCCCAAATGGTAGACGTAATAACTTTCAATAAGAGAGACGTTCATAATCCACAGTGTTATGAGGCCTCCAGACTGAGACACAGCGGTCTATGAATGATGAATGGTGCATTCCACGATGCCTTCGGATTTCAGGAAACAATTTAGTTTTCTGCCGTTGTACCGCCAGTCTCTTACTTTTCTGCAGACATTAGCATGCTGTCTAACATCTGTCTAATTATGTTCATATCTAAGTATCAATTTGCCTTTTCCCATTTTGCCAATTCGAGCTCGCTACAACAGGAGGCTTCATGACAGGAATAGCTAATTGTGCCAAGAGAATATTGGGCAGAGGTAAAAGGCAGATGGGTTTCAAAGCAGATCCGCCTATTGAACGGCATTTTCAGAGACACCTTCAGGGCTCCTCCCAGCAATCTCACAGAGCGGCTGAAGTTGATGAGAAAATCTGAAACATGAGGAGTGTGGGTGCAGGAGAGTGTCTTTTCCACTCCCACTCAGGTCAATATGCTCCACAGTAGTTCATATCTGCTCAATATGAAACTATGCAAATCGCTGTGCATATTTCCCTAAAGCATCAGTTTCAGTGTAATACCTCTTCTGATTATGTGCATATATTGGGATTGTTTCATTTCTTTGCACCAACATTTGTTTTTCAACTTCTATTGTGGGATAATAACTGCAAGTTTGGTTTTGCGCTTAAAGCGGGAAGTGTTTCTGTTATGAGGCGCTGCACACATGCTATTCGGTCCTCATGAAATTATAATCAGAGATGGAGTATGGAAATCAGCGAGTGCCGTTTTCATGGATGAAGCATGAACTGGTCAGGTAAAACGATGCCAAACCTAGGGGAATAGGTGACTGAATCCTCAGGGAGTGAGATGCCTGCTGCTGACAGCTCTGCCTAGATAGCTGTTCTGGGAGTCTGTACTTCCATAGATTGCCCCTGTAACCCTAATCCATTAGAGTTCCCATAGTGCTCTAATGATGAGAGTGGCCCCTCAGGCACTCAGCCTCTGGAGCAGCATTAACTCCCTTGAGGCGATAGAACTACTCAGCTGACATGCACTGCTTTTCAAAAGTTTGGAAACGGCCCGTAGATTTCGGATTATCTCAGCATAAAACTTATGATAAATTAATGCATTCTTGATAAATGCATTGAAATAGATTAGTATAGAGATGTACTGATTGACCAGGGACCTGAATCGGATGATTTTCCGCATGATCGGCCCGGACTGGTAACCGGACGATCAGTCTCACGTCTTTCCGATTCTGAGCTGGTCCGTTTTGTTACCAGTGGCACAGGCAATAACATTGCCTCGCATTCTCGCTCTCTTCTCTCTGACGGCAAAGTTACACACCCGCCTCCCCGCCTCCTCTCACGCACTCATCTCATTAACTCTGGTTAAATAGTGCTTGTATTGTGCATCATTTTAGTCATTCCCGCATAGTCATTCCCGCAGGTTTCTCACTCACATCAAAATCATGCACAACACCACTGATCTATATAAGTGGAGTGCACATGCCGCCTCTCAGGAACCTAATTAGCTGAGAAAGATAACGCAAGTTGTGTAACAGTATAACGGATGTATTCATAAACTCTTAAAGTGACAGCAGTCTAATATTCCTGCTGCTGTCTGTCATGATAATAAAACAAAAGACAAAGGAAATCACTCTATGCTCTTGATTGAAAAACTTTTGTAACTAATTGTAAGCATTAGTCTGAATTTATTTTTACAATGAAGACTATCCAGTGTTACATTTTATTATTTTAATTTCTTTCCTGAATATACAGTATAGCAGTGGTTCTCAAAGTGTGGTACGAGTACCACTAGCGGTACTCAGGCTGCCTCTAGTGGTACTCAGAGGAATCACTAAATAAATTAATGTTAAAACACATACATTTTAATTCAATCTTTATTTGAGTCGTTTTTTTTTTACATTTAAGTACAGTACAGTTTTAATTTTAACTTTACAACACATTTTAATTTAACCATTATTTAAAGGGGTGGTAAAGCACATTCTTTTGAAGGCTTGATTGTGTTTGTGGGGTGCACTGTAACATGTGTTCATGCTTCGTTTAAAAAAAAAAAATCATTATTTTTCATTTATTTGACCTTTATTCTACACTGCTCTGTCCCTCCTTGTAAAACGGTCTGATGCTTTCCGGGTTGTATGAAGCCAGTCCCTCAAAAATACGCAATGGGCTCTGATTGGTTAGCTGGCCCAGTGTGTTGTGATTCGCTAACCGCCTAGTGCACGTTTGTCGGAAACGACACGCCCCTTCCCTTCACCGGTAGACTGTGCTTTGGTCAGTATTAGAAACGATGGCGTCAATAAAACCATACCAATTTGAGCCCGAATCAGACCCAGAACATTTTAGTGAAGATGATCGAGCAGAACCTGTTCAGTCCTCAAGAGTAAAGACTGCGGATCTATAGTGATCGCTACTGAATGGCACTGTTACTTTTGTATTTTTAGAACGATTATAGCCAAATATCTGTCGCAAGAACTATTAACCTAAAACACTGGCTTTACTAGTAAGTTAGCCAAATCACACACAAAACCATGTTTAGCATGCCTGTAGATAAACAACACATAAAAGCTCTAATCAAAGAATTATTTACACTAATGCCAAGTTCGCTGTTGAGATTTTAACGTTAGTGTTTGTAACGATAGGTGTTCGTCGGATAACGTTAAGTATGAATGAGCATTTAACAGACTGGTTTGCAGAACAGTGTTGTCATCTGTTTACTTCCTTGCTACAATGTACAACCTATTACAGGAAAACACATCAATGAAAAATAAATCAGACTTACAGGTTGTGGCCCGTAAACAGCTTCTGTTTGTAAATCCAGCTTTCAGGACAAGCCGTTGTGCATATCCTGTATTGAACTCACGAACATTGTGGAAGTTTTCCTCCATGAGGTGTGCTGCGGGAGCCCCGCACGCGCCTGTTCCCTTCTGTCTCATACACACGTGCATATAACATGCTGTATGTTAAACGCTCTGCAGCACCCCTGTCCCTATGAAGGCTGAACAAAACAAGTACCCCAGACCTGCAATCCGGATGAATATAACAGCGTTTCCTCTGCATCGCGGCAACAACACTCCAGCCTAACTATACCACAACAGCGCCGCGATTTTTGCACTGTACTTCTAAATGTAATATGCAACCACTTTCCACTGCACTTTCCACTTTTTTTTCCGGATAGCTCTGTCCAAAATTTATTGCACTACCCTAATCCACTGCTATTCCTCATATTAGCCTAACATATTATTGTATACCTCTATCTGTAAAATTCTGTTTATAGTAATAGCCATCTGTATATTGTATTCATAGTACATATTCACCTGTAAATTCTGTTTATAGTAATAGCCATCTGTATATTGTATTCATAGTACATATTCACCTGTAAATTCTGTTTATAGTAATAGCCATCTGTATATTTATTCACTGTACATATTCACCTGTAAATTCAGTTCTGTTTATAGTAATAACATCTCTCTATTTATACATATTTATACATATTCAGTACATATCCATGTCCTGCACTTACGCATCCATTGTATATCCTGCACTTGCTGCTATTGCACTTCTGGTTAGACCTAAACTGCATTTCGTTGCCTTGTACTTGTACTTGTGTAATGACAATAAAGTTGAATCTAATCTAATCTAATCTAATCTAATACAAAATGGCGCCCCCGCCCCCCCTATTTAATATTCTCGGAGGAGGGATTTATGTAAATATTGAGCCTGGTGATGTCACCAACCCTGGAGGAATGTGTGTAGTCGCCTACTGGCCGTTTGCTGTAGTTCTTAGAAATGGATTTCTTTAAAAGCAAATATCTCCCTTTGCTTTAAACTTTGAACGTTGTAACTTTGCAGATGTTGTTTATGCTCAAGCAGCAACATTACACGCTAGCTAAAGTTAGAATAGTGAAATCGTGGTTTACCACCCCTTTATTTATTCTATGTACCTGTATGTAAGCACAGTGCAGTGTTAATGTACAAACTGTGTATTTACAATGTTAAAGTGGCTGACAACAGTAAATTATTCTTATTAGGAATAAACTGCCTCGTTTTTGAGCTGTGCAGAGCTGTAGCTGAATAGTTAGGCCTACTACGCTACTATATTTACTATAAATATTTTCAGAGGTGGTACTTGGTATAACAATTTTGAGAACCACTGCAGTATAGTATACCCACCTGAAAAACTTAAAGCTGTTTATTTCATATCTCTTTTTGTTCTATTGCATTTATTCACGCTGTTGTTTGACATTTGTTTATTTGTTCTTATTTTATTAGTCTTTTTACTTGTCTTTTATGAAAATAAAATTTTGCATTTAAGAAAAGTAGATTTTGTTTGTAAATGCGTCAATTAGTTCTTTGAAAGAAATACACATTTGAAACAAAAAAGAAAATTGCAATTGGTGCATGTCTAGATTAGTACACGACAGCACAACAATAAGTATACAGTTTAATAATTGCCTTTAGTGCTTCCCTGCAGAAAAAATAATACGCATCTAATCTAAGCTGGTTTGCTAATTTTAACTGGTTTAAAGTGATGGGGATTATCTTCCAGCCTGCCTAAACTGGTGTTTAGCTGAGGTTTTGGGTGGTCTCTCAGCCTGAAATGTGCCCAAAACTGCTCTACAATGTTGTGAAATCATAGTTTCATATTGTTTTATGTGTTTTATTACACTCATCAATGTGAAATCATTACAAAATGATAAGAATTTATGCTAACTTGGCACTGTCTCATGAAAAAAAGCTGAAAGCTGAAAAAATACTTAATTTACCGGTAGAACTACAAATTATCTTTTTAAAAAAGATTGTAACACCCACAAATATATGTTTAAGTTGCCCTTTACAGTATACAGAACGTAACTGCAATGTACAATAAGTAATTTTGAACATGATTTCATAATTGGTGCTTGATTACATCGTTTAATTGATGTCAACCTTCAACACTGTTGCATTTAATTAAAAAGGGATAAAAAAAGCCAAACATGGATGAGGACACAAAAATAAAGCGTGGAGGACGATGTGGAAAAGCAACATATTTTTGATCTCTTCCTGAGTTGAATTGCTCTGAAAAGCTGTCCTTGTGTCATTGTTTACACCGAAAGAGGCACAAAAAAAAAAAACAATGTAGAAGCACTAGAAGCTTTTGTTCTCACACCTTTTTTCCTTCAGCCTTTTCTTCACACTGGTATGCACATTTCCTGAGAGAGACAGCCATGAAAGAGCCAGATTTATATCTCCTAAAGCCTCTACTGTGGCCCTGCTATATCTATGCGGATTTCCTATCAACTTTAAATCGTATGAAAAGGGAAGAGCAAAACTGGAAGAAAGAGAAAGTTAGACCACGTATCTTGGGTACACAAGAACATTTACAAGCTGACTGGAATGCAAAATGGCACGGCACATTCTGGAAAATTAATCACTGGCTTTTTCACAGCACATTTAGGTGACCTAGGGACAATCTTTCCATGTCAACAAAGCAGAAATCAGCTGAAACTTGCCTTAAACATCAATAATGCCATCACAGAATTATGTATTTTGAACAAAATGTAATAGCAACCAATCAGTAAGTATCAACGTATGTACACCCTTCTTGATATATCCCCTGAGTGCACAAACTCATGACTCAAACACTAAACAATGAGTCATCTGGCTCATATGGACCAGCAAATATTGAACCGAGTAAAACAGACAGCCACTCAGATCACAGCTCACTCTCAATAACAACATCTTTCCTGTTTTTATGGTTGGATTTGTCAGTCAAATATAAATAACACTTCTGCAAATGAATAATCTGTCATTTCATAAAATGCAACTGCATTTGTGGGATAAATAAAACATGAGTAAGATGAAATCTAAAGAACACAGACAATATCTTAACCAAGAAATGTCAGGCCTCACACTGGAACAATATAAAAGCTCTGCATAAAGCATCTGCCACTGTGCCACACTCTGTCAATATCCACGTCAACAGATAGACATCAAAGCAAATGTTTGAGTATTTCCTCAAGCTTCGGCACAGTGTAAGCACCAAAAATAAATACGATTTTTCATTCACTGGAGCGTCATTTGAATACTGATTCTTGGGTAACTGCCTAAAACAGAGCTTATATATGTAGTCATTTCAAAACATATCTGGAACATACAGTCATGAGAAAATGTTAGGACACCCAATTGAATTCTATGGTTTTCTGTATTAAGGCATAATAAAAAATCAACGACCCAAAGACAAAATAACAGATACAAAAGCTGTTGTAGTAGGAGCAATAACCTTATGGGCAGCGCTGTGTCATATGCCATATAGCTGTCACGTGCAGAAGAAATCTTGTGTTCGCGTCTCAGCTCAAGGTTCAGGGTTATTTATTTATTAATGACGTCATCAGCGACTAGTCGACGTCGACTCGACTTTCATCACATAAATGTCGACTTGAAAAAATCGGAAGTCATTCAACCCCTAGCGGGTACCCGCGATTATTGCTGAAACAGGTGAAAAACATCCTAACTGTGTCGGATACGGGTGCGGGTCGGACAAGGGAGAAACACGGGTCTTAACGCGCAAACGAATGTATATACAAATATATGCATATTATATTGTATAATTTTATGCATATTTTTAGGAACACATCTACAATAATATGTCTTGCCTGTATTTCAAGTTGATAAAATCATTTCAAATCCATATCAGTTTATTTGCGCATGCGCACCCTCGCAGGAGAATCACAACCGCGCACACCCTCGCAGGAGAATCACAACCGCGCACAATCTGCCTGCACTGCAGTCGTCGAGATGGATCCTGAGGAGTTGAAGAAAAGAGCCGCAAATGTGGAACTTCATCGCTGAGGAAGCACGCAGATAACTGTGGTAACAAACCAAGCACAAGCAGTTCTATAGAACAGTATTTTTCAAAAGGGGACAGAACTGAATGTGCCTCGTAGAGATAAGGACACATAACCATGTTTGACAGCTTCGGCTTAAGTTGTCCTTGTGTTCATGGTCATGTACTAACTTCAGTATGCTGGCAATAAACATTTTTGTAAGTGTGTCTATAATGTGATATGCTAAACTAGTTTTATTTCGGGTGCGGGTCGGGTGTCGGTTCTATTTTTAGCGGGTCGGGTGCGGATTTTAATTAGTGCTGTTGTTGGAAAACGGGTCGGATGTGGTTTTAAGCACTACGGGTACGGGCGGGTGCAGATTTACAAAATCGTACCCATGCAGGACTCTGGCACACGCGTCATCATCCCATGTGGGGCGGGACTTTACTTATTTAATTGTAACCTGAAATGTCATTGGTTAATTCCGTTTTTCCAGAAGTCAGTTGTGATTGGACGGCTATTGTAAAACGATTAGACATGGGGCACGTTCAAAGCTCAAACCGGTGCACAACGTTTTGCTACGGTTTCCAGTTGAACGTCATGTTTCCTGGAAACGGTGTGCAATGGTGTGCAACAGGTTTGAGATGTGTTTTATCTCGTTTGGTGGGTGTGTCAAAAATGTCAGCCCAATCAACAGCAACATGTATATAAACCACGCGGTATTAAAGAGACAGCTCACAATGGGTCCAAGTAAAGATGTTTACAAATGTGTCCGCTGCACCTCAGTATGTATACGCAACAATTGAAGATATTAGAAGACATGATTGTCGTAAAAAAAAAATATATATATACAGTATATATATCAACATGATGATGTATTTATTTATATTTTTAGCTTCATTGCAAGGCAAATTTCATATATGGTAATTAAGTGCTTTACATAAAAATGAGAAAGAAAATACAAGCTATTAAAAAAGTAAGAACTAGAAATAAAATAAAATTAAAATACCAGGAGATAAAAAAAGTTCATTAAATGGGATTGGTATGTTGTCTTTTATTCTGGACGGCAAGGGCAGTGATTGCATGTATTTTGCAGTATTAAACACGTATTTATATCGATTTCATCAGGCTCCGAAAATTCCTCAAAAAGAACACAAAGAATGGCCTTCTCAGCTGCCATAGTTGCAACTCTTGCGTCTTCAGAACAGGGTGTTCAACGCAGCACCGTTTCCGTTTAAAAAACGTTTTGTTGGGGCTGAACGCAGCCCTGGCTTCATCAACGGACCAGATGCAAGAGAGTTCAACTTTATTTACTGACTGATTGCATTATAGTCCTTACCAGATACTATATTAACTTTATTTATTATTTATATGGAGCTGTAGCTATTGGGAAATGAGAACACAGTTATTCTTTCTTGTAGTTCACCGCTACATTACCACTATACTGCCACTAAACAGTATCTATGTTTACCCAGCCACAATTATATCAGTTCTGAGAACTTCAGAAATGTGAAAAGTGTCCTCATAGACATGGCACCCTGAACAAAAACACTGCATGCCAATTTTCAAGTCAATCTGACTAACGGTCGGGTGGTTATAGCCATTTTCATATTTTTTTTCCTGTTCCAGCATCACCAATTGGCCAATCAGCGATTTGTTTTTCATGTGACCACAGAGAGCTCTTACATTGGTGTGCTGAGTTTGGTGAAAATATCTCATTCAGTTCACGAGTTATAGCCAATTTAGTAAAAGTGGCTTTTGGGGCCGTGAACAGAAATTTTGATTTTCAACTCCACATAATCATGCTCCACTGGTTTGGTTTCGATCGGCCAAAAAACTAGGAC